>NC_062568.1:103316666-104005833 GCF_022837055.1 Prionailurus viverrinus | reverse complement strand
TGCACATCTTTCCCCCATGATTCATGTTACCCAGAGACTTTTAAGTTCCTGGAGCTCTCATTATATATATTGAATACACAGATAAACACCTCAGACACCAAAATTTTCAGTAACATCGACTAAATAGAAATCTCTTCACTGTTACCCTAAGGATGCCAAAATAGATTGAGTGAATATGATGTGAAACATCAACATTTTGTCTAAGATAAACTAATTAGAAACCTCTTTTTATTTTATTTTTATTTAGAAAAAAATTTAATGCTTACTTATTTTTGAGAGAGAGAAAGAAAAAGACAGAGACAGAGACAGAGCACAAGCAAGGGAAGGGCAGAGAGAGGGAGACACAAAATCTGAAGCAGGCTCCAGGGTTTGAGCTGTCAGCACAGAGCCCAACATGGGGCTTGAACCCACAGATTGTGAGATCATGACCTGAGCTGAAGTTGGATGCTTAACTGACTAAGCCACCCCGGTGCCCTGAAACCTCTTTATTCAACTCTGTTCTCTGTAGGTAGCAAAAACACTAGTAGAATAACACTTTGTAAGTCTAAGTTGAGTATCTGTATGTTCTTTTTTTTTTTTTTTAATTTTTTTTTTCAACGTTTATTTATTTTTGGGATAGAGAGAGACAGAGCATGAACGGGGGAGGGGCAGAGACGGAGGGAGACACAGAATCGGAAACAGGCTCCAGGCTCTGAGCCATCAGCCCAGAGCCTGACGCGGGGCTTGAACTCACAGAGCGCGAGATCGTGACCTGGCTGAAGTCGGACGCTTAACCGACTGCGCCACCCAGGCGCCCCAAGTATCTGTATGTTCTAATAAATGTTTTAATTAACTTTTTTGTGATTGGCCTATTAATCAAGATGGTTATATTACTCCCACAATAATTGTGGATTTGTGAATTAGATATTTCATATTTTGTTTCACACTTCAATTTGTTTCATATTTTGAAGCCATTTTTGATTGGTTTATACAGTTTTACAATTTTTATCTTTCTGGTAATTCAGTTTTTTTATCATTATGTTGTGATAATCTCTATCTATGACGATGATTTTGGTCTCCAAAAAGGAAAAAAAAACCTTAATATCCATATGTGCACGCTTGAAAATACCCAAAATATTGCTTTGAAAAATCAACTTTCTTTTTTCGTTAACTTCAACAAACATTTGATGAGTACCTATTATATGTTCAGAACTTTGGAAAAAAAGACTGAATATTTATCTTTAAAAAACCTAAAGTAACAATAATTCACCTGTCCTTTTGTTCAATTTCTCCTATAACCCTTTAGTGATGAGTAATGTAGCAGTCTGTATACACATACAGTTTGTTAGTCATTTTTACATCTCTGACAAAATAGTGTAAGGATAAGACTCCCTGGGTGGCTCAGTCGGTTAAGCATCCAACTCTTGGTTTTGTCTCAGGTCATGATCTCACTGTTCATGCCCCACATTGAGCTCTGCACTGACAACATGGACCTTGTTTGAAATTCTTTCTCTCTCCCTTTCTCCCCCTTACCCACTCAAGCTTGCTTTTTCTCTCTCAAAATAAGTAAACTTAATAAAAGTGTAAGGATAAGGATAAATCCAGGGCAGTAAATCAATCTCAATTACAAGATTCACTGGGTCACATATATTAGAAGAGGAAAATCTCTGGGAAGAAGGAAACACTTCCATCTACTTGGCGCTCAGAATGATGGACTCAGTACCTGTCTTTAAAGCCTGGAGAGACATCTTCCCCTATCTGGGGACCTGCTGTTGCTGGCCAGTGCAGAGCAGTACCTGAAGAATGAAGGACAGTATTTAGAAATCTCTTGGTATCAAACAATGCCTGTAAGAGCAACAATGAGAGTGACCAGTAACACTCAGAACATGGTTTGGTGGCAGGGTGGGATAAAAGTAGAAAAATAGTTTATTCCCTCACCTTTTACCCCCATTTCCTCTCCTTCCATAATCAAGTGTCTGTTTCTCATAAACTACAACTCTCTGTATATTTCTTTTTTTTTTTTTTTCATTTTATCTCATTGCTTCCCTGATCTCCTCCCCATTCTTTCTGTTTTGATCTCAGATACCCATTCTCCAACTGATTTTTCACTCTATGTCAAGTGTCCACTCACTTTCCCCCTTCCCTGGCTCTTAATGGAATTATACTATCTGATTTTTTTTTATTTTTTATACTAAGTGTATTTAAAACTCATGATTTTGTTCTACTTTTCTCAACAACTTACACCATGTGGCTGTTAAGCTGAGATTCCAGCACTGACTGCACCCCTGAGATTCCTACATCTAATGGTGCCACCTGGGGCAACCCTTCAACTCTCTTGGCAGGAGTTTCTCCATCAGCAAAGGGAATGTCCACCCTGAATGGATCCGTAAGATCTTGACACCTCTGCTATCCCATAGATTGTATTAAAATTATTTAATTGGCAACTACAGTTTTTTCTTTGGGTTTCAGACCTAGAAAAGAAAATGTATGATTTTGGTTTTTTCTCACCATTCCAGGTAGACAGTGCTAATTCTAAACTCATGACTTGGACCGGCTGCCTAAAATACGGTTGACAGTTTTGTCCCAATTGGAGTATTGATTGATTTTCATCTTTTCTCAGCACTAAAAGTTGTCCTGGTAAGCTATATGTCTCTGTGTTTCTGAAAGAGCAACTAGGAGGTTTTTATTAAAGCATCTTCTTAGGGGTATCTGGGTGCCTTAGTAGGTTAAGGGTCTGACTCTTGATTTCAGCTCCGGTCAAGATCTCAAGCTTCATGAGTTTGAGGCCCCACATCAGGTTCCATGCTGGGAGTGGAGCCTGGTTGGGAGTCTCTCTCTCTCTCCCTCTCTCTGTCCCTCACCTCCCTCTCAAAGTGAATAAATAAACTTTTAAAAAAATACAGCATCTGCTTCAGCAAAGTCGGGAACTCTGAAATCTACTGCCAAGATTGACTTGCTCAAAGCTCACTACCATCCCACAGACACCATAATTTTGGAATATATTAAGTTCTGGGGTACCTGATTGACTCAGTTGGTAGAGCATGGGACTCTTGATGTTGAGGTTATGAGTTCAAACCCCATGTTGATTGTAGAGCTACTTAAAAAACAAATTTGACAAAATTAGAATATATTAGGTTCTGATTGTTAGTATTCTCCTTTATTTTACAAATGTTGTTAATTAGGAACATAGCCCGCCTTCTATGCTTATATCCTCCTACAAATTTATTAAAACAGTGATTAACACCTATGTGATGAATTTTCATGAACTACTATAAAACAATTAAGCTCACAGGCTTGTACTACACTCTGTGGATCACACAATCCTGAGCATTCTAAGAATAAAATGTATTACTGTTCTCAGTTATCTAAGACAGAATTTTTAGAGGGTACCTCTGTGAACTCCCTGTATGTAAACCTTGATAGAAAAATGTTCCCATCTCATTTTTCGGGTCACAGAGCATCACAGAGTCTATAAGTAGAGTATGTACAGACATAAAGTGCTGATGAAATTCAGAACAAAAATAATAATAATGATTTACATAGTTAAAACCCATAATGCAGCTGTTACTATATGAAGGATACAGACAAAAGGCTGCAGAATGGCCTCTGAATACCATGATTGTATTTATATGTGGAATCTAACAAAACAAAACAAACAAATAAGCAAAAAAACAAAACAGAAACAGATTCATAAATACAGAGAAAGAATGCATTTTCTAGAAGGGAGGGAGTTAGGGGAATGGGGGAAGTAGGGAAAAGGATTAAGAAGTACAGATTTCCAGTTGTAAAACAAATAAGCCATGCAGATATAAAATAAAGCATAGAAAATATGGTCAATAATATTGTAGTTACTTTGTATGGTGACAGATGGTAACTAGACTCATGGCTGTTATCATTTTGTAATGTATATAAATGTTAGACCACCATGTTATACACCTGAAACTAATATAATATTGTATGTCAACTATACTTCAATAAAAATTTAAAAAGTTCAGGAAGAGGATGGAAATTTCAATGTAACTATCGGTTGTTATATTAATTATAATTTGCTAAATGGTCATGTGATTGGAGAAGAATAAGAATATGTAATTGGATAGTTAACCAGGAAAATATTTTAATAAACTCTGAATTCTTTTTCAAGAAACAAGTAAGGAACTTGTTTATATGTAAGAATAATGGAACTCAAATTCTTCCTTAATTCATATCAGATTTTGCCTTCCTATTTCTTTCATATCAAATGTTGACATATTTAAGGTACGTTTTTATATTCCCCTCTACATATTATATAGGGCCTTGTGTTTCTGTCCTAGATTAATTTAGTTTTCTATGCTTATACAGAAGTTAATCTATGGATGGAAAGAAACGCTGCTTCACTGAGCAGTGAATTACTATCAATACAAGTCTGTTTTTCTTTGATGCTCTAATGTGATTTTAAGAAAAAATAATGCTAGCAGAATGATCGTGACCCCTCATCCCTATTGCCTAGCCAGCTAGGTCCACTTCCATTCACTGTACCTTCAAACCTAACTCAGCAATTATTTTTCCCTAGGAAGTTGGGACATAAAGCCATGCAAGATGGGAACACTAGATGTGCTCAGTATCAAGAATCTTTTCTTGCTGCTGGGCCCTGCATCTCATCTCTCTTCCTTGCCTCTGCCTTCTTGATCTTCATCAGGTGGTAATGAGTCTTTCACTCATATCCACTAGTTTTTCTTGTCATGAGGCTCCATTATCCTTCATAGACTCCCTCCTTTGCTACCTCGTGGCCCTAACCTGCCGCTGAGTGGATGTGGTTAGGGTTTAACCAAAGGCTGTATTACATGGAGTTTTCAAAAACTGCCTCAAAGTCACAGCTGTCATGTTTTCTCATTCTGAATGTCACCGAAACTCCTCTGTTATTTCCTCAAAACTTAGTATTTCATTTCCACCTTCAGAGCCATACATAAATATCAACACTCCCCCAGTTACAGAAGATGACAAAAAAAGCTACATAAATTTCATGATACAATCATAGGCGCCTGCAGTTGGAAAATGCGAGATGTCTGGCTACATTTTGGGAGCTCGTATAGTTTCCATCTAATTCTCTCTAAAACACTTTTAAGGCAAAATTATTTCCTCTAACATTCTTCATTTTGTATTTTGCTAAAGTCATATTCAGTAATACTGGCTTCTTGAGAAAGCACAATATAGTTGGGTTCTCCTGTTTCCTCCTTTGTGATATAAATGTTTATTCAGATACATTTTGCTCCTTATACCTGATGGTGTCTGTAGAATTTTATGTCTCTTCTTATACTCAGTTTACCTCCCCTAGCAAATCTGATGACCCTCACACAGAGAAACCCTAGGAAATTATTCCCATGCTGCTTTTGTTATGAGTACAGGATGTTGAAGTCACTGGTGCTCTTTCTGGGTTTTGACCCCATATTTATCTTCTCCACACAAACTCATTTTGTTTATTATGTGTTCCTTTTGGTAATGTGCTTTTGTTAATTCTATAAAAGTATTTTAGGATGTCTTAAAACTAAAGTTCTTTCCAATAGATAATGGAATGACTTCTTATAGTGACAAGCAACATTTGACCTTCATCGACATTGTGATGAAACTTGCTTTAAATTTATGGAATGATTGTCCTATGTCATAGGTAATGAGGGCTTAGAAGGGTGCCTAAAATTCTCCCAGATCCTCTAGGCACCAGACGATTGTTGTAACATTACAGAAAGGTAGTTGGTTATTTGGTTTATTATCTTGACTTCATACAGGACACTTGAGATGTTATTAATCCGTGCTTTGGAGAAGTACTCATGACGATCAAGTATCAGGCTTCATCAGTGAACCCACAGCAAACTGATTGTGTCATTCATGGCTTTGAAATCGGGATGTTGAGATGCAGGTACATGTGAATATGTTTGTGTGCGCACATGTGGCTTAGATTCATAAAAGCATGCAAATATAGAGCAATTCTTCACAATGCTGTATTTTCTACAAGCAAGTTATTCTAGAATTTTAACACTTGCATGGCCATTAGATCATCTAATTCAAACCTCTATTTTATAAATGAGAAAATTGAGACCCAGATTGAAGGAATGATATTACTAAAGTCATACAGTCTCTACACCCCTGAATTACCTTAAGAATTCACTTAATGTTGATTGGTTCCCCTGACTGGCATTTGGTCTTTCATTCTTAAAGCTGTTGTTATAGATCCTAATGATAACTCATATTTATATATCTACATATCTATACATACAGATATATAGATATAGATATAGATATAGATATAGATATACAGATACAGATACAGATATAGATATAGATATAATAAATGAAAAGTGTAAAAAAACCTCTTGGTGACCATCTTTCCCTGTAAAGTTCAAACTCTTTACATAGTATACAAAGCTATCCATGATCTTCCGTCTGTGGAACATTCTTGGCATCATCATATTTTGTACCTATTGTGTTCCTTTTCCTATCCTGTACGTTGCACCATGCTTCGCAGCATCGTTGACTTTTACTCAATAGATGCCAGTAACAGTCCTGCACTCAACCCTAGTTGCAACAACCAAAAATGTCTCAAGAAATTGCACATGTCCCCCAGTGACCAAGTCGCCGTCCGTACAATTTTTTAAATTTTTTCAATGTTTTTATTTATTTTTGGGACAGAGAGAGACAGAACATGAACGGGGGAGGGGCAGAGAGAGAGGGAGACACAGAATCGGAAACAGGCTCCAGGCTCTGAGCCATCAGCCCAGAGCCTGACACGGGGCTCGAACCCACGGACTGCGAGATCGTGACCTGGCTGAAGTCGGACGCTTAAACGACTGCGCCACCCAGGCGCCCCCCGTCCGTACATTTTAGAAGTGCTGTTTTGACATAGTAAACCATGCATTAGAACAGTTTAAAACTTTTAGCATCCCAAGGAGTGGTATTCCAGGATCCCATCATTTATTCTGCTCCTGCATGGAACACCTTCCACTCTCTTGCTCCACTTGTAAAGACCAACTCATATTGTGAGACTCACATTGGCTATAACATTTCTCACAAGTAATCTCTTTTAGTATCATGACCTCCAGAACAACCTCTTTCCCTTTTGTGAGGCACCAGGTTACGCTGTATGACTTTCTATCATGGAATCCTTGACACTTCATTGTACTCATTAGTAAATGTGCACATCTCATTTCTGAACTGTGAATCAATTGAGCTCAGAGACCATTCAGATTCATCTTTACTGCTTTACCCCTATATTTGATTTCAAAACATTTTCTCTGAGTGGGTGAGTGAGTGAGTGAGCAAGTAAATGGTTGAACGAATGGGTCGGTGAGAGGATAAATATGCCATGTAGATACCTTCACATATAAACTTAGGTTGTGTTAAACAAAACATTTATTTTTACCAAACTGCCAATGAAATCAGTTGTATAAAAATCAATCATAGAAATAACTCAAAAATCAGACTGGGGGAGAAAAGATTCTGTCACCCTGTGAAGGCATGGTAACATTCTCTTCTCTTTCACTCCAAGTCAACCTGGCACATCTCCCATATTGTCACTTGGCCAAAAAAGATTCTGTAGGGATGCCTGAGTGGCTGAGTCATTTAAGGGTCTGACTCTTGGTTTCAGCTCGGGCCATGATTTCACAGTTTGTGGGTTTGAACCCCACATCGGGCTCTGCACTGTTACTGCAAGCCCGTTTGGGATTCTCTCTGTGTCTCCTTCTCTCTATGCCCCTCTCCCACTTGCACTGTCTCTGTCTTTCTAAAAATAAATTAATTAAAAAAAAAGATTTTGTGAAAGCCATAATGTTAGCAATGCAAGAAATGGTTTTTCCAGAAGAATTTTCTTGGAAAGGAAAAGCATACATTCCAAACTCTACACAGCCTACCACATTTTCACATATACAGAAAGAAAATAAGGGGCTCAGTATGTGAAATAGCCATATCATTAATTATATCCTTCCTTCCCTGTGATTAACCTGACCCAGGTTCCCTCCAATTAACCTTGGAAACATTTTTCAATTTTTTAAATAAATGTTTCACTTTTTACTAATTATATTCTAAATATATTATTGAGACATTTATAGTGTCTGGGGTTGAGAATCTTTTCTTTCTTTCTTCTGCTAACACATATTTGTTAAGTTTCACTGAGGTGTTGGCTTTAAGAATATACCATACACCATGCACTAACCTTAAAGAAAAATGACAAATATAGAATTTCACTTTAAGTTGACATTTTGTAGCCAACTACAATTTGTATTTTTTAAAAAAGCTCTTTTTATTTTTTTGTAAAATTATGTAAGAAGCATAGTTATTTCTTTTTAAATTTTTTTTTAGCATTTATTCATTTTTGAGAGACAGAGACAGAGCATGAGTGGGGGAGGGGCAGAGAGAGAGGGAGACACAGAATCCGAAGCAGGATCCAGGCTCTGAGATGTTAGCACAGAGCCTGACACGGGTCTCAAACTCATGAACTGTGAGATCATGACCTGAGCCAAAGTTGGATGCTTAACTGACTGAGCCACCCAGGTGCCCTGAAGCATGGTTAATTCTTACGAATATAATTTTATAAAATAGAATATAATTTAAAAACATAGAAACACTACACTATTCCCCAAACTTCTATATCTTCGACCAACCAATATATTCACTTATATGTATGTGTGTGTATACATATACATATACATATACATATACATATACATATACACACACACACACACACACAAACACATATGAAGTGAATACAATAAAATCACTGAAGTAAGGATCAACAATAGTTATGGAGGAAAAGAAATTCGCGTTTACTGAAGAAGTTCAGTAAGTGAAATGTGTTTTTCCCTAAACTTGGTGACATTAAATTCCCATATTACATAATATTTGCTGTCCATAAGTGATGTGACTGATGTCTCAACAGTATCTGTAAAAGACTCTTATTTCAGAGGCTATTCTGTAGCCCCTTATATACTTCATATATTAGCAGATGAATTGTGGGTCATAAGTATGCAAATAATTATTATTATTTTGTTGTAACTTTGGCTAGCACTTGATTTCTTTTTTTAATTTATTTTTTTATGTTTTTATGTTAAATATAATTTATTGTCAAATTGCTTTCCATACAACACCCAGTGCTCATCCCAACGAGTGCCCTCTTCAATGCCCATCACCCACTTTCCCCTCTCTCCCACCCCCCATCAACCCTCAGTTTGTTCTCAGTATTTAAGAGTCTCTTGTGGTTTGCCTCCCTCCACTTGATTTCTGTACAGACTCTAATTTTAGACTACGTGATGTTCATAAGATATCTGTTAGATGGAAAAACAATTTCTAGCAAGGCATACGTACAGGGTGTTCATAGAGGTGCCCCCTCAAAAATTCAGTCTCAAATAACTGAAACTGTTTTCCCAACATCATTTATTGAAGAGGCTGTCTTTTCTCCATTGTATATTCTTGTCTCCTTTGTTGTAGATTAATTGAACATATGCCAGTGGGTTTATCTTGAAAGGATATTGGTACTTTGTTCATTGCAGCTCTATTCACAGAAGTTAAAATTTGGAATCTACTTAAATGTCATCAACTGATGAACGATAAAGACAATGTGGCAGATATATTCAATGGGATACCATTCAACCTGTAAAAAGAAGCTACTTTGGTAATATGCTACACCATGGATGAACCTTGAGCACATTATGCTATGTGAAATAAGCCAGTCACAAAAAAAAAATATTGTGCGATTCCACTTATGTGAAGTACCTAACATAGTCAAATTCATAGTAGCAAAGAATGGAATGGTAGTTGTGAGGGTCTGGAAGGAGGTAAAAATGGTGAATTACTAAGCAACAGGAATAAAGTTTCAGTTAATCAAAATGATTAAGCTGTAGAGGTCTGCTGTCTAGCATTGTACCTATATTCTCCAGTAATGGATCGTACACTTAAAATTTTGTTAAAAGGGTAGATGTCCTGTGAAGTGTTCTTGTCAATAAAACAACATTAAATAAAATTCTATCAGAGTGCTTTGAGGACATTGACAGCTTATTATAAAATTCATATATAATATGCATAAGACTAAGCAATCTTGAAATGGAGGAATAAAATGGAAAGAATCACCCACACGTGGAAGTAATCAAGGCAGTGTGGTCCCAGCAGAGGTGAGGACACGATAGATCCAAGGAATGGAGTGGAGAACCCAGAAATAGACTCACACAAATTTTCCCAATACAGTTTTTATATGAACTTTTCATAAAAGGTTTATTGAAATATAATTCCTATAAAATAAAATTGACCCCCTAAAGAGGATAATTCAGTCATTTTCAGGATATTCCTCAGTTCTGCCATCATCACTGCTAATTTTACAACAGCTCAGTTTTGACAAAAATACAAAAGCAATTCAGTGAGGGAAGTATAGCCTTTCCAACAAATGAACCCCAACCTAAACATCTGAGCTTGGGCAAAAATTAACTCAAACTGGATCATTGACTTAAGTATAAAATGGGAAACTATAAAGGTCTCAGGAAAAGAAAAATACATGGGGGAACACCTTAATAATCTAGGGCTAGAAAAATATTTCTTAGATATGACAGGAAAAGCATGAGCCATTAAATTGGACTTCATCAAAACTAAAAAAACATTCTCTGAGAAAGACTTTATTAGGATAAAAAGAAAAGTTACAGATAGGAGGAAAATATTTGTGAACCCCATTTCTAGCAAAGGACTAATTTCTAGAATAATTAGTAAAAAATGCAAAACTTGGCATTAAAAATGATTTCATTTGAAAGATGGTTGAAAGACATGAACAGAAATTTCAGTGAAGGGGTCAGAACAATGGCAAATAAATGTGTGAAAAGAGATCCAATATCATTAGTTATTAGGGAAATGCAAATTTAATAACCGAGAAATATTACTATGTACTTGTCACATTGACTAAAACAAAAAATAGTGACAACACCAATTGCTGATGGTTATGTGTAGAACCCGAATCATTCATATACTGTTGATGGGATTGTAAAAAGGTACAGACTCTTGGGAAAACTGTTTGGCAGTTTCTTGTAAACTAATATATAGTTAACATGTGAAATAGCCATAATACTCATCGGCACCTATCCTCAAGAAGGAAAAACTTGAACTTTATGTTCATGTAAAAACCTGTATGTAATGGTTCATAGCAGCTTTACTGATAATAGCCCCAAACTTGAAACAACCCAGATGTTTGTTCTTCAGTGGGTAAACAGTTCAAAAACCTGTAACACACCCATAATATAAATAATAATCAGAAATAAGGAAAATAATTTTTCAACATTTTTTAATGTGTTTTTTTTTCCTTGGGAGAGACAGACTGTGAGTGGAGGAGGGGCAAAGAGAGAGAGGGAGACATAGAATCTGAAGCAGGCTCCAGACTCTGAGCTGTCAGCACAAATCCCAACGTGGGGCTCGAACTCACAAACCATGAGATCATGACCTGAGCTGAAGTCTGACACTCAACCAATTGAGCCACTTAGGTGCCCCTGAAATAGCTATCGAGAGACTCAACATTTTGGGTAAATCTCTAAGGAATTATGCTGAGTGAAAACAAAACAAAACAAAACAAAACAAAACCAAAACCAAAACCAAAAACAAAAAAACAATCCTCAAATGTACATCCAGTATGATTCCATTTACATAATATTTTTGAAGTTATAAAAGAGTAGAAATGGAGACCAGATTAGAGGTTGTCAGGAGTTTAGAAAAGAGTGGGCACAAGAAAGTGAGTGTGGCTATAAAAGGGTCGCACGAGGAATGCTTTTGGTTGTGGAATAGTTCTGTGTTATGACTATACCAATGTAAATAATCAAATTATCATATTATACTAGAGTTTTATAAAATACTGCCAGTGGGAAAACTTAAAAGGAGCCTATAGTCTTTCCATCTTATTTCTGATAGTTGCGTGGGAGTCTACAACAATCTCAAAAAATTTTAATAATAATATTAATATTAAGAATAATACACACAAGATGGAGAGGGAATTCAGGCCCTTTTTTCCCCATTCTTTGAGTCTGCAGTGAAATGGCAGAAGGATAAACACACAGGGAAGATACTGAACAAAAGTAACTCTGAAGCGAGAGATTTACTAGAGTAACAGAGCATTCTGTGAATGTATAAGGACTTCTCAGCATCATGGTCAGTGCATAGGAGCCGAGTACACTTTATGACTCATCCTTTATAGACTGAGTGACCCTGTTGAGTGCTCCAACCTCTTTGGAATTTAGTTTCTTTATGTGGGAAATTAGTATACACCTGCTCTTTAAATATCTGGGTAACACCAGCTATAGTATAAATGAGTCCTAAACGCCTGCGTTTTCCTTACCAATTAAATCTTTTGCGTCTTCTCATCTTTGTAATGATTAAAGATGTGTCTTCACATAATGGAGTAATAATATCCCAAGGTTCCTTGGGAACCTTGTGCTAATCTGAGACTAGCGTCTTAAATCATTTAAGTATTTGGATGTTTAGTTTCCAGTCTACATAATGTCTACATAACACCAAGAGTTTAGGGGAAAAGTTGAAAAAAATAATGTCTTTTCATTGTAAATATTCATTTTAGGATGGTGGACCTTTAGGAAGGTGGAACAAATGATTTCAAAAATCATTTGTTTAGACTCTTCATTCTAGTCTGGAGACTAGAATCCAAAGAAAATTGCGGCTCTCTGATCCCGGTATCCACACATATTTAATGTTCAGGTAAGGTACAAAGAGGCACACTCTGTATCAGCCAGGGAGCTCTGCTATGTTATATCTGTGACATCCAGAAAACTTAACCTATCTATCTCCATCACGTGTCGAGAGAAGAAAGAACATGGAGAACTGTATAACAGTCCCTAAAAGCTTTCCATCACAACAGGCATGCCTCACTCTGCTCCCCTTTCATTGGATAAAGCATGTCACAGTGCCACTTTCCCTAACCCAAAGGGGATAGATAACTTGAACTCCCCACAGGTCCTACTCTCAATGGATTGGGAAATCTCACTGGAAAACACTGAAACCCATTACAATTAACAAAACATGATAGAGACAGAGTGAATCAATTCAAATTTACTTTGTTTCCAATCTATATTTAGTCTGCAATAAACAGTTGCATAATAGTGATTTGCTAAATAATAGATCCATAATGATTGTCTTTCATTACCAAGTAAATTCATCACTCCTCGACAAGTAAACTTCTTTTGTTTCACACTGCATACAAAAGTCCTAATTCCCCCTCCCAGCATTCATAATCCACCAACATTTTCTGACTCAATCTCCATGTCTAGTAAGTAGGCTAGTGACTTAAGTGTCTGTATCACCGTTTCTCAACCTCAGCACTGTTAATATTTGGAGCCAGATAATTCTTTTTGGGGGGAGGGGGTGCTCTTCTCTGCATTGTAGGATATCTATTATCATGCCTGGCCTTGACCCAGGAGGTGCCAATTAACATTTCCACCAGCTGTGACAACCAAATGTATGTCCAAAGTTGCCAAAAGCCATGAGTTGGAAATCCCTCCACATACACACACTGAGAAGCACTGGTGTGTAGGTTATGAATCCAACAGTTCATCTCCTTTCTGTCCATTGCCATTTGAAAGCTGTCTTGCCTTTCAAAATGTGTCTGAAATTCCACCTTCACCAAATAGGTATTAACATATCTCCTGTTTCCTTACTTTCTTATGAAAAAAAAAATTCAATTTGTATTTTTTTTTCTAGTTCACAAGGTGACATAACTTTTTCCACTAAGGACACAATATTTCAGTGAGATTTGAAGTTAACGGATACAAACCTCCTTTTAAAAATTAAGAAACCAATTTCCAGAGAAGTTAAGAGACTTTACCAGTATTGCACAAACTGTAAGTGACAAACCATTCTTTGTAACCTGGCACCAAAGCATTCTCCACAATATTAAGATGCCTTGCTAACTCCCTGGGATGTCTTCTGGTATATACTTCACCTTAGTCTTATTTTCATTCATTTTTTTTAATAGATGTTTATCCTACTTCCATTAGAGATGGGATGGTGGTTGAATTCCCTTAGTATCTTGTGTGTGTGTGTGTGTGTGTGTGTGTGTGTGTTTGAACGTTTTCATGTAATATTAAATAGTTTTCATTAATTGATTATTTATTTCAAGTCAGGAAGAGACTTATAAGAGTCAAATTAATTCTCACAGCAAAACCCTATGACTTTAAAACCAGTATTAGCCTTACTTTAGAAATGAGGAAACTGAGTCTCAGAGGTTAAGTGAACTGCCTAAAGATATGTGGCAGATATTTGACAACATTTGGACTGTAGCCAAGTCTGACTGAATCTATAGCACATGTTCTGAACCACTACCATTAAGAAAACAAAAATGCGCGTGTTGCTTTAATTCCATCATATTAATTTGGACATGATTGCATACAGCCAAAGTGCATCCAGTGGCCTGTGTACAAATTAGTGCAGCCCTCCAGGGTGGGGCAGACTCACCCCATGTCAAACTGGCATGTTCCATTGGGAGCTTTTGAGCCCCCAGCGATATCAATCTGTGGTTCTTTTATAGCAGTTTCCCCCCCCCCCCCCGCCCTTTAATTCAGTAACGTACTGCTACTCAACTCCTAGAAAAATGAAAAAAAAAAAAAACAAACAAAAAATGCTTTCTTAAAAACATGTATTGGGGGGTGCCTGGGTGGCTCAGTCTATTAAGCCTCCGACTTTAATTCAGCTCATGGTCTTAGTCGATGAGTTTGAGCCCTGCGTCGGGCTCTCTGCTGACACCTCGGAGCCTGGAGCCTGCTTTGGACTCTGTCTCCCTCTCTGTCCCTACCCGCTCACACTCTGTCTCTCTCTTTTTCTCTCTCAAAAATAAAAACAAACATTAAAAAAAAACATGTATTGAGAAAGAGAGGGAGGCAAACCTTATGAGACTCTTAACTATAGAGAACACACTGAGGGTTCCTGGAGGGGGGATGGGCTAAATGGGGGATGGGCATTAAGGAGGGCACCTGTTGTAATGAGCACTGGGTGTTATATGAATCACTAAGTTCTATTCCTCAAACCAACATTGCACTGTATGTTGACTAACTAGAATTTAAATAAAAGCTAAACACAAACAAATAAAAATATGGTTTAGGGTAAGATGTGAATCCTTTTAAATTGACTGGGTATATAGCTCTACATTAAACTTTTTATTACCGGCCGTCCTGTGTTGGTGAGGTGTTTGAAATTCACATGTCCTTTCTGAGTTCCTTGAAACTCTGGAAGTACATGACCACTTATTCTGTCCCCAGATTGGGAGGCTCTGACCCACCTATATCCCTGGGATATGTATTCGGTAAACATTCCATATTCTAGCCCGATCGTGCACTTATTAATTTAACAAAATCGACGTGTTCCTTGGACCTCAAAATCAAGGTGTATTGTCTGACATGGATGAGGACAAGACAGAGAATTTGAAATTAGAACTTTCCTGTAAAAGCAATTCCATCAGCAGTTGCTATAATTTGAAATGTTTATTTTACAAAGTTGAAATAAGGCAATATTTTCGAAACAGTTATAGACACAATTTAGAAACTAAAATGTTCTTAAAGGACTTTGATTTCATCCTATAGTTATCAGACCCAGACTATTTAGTATTTCCAGATTACTTACCCTCTCCGTGACTCAGCTTCCTTTTCTGTTAAACAAAATCCCTTGTCCATTCTGCATATGCCACAAGGATACATTTAGAATCACTAGGGCAGAGAAAAGCCAAGAAAAGCTGGCACTTTCACTTCTAAAAATGTCCTTTTCCTTCCGAGGAAACTAGTTGAATCATCTCAAAGCCTCTTCACAGTGTGAATTATTTCCAAAACCTGGGGATGCTCTCCTTCTTTAGAGACGCTCTGTAATGTTTCCCCTTGCCTTACACCCTATCAAAGGTTTCTGAATTAGCTCCCAGAAGGAAGTCCGCAGGGCTAGGAGGTAATGAACCTTACTCTCTAGGGCTCTGGTCACCTAGGCTCTCCCTATCTCTGTTCATTCCAGTGCTGCCCCAGGGTCCCGGTTGCTCTTTCCTACACGGTGTGTTGGCCGCGGCCAGCACACAGGTGGCAGTAGAGGACTAAGCTGAAGCCAGCCGCCTTTGCTGTTCCATTTCCACAAGCCCGCTGCAGGTCTCAGAGCCCCAAGATGCCCACTGCACTGAGTGGGTGTCCGAAAGTCTTGCTAACTCAAGCTGGCTGTCATGGGGCTCTGGCCCAGGCCAACCCAGCCTGGAACTGTCCTAAAATCAGGTGGGTTGTCAGGGGAAAGGTCAGGGGCACTGTGGCAGGCTGAGCCAATTCTGCTTCTGTTGCTTCAGCAAGTTAGTTGTTTGCATTTTTCTATATTATTTGCCTCAATTTCTATATGAATAATTTATGACCCTACCACATTGACTTCAGGAAACCTCATAGCCTTTTTTTTAGGGAAACTTCCTGATCCAGAAGGAAAGGAAGAAGGAAGGGAGGGAAGGAGGCGGGCAGGGAGGGAAGAATGGAACAGCCATTTATTCATGCCTTTATTCAAAACGTTTATTAAGTACCTTATACAGCTCAACAGGGCAATTTGCACAAAACATTGATTAAAGTTAAATAAATCCTGTTGGTAGTTTGCTGTCTACAAAATAAAGGTCAACTGTCTTGTCAAAGAATGAGATGTTCATCAGATTCAGGGTACATGTACCTCTGACCAACAGCCTTTCCCCCCAGTGCTGCACCGGCCAGCCTGCAGCACTAGATGTGTCTCTGTGGAGACCATCCAAACCTCTTCCTTGTGCCTACGTATAGTAACCCTGTTACATAATGTCCTCCTCTGCCCACAACACCTGGCAAACAGCTCAAGCTAAAAAGTCAGGTCTCAAGTTATCTTTTCTGTGAAATGTTTTTACCAGTAAAAGTTACTTTTGTTTACATATCTTCCTTTTTTTAAGTTTATTTATTTATTTTGAGAGAGAGAGAGAAAAAGCATGAGTAGGGGAGGGGCAGAGAGGGAGACAGGGATCAGAAGTGGGCTCCACCCTGACAATAGAGAGACTGATTCGGGACTCGAAGTCACAACAGGGGGATCATCAGCTGAGTCCACGTTGGACTTAACTGACTGAGCCCCCCAGGAGCCCCTGTTTACACACCTTCGTTCTATGCCTTCTCATGCAATGAATTATATGGCCATAATAGTCTGAATTCCTTACTTTATTGTGATGCCATGCATTCGAGGCCTTGCCCAGTGTGGCAGTATCATTCCCTGCCCCTTTACAAGGCCACCTGACTTGCTTGGTCCCATAGAATATTAGTAAGACTTGCAAAGCCGAGGCCTGAAATGTGCTGGTGTGGTTGGTTCATCCCCTCGTGGTCTGTCATCGCCGTGAGGCGACATCCTTGAATGATTACTGGCCCTTCCGCCCAGGTCACAGACTGGGACATGGAAGGCAGACCAAAACCTGATATATCATCTGGATCTTGGCTCTGGTGAACCCCACGTAGATCCACAAAACTCCAACTAGCCCACACACTGAACAGGAAGAAAAATAAATACATGTTGGGGTAATTCTTGGATATTTCGAGCAGTATTATTATAGTCACACCTCAGTGATAAAATGCCCTTTCTCCATTGATAACTCAAGGTCGATACCTAAATTACCTATATCTTGATAAATGTTGATTATATGAAGGAAAATAAATATGCTTGCCTTGGCATAGATTATAAAGGTGGCTGGCATATGTGTTATGCCTTTGATAATCTTTATAGTAGGGTAGGGCAGTTAAGACATACATGTGTGTAGCTAAACTATGAAGAAGGATGTGATGTGTCTATCATGAGATGGACTCAGGAGTGTTTAACAGTGGAATTAAGGAATTTTTTACAAGGATATGCAAGTGTCTCAGTGGGACTTTAACATCACACAATATTTCAGCAATCAGGTAAAAAAGTGAATTTAGTAAGAAAGTGGTAATAGGCACTCTGGGAAAATGCAAGGTTTTCTACAGACAGATACCTTTAAAAAAAAAACCCTCAAGGTAGTTAGTGAGATTTCTTCTTAGTGTATAGAATAGATAGAAGGTAGTGGAATAAAGATAGAAATATTGATTGACAATCCCAGAACTGTTAATTTCACATCAAGAAATTTTGATTTCTTTCATTAGGCAATCAGGAGCCATTTTAGATTTCTGAGATGGTAAGTGAACTCATTCTTTACGTTCCAGGATAAAAGAGTGTTAGGCATGATATATCACATGAGACTAAAATTCTGGCTGGAAAGGAGAAGAGAAATACAAGTTCAAAGAGATAAAGATACAAAATTTCTAACTGTCGAAGAAGAGCATATTCATGTGTATTTTATTTTATTTTATTTTATTTTATTTTATTTTATTTTTTATTTTTTTCATGTTTATTTATTCTTGAGAGAGAAAGAGAGACAGAACACGAGCAGGGAAGGGGTAAAGAGAGAGAGGGAGACACAGAATCTGAAGCAGGCTCCAGGCTCTGAGCTGTCAGCACAGAGTTCTATGGGAGTTAGAACTCACTAGCCAGGAGATCATGACCTGAGCCAAAGTCGGACACTTAACGGACTGAGCCACCCAGACGCCTCTTCATGTACATTTTAAATGAAAGGTCATGGATAGAAAATCATGATGGTATTTAGAATCTATTAAATGTATTTTGAAAAGTAATACAACAGGTTGATTTTTAATGTTAAGTTTTAACAGTGTGGATGTTATGTTCTTGCTACTAATCAAACTATACTTGACACATTTTAAACATAAACTTTGTATGTGTCAGGGAGTACAGTACTTATCAAAAAAATTAGGGAGTAGTAGAACAAAATGGTTTGAAAGCCCCATTTATCCCCTTTCACAAAGGGATGAAAAGACATGAAATAAGTTCACTTGTTTTATAAATTTTGCAAATCCTATATGCACAATGCACCCTCCCTTTATAGTGTACCCTAGTATTTTTAGAGCTATAAAAATTATTATATTTATTTAATTATAGAATATGTCCCTACTTTTTTTTTTCTTTCAAATGATCATTAATATCCAGTGCAGGTGGTTTGCTATGGGATACAATCCAAGGAAACATTTTAGAGGCGGATGGGATCAACAATTACTTAATCTGACTATATATGTATAAAGATCACTTTGGAGACTTAGGGAGAAATAAAACCCATCCAACTCCCGCCATGCTTAAAAGTTTATTGTAATGCTAGAAATACTAGCTGATGCAATCTAGAATTTTGAATGCCTACTGAAGGATGGGGTCTATTAAGTAGAAACAGAGAAGCCATAGGCTTGAGAATCCAACTCTGAGATGAACTTGATCAGTAAAAGGGACACAAAGAACAAACGACTGAGACAGAGAGATAGGAGGAAGTCCCTGCAATACACACATTGAGAAAATAGTGGCTTAGTAAAACATGGTTGGGGGAGTAGCAAAGAAAAAAAATTAGGAATGCTATTTGGGTCACTAACATCTTTAAAGGCATTCTTTTTTTTTCCAGCTGATTTGTAATATTCTTGAGAACCAAGATAATTTTGTTATGTTCCAAACTACTTAACACTATATTTATTTCAAAAACATAACTATAGAAACATGTAGATATAGAAAAATATTAATAAAGCAATAGAAGATATAAAAACATCAAGAATAAAAAAGAAAATGCAGGGAACATAACACTTAAAAATATCTAATTAGTATCTTCAGAAGGCTCAAGAGGATACTATGAATAGTAAACTAAAATTGAAAAACAGTACAAAAAAATTGGGGCACCTGGGTGGCTCAGTCGGTAAGCATCCGACTTAGGCTCAGGTCATAATCTCAGGGTTCGTGAGCTCAAGCCCCGCGTCGGGCTCTGTGCTGACAGCTCAGAGCCTGGAGCCTGCTTCAGATTCTGTCTGAATCTGCTCCTCCCCCACTTACTCTCTGCCTCTCTCTCAGGATTAAATAAACATTAATCTCTCTGCTCCTCCCCCACTTACATTCTGCCTCTCTCTCAGGATTAAATAAACATTAAAAAAAATAAATAAATAAAAATAAAAAAGTACAAAAAGAATCTCCTATGAAAAATCAACAGAAAATAAGAGTCTTGGAAATTAAATTCATAATTATTTACACTAATAATTTCCTAAGAGTCCTTCATCAACAAACTGTCCCTATGACTTTAATATGAATTCCTACAATCAGTTGACAGTAAAAGAGACCAATTGGGTTTGGTTTACAGATGATTCTGTGTGACATTTAGGCAACTCCTGAAAGTGGTACCATTTTCTTAGACATCCTGAAAGACAGTTGTGAAGAAAAATCCTCCCATTAGGGAAAATTTTAGGTAGAACACTTTTTCATTGTTCTTTTTTTTTTCTTCAAAAGATAAAAGGCAGAAGTATGAATTTGGTAGTGGCAGGGGGAGGAAGCAAAAAAGGCAAAGTAGCTTTAGGAGATCAAGGTCAGGCCACCCAAGAAAAGCACAGACTCTTGGCATTGGAAGTAAAAGTACACAGGCACTCAAGAAGAAAGTACAGCAATGATAAAAAGGGATCCTAGGAGATCTGGACAGAATAGTGGTGGTGCTTGCACCAAATACAAATCTTATTTTACTATTTTTCCTGAATGTAGCATGGTTTTTGGGATTTACCCTACTGAAAAATAAATCTTTGACCCACTGATAAAATACCTCTATGATACACCAAGCTCCCATATACATGTGGATCCATTTATCTACATGTTTCCCCCTGTATCAAAATGCCATGCTATTTTACTTATTGTGTGTTTAAAATGTCTGATAGCATATATCATTAGTACATAGCCTTCATTTTGAAAACAGTAGATTCTTGACCTTGTGCATCTATACACTAAGAATGAAGTAGCAGAGAGACAAAGTAAGAAAATCATTTCAATTACAATTTCAACAAAAGAATAAAATATCTAAGAATAAATTCAAAGAAGTGAAAGGCCTTTACTCTGATAACTATAAAATATTGAGGAAAGAAATTGAATATGACACAAACAAATGGAAATATATACCATGCTCATGGGTTGGAAGAATTTATGTCATTCAAATGTCCATACTACCCAAAACAATTCTCGGATTTAATGTAATCCCTATCAAAATATCAATAGCATTTTTTATAGAACTGGAACAAATGATCCTAAAATTTGTGTGGAATCAAAAAGAACTTTGAGAAGTCAAAGTAATCTCTAGAAAGAAGAAAAGAGCTGGAGGTATCACAAGCCCCGATTTTAAGATAAACTGCAAAATTACAGTAATCAAAACAGTATGGGGACTGGCACAAAATAGACACATAGATCAACAGAATAGACAGAGATCCCATATATAAATCAATGCCTATATGGTCAATTAATTGACAACAATGGAGGCAAGAGTATGAAATGGAGAAAAGATGGTTTGTTTGTTTGTTTGTTTGTTTGTTTGTTTTCAATAAAGGCTTTAGGGAAAACTGGACAGTTACCTGAAAAAATGAGATTAGACCACTTTCTTACACTGTACATGCAAAAATAAGCTCAAAATGAATTAAAGACCTAAAGATGAGATTTGAAACCATAAAACTCATAAAAGAACACACAGACAGTAGTCTCTTAGACATTGGCATGTTTATGGATCTGTGTCCTCAGGGAAGGGAAACAAAAGCAGAAATAAACTATTGGGAAGACATCAGAACAAAAAGTTTCTGCACAGTGAACAAAACAATCAACAAATCAGAAAGACAACACATTAAATGGGGGGGGATATATTTGTAAGTGATATATCTGATACGAGCTAATATCTAAAATATATTTTTAAAAAAACATACAATTTAACACCAAAAAAACCGATCTCATTAAACAATGGGCAGAAGATCTGTACCTTTCTTTTTAATATGAACATGGAGATGAACTTCTCCATTTCAATGGTCACAAGCTATTAGGCTTTTAATAGGAAAGATACTGGATTTATAGATTAATTGACATAGTTTTATCAGCAAGTCTTCTTATGAATACACATTTCATCTCACCTCACTTATTCAGGTCTTTCATTTTCTTTCACGAGCTGTAACATCTTGTCTAAAAACGTCTTATTTATATCTTAGTAGGTTGGTTTCTAAATACACTTGATTGATATTTTGAATAATATATTTTTTGTGATTAGATTTTTCTTCCTTTGTGCTCTTTTTAGAGATGTTATGAATTTTAAAGATGGATTTTATATGGTAATCCTGATGAACTTCTTGATGAATTCCAATGGATTATAAATCCTATTAGATTTTTTAAGGTAGGTATATTATCTATACATAAAGTGATATAGCTTATTCATTCCCATCTTTGTTTCTCTTATTTTTTTTGTCATCTTATTTTCTTGATCAACACTCAAATGTTTGAAATTTACAAAGATTTGGATTATTTACTTCCATTTTCACTTTGCTAAAGATAATTTTGTTGCTGTGAATGGATGTTGACTTTTATTGATTATTTTTATATATCTATTGAGATACTTGTATAATTATTCTTCATAAATATGTTAATGTGGATTTACATTAATAGGTTTTTAAATGTTAAACCACTTTTCTGCTTCTTCAAAGGATCCTGCTTGACATTTTTTAAATTAATTAATTTAGCGTGATAATTTATTTACTAATGTGCTACCAGGATTTAAATTAGAAAATAAACAATTGTTGCTCTTTTTTAAAACACTGACTTTGAAATGATAACAAACATACAGAAAGTTATACAAATTATTAGTGTACACATCTTTTTGGAACTTTATAGAGCACACACTCATGCAGGCACCACCAAGTTCGAGAAAAAGAACTTTACTTGAACCCCACAAGCTCCTGTTGTTTTCCACTCCATTCACTTGCCCTTCAAGTGTCATGACTATGACTATTTTTTTCATGTTTATTTATTTTGAGAGAGAGAGAGGAGAGGCAAAGAGAGAGGTAAAGAAAATTCTAAGCAAGTTCCACACTGTCAGCACAGAGCCTGATGCAAGACTCAATTTCATGGACCTCAAGGTCATGATCTGGGCCAAAATCAAGAGTCAGACATTTGACCAACTGAGCCACCCAGGTGCCCTGATGACTCTGATTATTTTTTATACCATGTATGTTTTGTTTTCTTTATTAACTTAAGAAAAATAGAGCCATGGTGTATGTTTTATTTCATGCCTGGCTTCTATGATTCATTCTTATATCTCTATAGTTCACTCATTCCCTTATTTTGGAGGTGTAACTAGTTCACTCTCATTTGTTGGATAAATACACATTGAGTGAGTATATTTCAATTTATTTATTTATTTTATTACAACAAACATTTGAACTGTATGTGGTTATCACTGACAACATGAATATGGATGCTGTATTCTTGTCTAGTTGTGAATTACAATTAAAATTTTATACAGTTACATGCATAGATCTTAAGCATATAATTCAAACAGGGTTTTTTTTGGATTTTTTTAATGTTTATTTATTTTTGAGAGAGACAGAGAGAGTGCATGAGAGCAAGGGAGGGGCGGAAAGAGAGGGAGACAGAGTATAGGAAGCACAGAGAGCCCAATGTGGGCTGAAACTCACAAACTATGAGATTATGACCTGAGCTGAAGCTGAAGGCTTAATTGACTGAGCCACCCAGGGGCTCCTCAAACAGTTTTGACAAATGAATATCTCATTTGTCCAATACCCTAAACCTTACATAGAACATTTTTATCACTCCTGAAAATGCCTTGTGCACTCTTTCAATCAATGCCCATTCCCTACGGGCAGCCACTGTTCTGATACCTATCAACACAGGTCATTTTCATCTTTATTTGAACCCCATATAAGTAAATTCAGAGTAGATACTGTTGTGTCTGACTTCTTCAATCATCATGTCTTGAAGTTCATCCATGTTGCTACCTATGTAGCTGCTCTTTTTTTTTTTTCATTTCTGAGTAGCATTCCATTGCATGACTATACCTCAATTTGGTTATCCATTCTATTCTTGAAGGACATTTAGGTTGTTTACATCTTTTGACAACTAAGAAACAAGCCATTATCAAAATTGTGCGTGTGTGTGTGTGATTTTGTGGAAATTGCTTTTATTACCTTGAGTAAATTTAGGAAGGGGAATATCTGGGT
This sequence comes from Prionailurus viverrinus, assembly GCF_022837055.1. NCBI lineage: Eukaryota > Metazoa > Chordata > Mammalia > Carnivora > Felidae > Prionailurus > Prionailurus viverrinus. The sequence continues at coordinate 103,981,771 of NC_062568.1, read as the reverse complement.
TGAGGGATGACTTATTGTATGTTATATTTAATTAAAAAATAATTAGGGGTGCCTGGGTGGCTCAATCGGTTAAGCATCTGACTTTGGCTCAGGTCATGATCTCATGGTTAGTAAGTTTGAGCCCACATCGGGCTCTGTACTCTCACTGTGCTCTCACTGCAGAGCCCACTTTGGATCCTCTGTCTCCCTCTCTCTCTCTGTCCCTACCCCACTCATTCTCTTTCTCAGTAAACCATGTTTTAATCATCCAGGCTTTTTTATTCCATATATAGAGCATAGGCAGAGTAGATTTAGCAGAATTCTTAAAAGTCCCAGGATTTTCGTAGTCCCTGAGAATTGGCTTCAATGTGAAAGTCACCAGGTGTGTTATCCCCTAACAAAAGAGTGCACCTGTTCCTTGAAGCTTTGAAACCAGGCGTTGACTTCTCCTCTTTAGCTATGTGAGTCCTAGATGGCATCTTCTTCCAACAGAAGGTTGTTTTGTCTACACTGAGAATATGCTGCTTAGTGGATCCACCTTCACTAATGACCTTAGCTGGATCTTCCAGAGAACTTGCTGCAGCTTCTACATCAGCACCTGCTGCTTCATCTTGCACTTTCATCCTATGGAGAGAACTCCTTTCCTTGAACCTCATGAATCAGTCTTTCCTAGCTTCAAACTCTCCTTCTGCAGCTTACTCCCCTCTCTCAGCCTTACTAGAATCAAGGAGAGTCAGGGCCTTGCTTTGGATTAGGCTTTGGTTATGGGAATGTCGTAGCTAGTTCGATCTATCCAGACCACTCAAATTTCTCCAGCATCAGCAATGAGGCTGTTGCACTTTCTTACCATTTGTGTGTTCACTGGAGAAGCACTTTAATTTCCTGCAAGATCTTTTCCTTTGCACTCACAACTTGGCTGACGGCTTGGCCAAGAGGCCCAGCTTTTGACCTGTCTTAGCTTTCCACATGCCTTCCTCGCTAAGCTTAATCATTGCTAACTTTTGATTTCAAGTGAGAGACATATGACTCTTCCTTCCACCTGAACACTTAGAGCCTATGATTGGGCTCGCAATCAGCTTCATTTCAATATTGTTATGTCTCAGGGAATGAGGAGGCCTGGAGAGAAGGAGAAAGAGGGACGACGCTTGTCAGTGGAGCCATCACATCACATACAACATTGATTACCGTCCTGTATGGGTGTGGTTTGTGATGCCTCAAGACAGTTGCAGTAGGAACATCACAGATCACCGATCACAGGTCACCACAACAAATGTAATAATAATTAAAAAGTTGGAAATGTTAGGATTCCCGAAAATGTGACACAGAAACGTAAAGTAAGCAAATGTTGGTAAAAAGGCACAGATGAACTGGCTCCATACAGCATTGCACAAACTATCAGTTTGGGAAAACAACAACAACAACAACAACAACAACAACACAGTAAAATGAAGCAGAGCAAAAGGAGGCACACGTGTAACAGCTTTATTGATAAATAATTGGCATATAATAAACTGCACATATCTAAAATGTACAATTTGCCTGCTTCAGATTCTGTCTCCCTCTCTCTCTGCCCTCTCCCTCTCCCTCCTTCTCTCTCTGTCTCTCAAAAATAAATAAACATTAAAAAAAGATGGGGTACCTGGGTGGCTCAGTCTGTTAAGCATCCAACTACGGCTCAGGTCATGGTCTCACGTTTGTGAGTTCAAGCCCCACATCCTGCTCTGTGCTGACAGCTCGGAGCCTGGATCCTACTTCAGATTCTGTGTCTCCCTCTTCTCTGCCCCTCCCCTGCACATGCTCTGTCTCTTTCTCCCTCTCAAGAATTAAAAGAAAAAAAATTAAATTTAAAAAATAATAAAAAAAATAAAAAACAGTTAAGTTCTTTTTTATTTTATTTTTATTTATTTATTTTTGAGAGAAAGAGAGAGACAGAGTGTGAGTGGGGGAGGGACAGAGAGAGAAGGAGACACAGAATCTGAAGCAGGCTCCAGGCTCTGAGCTGTCAGCACAGAGCCAGATGCGGAGCTTGAACCCACAAACCATGAGATCATGACCTGAGCCCAAGTTGGACACTTAACCAACTAAGCTACCCAGGCATCCCAAGTTCTTTTCAAAAGTGTTTATAATGTTTGACTCTGCTATGAGCAGTTTGCTAGAGGTCCAGCTCTTTCAAATCCTCTCCAGCATGAGGGACAGACATCCTCACAGATGTGTAATGTACTCATTTGTGGTTGTTTGTCTCTTTGTTTGGAGAGTGCTTGCGTGGGAGAGAAAGAGGCAGAAGGAGAGAGAGAATCCCACACTCAGCTCAGATCCAAATGAGAGGTTAATCCCACATGAGATCATGACCTGGGTCAAGATCAAGAGTCCCATGCTCAGCCTAGCAAACCACCCAAGTGCCCTTCTCATTTATGTCCATTGCAGCTCTAATTCATATTTCCATGATAGTAATGGTATTTTTCACTTTTCAGGTGCCTTTTAACCATCTGAATGTCTTCTTTCATGAGACATCTGTTCAAATATTTTGTCTTTTATTTTCTTTTGCAGATTTTTTAATTGGGTTCTTTGTTCCTTTTATTGGCAAAGGGTATTTAGAAGCTCAGACCTAAGTAGTATATATGCTACTACTGATGGCTTACTGCTTCCCAGGCACCTCAGTGGGCAGTTAGGGAGTTAGATATTTTTTACCAGACACACGTACACATACACCTACACATTTATACATTGTGTACACATTTACATCTGATTGTTTCTTTATCTGTCTACGTTGACAACCATGAACTCATAAAGGTTATCTCTAATTCTAATCCAACAGCATAGAAATCATTCAAGTTCTCTCTCTCTGTCTCTCCGTATCTCTCCCTCTTTTATTTTCCATATCTTTAACTTCATTGCTCAATATTGAGAAGACTAGATCCCATTATCCTTAACATACTCACTTGTTTGTAGTTTCTTTGTATAGAAACCAGTCTCTACCTACTGCCATTGTCTTCCTGGGCTCCAGGACACCCTTATTATAAGAGACACCCTTATTATTCCACTTGGGTTCTGACCCATATAAGAGATGCTTCTTCCCCAATGAGGAGAGAGATCTAACCAACTCGGAAATCAGCACATACATCACTGTGCCATGTATTACCAGCCAGACTGCACACCCTCACTACTGACCTACTCCTTACGTTCTCAAGCCTGCCTTTGGCCATAATCTCCACTCCCCGTCTCTTCCCTCAAGTGAGGTTACCTCACTTGGCCCCATCTGATGGTTTTCAGAGCCAACAAGTTCAGGAAGCAAAGGAGAAGGAAACTAGGAGAACAGATGGCAAGAGGAGAAGGAATAAATTCACCTCACACTGAAGATTAAAATTTCTATCAAGGCCAGTTGAATTCTGAGTTCTGTTATTGCTTCTTTCTACAAATTCAGTAATGTTCTAGTTTCGTTATCATCCAGTTCAAAATATTTCCTAATTTCCCTTGCAATTTCTTCCTCCGGAAATCGAATATCTGTGCATGTTTAATTTACAAATACATTTGTAAACAATTTCTGGATAGTTCAGAGATTTCCAGATACATTATTCCTATAAATTGCCAATTTTATTCCACCCTGGTCAAGAACATACCTGTATTATTTCTTAAGTTTCAATGTACTAAATATATGTTATCTGCATTCGGGACTCCCAGTGCCCTTGAATACAACATAATTTGTCAGCTACTGAGTGTAATGTCTGTAAATATCAATTAGTTAAGTTGGCCTATAGTATTATTCACATCTCTCTTTATTCTTGTGCTCTGCCTATCAAGTGTTGGGAGGTGTGAAATACTAGAATTTCCAATTATAATTATGGATTTGTTTAAATCTTCTATTGCTGTATAAGTTTTTGTTGCTGTTTTATTTTCCTTTTTCTTCTGTGCTTCAGGTAGCTTGAAGCTCTGCTATTAAGTACAGACATATTTAGGATTGTCATACTTTGTTGCGAAATTGACCCACTTTCATAATGCAGTGTTCCAATTTATCTTTGGCAACATTCCTTGTCTCAGAATGTGTTTTGTCTGAATTCACTGCTTTAAGCTGGGTGCCTGCATTTTATATCATTTTCCAGCATTGCATTTGCAACCCATTTAAAGACAGAGATATATTTGGTCTTTGGTTTTGATCTTACAATATTTATCTTTTAATTAAAGTGCTTATTTTTAAGATTTTCATGCAATTGTGAGATGTTTCAGTCTACCATCCTTCCATTTTCTCCTGTTTCCATCTGTTTTGCTGCTCTTCTTTTAGTTGTTATTCTTGTGGAGTTTTGTGTGTTTTTGTTTTTGTTTTGTTTTTCTTGTCCATTCTAATCCTAGGTTTATTCAACACAATCTTTCACTCTACCCAACAAAGTACAAACACAACATATCTAACATGTTGCCAAGATCCAAAAACTCAAGACAGAAAATGTCTACTGCACAATAAAAGCCTTAAGACCACGAGTAACAGCAGTGATAGGAACGTTGAGATGACCCTACAGACAGAGCTCTCAGCTTGCTCACTGTTTAGAGAGAGAAAGAGAGAGTGGGGTGGGGTGGGAGGCTGCGCATGGGCATGTGTAAATACAGAACCACTCATGGCAATTAACTTCGGGCTTTTGACCCTGGAGGTCAGAAGGGGACTGAGTAGGGCAGCAGGCTGGAGCTAACAGGAACAGCAGCTGTGAAAAGTGCACCCTTTTCTGAAGGTTCCACAGGCCTCCCACTGGCCCAGGTCATCTGTGCAATGGAAAAACGTGCTTGTAGGCTGGGGCTGCACTGCCACCTGGAGTCCTGCTCATCCCTGCTGGCTTTGCTACAAAACTCACTCTCAGGATCTGGAAGCAGGGAACCTTTCTAGCCAGAAAACTGGAGACCATCTTTCCAGGTACCACACCAAAGCGCCACTGCTTCTGCAGCTGGAGCTTTGCCCTGAGTGGATCCTTCTTCCATTAGGAAGGTAACAAAACTGAGATGGATGGGATGTATGTAAACTAGGAGGTGGGGGGCGGGGGGGCTCCACGGCCATGCTTACCGGGAACAGTCGAGCTGTTCACGTGGCGGTGGCCTGCGAGGTGAGGGCAAGGTCGCAGGTGCTCTGAGGCCTGCACCAGGGGGCGCCACCTGATCCTGTTCCATGGGGGGAAGAGGCCTGGGGCCACAGCGGAGGTGGTGGCAGCACTCTCCCTGGAAGGCCGAATTGCCTTGGGGGTGGACTAAGCCAGGGGGGCAGCACGGGGGGAGGGGGGTAGTTTATCTCCTAGCCATGGATTCGTCTTGCATCCAGGTGCTTCCGTGGCTTCTTGGCTTCATGCGGATTCTCAAACTCCCTGTCTACATAGCCGTTACACAGACGGGGTGCATCCTTTGTACAACCAATTTTCCCGTAGGTGGAGAATATCCCCCTGACGTGATCTTCGGTCGCATTCCTGGTGAGCCTCCCGATGTGCACTTTGGTGAGGTTGGAGGTAAGGCTCCACCTTTTCCTATCCTTTTGGGTGATTTCGACTTGGAGCGTGAACCTCGCCTGTTGTCCCGCCTACATCAAGAAGTCCTGGAAGAACCGGGGTTGCTATGGGATGTGCTGGACTTGCCCAGCGCCCAGGAAGAAAGAGCTGGAGAGGGAGGCAGGGCCGGAGCTCATGTCCCAGCCGTAGGCAGAGCTGGATGAGACCTGATGCCGTGGCTACCACTGCAAACGCTGCGCCTCTTTTATCCTTGTTCTAATCCTTCTGGCGGGACTGCTTGGTGCTCCGTTTATTTTTAGAGCTATCCTTGGTCTTCTCAACAAAGTAGGCTTTGCATTTGGTAGAAGGGATCCTGGTCATTATTTTCTTTGACTTTTACCAAGCTCTTCTTTTTCACTCCTAATAAATCCCTTCTCCCATTCTGGGGTGCTCAAAGTAGTAATGGTGGCCTCACATATCTGAATTCTCACTTTTTTTTAAATGTTTATTTATTTATTTTTGAGGGAGAGAGAGTACAAGTGGGGGAGGCACGGAGAGAGAGGGGGACACAGAATCCAAACCAGGCTCCATGCTCTGAGCTGTCAGCACAGAGCCTGACGCGGGGCTCAGAACTCACAAACTGTGAGATCATGACCTGAGCCAAAGTCACTTAACCGACTGAGCCACCCAGGTGCCCCTCTCACTTCTAACTCTAGACCGATAAAGCATCCCTAATTGATTACAATTCACCCCAAAGGACAGAAAGTCCTCAGTCTGGGTGCGAGGGCAGGAATGATTCCAAGGCCAGGCATCAGTGCAGACCAGAGTCTCCAAGTCTCCAGCCCGGGAAGGGGTCCCCAACGCAGAGTCCAGCCTCCTGGATGCTCCAAGTCTCAGGGCCTGGCTGGGCTGCAGCAGACCAGACAAAGCCAAAGCATCCTGCCTCCTGCCAAGGCTGTGACCAATTCATTCTCGTTTTCTTGTTAATGTTTCAATCTTTTGGTTACTTGAATATTTTTATTCCTTTCCATTTAATATTACATTTTATTGTCTATAACTCTTTGTATAGCTATTATGTTAAAGTGCTCAAACAATTGCAAAAAACACTCCTAATTGTAAGCAACAGCCTTAATTAATTATACTATATTTAAAATTAATACCGTATACCTATATTAATTATTTATTTTGGCCTAACAAATTGCTCCAAAACTTAGCATTTTAAAATAATACATCTTTATTACCTCACAGCTCCTGTGGATAACACACCCGGGCATATCTTGGATAGTCCCGTTGCTTCACAGTTGCCCAGGAAGCTTTGTGAATTTGTCACTGAGGGCTGGAGTCATCTCAATGAGGTAGGGAAGCTGAAGGGACTCCATTTTTAAAAAAGCTCTCTCTCTCTCTGCTCTTTTTCTACTGGGCCCTACTTATTCATGTTCCACCTTCTGCCTCTGAATAAGCCATAAAAGTGATGTTCCTGTTTCAAGGGGGAAGCAAGAAATTGAATCATTCTCTGAGTTTGGTCCCAGGAGCCAAACACCTGATAACATCTGAGAAGAGATGGATCCCAAACACGTTCCAGGACATTCGTTTTGAACAAACCTCGGCTGACACTGGCATCAGTACCCCCAACCTTCAGTGATTTATGGGATCATACCTATTGTTCACCTGTCACCTGCTTTTGATTGGATTCTATCCTGGATCCTAAAGGAAGGTGGACTCTAGAGCCCTCTCCAACATAAGCTCCTAGTCTTAAGCAATGGCCAGACTCATTCTCTTCCCTTCTGCGTCTCCCAGACACTCAGTCTGCTATTCTCTACCTGTCACTAATGCTATTTAATGAACTCTGCCTTCACATTCTTCAGCTTGGGTTTGATTTCCCTCCTGTGTGAAGCCAAATACCCTCTTGGCTTGTCCTGTGGGAATCTCCTCTGGGTCTTTGGACCCAGCCTGCTTGTAACATCAAGGCCAGATGGTGGAAGGATCCACTTGCAAACCTACTCGCATGGTTATAGGCTGGTTTCAGATCCTTGCAGGGTGTTGGACCACAAGCCTCCTTCTTCATGCATCACTGGCCAAAGATCTCATTCGAATTCCCTCAGCATTTGCCATGTCAACCTCTCAAACGTGACAGTTTGTTCTCTTAAGGGGGTAAGCCAAGGAGACACAGCACAGAAAAGAGAGGGACAGTCAGACAGAGAAAGAGAGAAAAAGAGATGAAGTTACCATCATTTATAACCTGATCTTGGAAATGATCACATTCATTAGAAACAAGTCACTGGGTCCAGTTCACACTCAGGGAGTGAGATCACACACGCAGATGAGCACTAGGAGATGAGAATCATTTGGAGCCATTACGCAATGCTACCAACAACTGCCTCTGTCTTTAAATATGAGAATGTGGCAACAGGACAAATTCCTTTATTATTTTTCCAAACCTTGTGCTACTTTAGTGATGTATTTTAACCAAAGTCACATAAATTTCTTAGTGGGATACAAAAATCGAGTATTTTGTGTATATACCCATTTTGTTGTGTTTTGTTCTGATAGGAAAGAAGTAATTCGTAGATTATCTTGACCACGTAGGCTTTGTTATTTTCCTTGGTAGGTCTGGATGCTTTCAGTGTTCCCTTATTCCTAGGGCATAACACTTCCTGAAGACCATGCTCCTTTACCTTTCTTGATGTTCAACTGATGCTGGAAATGCATTTGAGCCTGTCTCCACCTTGGCTTGGCTTAAATCCCAATATCTCTGAGTGTGCAGACGTTTGCAATCTCTATTCTGCTCTCAACTCCTTAGAAGCTACACTTTGCCTAGGTAAGTGGAACCTTATAGAGCACATTTGCCTGAGCTCTTGATCAAAGAACCATGAGGGACATACACACAGACTCCCAGGGCTCTTCCTATGTCCATCTCCCTCCTACTCTGCACTCTGCCCCTCAAATTTCATCCATGTCAATAGCTCCAAATGCTATGTCTGCCCACTAATCTCCCTAAGACTACCTTGTTCTTCTTAGTCTCAATTTCTCTTCACCATTGTGCAGAAATTGCCCCTAGGTGGACAGCTTGAGTCAATACGTTGCCAACCTCAGTGTTTTCTTCTCTCAAGGATTAGTCCTGCACTGCTTATTACCTACTGTCTGAAAATGGGTGCCCCAATTTTTGTCTGTTTTTTAATTGCTTTTTGTACAGTAGAATAAATCTGGTAGTGTTTATTTCATCATGACTAGAAGCTCAATTGAATTTTACCTAGTTTCAACATCAAGGTTATACTAATTTCATATGATAAGGTAGATAGTTTTCCTTCATCTGTCTTCTGCGTTTTTTAAAAGGGGTTATACATTCTTTTTAAAAATTTTTTTAATTTTTATTTATTTTTGAGAGAGAGAGAGAGATAGACAGAGCGCAAGCAGAGGAGGGACAGAGAGAGAGGGAGACACCAAATCTGAAGCAGCTCTAGGCTCTGAGCTGTTGGCACAGAACCCGACGCAGGGCTCGAACTCATGAACCATGAGATCATGACCTGAGCCAAAGTCAGACGCTTAACCGACTGAGCCACCCAGGTGCCCCAAAAGGAGTTATACATTCTTATTGTAAAATTCATGTATAATCATTTCAATCTGGTAACTTTTGCTGTAGAATTTTTTTATTATAGAGTCAATTTCTCTAATGGTTATTATCCTCGTTAGATTTTAAATATCTTTTACTTTTTATTTTATTTTAGATTTCATATGTATTTTAAGCCATTTATGGCCATTTCTAAAAATGTTTATTTTGTCTAAGCTTTGAAAATTATAAACAACATCGTTGTTAGATTTCCTTCTATGGGGTTTGGATGCAAAAAGAAAATAGTGAGCTAAGCAATTGTTAAGCATGGTAGTAAATTCATTTTGTCAAAAACAAATGCACATGAAAATATACAGGGTTGGCACTCCTAATTCATATAGATAGTTCTTACCCAAACACGACCACAGACAATGGAAGTCCTCTCTATAATTTCACCTTTCAAAACCACTGAACTCCCACACATTATCTTGTCATGATTTCCTTGGGGTGCATTTTCTCCCCCTCAAATATCATGAAACCCCCCAAAACCATTCCATCTCAGTTTGAATGTCCATTATACTGAAAACATGATGTACCCCGGAGAAGTGAAAATGTATTTTAAAGAGAGCAAAAATATGCTGTGAGTGGCCAATGGATATATAACATAGAGTGTAATTACTTACCATGTTTTCAGTGGCCAATTACTGTCAAAGTCCGTGTTTGAGCCTCAGTTGTTATCAGATTGATCCATTTGTTGTGGCAAACTGTGAGCAACGTAAGATTTCACTTTTTCTGAATGCAAGTTTGCCTTGGTTTTGTGTTTTGAATACCTTTTTGCTTTCTGTTTTAGTTCTTATTTCAGGCATTATCTAAAGATACCCCCTCTTTTTTTCAGTGTTTTAGATGTAGTGTAAATGGACTGCAGACCCTCTATTTCATCATTTCTGCAAACCTATTTTTTGATGAACTAACAAGTCTATTTTATCACACTTTGGAAATGTATACATAGGAAGAAGAAGGTCTAGTACCTTTGAGAAACAAGCATGTTCAGGCAGATCACAGTGTATTTTCCAACTTTGGGTTGAAGGTCACAGCTTTCACGTATGTTAACACAATCCAGCATCAACTCTGAATTGCTGAAGATTTTCTTAATATCTTCTAAATCAGGTATGCATAAGATTTCAGGTATAATTTGTTTGGCACGAACATTCCTTTCCATCTATGAATCTGTAAAACTAGACAACAAGGTATCTGCTTCCAAGATACAATTCTGAGACACATCTGATAGATATTCTCATTCCAAAAGGAACAAATTGGAAGAAAGGTGTCATAGAGTCCCAAGCAAGTCTCAAACTCAGTAAGGCACATTTAATTACATTTTAAGGCTTGTGAGTAATCCTCTTTGGCTCCACATTGTCCTTCCAGCCTACTCCTAATCCCAGTAGAGCTAGAGAAATAAATCAGCAGATTTGCACAGTACAAGATCCCTGCACAAAATCATAGTATTTCTAAACACTAGTAGTGGACCATCTGAAAGTGCAATTAAGAAAACAATTTTAAATATGGCAACATCAAGATAATAAAATACTTGGAAATTTGGGCACCTGGGTGGTTCAGTCAGTTGAGCGTCTGACTCTTGGTTTCTGCTCGGGTCATAATCTCATGACTCCTGAGTTCAAGCCCCAAATCAGGCTCCCAAAATCCTGTTTGGGATTTTCTGTCTCCCTCTTTCTCTCTGTCCCTCCCCCTCACTGTCCCTCTGTCTCAAAAATAAATAAATAAACATTAAACAAATAAAATAAATACTGGAAATCAATTTTACCAAAGTATAAGGGTTGTACACCAAAAATTACACAAAACATTGCTGAAAGAAATTAGACACGGGGCACCTGGGTGGCTCAGTTGGTTAAGTGTCCGAATTTGGCTCAGGTCATGATCTCACAGTTCCTGAGTTTGAGCCCTGCACTGGGCTCTGTGCTGACAATTCAGACCCTGGAGCCTGCTTTGGATTCTGTGCCTCCCTCTCTCTCTGTCCCTCTCCCGTTTTGCTCTGTCTTTGTCTCTGTCTTTGTTCTCTCTCTCTCTCTCTCTCTGTTTCTTTCTCAAATAAATAAACATAAAAAATTAAAAAAAGAAATTAGACTCAAATAAATATAATATACCACATGTTCATGGATTGGGAGAATTTATCTTGTCAAATGACAATACTCCCAAAGTGATCTCCAGTTTCTTTTTTTTTTTTTTCTTTTTTTTTTTTAAATTTTTTTTTCAACTTTTATTTATTTTTGGGACAGAGAGAGCCAGAGCATGAACGGGGGAGGGGCAGAGAGAGAGGGAGACACAGAATCGGAAACAGGCTCCAGGCTCTGAGCCATCAGCCCAGAGCCTGACGCGGGGCTCGAACTCCCGGACCGCGAGATCGTGACCTGGCTGAAGTCGGACGCTTAACCGACTGCGCCACCCAGGCGCCCCAGTGATCTCCAGTTTCAATATATCTATTCAAATCTCACAGAATTTCCTGAAAGGGAGGCAGGAATGGAAAATCTGCTTCTAAAGTTTATATGGATTTTATTTTATTTATTATTATTATTTTATTTTAGGGAGGGAGGAGCACAGGGAGAGGGAGAGAGAGAATCTTAAGAAAGCTTCACTCCCAGTGTGGAGCTCAATCTGGGGCTTGATCTTATGACTGTGAGATTATGACCTGAGCCAAAATCAAGAATCTGGCACTTAACAGATCAAGCACCCCTCATATGGATTTTAAAGGGACAAGAATAGCCCAAAAAACCTTGGAGAATATTTATAAAATTGGAAAACCCACACTTCTCGATGTCCAACCTTAGTAAAAAATCTACAGTATTTAGAATAGTGTTGTAATGTCCTAGGCTATAAATATAGATCAAGGGAATACATCTGACAGACTAGAAATAAAGCCATATACAAAATAATTAATTTGGACTGATACGTTACTCCATACCCAAAACTAACTCAAAATGTATCAAAGACCTAAATTTAATACACAAAATATATAAAACCCTCAATGACAAAACACAAGATTAAATCTTCATGACCTTGGATCTAGTTAATTACATGTGACACCAAGAGCATGAACAATAATAGAAACAAAATACATAAATTGTACTTAATCAAAATTAAATTTTTGCTCAACAAAACACTATCAAGAGAAAGAGAAAAAAGTCTACAGAGTGGGAAGAAACATTTGCAAATCATGTATCTGATAAGCATAAGGTATCCAGAATATGTGAGTAACTCCTACAAATCAACAAAAACAAGTCAAACAATCCAATTCAGAAATATCCAAAGTTCTTGAATAGACATTTCTCCAAAGAAGATCTACAAATGCTAGTCAATATCCACATGAACAGATGGTCAATGTCATTAGTCACTAGGGAAATACAAATAAAAACTATAGCAAGTACCATTTCAGACTCACTAGGATGGCGAGATTAAAAACAAAACAAAACAAAACAAAAAATGGGGGGTAACACATGCTGGTGAGGATGTGGAGAAATTAGAAATTTTGCACATTGCTCATGCAAATATAAAATAGTATAGCCTGTTGAAAGTGTCTGTTATCTCCTCAGTAATTTAAATAAATACTTTTTAAGTGGAAGTGCACTCTTATGTATGTACTGGAATGAATTGGAAACCTGTACTCAAAAACTTGTACATACATAAATGTTCATATAAACACTACTCACAAAGCCAAAATTTACAAAACCAAACACAATCCAAATATCCATCATCTGCTATGTTTACAGAAAAAAAATGTGGTCTATTCATACCAAACAATATTATTCAGTCATAGAAATGAAGTTCTGATACATGTTCCAGCATGGATTATGCTTGAAAATATTATGCTTAGTAAAAGAAGCCAGACACAAAAGACCACAAATTTATGATTCCATTATATGAAATATACTAAATAGGAAAATTGATGGAGCTAGAGAGATTAGTGTTTTCCACTGGCTGGGGGTGGTGTGAACATGGAATGAATGTTTAATGGATTCCTTTGGAAAACAATTTTCTGGAACTACATACTGCTAAATGTTGCACAATATTTTGGAAATACTGAATGCCATTGAAATGTACTTAGTTTTGTTAAATTGGTTAAATATGTAATTTATCACAATGAAAAAAATGCAAAAAAAAAAAAAAACCTAAAACTAGTAAATCCTCAGCGTGGTTGAAATTATCAGTACATATCTAAATCTCTCGGTTAAAGACAAAATCATGGGGTGCCTCTGTGACTCATTTGGTTAAGCATCCTACTCTTGATTTCAGCTCAGGTCATGATCCTAGGGTCGGAGTGGTAGGATTGAGCCCCATGTCGGGCTCCATGCTAAGTGTGCAGCCTGCTTAAGATTCTTTCTCTCTCCCTTTGCCCCACTCCCCCTTTAGCATGCTCTCTCTCTCTAAAATGATAATTAAAAACATGACAAAATCACAAGGATGATTAGAAAATATTTTCAACTGTATAATAATCAAATTATAACTAACACAAGGTATTTAATATGGAGTTAAAGCAATATTGAAAGCAAAATATATATCTCCAAATGCTTGTATTAGAAAATAAGAAAAGTTAAAAATAACCAACAGCCTAAATTTCTATATCAAGAGCCAAAAGAGAACAACAAATTAAATCCACAGAAAGAAAATAATAAAGGTAAGACAAGAAATCAATAAAATATATAACAGGTAAATAAAGAAAATGGATAAAGCTAAAATTGGTCCTTTCGGGGGGAAAAATTGAAACCCATGATTCCTAAGCAAACCTCATCAAAGAAAAATATAGAGAAACATGAAATTACCTATAGTAGAATGAAATAACATCACTACAGATCCTCCAACATTATGTTAATATATTTGAAGGTTATTTTTATGAAATTCCCTGATCACAAATTAAAAGAAAACACACACAGAAAGAAATATAAAAATCTGTATCTTTTAAAAATTTTAAAATAAGTTGATCCCAGAACTAAGATATTCCCCATTCTGAAATAAATAATTACACTGGTATTTTTTTTTCAAAATTCAGGTAGGAAATAATTTAAAGCTATCAAAAACTCTGTAGAAAGACATACTGTTTAAATTTACTTATGAGACTAGAATAACCTTGATACCAAAACCTTACAAAGACATTACAGAAAGGAAAAAAGATAAACCTTTATCCCCTATGAAAATAAATGCAAAGACAATTCAAATGTGAGCTATTTTGATGCAACGATATATTAAAAAGAGATCCTATTACCTAGAGGAAAATAAATGCAAAGACAATTTCAAATGTGAGCTATTTTGATGTAACAATATATTAATAAAGAGATCCTATTACCTAGAGGAAACTATTATCAAGAATGCAAGGTGGTTTAACATTGGAATATTAAGCAATTAAATGTAAATATGTGGAAGAGAAAAGAGATAAATGATGAGTATTTCAACAGATGCATAGAACACTTTGATAAAATCCATTAATGCATTTATAATAATTTTTATCAACTTAGGAATAGATGAAGAGATCTTAAATTTGATAAGGTATAAAGAAAATAATGTAGAGAAAAAAATTATAGGTATAGAAAAATATTAACCACCATTTTCATAGAAGCAAGGCAAGACTATTCCTATAAATACTTGTATTCAATGCTTTATGAGACAGTGGTAAGTGCAATATAATTACAAAAAGCAAAAGAAAAATTATAAGTGTGGTATGATAAAAAAGGAAATAGTCATTATTGTAGATGATATAATTACATACATAAAACATCTGTCCCCCTGAAAATATTCAGATAAATTATTTGATATAATAAATGAGTTTAACAAAGAACTAATATACAAATAAGTTCAATATACAAAGCTCAATTGCATCTCTCTGTATCAGCAGTACAATTAAAAGTGAAATTTAAAAAATATCTTACACAAAGGCATCAAGAAAACAGAAAGTACGTATGAAAGAATTTCACATAGAAACTAGAAAACATTGCTGAGAATCGTCTCCAAGTAACTTAATAGAAAAGAAAGTCATGTTTCTAGATTGTAATTCTAAATGTTATTAGGTTTTCAAACTCCAAAAAATTAATCTATAGCTTCATCACAATTCTTTATAGAAATCCCAGATTTTTTTCCCCAACAATTGACAATTGATTCCAAAATTCATATGGAAATGTATACCCTAAGTATTAGCCAATGAAGTTTGGTAGAAAATTAAAACTGTAAGTCTTAGGCTACTAGATTTCAAGACTTATTATAAAATTACACTAAAAATTATAGTATTGATAAAATATTGGATAAATAAAACAATGGAAGAAAATAGACATTAGAAATCAAGAAATTGAACTTGTACACATGCAGTCATTTGCTATACAACCAAGTCACCATCGCAATGTCACGAGAAAAGAATATTCTTTACAAAAAATTGTGCAAGGTCAACTGGCTATCAAAACAAACAAACAAACAAACAAACAAAAACAAAACAAAGAGAGAGAAAGAAAGAAAAAGAATCTTAATTCTAACCTCCCTCATACTCCACACAAAATCAATCCCACATTGATTATACAAGTAAATATGACAGGTTAAAAAATAAAATATCTATAAATTTAAAAAAAAGCAAGAAATCATCTTCATGACCATGTGCTTAGTGAAATGATTTCTTCAACCAGACACAAGTAATACTAATTATCAAATATCAGTCACAGAAAGATAAATATCCTATGATTTCACTCATATGTGGAATTTAAGAAACAAAACAGATGAACATAGGAGAAAGGAAGGAAAAATAAGATAAAAACACCAAAGGAGGCAAACCATAAGAGACTCTTAAATACTGAGAACGAACTGAGGATTGCTGGAGGGGTGCTGGGTGGGGGGTGGGATAAATGGGTGATTGGCATTAAGGAGAGCACTTGTTGGGATGGGCACCAAGTGTTATATGTAAATGATGTATCACTAAATTCTACTCCTGAAACACTATACGTTAATTATATGTTAACTAACTTGGATTTAAATAATATTAAAAATACAAAACAAAACAATGCAAAACAAAAAGAAAATGTGGAAATAAATGTTCATCAGAGTTTTGTTATGGATAAACATACAATGGAATGCTAATGAATCATTAAAAAATCATATTGTAGAACAATATCTCATGGCATGGGAATATGTTCACAACATAGTTAAGCGAAAATAAATAGTACATAAATAAATAAAATATTTATGAACGGCACTATTTTAAATTAAAAAAAAAATGTCTATATATTTTGAGATAGAGAGTGAGCAAGGCAGGGGAGGGGCAGAGATAGAGGGAGAGAATCCCAAACAGACTCAGCATTGTCAGCACAGATCCTGACTTGGGGCTCGATCCCACGAACAGGGAGATCATGACCTGAGCCAAAATCAAAAGTTGGACCCTCAACCAACTGAGCCATCCAGGCACCCCTAAATTGAAACTTTTGTTCATCAAAGACACCGTGAGGAAATTGAAAAGGTAAACCATAAAATATATCTATATTGATAATATATGTATCAAGAAAAGTCCCTTATTTTTTTTAGTCATAACTAAACCAAATATCTTTATTTTACACTAGTAAATAAATAAAAAAAAAAGATGTCTTTTCACCTTTTTGAAAGAATGCAATACCCTGGGGGGGGTGGGTGGGGAGGGTTATGATGGCATGAGAATAGGGTGACCCTAAGCTTGAACACAGCTAGATAAATATCAAATCATTCCGAACTCCCAAGAAATTAATCTGAGGACTGAGAGAACAAAGTTGCACATCTACAAACAGAAAAAAATGGCCACCTTGTGGAAGGTAGCAAAAGAGGAGAGTTGATTTAGTGGAGAAAAGAGCATTGCAGAGGGGAGGGAGCCCTTACCACTGAGAGAGGGGAAAGAAAGAGAGAAAGAGTGAAAAAGAGGGAAAACTCACACAAGGGAATTCACAGGAAAAAAATCTTCCTCAAAACCAACTGGGAGAAAGGTGAGGGTTTAAATACTGTAAGTTTCTTATAAACAGCAGAGTGGAGAATCTGAAGTTTCAGAAGTCAGCACCTGGTGGTGGTGGTGCTCAGGCAAGGAAGGAAGGTGGTGCCCTGGGATCATGCAACCGGTCTGAGGATACCCCAGGTCATAGGAAGAGAAGCAATTCCACTGCTTGGAGGGCACTTGGTAGAGGTGATATGGCCTATCCAGGAGCAGGAAACCTGGTGGGCACTATTGAGCTGCCCCCATCACCAGCATAGGAACAAAGACACAGGTTGAGGGCAGCAAACCTAGTTGCTGGCTTTGTGCATTGATTTACCATAAACTCGAACTGCTCCATGATCACATGAGTGTTCTCAGGGAGAAGCCAGCACCACCACAGCACAGCAAAACCTTCCCCCTAGATGATCAGCATGGGGCCACCCTGCAAGAGTCTCTGAAGTTTTGACTTTTGAAACACTGCTGCACCAGAGATAAAACATGGGAGAGCTGTGCCAGCTGGCAGGCTGACAGCTCAGACACAGACAGGGTGCAGGCAGGGATCTGACAGAAGCCAGGGACACAGGAGGGATGCTTGTTTGTTCATCTATGAGGGCTTCCTAAAGAGTGGCGGACACAAATTCCTTCCTCCAGAGACATGAGATCGGGGTGCAGCCATTTTCACCCCTTGCCCACCAGCAGGGACCAACCTTGATGAGCTAAACAGCACCATCAAATGGATATTGGAGCCGCTACACGAGCACACCCCGATGTGATCTCTACAAGGTCAAATGAACCTGAGAATCAGCGCACCATGCCCCTCTCCCAAAACACCGGCACAAACCACTAACATGCACCAAGTCTGCTGATCATAGAGTTCTGCAAAGCATTAGCTCCATATATATTTACTGTTATTTTTTTGGATCTAGCTTCTTTTAATAAGTAGACTAAAGGAATAAACCCAAACAAAGGGGTAAAATAACTACTCTAAAAACTATAAAACACTGATTAAAGAAATAAAGGAAGACGCAAAGAAATATGAATATATTCCATGCTAATGGAGTAGAAGGAGAAACATCATAAAGCTATCTATACTACCCAAAGCCATCCACATATTTAATGCAATCCCTATCAAAGTACCACCAGAATTTTTCACAGAGCTAGAACAAACAATCTTAAAATTTGTATGGAACCACAGAAGACCCTGAATAGTAAAAGCAATCCTGAAAAAGAAAAGCAGAACTGGAGGTATCACAATTCCGGAGTTCAGCTATATTTTAAAGCTGTAGTCATCAAGACTGTGGTACTGGTACAAAAACAGACACATAGATCAATGGAACAGAATACAGGACCTAGAAATGGACCCACAAAGGTATGGCCAACCGATCTTTCACAAAGCAGGAAAGAATATCCAATGGAAAAAAGGCAGTCTCTTCAGAAAATGGTGTTGGGAAACTGGACAGCAACATGCAGAAGAATGAAACTGCACCACTTTCTTACACCATATAATTTCAAATGGATGAAAGACTTAAATGTGAGACAGGAAACCATCAACAAAACTAAAAGGCAGCCTATGGAGTGCGACAAGATATTTGCAAATGGCATATACAATAAAGTGTTAGTATGCAAATTCTAAAAAGAACTTATCAAACTCAATGCCCAAAACACAAATAATCCAGTGAAGAAATGCACAGAAGACGTGAATAGACATATTTCCAAAGAAGACATCCAGATGGCTAACAGACAATGAAAAGACGCTCAATATCACTCATCATCAGTAAAATACGAATAAAAACCACTATGAGACACCACCTCACACCTGTCAGAATAGCTAAAATTAACAACACAAGAAACAACAGGTCTTGGTGAGGATGTGGAGAAAGAGGAACTCTCTTGCACTGTTGGTGGGAATACAAACCGGTGCAGGCACTCTGGAAAACAGAATGAAGGTTCCTCAAAAAGTTAAAAATAGAACTACCCTATGACCCAGTAATTGCACTACTAGGTATTTACCCAAAAGATATAAGAATACAGATTAGAAGGAATACATGCACTCCAATGTTTATAGCAGCATTATCAACAATAGCCAAACTATGGAAAGAGCCCAAATATCCATCAACTGATGAATGAATAAAGAAGATGTGGTATATATATACACAATGGAATGTTACTCAATAATCAAAAAGAATGAAATCTTGTCATTTGCAGGAACATGGATAGAGCTACGGTGTATTATACTAAGCAAAATAAGTCAGTGAAAGGAAGACAAATATCATGATTTCACTCGTATATGCAATTTAAAAAACAATGAATAGAATGGGGGAGAAAAAGAAAGAGAGGGTAATAAACTATAAGAGTGTCTTAAAGATAGAGAACAAACTGAGGGTTCATGGAGGGAGGTGGGCAGGGGATCAGTAGATGGGTGATAGGTGTTAAGGAGGGTACTTGTGATGAGCACTGAGCATTGTAGGTAAGGGATGAATCACTGAATTCTGCTCCTGAAACCAATATTGCACTGTATGTTAACTAACTGGAATTTAAATAAAAATTTAAAAAGAAAAAAAAGAATGCAATACCTTAACATTTATTCAAATGGATTATAATTATTTTGCTAAACTAAGCATATTTTGGTGTGCTTTACTAAAATACTTCTGTGATTTACAGCTATAATCATTCTAATATTATTGTTATTATTAAATAGTTGACATACAATATTATATTAGTTTCAGGTGTACACAGTAACTTGACAATTACATACATTACTCAGTGCTCACCAGGATAAGTGTAGTCACTATTTGTCACTAATCTTATCATATTATTGGCTATAGTCCCTGTGTAGTACTTTTCATGTCTGTGACTTACTTATTTTATAACTGGAAGTTTGTACCTCTTTATACCCATCACCTATTTTCCCATTCTCCCAACCACTTCCCCTCTGGCAACCACCAGT
This sequence comes from Prionailurus viverrinus, assembly GCF_022837055.1. NCBI lineage: Eukaryota > Metazoa > Chordata > Mammalia > Carnivora > Felidae > Prionailurus > Prionailurus viverrinus. The sequence continues at coordinate 103,961,870 of NC_062568.1, read as the reverse complement.
TTGTTCTCTGTATTTATGATCCATTTCTGTTTTTGTTTGCTTGTTAGTTCATTTATTTTGGATTTTAGATCCCACATGTAAGGGAAATTGTATAGTATTTGTCTTTTTCTGACTTAGTTTACTTAGCATAACACCGTTTTGGTCCATCCATGTTGGGTCAAATGCCAAGGCTTCATTCTTTTTTTTAAGGTTAATATTCCGTTGCATATATATATACCATATCTTCTATCTATATTCTATTGTATATATCATAGACTTACATACCATATTCATCTATCAATGGACACTTGGATTGCTTCTATATCTTGGCTATTGTAAATAATACTATAATTAAGATGGGATGCATATATTTTTAAATTACTGTTTTCATTTTCTTTGTGTAAATACCCAGTAGTTGAATTACTGGATCATATGGCATTTCTACTTTAAATTTTTAGGAAACATCCTTAATATTTTCCATAGTGGCTGTACCAATTTAAATTCCCATTAATAGTTTATAAGAGCTCTTTAGTCCACTTCTTTGCCAACACTTATTATTTCTTATCTTTTTTATACGAGCCACTCTAACAGGTCACAGGTGATATCTCGTTGTTTTGATTTGAATTCAAAAGAGGTAAATTTTTAATATTTGATATAAAAATTGTATCAAATCTATAAAAAACACAGACAACCATATTTTAATAAATGGACAGAAGGCTTAAACAAGCAATCCACAAACTCAATATTCAAATAGAATATATATGATAATATTTTGCAACTACTAGAATGGGTAAATTTAAAACATAAGCAAACAAAAAACCTAATTGATATCCCAACTTCAAAAAAGAAAACGGGCAATATCCAAGATTGGTAAGAATGTGAAGCAACTAGAAACATCATATAGTAAATGGCTTGCCTCTATGGAATACATTTTTTGGAGAATACATTTTAGAAATATATTATAAAATTAATATTATCTTGTTACCAACCATTCTATTCTTAGGTATATATAAGAACAAATAAGCCCATGTGTCCAACCAAAGATCTAAACAAGAATGTTTATAACCCCTTACAATACTAACAAGCTATAAGCAACCTAAAATTCCATCAACAGAGGAAGGACATAAATTGTGGTGTATCTCTAAAATGAAATTCTACACAGATTTGATAAATGATGGACCAGTACACATACAAGACATCATTCTAAGTGTAATAATTCAGAAACAAAAGAGTACTTATTGTGTAAGTCCTTGATGAGATGTTCAAAAACAGGTAATCAGTATCAATGGTGGTACAAAGAATAGTAGTGATGTTTCTGTTACATGTAAGGGAAAATATGCATTCTGAAAGATGCTTTGTAGAGCTGGAGGTAGTCTAGATCTTAATCTGAGTTGATTTTTCCTAATTTTACTAACATGTAAAATTTATTGAGTTACATATTTAAGATTTGTGTGTTACTATGTTTTACGATAATAAAAACGTCAAATATTCACACAGAAAAATGGTACATTTATTCAAGAAAATGTATTAACACAAAAAAGAAAATGTATTCAATAGACTCTCATGAAACATATAAGAATTGTTGGCTACAGGGGCACGTGGGTGGCTCAGTCAGTTGAGATTTGGACTCTTGATTTTGGTTCAAGTCATGATCCCAGGGTTGTGAGATTGAGTTGAGTCCTGTGTCGGGCTTGACACTGAGCTTGGAGCCTGCTTAAGATTCTCTCTCTGTCTCTCTTTCTCTTTGTCTGAAATAAAAGCAAAAAATTAAAAGTTTAAAAAAAATTGCTGGCTACAAAGTGAGAGAAGTATAGTATGGGATACAGGGGAACAAACAACACAAGAACGGAGAAACCTAGAAAGCAGTGAGCTAAACATTGAATTACTGAGGTTGGAGGATAGTCCAATCTCTTTTCTAGTGGTAAAAAAATGGCATCATATTGCAGGTTGTTTAGATTTTTTATTACATTATTTTATATGACTGTAAACTATTGTGCACTATGGTTTCCTGAATGATTTATTTAACCACTGTTAATTAGTTAATAATCCCTGATGTAAGAAACATTTTATATTTTTTCCAGATTTTTGTTAAGTTTCTTTATTTTAAGAGAGAGAAAGAGAGAGACCCCATGTAAGGTTGGGGGGAGGCTCAGAGAGAGAGGGAGAGAGAGAGAGTCCCAAGTGGGCTCTGCGCTGTCAGCACAGAGCCTGACATAGGGCTTAAACTCAGGAACCATGAGATGATGACCCGAGCCAAAATCAAGAGCCAGACACTGAACTGACTGAGTCATCCAGGCACCCCTCCAGATAATCTTGAATGAGAAAGGTGCTTTCAGAGTTCCAGAAGATTTCCCAAGGCCAGATTGCTTGCTATATACCTGTAATTATGCTTTTGTTGTTGTTGCTGTTGTTGTTGTTGTTGTTTATTTTTGAAAGAGAAAAAAAAAATCCCTGACATTTATCAGTTGAGCTGTGATGTTCTCTGTTTAACTTAAAAATTCACACAACACATACACAAGACTAGCTCAGAGGTTCTCAACCAGAGACTATGGTCCTCAGGGGACATTTGGCAAGGTCTGGAGATATTTTTGATTGTATTGACTGGGAGCAGAGGTTGTTCTGGCTTGGAATGGGTCAAGTCCAGAGTGCTGCTAAATACCTTACAATGCACAGGAGTACTCCCATGACAAATAATTAACTGGCCCAAAATGTCAATAGCGCCAATAGTTGAAAACCTCTAGATTAGATCTATCTGTGGCCTTGATGGAAGAAAACAAAAGAGAGCACTTTGTAATCATGTCTGAGCACAGACAGAAACAAAAGCACAATGTGCAAAATGCAGAAACTTTCCTTTTTCTTCTCAACATGAATGACTGCTAGACTACCAGTTTTAGATCTAGTCCCACTCCATTCATCTTGTCTATTCAATTACGAGTATTGATACATACAATCATGTAATTGTCCCTCCACCACCTGGCAACACTCAGTCTAGAGCAACTTTTTTTCCTTGATTTCTCTCACAAATTGTGTAACATAAACTTTGAACTCTCTCACTCATATAATATAAGCTCGAATCCATGACAAGCCCTCCTACTCCCCTCACTGAAAGGCATCATAATTCCCTTCCCTGTACCATGTGTTGCTCTTTGTGGTTGTAAGAAGAAACCTAACTGTCTAAAGTTCTGTGTGTTACCCCCTGGTGATCTTTGTCTGGTGGCCACTTTCAGTCTCTGTATGTTTGTTTTCGTTGTTGTTGTCATTGTTGCTGTGGCTTTCTGTTGAATTTTAGAAAGTTCTATTTGTAAGAGAATCTTGAATGGTAGCGCTGCAAAATATGTCTCTTTGGCAATAAGGATTATCTTGAGCTGATTATTGTGAGAAACAGCAGACACAGGAGAATCTCTGAAAACAGAGTAGAAGTTGCTCTTTTGTAACAGAAATTTACATTTATAAGGGAAATCTCCATTTGTAAGGGTGTCTCCTATTCTTTCAAGGAATAGCAAAATAGCTAAATCACAAGAAACTCTTATTAAAGGAGAAGTGGGAACTTAAATTGGCATAATGAAACTTGTGTACTTTTCTTTTTCTAGTAGGCTTCCTGTAACTGGCTTCCCACATCTTTTTCTTTTGTCTTTAGCTTAAGATAGCATCTAAGCAGAAGTTCTAAGCCACCTCTGAGAATTACTCATTTTTCCCTGGGTATCTCTCTTGTACATATGAGCTATATGTGTTAATACACTTGTTTGTTTTTCTCTTATTTATCTATTATTACAGGGGTTTCTGCTGTGAACTGTGAAGAGTAGAGGGAAAGTTATTTTTTCTTCCCTGCAACCTCAAGTTGTTCTTTTAAATATGGAAGATGTCATTGAAGATGAACTGTATCTGCCGCTGGTTGCCTAGACAAAGTATTTAATTATTGATCAAACCATCTGGATTGAGGCTAGATGAATTGGTGTTTAAAGATACATATTATATATATATAATATCTATTATAATATAATATTATTATATATATTATAAAAATATATAAATATATTATATAAATATATATTATATAAATATTATTATATATATTATATATTATGTTATAATGTATTATATTATATTTATATATATAAATTTATATAAATATACATATTTTCCTTCTTATTACAGTTGATTGTTTAGTTTAAGGATAATACTTCTGTAACATACGTTTCCAACAATACTTTAATTACCTATGTCTTCTTTTTCTCTCAGACTGGAGTGTTAGATTCTTAAGGACAATAACAGTGTCACATCTAATTTATTGCATGCATGGCACAAGGCTTAGTACAATTTAAGAAATAAATAAATGTCTACTGTTATATTTAAGTTATAATTCTAGTTGAGCATGCATTGGCTACCCTTAACTTTATTGTAAGCACTTTAAAAGCCAGAATAATGTGTTAAGCTTTGTTAGCAGCCCTTGCAATGTCTTGTTCTTTTAAGAGAAAAATAAATTGCCCTGATTGACATATTTCTGTACAATTACATGGTATAACTTACTATCATGGCTAATGAAACTGATATGATGTCATTTTATTGTAATTGCAGGAAATTAGAATTTAAAAAGATTTATCCTTAATGCACGATTTCATTAAGGACACTCTTGAACACCTATTGGTACCACAGACTCTATTAGGAGTTAAAAGTTAGGAACGAGGATGTGTTTCCTGCCCTTCTCATCAGTAGATAAGGGCAGCGGTAATTCAGTGGTCCCAGGTATGTGGTCCCAGCTGTTGGTCAAGTGGTTGGAAGCAGGCGGGTGTAGTATTCCCTCAAAATGTTCTTTCTGTGCTGACCAGGTCCTGTAGCACATTGTGCATGTGCAGTCTGCTCTTCCCAATGAAGGTATCTGAATTGAGTGGGGAGGTAAATTGGCTTCCCATCCCCGAGACGGCCCTCCCTGGCTAAGCACCAAGCATTCAGGGAAGGATGACCAGGCTTCCTTTAGGAAATCAGACATGAATAGCTCTCATTTGGCTCAGGAGCTGACTAAGAACTTGGTACCAATTTTTGGACTGTAGCTGTGACAGTAATAGGTCCATGGTTCCAGAAAAGAAATTTAAAAAATTATGAATGAAAACATAAATAGAATTATTCCTGTCTTCAAAGAGCTATATATCATTTTATTTGGGAATGAGGTATTGACAAGCAAACAAATAATCACAAAACAACAGTATGTGCTAAAATAGAGGTAGAAAGACATTTTCATGGGAGAACAAGCATTGTTCATTTAACCCAAGGATGTAACGGAGTGTCAACCAAGAAATGCCTCCTAGAGATGTTGACATGTAAGCTGAATTCAGGAGGGTTGCTCAGAGTTTGCCAATTAAACAGGAGTTTGTACTTTTCAAGCAGTGGAAAGTTACTTCAAAGGCATAGAGGTGTGAAAGAATGCAATGTAATTTTAGCAAAATGCTAAGAGTCAAGTTCGGTGCACAAGTTGAAGGAGGGAGATGGGCTGCAACGTTAAGACAGAAATGAGATCGTGATGGGCTATGTGTCATCTAAAAATGTTGAACTATATCCTGAAGGAGAATTTTTACCCGTTTAATTGCATGATTTTGCAAAGTCTCATGAGACCCCACTCTTCAAGTCCTGTAGGCCAGACCTCCAACACTCACTAGTCAGCATTCTTTCCTAGAAGTATTTATGTAGCCTTTGAATTTTACCCAATTCTTTGTAGATTGCCAGAGGGAATGAGGCAGTATGGTTCTTTCAGGATAAAATGCCAGACATGCAGTTCAAGTTCATAGCAAATGTTCCATTTGGAATTCAGCAGAGAGAAAGCATTCCTATAGGAGGCTTTGCCTATGAAGATGCTAATCTGATATATTCAAATAGGCAGAAAGGAAAAAAGAAGACTTCATTTCAGGTTCAGCAATGAGTGACTCTGAGAGGACAGAACTGAGTGACCTTCCTGAACTCCAGCAAAGCCAATAAGTTCATGTTATTAAAGCCCTTGGCCAGAAACCCAAATGCTCTGATTCTCACTTCAAGCAGCTTCACTGAGCTGCCTCTGTTTTGCATGCTGGCTTTATTATAAAATTCTTACAAGAGTGGAAGTTGTTGGGAGATTCCTTCATGACTGACTTTCAACATTAATTTCTAGGTTATCAAATTGGCTAACTTAAGGACCAAAATATAGCTTCAGGTGATCATCTCACCTGAATTATGCACCATAAAATGTAAACAATCAGACTTTAAACGTGTCTGAACCCTTTGGGAAGCATGTAGAGAGAACTCTCCACTAATATACTTTAAGTTTCTGAAACACATTTCATATGATTTCTTGCTTGGGCTTGATTTCAGGCAAAAGGAGAGCTCAAGAGTCCTTTCCTATTATGTCAGCCTATAAACCCAGAATGAGGATAGAAAGTGCTTTCTATTGTCAATCAGTACATGGGCATGGCTATGACTGTAGCAGCAGACTGAACTGCTCTAACTTGTCCTTTTATTGTGAAAGACTGAGTCGTAGCCTGAACTGTATCCCCCACATTTCTTGTTGAAGCATTGATTGCATTCAAATTGCATTCAGAGGTAGGGACATTAGGGAGTAATGAAGGTTAAATAAGGTCATAAGGGTGAGATCTTAATCCTGTAGGATGAGTACCCACATTAGTTTTTGACTATTTATTTTTAAGAGAGAGTGAGAGAGAGCAGGAGAGGGGCAGAGAAAGAGAGAAAGAAGGAGAGAATCCCAAGCAAGCTTTGCACTGACAGTTCAGAGCCCCATGCCAGGCTCAAACTCATGAACTGTGAGATCATGACCTGAGCCAAAATCAAGAGTCAGATGCTCAACCAAATGAGCAACCAAGGTGCCCCAAGGATAAGTATCCTTATAAGAAGGGAAAAAGACACCAGAGATCTGTTACTCTGTTTACAGCAGCACAGGGAAAAGGCCATGTGAGAACATAGCAAGAAAGTGACCATCTACAAGCCAGGAAGAGAAGATTCATCATAAATCAACCCTGCTGATAGCTTAATCCGAGACTTTAGACCTCTAGTACTGTGAGAAAAAATAACTGTTTGTTGTTTAAGCCACCCAGACTGTGGTCTTTTGTTATGGAATTCTAAGAGGACTAATGCAGTAGGACACTAAAGCAATTTAGGGACAATATGTTGGAATGCTTCTCAGAGACCCGGAATGTACCATATAGGGCGTCATTAAATGCTTGTCTTTAGTCACTGCTATAAGCAGCCTCTGAGATGGTCCTCAGTAATCCCCATAGACTAATATTCACAATCTTGTATAATCTTTCACCTCTTTTTTTAATCCTACACCGTTTTGTGTATGACTTGGAGTTTGTGTGATTTGCTTTTAATGAATAGAATGTGGCAGCAGAAAAAGGATATCACTAACTTAGGTGTGTCAGATTTAGCAAGCAAAAATTCAGGATGCCCACTTAAATTTAAATTTTAGATAAAAAACATGTATTTTTTTTCATTTAAGCATGCCCTATATATTTAGAATATATTTATACCAAAAAAGTTCATCTGAAATTCAAATTCAACTGGGTATCTTGTATTTTATCTGACAACCCTAGACTAGCTCAACTAAAATGTAAGAAAAATGATAGAATGTCACTTCCAGTATAATATTACAAGATTGTAACTCCCATCCTGGGTGCTCTAAGACATTTGCTCTGAAGGAAGTCAATAGGCTTTTATTTTTTGAGCTCCCCAGTAAAGATGCCATTTTGGTAGTAACTGAGTGATGCCTCTAGCCAACATACACCAAGAAATTGAGGACTGGCATTAGCCATATGAGTGAAATTGGAAGTTGATACTTTTCCATGCAAGTCCTAAAATGACTGCATTCCAGGCCAACACCTTCATTACAGCCTCCCTGAATCAGAGAGGCCACCTAAGCTGTGCCTATATTAATGACCCACAGAAGCAATGAAATAAGTGTGTGCTATTTTTAAGCTGCTAATGTTGAGTCATTTGTTATGCAGTTATAGATAAGTAATGCAGCACTTGAGCCTTCCCAATATCAGTAATCTGATTTCTTCTTTCCCAAAAAGCAACTATCCAATGAGTAAGACTCCACAGAGGAAACATGCACCTTGAAGATGTTATACCTCTGTCTGGGACACCATGTTTTACTTTGATCCTTACCCCTCTTCACTTGGGTCTACAACATCCTTTAATATACAGCTTAACTGTCACCTCTTCCAGAAAGCTTTCCTGGATTATTCATATAAACTCCTGCTTATACATATTCCTAATGCATTGTAAATAGTCTTACTGCATTTACTGTGTTGCAGTTTTACATTTCTTTCTCTTTAACTCTCTAACTACTTCAAGGTTTTAGCCTAGCACTGTGTCTGGCTCATGATAGGTACAAATAAAGATTAGATAAATTAGAATAATCTGAGCAGCATTAAAAAGAAGGACCAAGTTTTGGACTAACTTTCCAGGACTTTTTAAGGGGCGATGAATCTTAATTGTATTCCTTCTGATTAAAATAAATGGAACATTCATTGGAGAGCAGTCTAGGTATGTGAGTTCTGGAATGTTCTCACAACATTGAATGAAGAAAGATGAAGAGAGAGAATAAAATGATACTTCCTCTGTATTCCAGAAAGCTAAAGTCAGAACATCAGGAAAGGTTATATTTGATCAAGAACCAGGGCCAGATGGTCTAGTGTTGAAATCTGTGTCTTGCTTATATGGTATGTGACCTTGAGAAAATAACTTAAATTGTCTGTACCTGGGTTTTCTTATTCATACAATAGAAGTGCAGTGAAAGAAAGCTGATGTTATGGTAAGTGTTTGGAACAGTACACAGAGCAAGCTAAATCAATGTCCCTATTATAATGAATATGCCTATGATAATGTATATTCATATTATAAGAAATAGTATAAGAGGCTGCTCTTAAGCTGTAGAATAGACTATATCATGAAAACAATAAGAAGATTTATGGAGTACTTGCTGTAGATGGACATACACTAACAACCCACAGGTATTCACTCAACCTTCACACATACATCATGAGGGAGGTACACTTTCCTTCTTGGTACTGCAGATGATCTAGTAAAGTATAATAAAATTAAATAATTTGTCTAAAGTGAGATAACTCGTAAATGTCAGAGATAAGACTTGAACTCACATCATTGAGATTCAGGGACACAATCTATTATTTTGGTTGAGGGTTGAGACAAAGTCCAGGCCCATCTTAGCTATCAAGCTTTATTGTCCAAGAAAGCATGTAGAGATGGTATGGACATGAATAGTAGCCATTCCTTGTTCCAAAAAGAAAGACAGAGGCACTCAGAGAAGAACAGATCATGGGAAAAGTGGGCGACTGATTCCAGAGAGTCAGTAGTTTCTGGATCAGGTATAATACTGAGAGGCTACAACCCTTAAGATGGTCAATACCCTTGAACACCCAAACTCCTCAAGGCTCCCTAGGTATCTAACAGGGAGTTAGTTTGGACATTTTGGGTCCACTTATCTGTGAAAGAAAGGTTTAAAGACAAATTATAACATAATGTGCACTTGAGCTATGGACAAAGGAATTAAATACCCAAGTTATATACCTATTGAGCATCTATTATCTGTGAGGCAGACTGTTAAATAGTAAAGATTCAGAGATGAATGTACCTTAGACATTTGATGCATTAGGAATGGAAGCAGGCAATTATCCTTCCGTAAGTCTGATAATGGAAGCATGTGCAAAGTGCCAAGTAGCATACAAGATGCAGTGCATCATGGGATATTACAGGGTGAGTGGGTTTTTAACATAAGTTTGAGGGTATTCTGTCAACTGTATGAGACTGAGGAGGATTTTCCATGCAAAGGGCACAATTTGTCCAAAGATAACAGCATATGAAAGAATGATACCTTTGGGAAACTGCAAGTGCTTCTATATCACTTGGGTGGGAAATACAAGACAGCAGTTCTGTAGGAAGAGGATGAACAGGTAGATAAGGGCCAGTTCAAGATGGGCAGTCTGTCCTATGCTCAGGATTCTTGATGTTATACCATAGATTATTAGAAGTCAACTAATTACTTAAAGGAACAGACATGGAAAAATTCATTTTAGAAATTTCAATTGAGGAATGATATTTACAATCAATAGGAGTGCCAAGAATGCAAGGTATTGGCATAGTCAAGTGGGAGATGATGAAGACTGTAGCTAGGGCAGCCATATAGAAATAGCTTGTCAACAATCCAGGTCATAGAGAAGGGGGAGTAACTGGATGTCAGGTTAGGTGTTATGGATGAGGAAAAGAAAGGAATCAATGTTGACTCTAGATTTCTAGCTTAGATGTCATGAAGGATGGCATCTTTAATTTTTTTTTAATTGAAAGATAGAGAAAGACACAGCATGAGCATGGAAGGGGCAGAGAGAGAGGAGGAGACACAGAATCTGAGCCTGGCTCCAGGCTCTGAGCTATTAGCACAGAGCCCGATGAGGGCCTCAAACTCACAAACCTCAAGATAGTGACCTGAGCTAAAGTCAGACGCTTAACCGACTGAGCCACCCAGAAATCTTTAAAATGCCATCTAAATCTTTAGTGTGTTTAGAATTTCACTAGCTAGGAATTGCATCCATTTTTATGAACAAGGGCCTGAAGGCATTGGCAAATAAGGGTTGTTTCCTCCTCATATAAAAGGTTTCAAAACATATAGAGCCCATTACTAGTGTGATAGATCCAATAATTCATCAGAGATGTACATCTTTTTTTCTTTCTGCTAACCATTCTGTGTATTGTTTGTATCTATAAGGTCACCTTATAATTCAAAGTTGGTGCTAGAATTCAATTTTTCTTATCTATGTTGTAGGCTAATAGCAGGAATAAGAAGAAATGGGAAAACATGAATATGCACCACTCTTCTCCTTTTTAAAGAGCTTTCCTGAAAATTCCATAAAACTATTCTGGTTATATATTTCATTCATCAGACCCTAGTCATAGTGCTTCTTTAGGCACACTACATGCTTAGACCCTTGACCTTGGTAACAATGTGCATAGGCACAACAAAGGGTACTGACTCTAAGGCAGAAGAGGAGAATATAGGGGCAACTAATGATCTCAGTAACAAATAAAAGGAATTTGTCTTTGAGAGAAAGATCATCATATCCAGCTTTTTAAACACCGTGAAGACTACCAAATACCATGCATGGAATGGTACCTCAGTGAAAGTTTATTACATTGTTTTGAGACATTTGACCACATGAGCTTCTCCTTTAAGCATCTTTGGGTCTTTCTCCTTTTGTAAATTCCACCACATATATCAACTAAGATCACATTGGGAAGACTGGGAAATTTTATATATGTTTCTTGCTTATTGCAAAGGTAGAAGCTAATTTGGATGTGTGTGTGTGTGTGTGTGTGTGTGTGTGTGTGTGTGTTTGGAAGGGCATAGTTAAAACTATCCAGATATGTAGGGGTAGGAATAAGACTATTTTATACTGCTTGGGTTTTGAAATACATTCCCAACCATTACCATTGCACACACATAAGTCAAATACTACTTGTTTATTGCTTTACTGAACTAAATTATCTCCTATTCTTTATTCTAAATGTTATTCTTTCGCTTTTGTTGCTGTCATCATTTTTGTTTGTTTGTTCTTTTTTACTTCCACATCTTTTTGGAAGGGAAATATTATACAGTTTTTTGCATAAAAATGTTAGTTTGTATGTTTATGGTTTAAATTGGGGTCTACATTGGTGAAAATGTAGACACATATTTGTTTAACTCCTCAGCAGTACTAATCATAGGAGGTTAGTGTTTATGTTGCCAGTAAGTCTCCCTATAGGACGTGCCCCAAAGGTATATCAGGAAAAAACGGTCAGGCTGAGCTGTTCTAGGCCTATAACCATTATTGTGAAGCTAACACAACAATAGCCAAGCTAAATTCAGTGCCTAGCAGTGTGCATGGCTTGAGGAGCTTGTGCTAATTATGTGGGACATTTTCTGCACCTCTCTGGCTCTCTGGCTCCCTGGCAGATGGCAGTAATGCACAACTGGGATTCCCAGGTGAAAGTGAAGTTATGAGACCCGTGTGGACCAAGGAGTTTTGAGTTGATGTGACACACATAATTTAATTGCTGGTAACAAGACTCTCCAGTGAATGCTCTTCTCACTGACAGAAAGTGGAGAATTTCAAGAATATGGAAAAGAAGATCTCCTAAACCTAATGATCATAGGACAGGAATAAAATCACATTTTTTAAAAAATTTGTTCATTTTTCCTATCGCTACTACTGCTGTTCTTGTTACCCCTGCACAACATTGCCTGTCCTACATGAAACAGATCTAGATCATCTTAGTTTATAAGGAATGAGTGAATAATGGAACAATAGACAGAATTTCACTTCTAATTTAGCAAGAAAACCTGTTTACTAGAAGTGATTTAATTCATTGAATGTGAGAGATTAGATTTTGGGATTTCATGATGGGGTTGCGTGACAGCAATTCTTTTAAACCAACGAGAGATTCCTATTGGCTCAATATCATGGTCAGACTCCCCATCTGATCTGCAAGGTGCTCAATCACTGGCTGCAGTCAACTTTCCCTAATTAGCCCACAGGTCCCCACTGCTTCTGTCCAACTAATTGTTTCATTAATTAACATATTGCATGCTAATTCTTGCTTTTATGCTTACACCTAACCTCATATCTTCACCTTTATTGCTTTCTCTTCTCTCTTCTTCATGATTAAATCCTAAGGGAATGTAAGTAAAAATGACAGAATAAAACCTCTAAAAATTCTCTTCTTCGTGTAAGCCATGAGAAAATTTGTAAAAATGATCAAAGTCAGCATTAAAGAATTACAAAATTCTGAAATTTACTCTTTTTTTTTGTTTGTTTATCTGAGAACATTCAGAAGCTGAGTTTTAAGCCATCCCTATCCTATTGGGGTTAGAGACTCAAACATTAATTACTTCCCTGGCTCCCACTTCTGTTGCCTCAGAAAGGGATGTTATCCACAGAAGCGTCTCTTTGAGTATTAAGGTCTGAATCATGAGCTGTCTGGAAGCCCAGCCCCCTGTGCTGTGAACGCTGGGATCTATCTGGTCAGAATGCACTGCTGTCTTGTTGCAGATGGATGCACCAATAAATGGATGAGAAGTGGAGGGATGCCATGGATGCACAATGCCTTTCACATAAGTGTGCCCACAAACCACTGAATGGAAGTATTTGAGTGAGTATGGCAGCCTGCTCAATGTCAACAAAAGAAGTCAACCAAAAGTTTACAACATTTGTTCATGAAAAATGTCTGAATATTGCTAAGAATGTTAGCTTTGTGGCATATTAAATTGCTGTCTCCCCCTGCCGCCCCTCTTTCAACTCCAAGGTAACCTTGCAAACCAACAAATACAGTCATAGTAAAAGCCAGCAGCAGCCAACCAGAGCAGGCAAAATGAGATCGGAGTTCCTTTACAGCCTCTTTCTCAAAGAACTGTCATTATTTAGCCATGTGGTAGTTCACTGGAAGAACACACTTTCCAGGTTTTCTTTATTGACCTCACTTGGAACTTGCCCAATGACAAAAGCCTTCCTCCCAGAGATGTTTGTCAGCAATGTTTTCTAAATGTTCTTCACTTCACAGATCCCTGAGGCAGTGGATCACAGTTGAGAAAAACAATTGCCTAATCAAAATGCTTAAACACTGAGCTGGCCATAGGAGGTTGAAACATTTCTGACATATCCCTTATAATCTAGAAGACCATACATATATGTAAGTCAATATGTATGCTCATGAAACAGCCAAGAGAGATCTTAGCTCTCACCTTTACCTGATGCTGAGTTTTTAATGCCAAAAAAAAAAAAAAATGTGACGGTTCAGAGGTCCAGGCAGTGTGGTAAACTTCCTGGATCGTTATTGTATGTATACTTCAATGTGCACACAGAACTCCTCAGCAGACCTGGGGTGACTCATGGCTTTCAGGAGTTTAGGGAAATCAGCTGACCAGTAAAATAACTGAACAGAAATCCCAATGGCCACATACCACTGAGAATATACACATTACAGAATTAGTTCAGAAGAGCCACAGAACAAACCAACTGTAACAATAATAACAACATCATCAGCGGGGCACCTGGGTGACTCAGTTGGTTAAGTGTCCCACTTTGGTTCAGATCATGATCTGACAGTTTGTCAGGCTCTGTGCCTGTCACAATTCAGAGCCTAGAGCCTGTTTCAGATTCTGTGTCTCCCTCTCTCTGCCCCTCCTCCACTCATGATATTCTTTCTTTCTCTCTCTCTCTCTCTCTCTCTCTCTCCCAGAAATAAACATTTAAAAAAATAACAGCATCAGCAATACACAGTAGCAACAACACCTCCTGGGGCAAGGGGTGAGTTATTTATGTATTTCTTTTACAATATTTTAATAAATGACTTGTTTAAAAAAATGAGATATGGGGGTGCCTGGTTGGCTCAGCAGGTTAAGCATCTGACTCTTGACTCTTGGTTTCAGCTCAGGTCATGATCGTACAGTTTGTGAGTTCAAGTTCTGTATTGGGCTCCATACTTACAGTGCAAAGCTTGCTTGGGATTCTTTTCTCTCTCCCTTTCTCTGCCCCTTCCCTACTTGTGCTCTCTCTCTCGCTCTCTCTCTCTCTCTCTGAAAAAAAAAAAAAAAACTTTAAAGAAATGAGATATGCAAAAAGAAAAATATCCCATAAAACTATAAAGTGTAAATCACAAAAAGAAAACAAAATCTATCAGTAGAAATGACCCATAAGAAAACCAGACTTTGGAATTATTAGAGGACTTTTAAATCAGTTATATTATATATGTCCAAGGAACAAGAGGAAATTATGTCTAAAAAACGAAAAGGAGATATAAAGATGATGACTCAGCAAATATAGACTATAAGTTAAATATAAAGATTATTTTTAAAGTATGAAATAGAAATTCTGGAATTGAAAAATACAATACTGGGGTGCCTGGCTGGCTCATTAAGTACAGTATGCAACTCTTCATCTCGAGGTCATGAGTTCAAACCCCATGTTGGGTGTGGAACCTACTTTAAAAAAAAAAGAAAAAGAAAAATACAATAGTGGGAAAAAAATCAAAATAATATCCTAGAAAATATCTGTTTAACCTAACTGAATCTGACCCATGCTTTGAGATCCATTTCTCAATTATTCCCTTTTTTTCTTTGCTTCAATCTACAATAAAGCTTCTCTGAATATTTTTGCTTGCTTCAACTCTTAGAATCACACAATTTAACAATTAAGATCCTGACATATTGGAAGGGGACTGGGTTTTGTAGTTAGAAGAATTTAATACAGATATTCCCTGACTCAAAATGGCTCAATTTAGGAGTTTTCAACTTTACAATAGTGTGAAAGAAATGTGTATTCAGTAGAAACCATATGTCGAATTTTGAACTGTGATCTTTTCTTGGGCTAATGATATGCAGTGTTATACTCTCTTAGGATGCTGGGCAGTTGCATTGAGACACAGCTCCTAGTCAGCTACGCACGTAATTATGAGAATAAGTAGCCAGTACACTTACACAACCATTCTCTACGGATACAACCATTTTGTTTCTCCCATTCAGTATAGTATTCAATAAATTACATGAGATGTTCAACACTTTGTGTTTGGTGATTTTGCCCAAATGCAAGCGAGTATCATTGTCCTGAGCATATTTAAGGTAGCTTAGGCTAAACTGTGATGTTTGGAAGGTTAGGTGTAGTAAATGCCTTTTCTATTGAAAATATTTTCAGTTTATGATGAGTTTATTGGGATGTAACCCCATTATAAGAAGAGAAAGAGCTGTATTCAGTTCTTACACCACCAGAGGTGACCTGGGTTAGCTCAAGTCTAGGTACATCATCTTAAAGAGGGTTTGTTTAATTTTTTCTCCTCCCTGAAAAATGAAGGTAATACTCTTGACTTTGCCATGGTTGGGGAAGATTAATGATATGTGATATGTGGTAAGAAGTTAATTCTATTGTTTGTGTTGTCTGCCCATTGTATCTCAAAACTCATTTTTGCCTGTTCCTGTTTTTAACCTTTCGTTCTTTTTAGTTCTGCCGATTAAACCTAGAAGAATATCCATCAGCTTCCAGTGACTCAGCACATGTCCGTGTTTAATTTCCACAGGAAGTCTTATCCTGTTTGAGGCTCTTTCAGCATGTGACAGTGGTAGAGGTTCACAGTGAAATTCACAGGGTTGGGTAGAAGAGGGGGTGGAAGAATGGAGGATGAGCCGAATTTAAGGATTAAAAGAGGTAGTAAGAAACTCACATAAGGAGTGTTTTTAGTTTATTTGCAAAATTGAGTTCCAGCCATGGACATTTCCGGACAATGCAAGGGATTACTGTGTTGATTACAATAAATAGGGGGTTTTGCACATGATTGAAAGTCGAATAGCTCATTAATTTCACTCCTACTTAATTAGGTACACCTGGCCTCCAATGAGGAGAAACTACTTAACAGTCATAGGTGACAACAATGAAAATACAACCAAGATACAAGCATGTCTCTTTTATTGTGCTTTGCTTTATTCTGTTATGCAGATGTGGTTTTTTTTTTTTTTTACAAATTAAAGATTTGTGGCAACTTTTCATGGAACAAGTCCATTGGTGTCATTTTTTCCAACAGCAGTTTCTCATTTCTCATTTCTGAGTCTCACTTTGGTAATTTTTGCAATACTTCAAATCTTTGCATTATTACTATAGTTGCTGTGGTAATGTGTGATCAGTGATTACAGCTCACTGAAAGCTCAGATGATGGTTAGCATTTTTTAGCAATAAAGTATTTTTTAATTAAGGTATGTAATTGTTTTTTTAGACATAAAGCTACTGCACATGCAATAGACTACAGTATACTGTAAACATAACTTTTATATGCATTAGGACACCAAAAAATTCATTCGACCCACTTCAATGTAATATCCACTTTATCACAATGGTTGGAACCAAACCCGTCATATCTCTGAGATATGCCTCTATTCTCATTCCAACTTCCCAACTTAGTCAAATTTTCCTTTTTTTTTTTTTGATAACTCAGCTAAAGCCCTAAATCTTATGTTCATAAAATATTAAGATTAAAAAAGCCTTTCACTTGTATGATATAGTAAAAAAAGATCAGAACTTTGAAATGATTGCAGCTAATGCTGAAGGCCATTAAAAATGTGGTTGGGTTATATTCATATTTCCCCAAAGGACATTTAAAAGTAGATGATTTTATTACCCCCCCATGGGTTAGATAATTAATTATGTATCCTAATGTGATTTATTAATAGGTGCTCAGTATTAAATAACATCAGCCCTTATCCACAGGGAATTAATTTGTACTCTGAGCAATGAGAAGTAAAGAAGATATGAAATGGATGATGTTTCTGTAGCAAATGAAATGAGCTGTAATAACTTTACATAAATAAAACTATGTTTAAGCCTTTCCTAGAGTTGTATTTGTGTCTCCCCAGGGCAGGTTTGCTGTGCTGTGCTCCTGTGGGAGGCCTGGGGCAAGAGAACGTTGATTATACTTTCAATAACCTCAGCTGCCTTATATGCATCCTACGTTACACTTGGTCACGGAGACGAAAAACAACCCAGTAAGGGCCGTCATTTAGCACTGCTTCTACACAACAAGAGAGGGGCCAGAGTTTCCAGACTTTATAGTACCCATGGCTGTAGGAGACTTTAGCCCACATCAGGGAGAAAATGAGTGTGAGAAATGCAGGGTCTTTGGCAAATGGCATCAGAATTCTTAGTGAAAGGTTTTGTGCATATGCAGGTAGTAAATGAGGTGACATTTAAATGTTCAGATATGTTTATACAAGGCAGCATGTTAGGATATTTCCTAATGAGGATGCAAATCCCAGAATTGGAAAGCCCATCATTCACACAATTACAATAAAGAAAATAATCTCTATTTGGCAAAGTTTCTTCCTGTTATCTCTTTACTTTTCCTCATGCTTAAGTCCTCAGAATTATATATATATATATATATATATATATATATATATTATTCCCCCCCTACACTGGCTACCCAAGCAGCTATTGTATTTACTGCTTGTTTGTTTGTTTGTTTGTTTGTTTGTTTTATTCCCAGTTAATTGTCAACTAGTACCTGGAAAGGAATTTACTGATAATTACAGTGTTTGGTGTTAGCTAGAGGTTAGTCAACACGCTATATACCACGATGTTCCATTTGTCTTTGCATAACATTCAGGAATGACTCTTGCTCATAGTTTCTGCATTTTAAATAAGAAAAAACTATAGCTATAGTTTACTATAATTGATAAAATTAGCCCAGGTTTACAATCAGAAGGGCTAGGCTTTGCATATTCTTTCATTTACAAATCCTGTCCTGGGAAGATCACTTCATTCACCTCTTCATAAGAATTGGGAAATTAATTGAGGATTTGCTATGTGACACCCACTGTGTAAGCATTTTATAGGAATTCTTGCAATCCCTGTAATAGTCTATTGAGCAGGTACTATTCTAATATCTGTCTCACAGACAGGGGATGGAAGACAGAGACTTTAAATTACCTGCATGTATTCCCACAACTGATAAGGAGGAAGCTGGAATTCAAAGCTCTCTGTGTAAGTACATCTCTTAAATGTGGGTAATGATGCTTCTTTAACAATTCCATTGTGAGCTTTAAGTGAGGTTACATGTTCTACACACTTGAGAACAGCTCTGAAACATAGTAGTAAGTGATTGTATATAATGCCTAGCATCTTCTCACCTCTCAATTTCTGCAGACCCAGAATGAATTCAAATGATACAGTGTAACGTCAAGGATTGGGGATTATACTTTAAAAGATTGGGAGGAAAGCAAAAATGTGAGATTAGCTTGTATAGTCTTAATTTTCTCAAGATTCTTTTTTTTTTTTAGTGAAATATCATTATCTTTAGTCTATAGATGAGAAGGGTATGCTTTGCACCTGCTATATGTTTCAAGATTAGGAATCTGTCTAGGGGGGAAAAAGACTCAGTTTTGGCATCCAAAGAATGTATAGTCTAGTAGAATAAACACAAAGGTTTACTTTAGATGTTCTATATTAGGTGGTAGAGTTGAGGCATACATGCTTAAGGATTATAATAATACAATCTTTTCATTAAAAGATACTTAACACAACTTGGAAAGTCAAAGGAGCCTTCTCAGGAGGTGGTTGGAAATCATGATTTCTAAAAGCAAGGATGCAGAAGGTTTTCTCTACAGAAGGAAGGATTTGTGCAAGTATATTCAAATATAAAGTTCCCTCTCCATGTTAATTTATATAACTGGAGATATGGTTTCATAAGGTACTGAAGAAGGAGGGTGGATTATAATCTATTATTTTAACAAGGTAAAATCTTGATTAAAGAATGGAGACCTTTAGGGCATCTGGGTGGCTCAATTGGTTAAGCGTCTGTCTCGATTTCAGCTCAGATTGTGATCTCAGGGTTTATGGGTTCGAGCCTTGAATCAGGCTGTGCACTAACAGCATGGAGCCTGCATGGGATTCTCTCTCTCCTTCTCACTCTGTCTCTCTCCCACTCTCTCTACCCCTCCCCTGCTCACTCTCTAAATAAATACATAAACAAATAAACATTTAAAAAGAAGAAAAATGGATACATTTTAGCAACGACAACATTCTAGTGTAAGATTATTGGTTAATCTTACTTTCCAAGCATCGATTATCCATATTTCTAGTAACAGATTTCTAATTTTTCCAAGAACTCCCCTGTTAATCTGTGACTTCCAGATCAGTCCCAGGGATTGTCATGTGACCAGGGCTAGCCAAAGTGCCCCATCCCTTTGGCCACAGCTCATAGGTCACAGGATCTGTGTACAACTGGAAGCAGTAAGATCCAATTGGAGGATATTTGTCTGGGAAAATCTCTCTTTTCCATTAGGGCTAGTGTGCACATCTGAAATTGTCAGTGCCAAATTGGGATTAACGGGAAGAGTTTCTGCTTCAGACCTGAGCCATTCAGGAAAAACAAACAAACAAACAAACAAAGCGCTGAGAGAAAGGGTGAGTGTCACTGTCCAGAGGACACTACCTGAGTCAGTGAGGTCTTCTCTCTATTTACCTGTGGACTTCAGCTAACGTGATTGGGAGTGAGTCTAATTTTGTATCAACTGTACCTAAAAGCATTGTAACAGACAAGGCTATGTATAATTGCCACTTCTATGCACTTACTCATAAAAACAGGAACTACCGATGAGTTTATATTTCAGACCTTCGAAGTGAGAAGCTCTTTTACAAAAATGCATTCACATCTAAATTATATTCATAAAATATGTAAACTCTTTATCCCTCTGAGGATATAACTAAGTTTCTCCTTTTGATTTCATAAATTATGTATCTCAGCAAGTAGAGGTGTCGTGACCTGCAGTTATCCTCAAATGCTTTGCGGCCCTGTGAGGTCACATCAGCAGAATATTCCTTTCCTTATCACAATTTAAAATTTGACTGTCCACTTCACTGAGAGAATTTTGTCTCTGTTCTGTCCCATTTAAGTCCACAAAGAGTTGTTGAGCTTTGCTACAGGCTCTATGAAAGATGCTGGGGTACTAATGCAGAAGACAATCCTCTCCCTGCTGCTGCTCAAGGTCACTGCCTAAGACAAACAGGTAAACAGATTGATGATGTGATATGCATGTAAATACAATTAAGAGCAAAGTGTGGGGGCAGCACCAAGGAGGTCATAACTACATATACCAGTTCAGGTGAGGATTAGTCATGTCGGTGAGGGTTTCCGAGGGAAGTTTCCACACCCTTCAGGATAATTCACAGTCCATGGGACATTTCCATTTTGGGTATTTCAATTTCAGCTTATCAGCAGTATCTGACTTTCTGAAAAATAGGCTTATCTCTATCTTGTAATAAACCACTTTTTTCAAAATCATTAAGATACAGTATATATGGGCTCAACTTCTATTTTCTCACTTATCAAGAATATCAGTTGATATGAGGAGAGGGACAAAGACCTAAAACATTCATAGAAATTCTTCCGAATCTTCTAAAATTCTAAGTTGTGGTGCTATCATGAAATTGGTTACAAGAAAAGGATGGAACAAACTTTTACCCTTATTTATACTATAGAGCCATTTAGTTTTCAGAAAATAAATAAACTTCTGGAGACAAACAACAAAACAAAACGTGTAGTTAACTAGATCAGGAGGCTTATTTTTGGTATTCAGATTTTCAATAGATAGAAAGATAGGTAGATAGAAGAAAGATAATAGATGATAAATAGATGACAGACAGATAATAGATAGATGATAGATGATAAATAGATCATAGATATAGATAGATTAGATAGATTAGATAGAAGATAGATAATAGATACATAAGTAGATAGATGATGGGTTAAATGATAGATAGATAGATAGATAGATAGAGAAGTTCTAAGTTGTTTTAAGTGACACACAGAGGCATCTCTGAGCTCACCAGATAGTACACGGTAGCAGGTTGTAATCAAGTTCACTCTCGTGGTAATCTGATTACACTCAAAGTTCCTTTGTTCATTTTTAGAATTTCTTTCCTAGTTTACACAATTGTCCCTCCAATAGTGCTGTCTCTTAGATTCCCGCAGTAGAAATACTTGTACGTGATTCAATGTAAATGGAATTTTGTTCACTATTTATTTATACTTTTACTTTTGAAATGTGCTGGTGTTTGTATTGACCTTTTTTTTTCATCATCATTAATCACAATACTCGCTTGGTATATTTAGAAATAATTTCTCAATGATATTTAGAAACATTTAGCTAATGTTTTTCTTTAAAAAATAACTGTAACTCTTCACCCAATGTATAATGGGTTCATACATAAAAGGCAAAGTAATATATAGGTAATATCTTGAAATTAATAAGTTAATGTAGCAAAATCACTGATAAAAGGGTAATATAAATGTTTTCACTGTTTAAATATAGGCAACAAAAACTGAAAAAGAAGTTATCCTTTACTATAGCATCAAAAAGTTTGTACTGAAAATAAATCTAAAGACAGACGTTCTAAATTTCCACACACAGAACCACATGACATAAGTGAATGATATTAAAGACTTAATATGTTCAATGTTTATGTATTGAGGAACTCAGGAGTAGAAAAATACTAGTAAAAAAATCAAGCTAGTAACTCAGTATATAGACACATATTAACATATTTTTAAATGGTATTTGGGAAACTAGTGTTAAAATCTATGTGAAATGTACAACCTTTTGTGTCTGGCTTTTCTCACTTAGTGTAATATTTTTGAGGTTCATCTAAATAGCAGCATGTATCAGTACTTTGTTCTGATGCTTTGTATTTTCATAGCTGAATAATATTCCATTATGTATACATGTATCTATCTATCTATCTATTTATAAATATGCATGTATTCCATTCATGTATATATATTTTGTTTATTTATTCATCAGTTAATAGGCATTTGGACTGTTTCTGCCTTTACCTATCACAATTAGTGCCTGTATGAACATGCATGTGCTTGTGTTTCTTTGAATATTGGCATTTCCTTCACTTGGACATACATCTAGAAATGGAATAGGTCAGCCGTATGGTAATTATACATTTAACCTTTCAAGGAATCACCAAACTGCTTTCCTCAGCAGCTGGTTCCTTCCAGCAATATACAAGGGTTCTCTTCTCTCCTTCTCCCTCTCTCAATTATTAGCCATCTTAGTGGATGTGAAGTAGTATGGCCATTTTTTTAAATATATATTTTTAATGTTTATTTATTTTTGAGGAAGACACACATAACATGAGCAGGGGAGGGGCAGAGCAAGAGGGAGACACATAATCCGAAGCAGGCTCCAGGCTCTGAGCTGTCCGCCCAGAGCCCCACGTGTGGCTCCAACTCCCCATCGTTGGCGAGATCATGACCTGAGCTGAGGTCAACCAACTGAGCCACCGAGGCGCCCCAGTGGTGTGGCCATTTGTATACATTCTTTGTAGAAATGTCTATTCAAGCCTTTGACTATTTTTAATTGGCTTCGTTTTCTTTACTTTGCTGAATTTTAGGAATTTTTATATGTTTTAGATATTATTTTATATGTTTTAGATATGTATTAGATTTAGATAGATCTAAACATTAGATATATGTTTAGATATTAAACCTCATAAATATATACATTGAAAAGTATTTTCTCCCATTCAGTATGTTCTTTTCACTTTCTTGATAACATCATTGACAAATGAAAGCTTTTTATTACATTTTCCTTTTGTTGCCCATGTTTATGGCATCATCCTATTTAAGAGCCCATTACCAAATCCAAAATCATGAATATTTATTCCTGTTTTCTTCTTCGTCAGTATTGTTTTGGCTAATCAGAACTTCTTTAAGCTTCATATGAATTTGAGGATCAGCTTTTCTGTTTTTGCCAAATGGCCATTAGAATTTTGATAGGAACTGCACATTTCTATAAAATATGCAGAATAGATATATCAATAAAGGTTGAACACAGATTGGTGGTTACAGAGGACTAGGTGAGGGAAGAATGGGGAGAAACTGCTTAGTGCACATAGTATTTCCTTTGAAGTTATAAAAATGTGGTTGCACAACTTTGCCATGACACTGTTACTGAATTGTTTACACTAAAACAGTTACTTTATGTTATATGAATTTTATATCAGCACATTTTTAAAAATTATTCAGGTTGGCCAGGTTGAAGAATAATCAACTTAATCTAGAAAAAAGCATAACTAAGTTGAAAAATAAACACTATCAGTTTATTACAAAGGTACATTGTGAGAAGTGTGGCATTAACACAATGTTAAAAAAAATTAAACCACTGGCATAGAACTGTCTGGAAACAGAACTCACATATTTAGTAAAAAAAACATTGGGGAAAGCATGAGCTATTTAATTAATAAGCTTGAGTCAATCTGAGGTCTGCATTGAAAGAAAAAAATGAAAAAGAAACTTGACCCTATTTCATAGCACATGTAAAAATGAACTCCAAAAGAAAAAAAAAATCAACTCCAGGTGAATTTAAATCCAAATATGAAAGGTAAAACAATGAAGCTTTTAAAGTTTAATACCTTCCTGACTATAAAATAAGGAAATGTTTCTTAAATAGGAATCCAAAAATCTAAACAAATTAGACTGAATTTAGATTAGTATATCTGCCCATTGAAGGATTAAGGATGAGAAAAAGACAGAATAAAAAATGGAAGGAAATTAAGACGTACAAGAATGTTCATAGTAGTGCTATTTATTTCATCCATAAAACTAGCAACGAATGGACTATCCACCCATAGTAGAGTGAATAAGGAATTTATGACTATTGATAACTTCAATTTTATATAATACTGAAAATAAACGTTTTATGCTAACTCACATGCTAACTACTGCAACATAATTTTGAGTGAAGGAAGCCAGAAACCAGTTACACGTTATAGGATTTCATTTCTGCAGAGTTAAACAATAGACAATTAGTCTAGAGTGTTAAAAGTGAGGATGGTGTGTAACACTGAGAAAATAGTGGGCCATAGAGAATGGTGGAAAAAATAAGGGGGTCTTTGGCAAGGAGGTCATGTTCTACATGGGGTTCCCTATGTGTGTTTACCTTGTGATAATCTATACATCTATATACTTATGACATGTGCATTTTTCTGCATGTTATATTTTAATTAAACAGTTTATGTTAAAATGTTGATTATCAATAAATATAATAGGATGTCCATAATAGAAGTTATCTTAAGTAAATAAACACTGAAATGAATGTCAACAGTCAGGTAAGTGTCACAGCAGTCTGATAGAATTGGAAGATCTAGCAGATGGTGTAAACGGCATTACCTATTCTAACGATGCACATTCTAACATATAGGAGTCATGCCAATAAGCTAATTTGAATAAATCTTTTACTGTGCATTTTGACTATTTTGGTTCGTTTCTAACTGCTTCATTCTTGGGATTTTCTTGTTCTGTTCTTAGTTCATAAATATGCTTTAAGAATTATGTTTGACCCTGAAACTACATAGGTTAAAAATATATGTTCTTGTTTTTAGTTTACCAAGAATTATGTTTCTACCAAAGGAAGCAAAATTCTAAATTTCTAAACAGACAATTGCCACAAAGTATATTAGGACCTATAGTAAAATCAAGAAGAATGTACAATAAAGAAAGAGAATCTCTTCTATAAATTAGTGGGTTTGGTAATTGATCAATTTATTAAGGTGTTAAGACATCTGTGTCTGAGAAAGTAAATAAGGAAATGATGTTGCTGACCTGGAAAGGCACCAAGAATAGTGATTTGTTTGTTCTCGTGTCATGAAGGGAATCAATGCTAACATGTGATGACTCACATTGGTTACCCAGACAAGGATTCCATTACATATCACTGTGAAATGGCCAATTCTCAACGCCAGGCAATTATTTTCTGATGACATTTTACAGTGTTAGCTCATTTAAATTAATATTGCAACACCTAGATTCTGTTATATTTGGAACTTTTACTCAATTTGGAATCAAATTAATATTTACGATGAGTTTAGTGAGTAGTTTTTAGTTAACAAAGTGGGGATTGCAAATGAGGAAAGCTATTACAAACTGGAATTGTTGAAGGCTTTGTCTTCATACATTTGTGCATTGAGCTCAATTCTTTGCAAGTTTGACCCTGTAACCAGACTATTTTACCCTTTGCTTTTAAACTTGAATATATCATGATAATTTACACTGTTTTTTTTTTGTTTTTGTTTTTGTTTTTGTTTTACCAATTTTTAAAGAGTTAAATTCTCCGTTGTTTAGGATGATTTTGCAAAAAAGCAAATTTTATAACAGGGATTTTTGAGCCTCCTAAAATCACTGTATAATTATCTGTTTGATTAGTAATATATTAAATACTCATTATGTTCCAGGCCATGTTTCAAGGTAGATGATGATGTTAAATTCCCTTGACCTACAGAAATTCATTATAATAAAGAAAAAATTCATATATGCATGTAGGTCTGTACATGAATACATGCACACATATGTTTGTGTACATATGTATATACATAGATAAGCATATATACAATATGTCAAATAGAGTATATACAATAGTAGAGTGGATGATTGGAAAAGGAACATTTACGTACTGTCCTACTCATTATTTCTAAATGATTATTTAATTGAATATATGATACTGACATCTGTTCCTTAAAAGAAAAAAATGAAGACATGACACAAAGAATATGAAGAGAAAAGCAACAAATTACTTCAAATGCCACCATTTAGAAATACCCAGAAATTCCCACCATTACAAATGTGGTAACTTTATCATAATGGAAACAGAATCCACTTGAGAGCATTTAAGCAAAAGATAATTTGTTAAGAATCTTTGAAAATGGATTCCTGGGAGGCTTAATGGGTTAAGCGTTTGACTTTGGCTTGGGTCATGATCTCATGGCTCAGGAGTCTGAGCCCATGTTGGGCTCTGTACTAACAGCTCAGCATCTGGAGCCTGCTTTGGATTCTGTGTCTCCCTCTTGCTCTGTCCCTCCCCCGCTCACTTGCTCTCATTCTCTCTGTCTCTGTCTCAAAAGTACATATAAAATTTATTTTTTAAAGGGAATCTTTTAAAAGCCTGAAGAAACAACTCTAAATGAAATATCGAGGCATGCAGTAGAATTGAATGGCCAGTGGATCTGTTGCATTTGTCAGTAGCAAGAAGAAAGTAAATCAGGAGCCACTACTACAGATACTTCCAACATAACCATAACCAAACTCTTATGACCAGATGAGTATCAATAAAAAAAATGACTCTGAACCCTACCTCTCTCTCCCACATAACTTAGTCCCAAATCAAAATCTTGTCCAGATGCTTTTCCCTTCACATGATTTATTCTAAGTTAAGGTCTAGAATTTAGTGTAACTGCAACCGATTGGTGGAATCTAAATCACATTTAAGACTCTCTATGATATCAAAAGGGTAGTACAGAAAATTTTATTTTTCTCATTTCTTCTGACTAGCAGAGAACTGCAACTGTTGTTAATCAGCCAATACACTCATCATAGTATAAGCATATAGGCGTATAGGTGGATGGATGAAAGGATGGACACTTGGATGGATATAAGATTTTGCTAGGTGAATAAATGGACAGGTATATGGATAGTGACAAGTAGTAAAATAGAAGTATGCTAGGCCTAATTTTCTAATAAACTTATTAAAATTAATTTCACTTGAAACTTAGAGAACAAAAACTGATATGTAATAAAAATAGTGAGACGTTTAAGATAATTGTTTCTTTACTACAAAAGAGCAAGGTTTTTAAAACATATTTGAAAGGTGGAAGTGAGGGGGAAAATGCTTATAAATAACTTTAAGAGACTAAAGTGATTTGGGGGGTAAATTTCATATATTATTGATAGTGTACATTAACTTCATGTTATCATAGGTTAAATAAGAAACCATACATTTTTAACTAAACCTCTTGAATTTTGATTATATTATGTAATTGGGATTTTACAGAATCTCATAATATTTGCATTCTGTTCTGTAATCCAAACTCCCCCATCCATTTAGTCATTTTTAATTGAGTATATTTAGCATAAAGTGAAAAAAAATAGATATTAGTGTTGGGTTCAATGACTTTGGACAAATATATACACCTGTGGGAACACCATCAAAAATAAAAATTTCCCATATCATCCCAAGAGTGCACTCATATGTCTCTTTGCAAAAGATCATCATTCTCAACCCCTGTATCAGGTAATCACCATCTGCTTTTTGTTACTGTAATTGAATTGCACTTTTCCCCTAGAGTTTCATGTAAACAGAATTATTATGCATTATGTATTATTTTAGGAATGCCTTATTTTCCTCAGTATAATGTTTTTGAGATCCATCCACATTGTTACATTAATCAGTAGGGTTTGTTGTTGTTGTTGTTGTTGTTGTTGTTGTTTACTGAATAGTAGACAATTGTATCTCAATTATATCAATTTGTTTACCAATTTACCTATTCATGAACACTTAAGGTGCGTTGAGTTTTCGGTACCTAAAGTAAAGCTGATATAAGCTTCATTAATATGCAAGTCTCTCCTGGAAATTTGTTTCAATCTCTCTGGGGTAAATATCTAACTGTGGAGTTGTGGAGTGTTATAGTTATCCTATACCTGACTTTATAAGAAGCTATTTTCCAAACTATTATTCAAAATGATGGTGCCATTTTATCTTTCCCAATGCAACGAATGAAAGTTTCAATTTATCTACCATGCTTTTCACTGTTTCTTATTGCTGGCCTTTTGAATTTTAGACATTCTGGTGGGTGTGTAGTGCTATATCATTGTGGCTTTAATTTGCATTTTCTCATAAGTAATGATTGTATACACTTTTTCATATCTTTAGTGGCTTTTTATAGGTTTTCCCCTGTGGGAGATATATATATATACAAAAATTTCACCTTTTTTTGTTGTTATTGTGTTTTCTATTTTCCTATTGAGTTGTAGGAGCTTTTTTTAAATGTTTATTTGTTTTGAGAGAGAGAGAGAGAGCATGCGTGTGGGAGGGTCAAAGAGAGAAGGAGAGAGAATCCCAAGCAGGTTCTGCTCTGTTAAGTGCGGGACTCAAACTCAGAAGCCATGAGATCATGACCTGCCCTGAAATCAAAAGCCAGATGCTTAACTGACTGAGCCACCCAGGTGTCCCTGTAGGAGTTTTGTTTATCCATTCTTGACACAGATTCTTTGTTAGTTAAAGGAATTGCATGTATTATTTTCCCATTCTG
The DNA here is from genome assembly GCF_022837055.1 of Prionailurus viverrinus. Classification (NCBI taxonomy): domain Eukaryota; kingdom Metazoa; phylum Chordata; class Mammalia; order Carnivora; family Felidae; genus Prionailurus; species Prionailurus viverrinus. The sequence goes on along the minus strand of NC_062568.1, from coordinate 103,933,233 downwards.
TGGTTTGTCTCTTAATTTTTTATGATGGCTTTTGATAAGTAGAAACTATAACTTTGAATGTCCTATTTTCAATATTTCCTTTATTTTTAGTTCTTTTGGGTAGCAATCTCAATCTAATTCAACATTATAAAGGAATCTCTCTATGCCTCTGTTAAAAAGTTTCTGGTTTACATTTTGGACTAGGATCTACTTTTTCTTGATATGTAATTGACAAATAACATTGTATCAGTTTTACATGTGAACATAATGATTTGATATATGTATATACTGTAAAATGGTTATCCAAGTTTAATTAACCTCCATCACCTCACCTAACTACAATTCTTTGTTCTTGTGTTGAGAACTTTTTAACAACTATGATCCATTTTGAGTTATTCTTTGTTTACAGTAGAAGATCTGTGCCTAAGTTAACTTCTTTTTTTTTTCTTCATACATGGGCATATACTTGTTCTGGAACCATTGTAATAAAGATGATTCTTCAAATGCCTTTGCATCTTTTAAAAATTCTTGATTATATCTGTGTGGGTTTAATTCTGGACTGTCTAGTGTATTCATTAATCAATGTATCTTTTATAATATGTTGTATTGATACAGAAGCTTTATGGAAATTTTTGAGTTGAATAAAATGTGTTCCCGAAATTTGTTCTCTTTTAGAATTGTGTTGAATATTCTAGGTTCTTTGCTTGTTCAATAAAACTTTAGAACACTTTTTTAATATCTATCAGAAAATCTTCTATGACAATATTGCATTGGCTATTCTGACCACATTGGAAGGTAATGTTGAAAAGAGACATCCTAGCCTTGTTCCTGATTATAGTGGAAACATTTCCTTTTGATTATTTCTAAAGTTTCTCTTTCTCTCTGATATTACACATCTGGTTTCACATGCTGTCTATTTTTTCCTTTAAAGCCCCTGACATACTAATCATAGTTATTTTAAATTCTTTGTCTGATTATTCTAAATATGTGTTGATCTGAATCTTGTCCTAATGGTTTGTTTTTTAAACTGTGCTTTTTTTCTGATCTTTTAGCATGCTTGTTATTTTTTGTTAAAGGCCAGATGCACTTTACTGGATAATAGTCATTGAGTTAAATAAGTCTTAAATGTGAGAAATTTTGGTAACCAGCTATTGAATTGGGCCATATATAACTTGTTATATTTCTAGGCGTCAGTGCTTTTAACTACTGTGTCTACTGCCCCCCTCCCTCTTTGGCATTGGTGTGTCTCTTCAGAGATATTCTACATTTTGCAGCTTTTCAAATTTTATCTACTGGTATTTTACAGGAACTTTTTCTGTTGATATAGGCATGGGAGATGGGACATGTTCTATGATCTTTTGTTTCAACTTCCTTCAACATGTAAGGAACATGTGCCTGGGACTGTCCTTTACAGGTTTTTTTCCTTCCCAGGTAGAGAGCTTATTCCCTCTTTTACTTCATTCCCAGAATGCAACATTCTTACCATCCCAAATCTCTTTCCTTGAAGTTCTGTTCCTGCTGACATTCCTTTATTTATTTTCTTTTCATGAAGCAGGAGAGGAGGGAAGCTGAGACTACATTTCCTTCCCCAGGTAGAATAAATTTTCAGGTGTGTTGCCTTGTGAATTCCTTCCTCCTAATGACTAGTTCTTTAGAGAGTTAAGTCTAGATGTGTATTAAAAAAGCTGCTCTTCCCTTTTCCTGCTGAGGCTAGGAGGGGATGTTCTCCACATTATTGTCCGTCTTATCATAAGAGCCTGGTGGAGATCCTGGAACTGGACAGACAACTCATAGAGGTGTGAGAATTCCCTGAGGCTGTGGCTCCATGGGTGTTTCACACTCCCAAGCTAATCCACTTTCAACCTCCTCCAATCATCATAAGACCCTTCAATTGTTCCTGCCAGTTTTTCCTCCAGCTGCTTCTGCTTCTGGTGAGCAAATATTAGATAGTGTATCTCATTAGTTGCACTTGTCTAATCAAATTACTGGATGATGTTTTTCCCTGTGACATCAGCTGTCTTGAGAGGTCCAGGACAAGTCATTTAATTGTTTAAGTTCCCCCAGTTTTTTTTGTTAAAAGGACCAGAGTGATACTTTCTAAAATCTTTGCAAGCCAAAAGTGAAATTGTTTACCCCGTTAATTTTTTTTAATATGGTGAAATCTTCTGATTTACATTTGAATGTGAAAACATTACATTTCTAGAATACATCCTGCTGGGTCATAATATACTATTACATTTAAAATGACTGAATATGATTATTATTTAATCAAGAATTTTTGTTCTATGGACATGAGTCTTAGCGGTACATCTTTTTTAAAAGTTTATTTCTCAGGTGTGAGTAACACTGTTGGACTTCTAAGATGACCAGGTATCATGGCTTTCTTGAGACTTTCAGTTTTAACACTGAAAGTTCCATGTCCATGGAAACCCCGCAGTGAGATGCAAAAAGATGTTAGTGATGGATGCAGAAGTTCATAGAAAAAGTACAAAATGCAACACAATGTAAAAAAAAAAAAAAGTAAGAACTAAACATACACTGTTTCTAGTCAAAATGGTATGGTATATCCTAGTAATCCCTATAACTGTTTGTTTGTTTTTTTCCCCCAAATATGGTCAACTGTATGAATGAAGCAACTTAAGTGTGGAACTTAAATGCATTGCAGTTGTGAGTATGGATGGTCTACCTGATTTTGCAATATGACTATTGTGCTTTTCATGAGCTTAGTACTAGTATAATTTTGACCCTTTAGAATATTATGGCCATGTATTCTTCTACAAGTTCAAATAATTAAATGGGAAAAATTGTAACAGTACCTCAGATATGATAGTTGGGAGGACAAATCAACTGGATTAGTGTGGTAAATTACCAAAGCAGAGCACACTGCACAATACACATATATCAATATCATATTGGTTACCTATTGATTACTTATTGATTGCCCCAAAATGTGCAGAAGCTCTTACTGAGATTTTGGACTTTACAGAAACAGAAAAGAGTTTTCTCAGCTTATGAGATGGATATCACTCCTGCTAACCATAGAAAAGATGTTAACATGTTGGCTTGCCATGAAATCATATTTTATACATGTGGGACAAGGAGAATATATTGAGGAAATGAATGGAGAAAAAATATTACAGTAAGCAGAAATGTATATGCTCTTTTTTCCAAAACTCTGTGATGATCATTGAAGAGGCTATTGGACCATAAAAATGGATGAATTGACTGCGCCTGAGTTGTTCAAGGTTCTGTGCAGATAGTGACAAAAACAGAAAGAATTTTTAAAAACTTCATTTTTTTGGAAACAAAACTGTTTCTGAACTAAAAAATATGTCTCAGGAGGTGCTTAGTCGGTTAAGCATCCAATTCTTGATTTCAACTCAGGTCATGATCTCACAGCTTGTGAATTCAAGCCCCACATCAGGCTCCATGCTAACAGTGTGGATCCTGCTTGGGTTTCTCTCTCACTTGCTCTTCCACCCCTGCTGTGTGCTCTCTTTCTCTTTCTCAAAGTAAATAAGATAGATTTAAAAATACTCTGTAGCTATTAAAAAACAAGACATGCAGAAAAAAAAAATCTCAGGAAAAGGGCAGCCACGTTAAACAGGACTTTCTTAAGTTTCTTTATTAAAACTGTAACTCAATTAGTTTCCAACGTCAGCTTCAGAATTTCAAATGATCTCTTCACTTTAAGAAGTGTTTACCTGAGAAACAATTTCAACCTCTACCATCTAATGTTTTTCAGTGTGTTTATAATTGATGGACATCTTAGACGTGGATAAAATATATGATGAATGTATAGTTGCAAAGGACCTGATAACAAACAGCTGATATACCAAAACAAGCATGGTGTAGTGGACATATTTGAAAATCTGCACAACTAATTCCACAAGCCTAAAAACTGCTGTTGGTGGTAATTTCCGAAGTGATCCATGCTTGAACGCTTATTGAGAGCATATTGAACATTATGTGACCTGACAACAGGAATTCTCATAAGGAAGTCTTGATAAAGGAGGAATTGCAAGCCAGAGACGTTCATGTTTAACTGTATTCAATTATACCATTCCATGTAAGAAAAGAATTTCTTAAATTTTACTGACAATTCAACATAGCGTTATTAGAAAGGGAAACAGAACAAATAATCTACAGTATCGTGGGACAAAAATAAAACAGTTCAATATTGGAGCACCTGGGTGTCTCGATAGTTTAATCATCTGACCAGCTCAGATCATGATCTCATGGTTCATGAGTTCTAGTCCCGCATGGGGTGAGCTCCTGCTCCACTTTGGGTAAGTTTGAGCCCTGCGTCAGGTGAGCACCAACCCTGGTTTGGGTGAGCACTGCTTCTCTCTCTCTCTCTCTCAATCTCTCTCTTGGCCTCTTGTGGGATTCTTTCCCTCTCTCTGCCCCTCGTTCACTTGTACCTTCTCTGTCTGTCTCAAAAAAAAAAAGGTCAATATTGTTATATTATTAAATAGGTAATATCTGTTTATATAGTCCTATTACAATTGTATCCTCCCTTTAAAAGTCATTTTTGTAGCTTAAGAATATGTAATGATACAGCATACAGAATTTAAATACTCAATGAAAAATTAAAACAAAGAAAATAAATGTTAAAATAAGTGTTAGAGATCATTTGAAATGTTAAAATAAGGGTTATACACCAGCATACAATATTTTATCCAATGTTTTTCCACATGTTTTATTTGTTTAATTAGTCCTATCATTATTTACTAGTAGCTGCCACTGGTATCTGGCAAGACGGTTGTTTCGTTTCAATAACAGCATTTGTATAACAAAAAATAAATAGAACAACACATAATTTCCAATAAATTACAATATTATTTTTAATACAAATTAATAAAATATGTATGTATGATCATTTATTATATATATATATATATATATATATATATACACACACATATTTTGTTGTTGTTATGACAGTGTCCAAATTTGGCTCTTTAAAAAGTTGATTATCATATGACTTGCCTTATAAACAAATTAAGTGTGCAATTCTCTCTTATAATCTTAAAAGGTTTGCATAAATTTATTCTTTAGTCTTCAAGTTTTGGTAGAATTCACCAGAAAAGACTATTAGTATCAGAAATTTTCTTTAGGAAATGTTTATTGCAAAACCAGTGCCTTCAGTAGACATGAGCTTTCTTAGTTTCTCTTTTTTGTTGTATTGTGCCAGTTTTTGGTAGTTAATGTGCTTTGTTTGTGTTAGGAATTTGTCCTTTTTGCTATAAATTACCTTTTTCACTAGCATGAACTTGCTTCTAATGTTTTTATTATCATTTTATTAAATAGTACTTATAATAATGCTCCTCCTTTATTCTTGCTGTTGATACTTTGCATGTAATATATTTTTACCTACATCTGTATCATTGGGTTATACCAAGTTTATTAATCTTTTCAAAGAATCAAAAATATTTTGGTCTACTGTTTGTTGTTTATTACATTGATTTCTACTTTTGTTTTTAATATTTCTTACCCTCTACTTACCTTAGAGGAAAGGGGAATATGAACTTTTAGAGTAATATGAACTATACTGCTCTCCTTTTTTTAAGTTGTAAATTTAGTTAATAAATTTTAAGCATTTCTCCTTTTCAATATAACATTTACAGCTGTAAACATCTCCCTACACACTAAACTACATCCCATAAGCTGTGATAAATTAGGTTTGTATTGTCCATCAGTTCAAAATACCTTGTCTGTTTTCTTCACCATTTCTTTTTCCACATAGGAATTATTTAGAAATTTTGTTCACATACATTTGTGAAATTTAACATATCTTATTGATATTTATTGCTAATGTAATATTGCTGTGAGTCAGAATCTATGTTTTGCATGATTTCAATTTCTTCGTATTTATTGATTCTTACTTTTGACCCAGAATATAGTCAATCTGCATGAACACCGAATGTGCACTTGATAATATTGTGCATTATAGTCTTGTATAATTATTGGCTAAGTCAAGTTTGTTGATTCTATTGTTTTCATCTATATTTCTACTGAGTTTTGTTCCTTTGATTTTTTTAATTCATTTTATTATTTTTTAATGTTTACTTATTTTGAGAGAGAGAGAGAGAGAGAGAGAGAGAGAGAGAGAAAGGTGGAGGAGGTGAAGGGAAGAGAGAGAGAGTCAGAATCTGAAAGAGGCTCCAGGCTCCAAGTTGTCCTCCCAGAGTCCAACGTGGGGCTCAAACTCGTGAAACATGAGATCATGATCAGAGCTGAATTCAGATTCAACTGACTGAGCCACCCAGGCACCCCTATTTTTATTATTTAAAAAAATGTTTAGTTATTTGTTTTGAGAGAGAGAGAGAGAGTGCGTGTGCACATGCTAGTGGGGAAATGGCAGAAAGAGAGGGAGAGAGAGAATCCCAAGCAGGCTCCATGCCCAGGGCAGAGACCCATGCAGGATTTGATCTCACGACTGTGATATCATGATTTGAGCTTAAATCAAGAGTTAGAGGCTTAACTGACTGAGCCATCCGTGTGCCCCTTCTTTGATTTTTATTTACTGAGAAATATGCATCAAAACCTTAGCTATGATTGTGGATGGATTTGTTGCTTTCTATCTTAAAATCTACCAATGTTTATTTAATAATTTGCAAGCACATATCGTATTATACATATTTTTGAGTAATTAATATTTTCCATTATAAAATGTTCTTTAACTCATAATTATGTTTTCTTGAAATCTTTCTGTGTTATTTATTTATTTTTATGTTTGTACGATAGAACTTTCATCAGCTTTATTCTTTCTACCTACTGGGTCTTTACTTTTAAATTTTCTTACAAACAATACATAATTTGGTCTTTTGCCTTTTTATTTCGATTTGTTTTCTCTGTTATTTTAGTTATTTTTAATTGAGTTGATAATCTCTGCTTTTTTAATTTGTGCATAATCTAATAACATTTAATACAAGTATTGGTACAATTGTGTCAATAGTTTTTGTATTTGCATTTATTCTATACTTACCCCTTTTTTTCTGTTTGTTAGCTCTCCCTTTCCTGCCATGTTTTGGGTAAAAGATCCATTTTCAATTTATTATTTTTTCATTGGTTGCTCTAGAAATTATAATTCTTATCTTCAAGTTATGGAAGTATGTCTTTAAATAATTCACTACCTTATGGACAATGTAAAAACTTACAGGAAATGTAAACTTGTTGACCCCCTTCATACTTTTACTTTCATTGCCTTAAAGTTTGTTTCTATAACTATGCCATAAACACTACTGTATCTATTATTATTCTTACCTTATTTACTCAATGGTATTTTCAAATATAGGGAGACAATTATAAAAGGATATTTCATATTTAACAATATATTCATTGTTTCTGTTGTTCCTTATTTCTTCCTGAGTAGCTGGATTTCCCTGGTATTATTTATTTCACACTAAATTTTTGTTGTTGCTGTTAGCATTTTGAGTTGTACAAGTCTGCTTGAAAAAAATTCTTTCACATTGTGACTACATAAAAATGACTATTTATTTTCAGTTTTGAAAACTATTTTAAGCAGATACAAAATTCTACTTTGGCAGTTTTTTCAATGTCTTATTTATTACCTTCAATATTTTGTTTATCTTCTAACCACCTTTGTTTCTTATGAGAAGTCATTATTTTCTTGTAAGAACTGGTATTTTTTCTTTGAAAGCATTTAATATCTGTTCTGAAACTTTACTTTACATTTTTATAATGGTGTGTCTATGTGTGGTTTTCTATTGCATTTATACTTTGGGGGTTTACAGAACTCCTTGAATCTGCGGGTGGATTTTTTTTTAATCGATTTTAGAAAGGAAATCTCTTCAAATTTTATTTCTTCCCATTATCTCCCTTCTCTCTCTTTTTTTAAATTTTTTTAATGTTTATTTTTCAGAGAGAGAGAGCGACAGAGAGACAGAGAGACAGAGATAGTGCGTGAACAGCAAAGGGGCAGAGAGAGAGGGAGACACAGAATCCGAAACAGGCTCCAGGCTCTGAGCTGTCAACACACAGCCTAATGTGGGACACGAACTCATGAACCATGAGATCATGAGTCGAAGTGGGACACTTAATGGACCGAGCCACCCAGGCGCCCCTCTCCCTTCTTTTTTGAGGGGAGATTCCAAGTATACATACACTTATACTGTTTGGTACTAAACCTTAGATCTCAGATTTTCTGTTCCATTTTGTTCCACGGTTTGTTCTTTGTTTCAGTTCGGGTATTGTCTTTTTATCTGTCTTCATAGTCACTGATTTTTCCTTCTGTTGCCTTCAATCTGCTATTAAGCACAAATCATTTATTCATGATATTGTGTTTTCATTTCTAGCATTTCTATTGGGACTCTTCTCATTTTTATGATTCTACTGAAATGTCCCATATTTTCATGCATGTTACCCTTATATTTTATTATATTAGTTATTTTTTTTCCTTATAATCATTTCAGAGAACTGCTATATATTTATATATGGCTGCCAGGCTTTTGTATCATTGATCTATTTGTTTTCCAGCTTAGTCCACTTTTTTCTGTGCCTCTGGTGATCTCTTACATCTTTATTTCTCCTTCCAAAGACTTTGAAATGCACATGGCAGATGCCACAGGCTTCTTGAAGACCTTGAGGGGTTCTTCTTTTCCTCTCCTTCCCTACATTCATTCTTCAGTGATTGAAATATTGGAATGATGGGCTTCCTGTACAGCCTTCAGTTTTCTTTTCTTTTTTAAAAATGTTTACTTTTCGTTTTGAGAGAGAGAGAGAGAGAGAGAGAGAGAGCATGCACGTGAGTGGAGGGAGGGGAAGAGAGAAAAGGAGAGAAAGGATCCCAAGCCAATCCACAATCTCAGTGCAACGCCTGAAGCGGAGCTCATTCTCATAAATCATGAGATCAAGACCTGAGCCAAAATCAAGAGTCAGACCCTTAACCAACTGAGCCACACAGATGCCCTAGCCTTCAGTTTTCTTAAGCTGAAAGAGAAATACCTCTGATGGGTTTTTTTTTTTTTTCTGTTTTCCTGCTGTCTTCCATTCTTATGTGGGACTTCATATTTGGGAGAGATGCCACATGCCTGAGGGAAGATATCTCTAAACTCTTCTTTATAACTTAGGCACTTGAACTACCTTCTGCCATTGCAGTCCCTGAAACCGGCTGGCAAGTACAAACTTGTTCCAAGTATGGGACTCTTCTGGATTCTAATCAGTCACTCCAGCAGACAAGTGATTGTTAAAATTTGATAAAAAATTAGTTCTTTAGTACTTTATTCTTTTATTCATTCATCCATCAATCCATGCAACAAATACTCCCTAAGTGTCTTTGATATGCCTCAGCATGACGCTGGCGATTTAACAATGTGCAAGATAGAAATAACCCTGGCCTCTTGAGGCTTAAAGAAGATTGGGGAATAACAGCTTCCAATTTAGCACTTTCTTCTTGATACCTTTCAAGGAATAGTGAAACAAGATAGAAATGAATATCCTGAAAACCCTTATCCATGGCGGTGTCTACAACAAATTGTTTCCACAAATGGGCAACAAATAAATATTCATAGACCATTTTGACTATGAAGTCATGCTGTAAATAATTCAAATATCATATTTTTATGTGTGGGTAAATATTCAGTTCAAATTATCTACTTATTCTCAAGGATTTATATATTACATCATGATATAATATATTTGTGCTGTGCTTTTGAGAATTGGCAGAATTTAATTCCATGGAGGTGTTCTTAGTGTGCACCATATGTGCTCATTCATTTCTAATCAATGGCCTATGGTAATTGAGATGACTGGCCATGGTCCATACCGTCATCTGTCCTTTCCTGAAGATTTCTTCACAGATTCTCTGAAACATTATCTTCATAGATGTGTAGAGCTACCAGTGTATAATATGAAGTAATGTCTCCCAATGATTTTGAGTTTCTTAATAAATATAAAGTATAATACAACTGGTAAACCATAATAATGATGGTAATGAAGAATGGAGCCCGGTGTTTAAAGCAGTGGTTGTGTATTTCATAAATAGTAACTATGGTGTCTACCGTGACATCAACAAAATGGCAGAACAGTCACTTCAAAGCTCTCCACAGTCACTTCAAAGCACCCCACCACCGCAGAAACACTAAAACACAAGCAGAAACTGTGAACCAATTTTGTCAGAGCTTCGGAAAATACACAAAGGCTTACAGCATCCAAATGAATGCTACATCAAGAAAAGGGCAATGTGAAAATGGGTGGAAAGCCTGGTGCCATTCCACTCGCTTGCTCTGTTCCATCCAGTTTACACAGTCTTCCTTAAATCTTGGGCAACCTGTATTCCCAGTGTGCAACCCTCCTCTCAGATTGCTGAGGAAGCAGAGCACACCTCACTTGCAAATTATTTCAACATTTGCTCCATCCTGGCTGGGGGCTATATGAAGGACTGATATAAGGCACTTTTTTCCATTTTGCTTAACTAGCAATTCGAATTATATATGTGCATGTGTGTGTGTGTGTGTGTGTGTAGCCACAGTAAATAAATAAATAAATAACTAGGGTGTCTGCTTTAAGATAAGTGTAAACTTTGTTCTGTGCAACTTTGTATGATGGTATTTTGGCAGAGGCTTTTCAGTGGAGCCAGCATTTTGAGAGCTGTACTATACATCAATTTTATTAATTCATTCTTTCATTTATTTAATTACTAATAAAACATTCATTAATTACCAAATTTTGCTATGCTTGTTTCTAGATGCGGGTCATAAAATGATGAATTTGATAATGTTCCTTTCTTCAGAGTACTTACAGCTACTTTGAGAAGATTAAGAAATTGCTTTCATGAAGTGTCCTAAATGCTATGGTAGAGACAGGGAAGATAAAATAATTAGCAGCAGGGCACAGGTACTGACCGTAGAGAATGACTGCCAGTTGTGTCACAAAGAAAGGACGTTAGGCCAGTTAGTTGGATTTGTAGACAGTGTGACATATCTTAGGAAAGGAGATGGCCTCTCTCACTTGGTCAAGGCGGACTAAGTTGTCATGGTGGGTCACTAGTATGGCTTGTGGAAATAGCTGTGTACCACATGGTATGGAATTCTCTCAATAATTTTCCATTGATGTGTGTGCCTCTTCCAGGGTTCACCCACTGGATGTCAGGCCTAGAGAGAACTAAACAAAGGTTCTCTAAGATCTAGAATTAAGACAATATAGAGTTAATCAACCCAAAGTTTATGGGTTAACAGGTTTTACCATTAGTATTGCAGCTGTGGTAAGGCATGGGTAAGAATTATTCATATGAAAAAAAAAAAAAGGGAAGTGTCCAAATTCAGTAAGGCTAATAGTGTACAAATGAAGGGAAGCTTGAGGAATCACACAGTAGTTAACCAAAGCTGGCCTACAATACAAAATGTTTGGGGACAATGAGAAGAAGTCCATCAGGAATGCTTCATAAATGCTTTGTACATAATGTCACTTGTACCTTGCAGTGAATCAAAAAGTGTTTAAGAATTGCTCAAGGGGGCGCCTGGGTGGCTCAGCCGGTTGAGCGTCTGACTTCAGCTCAGGTCATGATCTCACAGTTCGTGGGTTTGAGCCCCGCATTGGGCTCTGTGCTGACAGCTCAGGGCCTGGAGCCTGCTTCGGATTCTGTGTCTCCCTCTCTCTCTGCCCCTCCCCTGCTCACACTCTGTCTCTCTCTCAAACATAAATAAAGATTTAAAAAAAAATTGTTTTTAAAGAATTGCTCGAGGAACTGATATAAAACATTTGCCTCTTAAAAAATCTCACTGTTAAGTCCATTTATAGTTCAGAAGGGGCAAAAATGAAAGCAAAGCATCATTTTATCAAAATAAAAGTCTAAGTGATAATTGTCACATTATAATAAATAAATGAATCAAAGTAACATGCCATAGGATTTAAACTTATGTAATGTTACATGTCAAATTTATTCCATAAAATAAGGAAATTTTTAATTTAAGAGTAAGAAAGGAAGGCTGAGGGCCAAAATTAGGATTGGAAATGTAAAAGAGAGAACAGAGTTTAATAATATCTAAGCAATTTTAAAAGACAACTTATGTATGTGGGTTCTGTTTTCTGCTTTGTCCAGCAAAGCCAAGGATGGCAGAAAGGATTACCCAAGACTTCATGCAAGTCAAGAGAGGTGAGAAGGATGCTAAGGGAAATCTCCCTGAGCTGCTTACAAGCTCCCATATTTATTGAGCACACATTTAGGGAAACAATGAACAGTATGTCAGTGGGCAATGTGCCAGTAAGAATGTGTAGAAAACATGCAGAAAAACAAGTTAAGACAGGGTAAAATATTCCATGGGATAAAACCTGGTCTAAGGAATTTATGAGTATAGGTAGGACCTAATCCCCTAGGTATGCATGAACTAGATAAGTAAAGTGAGTGCCCCCTCCGTAGAAATGAACTAGATAAGCGAAGTGTGGCCACTGTTTTCAGCAAGGCCAGAAAGCAGTTTTCTGCTTTGCAATGTGTTCCCTATAATCTCCTAGCTCATGATATAACTGTTATGATTTCCCACATACGTACATCTGTTATTTTGGTCAAAAACTTACACGATGCCTAACCGATGAAATAAAATACATAACCTAGCCATATACAATCTTATATTCACATACATCCTTGATGGATTACATAGTGTCCCCTAACCAATGGCACAGGTTTAAGAATTGTTTTATGAAGGCATGTTGTTGGAGCCTTGACAATAGCAGACCATAGGAAATCATAATGTGGATGCGTGCATAGAACTATAGGAAAGGGAGGACTTGTTTTTGGCCATAGAGTCCTGTTTGGAATTATGAGTCTGAGATTTACAGGTTACTGCATTTCTTCCAGTGGATTACAGAGCTGTATATATAGTAAACAGGAAGACACCATAGAAGGCAGGCCTGTGAAAATGTAGCCCATCTATTAGGACATCTGGGGGAAGTTCGCTCCAAATAGGGCTATTCACCAAAGAAAACAATGATCGATGGAGTTAAAGAACTATTTAAACAGTTTTTCATGGAGACACACACTTTGCGGAACAGATTTTGAAATATACACAAAACTTGGGAATTGGAGGCAGACTGATCGGCTTTACCGATCTGTTTTTGTTTTTGCTTGTTTATTTTTTTCTACTTACTACCTGTGTAATCTAGAGTTGGTTACTTAATCCTTGTGAGTCTTAGTTTCTTATTCACAAGATGTGTAAATGAATAATGTGTAAATTAATTCACAAGATGTGTAATATTAATAATATGTACTGTGTTTCATTGTATAGATGAAATAATATACTGTATATAGTGATTCAGTTTTTACAGGGATGACACAACGAATACATTAGCAGTTGTGCCCTCTGCCCCTTTGCCCATCTCAAGACAAACCCACTGAATATCTGGCTAAACATTGTCCCCTCACCCCATTGTGACATCGGTTAAGTTTCTTCTAGACATCTGGTAGAGTCTGAACTCAGTAAATTAGTATCATCCTTACCATCACCTTGTAGATGAATGCCTAAAAACTCAGTGACACTATGTGAGATCAAAGAGTTTGAATTTTCAAAAAGAGTGACTTTTAGTTCTCATCTTTTTAATCCACTGCTCTGTCCATGTTAGCCTCCTGTCTTCTAAGAGCTGAAGGAATTTCTGTTAGTTCTTCCTTATTGGGGATACGTTTTGTTCTGTCTCTGGTGGTGCCTGGGCGTTTGTCCATCTTCAAAATATGTATGTGAATTTCACAAGAAAAACTCAGAGCATTGTAGGTTCCATCAGGGCTATGTTTACCCCAAGTCAATTTAAGAGTCTATGGGAGAAGCATCTAAGTGATAAAACACACTAGAAATTCCCATGCCATACTATATCATCCTTACATCAACCAATTATTTTTGTATTTTATTGATTAGTAAAGCAAGTTACATACTTAATATGATGGAGAAAAAACAGTTGGCCCTAGATCTCTCAGATTACAAAGTCCATAATAGCAGACCGTAACTATCACTAAACTGAGTCTGTGCTGGAAAGACAAACTTTATTAATTTCTAAGAAACTATAATCAGTACATTCTCCATAAGAAATTCTGTCTGGCTTATCAGAGCTCCTAGTACACTTAGATAATAAAAATAAAAATAACTGTTACATCGTTTCATTCGGTGCTCAAAAATGTGATTCATGAATTATAAATATAGAATAGGAATACTATATACATCTACACTCTAGCTTAAATAGATTTTTACACATCTAATTTAAATAGATTTCTATATCCATAATTTTATATAGATATCTACACCTCTAAACTTACATAGATATCTACATTCCAACATTTATGTCAATATCTATCTTTCTAACTTTTATCTACTTCTTATGCTCATATAGAATTTATACCTGTAACTTAGATATTTATGCCCTTAACTTAAATAGCTATCTACAACTTTAGCGCTATAAAGCTGTCCACAATCCTAAACCTATATAGATAGCTACACCTCTAAATTTATATAGGTAGCTATGCTCCAGACTTAAATAGATATTAATGCTCTTAATCATATAGATGTCAACATCTAATTTAATTTATCTATAACTCTCTAATTACATAGACATTTATATCTCTAAACTTAAGTAAATATCTATATATCTCATTTATGTAAGTAGCTGTACCACTAACCTTATATTAATATTTTTATAATAGAACACTATTTTTACAAATTAAAATTGGGAACAAATTCAGTGGCAAGAACTCTGTTTCCCTACTATAGTGTTCTTTTATTAGAAGACAGATATTATCATTGAAGGGAGCTATGCTGTCATTAAAAAAAAATGAAAAAACAGTCAGGACTTTTTTCCTAAAGCTCATAATTTCTATCTGCACAACTTTAATCCCATTTGCCCATCTGCTTGGTCCAGATGGAATATGTTGCTCTTCTACTACCATCTGTGTTAGAAATTGACTGATATTACTCAGATTAATAATTAGATGAAGATATATAAGAGGTTTTAAAAAATCACCTTGTGAATATGATGGCTTTGTTGGGGATCAGTTTTGATTTGTGACATAATTAAATACAGCACAGACTCTCTATTGAATTTGAGTAATTACTTATCAGAAAAGGAAGATAGAAATGGTTCTGTGTCTCCCAGAAAAGAGGAAGGAATCTCAGGAGGCTCTCCTGGCCATGGAGTTTCCCTCCTTCTCCCCACCTCCCCCCCCCACCCTCAGAATAAATTTATTGGAAGAAAATTGAATTGCCTTTTCAATCTTAAGAGCCACAGGCTCTAGATCTGTGCATAACTATACAGGTTACTGACAGAGTGAGGGACTGGGGTAAAAACAGGGGTGGGTGGATCATTAATATGCATAATTTGTGCAAAAAGAAGCAGCAAACTAGCTAACTGTCATTTAAAGTCCTGTCTGTGTACTCAATAAAGGTTCCAAAGTTGGCTTTCCCTGGAACATCTCAGTAACTGAGCAATGTCATTAGGAACCCAGGACCCCCCTTGTTGTCGTGTGGCCATCAAAGTAAGCCTGCTCTTGTTTCTAGGCTGGTGCACTTGTGTCTTCAAAGTGGTTGGCTGCAATATCTACTTCAGGTGTTTTCAAACAGCTTTATGTGAGGGAAGGCTATTCTCAACTATTGTTTTCCTGATAATGAGCAAAAGTTTTTCCCACAAGCTTGTCAGCAGACTCACCTCACATTTTATTGTCCAGAAGGGGTTGCTTGCTTACTGTCAAGCAGCTTGCTTTTAGCACTGGTGTGATTGGCCTGAGCCAATCATGATTCACCTCAAAAAGTCGAGCCTCCAAGAAAGTCCCTTGGACTGATAACTTGAGTTTCTGGACTATTTGAGAGAGAAAGAGCTTTTTTTTGTGGATAGGCACTATGCCTGTCCCCCCAAATTCACACATTGAAATCTAACCCCCAATTTGATAGTATTAGAAGGTGGGGTCATTGGCAGATGATTAGGTCGTGAGGGTGAAGCCTTTGTGATAGGATTCATGCCATTATAAGAAAAGACAGGCCATCTAAGCACCCAGTAAAAAGGTGACCATCTGCAAACCATGATACTCATTCTCACCAGGAAGCAGATTGGCTGGCACCTTAATCTTGGACTTCAAAACTGGGAAAAAAGTGATTGTAGTTTAAGTCCCTCAGCCTACATTATTTTTATCACAGCAGCTCAAACTAAGATACACGACCAGAACCATCAGAAGGAAGGCTAGATGGTCCCTTCATGTCCTCAGAAGCACATATGTCACTTCCCCCTGAACTCCAACTTTTCCTTTTAGTTCGTACTAAAGTTTTAGTTCTTAAAAGTCCCGTGGTATCTCTGAGGATTGTATCCTGCTGTCCCTTACTTACTTCCTGATTAGCCTTCCAAAACCATGCGTTCCAGTTCCAACAATGAAGTTAGCATGAGGCCAAGCCACCGAGACAAATTCTAGATCTTAGGTGACAACAAAATTTACACCATTTTCTTGCATTTTGGACTGTTGTCTTCTTTCCAGGTACCAATATATATGGTAAAGAAAAACCTGTAGATTGGAAGAAGAGAGTAGGAAACCCTCTACAAGTTTCTATGGCAACATAAAGATGTCACATCTTGACTTCATAAATTAAATTACATAGTCTACTGGAAGGTTTGAAAAAGCTCTGTTACTATCACTCGTTTTTCAGATGGTCTCCTATGAAATAAATCAATTTGGTATATTGGAGACAGGTAAAATCAGAGCTAAATAATTTCTATCTTGAATTATTTTGAGTTTTATTACCAAGACATGACTAAGGGAGACTTTCTTCATTCATTGGCTGTAGCTCTGGAAGATCCCATCAATAAGTTAGTATTTCATGCCAACAATACATTATTTGGACAGCTGCATACTCCCAATTTCTTCCTATTTAAATATCCTTTCATTAATTCAGAGTGCATCAAGGCAAATGTTTCAATTGAGTACTAAAGATTTTAACCAGAGTGTTCAACACCTGGTAATCTTTTACAGGAAGAAGGTACACCAAGAAAAAGGCAGTGTGAAAACAGAGAGGAGATGAAAGGTGACGTTGGATTGACACCCGGAAGTGATTTTTTTAAATCTCTGAAACTAAATTATTGCACGTGATCTTTATGGAAGACTATATGAATGAATGCATGACTTATAGGACTTATAAACTTTTGGAGCTGAAGAGATCTGAGAACTCATGTCTTTGATTTCCCTATATTTTATAGATTAATAAATCAAAGCATAGAGTGCTTGAGATAACTTATAAAAGATTATTCACGCATTTTTTGACAGAACCATGTCTAGAACCTTGAAGACTTAATAAGCATGCTTTCCGCAATACTATACTACATCTGAATCAGAAAATTGATGAACCACTAAATAGATTTTATTTCTCCCTTGTTAGGATATTCTGCAACACTTGCAGAAACGATGAACTTTTCCACATGGCCCATGCTTAGTCCTTTCTGATGCAACAAGCCCACTCATCTGAAACACCATTAGTAATTTCAAGATAGTTATAGTTTCTTACTCACTCACCTCTTCTCTGAGCTAAGTCACCCCAATAAATCATTGTCACAGGCAGTGGCTGTATTTCTTCCCTTTTTCATTCCATGAAAACCAGACCTATTATTTTACAGGATCCTAAAATAGGTTCTCCCCTTGCTCAATGCAGTTGGCATCCTGCAGGGCAGAGCGTATTTACAACAATGGATTAATAGTAGTATATTTTCTGTTGGTATTCATATCCATCTGTGTTTCGGCTTCCAAATTAAGAGATTCACACCTGTTTTACATTCATAGTTGATGATAAGGACTAAGAGTACTCACCCACAGGTGACTAACCTCTCCTTCTTGGCCAAGAAAATACTACACTTCCCCTCCCACTTTTGGTTTGGTGTAGCCATGTGACTAATTCCAGCTCGTGAAGTTGAGTGAGCATGTGCTATATCATTTCTGGATGCAAACATTTCACAGCGTATGTATTACCCTTCCACAGTTTTCCTTTCTCATGTCAACCAGGGGATCATACAGGTTCCAGATGGTAAAGGCACAGGGTAATGGAGTTGCTATCTCCCTGGGTCTCCGAGAAGGTGGATGGTCTAGAGGGCTGCTGCCTTCTGTGGCAGATTTTGCATGAGTGGGAAGTGAAGCTTTGAGATTAGGAAGCTCTTTGTCTCTTAGGCATTATTTAGCTTATCCTGACTAATAAGCTTTAGTCAGATAACTTAACCTTCTTCCAAGATGCTTTTAATATTCACGTTTGGGAGAGTAAAGTTTGGTCATTCATTTATCTAGTCACACTCATCTATGAAATCTATTTGATTCTAAGAATTTTGCTAAGTACCAGGAACCTTGAGATGAACAGAACACAAAATTGACCTGTAGTACTTCACAGTTTGGTACAGAAAACAAACAAAAGTATAATGGATACTTTTATGGATAGATGATAAAAATGAGGCATGTACTCAGCACCCTTGTTGAACCAAGAACAGATCTAACTCTGCATGGAAAGTCAATGGGGCTTTATCCAAGAGTTGACATTTGAGCTAAAAAGGGAATGAACATGAACTCACCTGTTGGGCAAAAGTTGGTTGATGACAAACCACAGAGAGGAAATAGCATGTGCAGTGGCACAGGGTGATAAAACAACACATTTTAGCAAATTTTCATGGCCTGGTTAAAATGAAGGACAATCATTAGAGATGAAGTTAGAACAAGAGGCAAGGGCCAGATCATGGAGGGATTTTGTGTCATTCCATGGATTTGGGTTTTGGTTCCACAGATCTGTGTTGGTACACAGGCTTTACCATGTCTGCAATCTACAACAAATTGCAGCAGCTCCTTGAAGCTCTGGGCCAAGATGGATTCAGAATGTTTATACTTAATTTGTAAAGTCCACCATGGGAGAACAGAGTAGTATCATACATGATCAAATCTTTGCAATGAATTAGCATCAATCCAGTACACATAGGAGTAATTCACTAACTGAAGACCATACAAATACCCAGGGGTTCCATTTTGTTTTTTTGTTTGTTTTTTGTTTGTTTTTTTGTTTGTTTGTTTCATGAAAAAAAAACAACAATAACCAAACACACACACACACACACACACACACACACATGCGCAGAATTCTGTAACTGTTACATCAATGAGAGTGTGAAATGGAATTCAGAGCTGAAATCAGCAGATAGAATACATCTTTCTAAACCAATAAATAAAAACAATATAATCCTTTAGGGGTCTGTAAGATGTTTCTCCCTTCTTTTTGGCTGTGCAAAGAGGAAATTATTAATCTCAAAAAATAATAAATTAAAACAGGAAACTTCAAATAAGAGCATGGGGAAACTACATTGTCTCCAAATTCCAGCATTCAGGAGTAAGTGTCATTAACAATTGTAGGTCTTCCTTTCAGATAGCATTCCATGTGTAAACACAGGTAAAAGATTGAGAGATGAATGTTTTTGTAATCAATGTGTTGGGGATGCAAAGCTTCTGAGTATGAAATTATATTATTGGTTATCTCATATTTATTTACAGGAAGTGCTACTACTTTATGGGGCATTCTTGGATGGAAAAACCTAATGGCTACCATGGAGGCAAGGAAACTAATTGCCACAGACTGAAGCTGTGGGTTCAGACAATATACCCATAACAGAGTCAAAAATTGTGTTTGTAGGATTTGCTTTTTGTTCAGGGTTACACAGCTGATGGAGACCATAACATATGCTTGACCTAAGGTAATGTTGACTGTGTGGTACATATCTTTGTTCTCCCCATTAGTTTGTGTGGGGGGCTGGGCCCCGGTGCCAGGCTGAGACCGGGTCGAGCAATGTTCCCCGTTGACTCAAGCCAACCCGGTGGTTCCCCCTCCCATTCCCCCACTTTCAATGGCATATGAAAGCCTTGTCAAGGCTGAGAAAGTTAATTCCTGAAGACTGTGGTCTGCAGGTGTTGGCAGTAATGCTACCTCCCTTTTTCTACCCTGAGTCAGATAGAAACAAACATGGGAATTGTGTTTTGCTAGCAATCTTATCAACAAGGTCTTGTGACCCGTCTAGAAAATGCACAAGAAACACAGAACTAAATGTTTTGGTGGGCAGCAATTATGTGAAACCTGTTTATTCTTACAATGACCTAACCCATAAGAGTCTGGTTATAAAAGATTGTGTATAGCAACAATAAAGTCGTCACTTGGGCCATCAGCCCAGGGGACCCTCCTGTTCCCAAACGTTCTCTTCTCTCTTTTTTTCTTGCATTCCCCTACCCTCAGGACCCTGACCTCGGTGTTTGTCGTGCCAGCCGCAACAAGTTTGAGGTTTATCTTCACATATAGAGAATTTCTTTCTGAAAGGCAGAAGAAACAGCTGTCTCGGGAAATCATGTCTTTATCAACAGATTGTTAAACCCTAAGAAACTGAGATACCATATTGCTATCATGTGTTTCCCTTTACAAACATAATCTGTATATATTGATTCTAAAAAAAAATCTGAATTACTTGAGTTGACCAATGATTTGATTAGATCACATAATAAGTATACTTCTCTGATTTTTACATTTTGTAAATCGTTTGCGATGTTATTATTCTGATTGCATTCTAATAAATTTTACTGGGTTCTCAGTTTAATCTTGTCTTCATGAAAAGTGGTTTCCAAATCTTCTCATACATCTGGAAATCTGAAACTAGAGTGCACAGAAACTGGGAAGTCAAAAACAGAGATCAAGAAAAAGGGAAGAATGCCCCAGGATCTATCCTGGCAATCAGAAAGCTTGGAGACTGTTGATTTTATATATAAAACTACTATTACAAGAATGGTTCCCACCAGAGCATTACAACACCTGAAGAAAAAAGAAATCCAATGCTTAGAGATTTCAAAGAAAATTATATTTAATTGACAACATTTTCCAAACAATCAATAGCTTACTGTCGTAATTTGCTATTAAATCTCATATGGCTCTAAGCAAACCATAGTCAGTTGAGTTATAATGTTGCATAAAGGCGAAATGAAAGCAATTATTATCTATTTTAATATAGAACTATAAAGTCACATAGACTAAAAAACGTTTGATAGTTCATATTCTAAAGAGTGTCAGAGGAAGCATAAGAGCAAAGTGGCTAGACGGGAGTGTCAGGGTGAATGAAAACCGGCTTGCCATGACTTGCTTTTGTGCATTCCCCATAGGCATCTTCCTTTAAAAGGGCCAGGGAAGGAGGTGCCAATCAAAGGCTACATTTCCTTTTGCATATGACATCTTCCCTTAAGAGGATAATTCTGGATTACTTCAAAGAACTATCGGCTAACTAATAAGAGGGACATACTCTATCACATATTTTACCATTTAACACAAAAAGCTGCAAGATTCTTGGCATGGATTTACTGCTGCTAGCATCTCTTATGGTCTACAATATGACACAAATTTACTTTTCCAATGCAACTTGAGTAAATATATGTCTGGTGGGAAATATTTTATCTGATGGGCATCTCAATGAAAAATTTTACTTCTAAAGTGGGAGGAACTTAAAGTGTTCAAGAAATATAGCTATAATAAAATATATATTCTAGGGAAACAGTGAAGAAACAGCCCCAGAAAAGAGAAAATCCAGAATAGAATAATTGATGCTTACAAATAAAAACCATGATGAGAGTCTTAATAGATTTGTTTATTTGGAAGCTATAAATGCCACGAGAGGGTTTTTTTTTCTTTTGGCACTTCTATATTTTTGTTTGAGGATAGAAATATTAACAGTAATGGGGTGAATCACAGAGGCAAGAAAAGCCCACAGTCACAGACCTGTGAACTGTATACAGGCATATAAACTTCACAGTAAAAATTCAAGGAGTGTGTACTCTGAGATGAAAAATGATAAATTTAACCTCAAGGTTTGATTGGCTTCAAATTGATGGTACGAAAGGAAAGAGAAACACCATAACAGAGACTAGATACAAAGTCCTAGCCATCCTAGTGCCTAATCCGTAATTTAGATGGCTGGGAAATTGACTCCCCAGATTCACAGCACTCACTGGAGTGCAATTAATTTGTGGTGTGGCCCCACCCTGCTAGGTAGGTGCAGGTGTATGTTCTCCCGAGCCAAATTTCCCATTCAGAGGAATCTTTAAGGTCACAAAAGCTACACTCCTGGACTGAAGAGGAAATTGGGCAAGCACTCAGGGGATAAAAGAAAAGCAATGGAGGAAAATAACAGATATCCTTCCAAATGATTGAATTTCCAATCAGTTTCTGCTTGTGCAGCTGTACAATATTCTACTCACATTTTCAAAGACTTTTCACAGAAACACTAGGAATCCAGCTCAGTGTAGCTATTTAAAAAGAATATGATACTAACCATGATGACAATTATGATGACAGAAATTAGTATGATACTACTCAAAATTTTACATTTTAATCAAACTTTTGGCATTCAAGACAGATTTTAAATTATTGTTTTATTTCATTTTACAACAGTCCTATTTGGGAGGTAATCTCCAAACAAATTATTCTAGGAAAATCAACTTACTAAAGGCCAGAAATTAAGTCTTTGAAATCTGAGAGTAGCAAAGCATCCAATAGATTATGCTACATTATGTCTCATCAAAATGGTTCCTATCAGCAGAGCTAGAAAGACAGATTTATCACTTTAAACAAATAATGTATTAACAATCTGGTGTATGCAAGTCACTGTGCCAAGCCATAAATATGTAGGAATACGTAAGAAATAGTTCATTTCATCATAGCCAATAGGGAGATAACTATGTAAACAAATGGATTAAAATACAATATTAATTTTTATGATGGCTGAGGTATAAGTTATAGAGGTAATGCAGGAGGGAGTGATGGTCACTCTGTCAGAGTGGAGGAAGACTCAAACAACATTTTCTGGGGATAACGGTGCTTTAGAATGCCATTTAATGTTTTGAAATCTTTATAAGCCGTGGAGACTGATGAATTTTCTATCTGATAACTCACTGAAGTTTAGTAAAAGTTACAACGCAACTCAATAAACAAGTATTAAATCCCGCCTTACGCCAGACACTATAAATGCCGCGTGTAGTGCACGCCCCCATGAAGATTATGGAATGGGAGGAGATACAAACATATAGGAGCAAGTTTTCAAAATATTATGGCAATGCTCTGATAAGGAGTAACACAATGTGCTCAGTTGCTCAGTAACTTTAGTCTATAAACAACTTGACCTGAGAGGTCATGCAGAATGGAGGGTAGAGGAGCTTCTGAGAGGATGATATCTGAGCGGAGTACTGACTCTGTAATAGGATATAGCCAGGGAAAGAGAATGGGGTGCTTGGTGGGAAGGGGAAGAAGATGGCAGAGTGTGGTGGTTGTAAAGGAAACACTCCAGACAAGAGAAACATAATGTGCCGGGAGGTACAGGAAAACAGAAGCTCTATGGTGTAAATAAGGCTGGAGGAATTAAGGCTTGGTGGGTTATATGGCCAAGGAAGGACACAGTCACCTTAGTGTTTCCAAAAAAGCTCACTTGTTGTTTTTGAGATTTGTTTTGAAAGGAACAGTATTTGAGACAGGGCAGCAGAGAGACGTCTATTTTAGAGATCCAGGTAAGAGGCAATGAGGACCTGAGTAAGACAGAAGTAGAAGGCAGTGAGAGGAAGAGCAGGTCCAAGAAATATTTTGATGATAAATTGATAGGATGCCTTTATTGTTGTGGGAAGGTGAGATTTTATGGCCTAGCTAACTTGATGGTTTCATATGGCAGGAATTTAATGGAACAATAGCATTATTTCCTTGCTTTTTAATGGAACAATAGCATTATTTCCTTGCTCCATCTACAGAGCATAATTATAAAGGTGCTGTGTTTCATCTTCTGTAGCCAAAAAATCAATATATGTATATCTATGACTTTAAACTCTCTCTGTATATCTCTCTCTCTTCATATTATCTATTATCTATCTATCTATCTATCTATCTATCTATCTATCTATCATTTATCTATATCTATCATCTATCTATCTATCTATCTATCACCTATGTATATCTATCTATCTATCTCAATATCTATATCTGCCACTCAAAGCTTTGCTTTATTGCCACTCAAACAAAAAGGCAATTCTAACAGGCATTATTAAGAAGTTTTAAGCACTGGGGCATTAGTCTAAAGGTTTTCACTTCCTTGATAATATAAGGTAATCATAGTTTCAGAAGATTTGTTAGTTTTTGTTTTAGTTATTTGAATATTTCTCCTTTCTCTTTTAAACACATTCCAGAAGGTCCTGAAAAAGAGGAAAGTCATTTATAAGATAGGAAGTATCCTTGCTCATCATTGATCACTTCAATAATAGTTTCATGCATTTTATTGATATTTATTTAAAAGTTGTGCTAGTTCAGGGGCGCCTGGGTAGCTTGGTCAGTTGAGCATCCAACTTCAGCTCTGGTCATGGTCTCAGAGTTCATGAGTTTGAGCTCCCATATCGGGCTCTGTGCTGACAGCACAGTGCCTGGAGCCTGCTTCGGATTCTGTGTCTCCCTCTCTCCTTGTCCCTCTCCCAATTGTTCTCTCTCTGTCAAAAACAAACATTAAAAAAAAAAAAAGTTGTGCTAGTTCATATTCCCCTGGGAAGCAGATGGTGTGACAGAGTTAAGAGTGCAAGAGACTTTCTGGTACAAAACACAGTGAGGAGAAGCATAATTGGGCAAGTGAAGCTTCCGAAATGTTGTGCAAATCTATCTGTGGAAGAAAAGGATGGTAGGAAATCAGAGGGGGGGCCCCACTGTGCAGCAGAAGAGTCCTACTTAGGACAGAAATGGACAGACTCTCATATCTCCATACTCTCCACTCAAGGGCTGCCCAAGAAGAGTCTTGCTTGAGATATAATGCTGGGGGGATTCTTGCAACATAACAACTGTTCTTTCCTTGAGGGAGCTCCAAATGAAGGATCACTTGACTTCTGTTATCCACCCAACACTATGTGGTCCACATCTCCAAACACATTTGGGGAGCAAATTTCCCCAGCTTATCAGTAAGACTTTTTTTCTTTTTCTTTTTTTCCCCCCTTAGGAGGATTTTGAAAAGAAAAGTTGGTGGGATGAATGACATTCTCAACACTGCACTTGGTCACATGGCCTGAACTTGTACTCCTTCACTCCCTCCCTACACTACACTCTGGACATATTGTCTCTGTTGGTCTTGGAGGCTTGCCTAGTGGTGTGAGCCATACCCTCATTGGGGGGGGGGGGGGCAGCCTGAGTCTCTGGTAACCATTCTAGTTTATTTCAGAAACAGAACCACAAGGGGCACTCCAGTGCATAGGTACTGCTTCCTGCCTTCCTAGGGTATCAGCAGCCCTACCTCCACCCAGGTAATCAGGGTCAATTACCTTGTCAGGATGGTGACTCCTCTTCTTACCCAAAAAAATCTGGTGATGTCAACTGGCCATGTCCTTTTGTCTTTCCTCTTTTTTTTCTTGGATAGACTTGCTAGAAGTTGATCAACTTTACTGATCTTTTCAAAGAACCAGATAGTTCATTAATTTTCTCTGTTGTTGTCTTGTTTTTAATTCTATTGATTTCTGATCCTTTTCATTCCCCTTGCTCTGCTTGCTACAGATTAAATTTGCTCTTCATGTTTTAGTATTCTGAAGTGAAAGCTTAGGATTTTGATTTTAGGTTTTCCTTATTTCTATTATGTACATTTAATACTATAAGTTTCCCTCTAAGTACTACTTTAGATGTATACCACAAATTTTATTCAATTGTATTTTATTTTAATCTAATTCAAAATATTATTTAAATCTCTTCTAAAAATCTTCCTCTACCAATGGATTTAGTGGAGGCATGTCTAATTATCAAATTGTTGGGTATTTTCTAGTTACCTTTCTGTTAGGATTTCTGATTTAATTCTGCTGTGGTCTGAGAACAGACTTTGCTTCATTTCTTCTCTTTCGCCCTTGTTAAAATGTGTTTTGTGGCCCAGAATATGTTCCATGTGAGCTTAGAAGAAGGTGTATTCTGCTGGTTTGGGATGGTCAATTCCAAAGATGCCAATTTAATGTAGTCTATTAATAGTGTTATTCAAATCATCTATTTGCTTTTTACTGAATTTCTGCTTGATTGATCAGTTAGTGACAGAGATATATTGAGGTCTTCAATTATTCCTCCTTTCAGTTCTATCTGGTTTTGCCTTGTGTATTTTGATACTTTATTGTGGAGTGCATACATGTTTAGGGTTTTTATGTGTTCTTGGAAACTTGATTTACTTATGTATGATTATGTAATCATTTTCTGTATCTCTTACAGTCTTCCTCATTCTGAAGCATGCTTTAGATGAAATTAATATAACTGCTTAAGCTTACTTTTGATTAGCATTACTGTGGTATATTTCATCCTTCCTCTACTTTCACCTTATCTGAGTCTGTATGTTTAAGGCAGTTTATTTCTTGCAGACAACATGTTGTTGATCTTTTTTAAGTCACTGTGATAATTTGTCTTTTAATTGATAGGTTGCGACATCTGGCATTTAACGTGATTATTTATCTAGTTAGATAATATCTACTGTCTCTGAAACTGTTTCCTATTTGTTGCATTTGTTCCTTCTGAAATGGTTGATAATTATTTTCAAGGGTTAAAATGCAGTATGTCATTTTCTATTGATGAGAATGGTATCCTGCTGGTTTTTCTGTAAAAATGCTGTCATAAATGATGATTTTCAAAACTGTCCTTTCTACTCGCCTGAAAGCTTCTGATGGTAGGGTGACTGCATTATTCAATATCAGTGATGGCTAGCTGAGTCCCTGTCAATTAGCAAGTTCCTAATAAGTGTTTATTGGAAGAGAAATGAAAATATAAGTTACAGATTCTGGGGGGATAGCATGAGGAAAGTAACAAAAATGTAAAGACAAGATGAGAATCAACATTAGTAACAATAATAATGTTTTAAAATAAAACACTTGCTATATACTACACAATATGATACATGGCATACAAGAATTATCCTTAAGTCATTACAAAAAACCTTAATAAATCATAAAAACATATAAGTGAGGAATGTAAGAGTTTTAAAAATGTTAACCAACCTTCTCAGGAGTTCACAGCTTGTAACTTTCAGGGCCAAGACCCTGTCTAAGGTTTTCTAGGCCTCCAAAGATCAAACTATATTTCCACCAAAAACATGCTCTAGATGCTAACATCAGATTGCTCACAAGGCTGTGATTAACCAGACATCTATCCTTAAACCCCTTACTAACTCCTCAGTTTAAGTGCACAGGTTTTGTAATGAAGCCACAGTTACCAAAGAATAAGCTTTCTGTACTAATTCAGGGATTTGCTTTCAAGACAGCTCTCGCCTCTAAGTTTTAGTTGTTTTCCTGAAATCATTCTTTCCTTTATTTGTCACCAGCAACCCGCTTCACCCTCGAGGAGTGACACAATGCACCTCAAATATATTACTGTACATGAAATTCACCCTTCTGATGCTTTTTGGGAAAAAAATATGTGTGTATAAATATTGGGCCAGGCATAAAATATTTGCTCAGATAGCCAAGTGGGTAGAATATTTATTTCTAGAAGGGGAATAACAGTAGGCAGGAAGAAGACATAGAAGGTGTCTCCCATGAAAGTCTTCATTCATATCACATAAAAGTGGCCAGAAACAGAATAAACTCTATAGAAATAAGTAGAGGGAGAAATGTGCTAATATATTTATCTGAGAATTGTAGACTACAGCAACGTGCTGGGATCTTCCTGTCCATTAGCAGATTTTGACTTTCTGTGGGGAAACATCTGGATGTGTAACAGTGAGGAACAGACTAGGGGAGAACTTCTGGGCTTGTCTAATCTTGGGATCACATCTGTGGTAAGAAGGGAAGAGAAGAACTGTACTGAATGCAAAAGTATTGGAACTAGCATAATTGCCCACACTTATTTGTTGTGGTTTTGGGGCTTATTACTGCATTTCTTACCGCCTCGGAATTTTTCTTACTTGGAATATGGGGAAAACAGCACTTTCAAGGTGGCTGTAAGGGATTATTGAGGTAATGCATGAGAACTGCCTAGCACAGAGATCGGTGCTTTCTGTTCCAGTGTTTTTTCTTCTTAATATTGGGGAACATTTTTTCAAAACAAAGACTGTATGGTATTAATGCTGGAATAGCACTTATTTTCAATGAACTATCCTTTTGAGTGATTAATATGTACTCTGCAATGTTGTACAGGGAGCCCCAAAGATTTCCCCCAGTGATTCCCAGTTCCTGGTACTCATGCCCTTGCTCAATCCCTTCCCAGAGAGGATGGCCTCTATCCAGTGACTGTCATCTAGTGAATGGAACACAGCAAAAATGAAGAAATGCCACTTTCAGTGTTAGGTTATAAAAGACTGTGACTTCCATATTGCTTATCCTCCCTCCCTCATTAGCTAGTTGGTTGCAAAGGAAGCCAGATGCCATGTTGTGAGCTGCCCTCGGGTGAGGCCTCTGGTCAATAGCCAATGCTGAACTGATGGTCTCCCCCAGTAGTCTGTGGAGAATCAAATCCTTCCAAGGAGGCAAGGAGGCAAGGAAGCAAGGAAGCAAGGAATTCAAGTCAGCAACGAAAAGGCTACTTCTTGAAATCTAGTTTTGCAATAACTGAAGTTCCAACCAACACCTTAATGGCAGCTTTGTGAGAGACCCTGAGACAGATTCATTCAGCTAAGCTGTGCCCCAGTTCCTGACCCACAGATGAGTGAGATAACTTATACATGCTCTTTTCAGCCACTACATTTTGGAATATTTTTTTACACAATAATAAATAATTAAGTCAACTCTTCCTGGCATCATGAAGACGTAAGGGAAATTGAAGATCCTAATAAATCAACAGATATATTCAAATGTCTATCATGACTCTGAAATGTTGCTAGACCACATTTCTAGTCATATATATTCTTTATGCTCCAGATGCTAAAATATACCAGGATCTGAAACTGATGGAGCATCAGTACTCCTGGTAGAAGCATGGCTGGTTGCAATGATAGAAGACACAGTAACATGTTATATGTTATATGAAGTTTGGCAATTGACTTTAGATAATTATTATATATTCAATTTCTTTTTGTTTGAAGCCTTCTAAATTACTTTGATTTTTTGTTTTGTTTCTAAATTATTTTGATTTTTTTTGTTTTGATTTTTTTTGCTGTTTGTTTGATTTTATTTGATGCTTTGCTTTCTTTTCTTTCTTTCTTAATCCCTTCATTGAAAATGATTGACATGTGAAAAGCTGTCTGTAGCTAATGTGCACAACTCAGTGAGTTTGGGAATATGGCTACACCCATGAAAATATCACCAAAGTCAAGGTCATAAACATCCATCACCTCCCAACATTTCCTTCCCTTAACATTATTTTTTGTGTGCCCTGGAAAAACACATAACAAAGTGGTAGCAAATTTTAAGTACATAATAGTATTATTAGTTATAGTCACTAAACTGTATAGTGGATCTCCAGAATTTAACTGTCTTTTTTAAAACTTGTCAATAAAAAGTCACCAAAGTTGATCCTACATATAAATATCAAGTCAAAGAATAAAAACACTTTTGACAAAAACGATAGATTCTCATTCAACCCACATAGGCAGATTATTTTGATGGTTTGTATGGGAGTATATGAGTGTGTGTGTATGTGTGTGTGTGTGTGTGTGTGTGTGCGCGTGTGTGTGCGCTTAATTCTGGTGGCAATCACTATGGCTCTAAATAACAATCTTGTATCTCATTTCTTACTTGTTAACATTAGAAAATAACTATTGACTCTTGGATTTAAAAGAAAATTGTTCTGATATAAGATTATTATACAACAGTGCTTTATATTACGTTAGAATGTATTATTCTTATAATTATTACTTTAGCTGCTTTATTTATTGCCCTTGTCACTTAAAAAAATATGATAACTTAGGGGCGCCTGGGTGGCTCAGTGGGTTGAGCGTCTGACTTCAGCTCAGGTCATGATCTCGCTGGGTTTGTGAGTTTGAGCCCTGCATCGGGCTCTGTGTAACACCTCAGAGCCTGGAGCCTCCTTCGGATTCTGTGTGTCCTCTCTCTGCCCCTCCCATGCTCATGCTCTGTCTCTCTCTGCCTCTCAATAATAAATAAATGTTAAAAAAATGTTTTAATATGATAACTTACCATTAACCTAGAAAAAGACTAAAGATTTCTTTTTTTATAAAACATAAGAGCAGGCTGGGGAAATACACAGAGAATTAAAGGGTTTCCCAAACAAACAAAAACTATAGAGATTTAGGAGATACATCTTTCACTTTTGGACATTATAAAATAGCTGTGCTAAAGGGATAGTTTTATATCATTCACTTGATTATTTCCTTACTTTTCCTTATAGTTTTTCCACTTATTTGTCCACCTGTCTACCTCTAAATAATATAATTTAGCTTTACAAATGTCTTCACTCCATATAAATACTGTATGTGATTTTCAAGGCTTCCTTATTTGTTTGTTTGTTTGTTTGTTTATTTATTTATTTATTGTAAATGTTTATTTAAAGAGAGAGACTGCATGTGTGTACATGTGCATAAGTGGGAGCAGTGGCAGAGAGAGAGAGAGAGGGAGAGAGAGAATCCCAAGCAGGCTCCACGCTGTCAGTGCAGAGCCTGACACTGGGCTCAATCTCACCAACTAAGAGATCATGATGTGAGTAGAATTCAAGAGTCTGACACTCAGCCAACTGAGCCACCCAGGTGCCTCATCATTGTTGTTTTTTTTGTTTGTTTGTTTGTTTTTGCTTTTTGTTTTTTGTTTTTATTTAAAGGGCAAGATCCATCCACGTTGTTGCAAGTAGCTTGGGTTCCTTTTTGTTTTTATTATTTAATTTGTATGTACACACCACAATTTATCCTTTACATTCTTTTTTTTTTTTTAATTTTTTTTTTCAACGTTTATTTATTTTGGGGACAGAGAGAGACAGAGCATGAACGGGGGAGGGGCAGAGAGAGAGGGAGACACAGAATCGGAAACAGGCTCCAGGCTCTGAGCCATCAGCCCAGAGCCCAACGCAGGGCTCGAACTCCCGGACCGCGAGATCGTGACCTGGCTGAAGTCGGACGCTTAACCAACTGCGCCACCCAGGCGCTCCTGCATTCTTAAAGTACATGTAGATGGATAGTTTCAGGATCTGGATGCTATGCCCCTATGAACATTTTTGCACACGTATCTTGGTGTTCAAAGTCATAAGTTTCAGTAGGATATTACCTAGCAATTGAATTGCTGGCTGATAGAGCATATGTACGTACGTTCAGTCATATTACGTAGTGCCAAACTATAAGTCGTAATGGTTGAATCGATTTACACTCTCACCAGAAGTGCCTAGGAATTTTTATTGCTATACAAAACCTCAATAATTGATATTACCAGAATTTATCTCATTATTTAAAAAATATGTTGCCAATCAGTATGCAGTGTTATTTAATTGTAATTGTAATTTTTATTTCTCTAATTATTAATGTGCCTGAACACCTTCCCATGCATTTATTGTCTGCATTACAGAAGTTCACAAAGGGAGCTCTCCCTTTGGCAAATGTCTATTGATACCTTTTTAAGTCTTTTGTCCATGTAAACCTCTCTCTCTCTATATTTTTCTTTCGTAACAATATTCAGAATCATTTTTATTTTGTGTATGTCAGATTATTACTTCTAAAGAAGTGTATAATTTATCTATCTTTTCCTTTTTGCTGTACACCACCACTTGGGCATATACACAGTGTTTATGCACATCTGTCTATTCAGGACTCTTCTGCCTGTTGCACTGATTAATTTCTTTATTCCTGTGCCAATACTATTTTCTTTTAATTACTATGGCTTTGCTAAGGGTGTTAATATTTGGTAGGACAATTCATCCATTTTGTTATTTTTCAAGAATATTATGTTTATTTTGGTACCTTGTATTTCAATGTAAATTATAGAATCTGCTTTGCAGATCTAGACAGCCACAGAAATAAAAAATCCCTATTGCTTTTTATTGGAACTTTATTGAGTCAATAAATCATGAGCAGATAATTGCCTTCTATTCAATAATAATGTATGCAATCTACCAACAATGCACATCTCTCACTTATTTAGATTATATTTAATATTTGATATTCACTATCACTCATGTTTCTCTCAATCATATTGTTATTTTTAATGAAATATTGCTTAGTACTCGACATTTTTATGCTATTATAGGTGATACACACATATCTAAATGTTTATTATCTAACTTATAAAAGCTATGTTTAAAATTATTTTTTACACTTTGATTTTTATTTATTCAAACAACTAAACTCTGCTTGATTTTAATAATGTAACCATTATTCCTTTGGACTTACTACATATGGTAAATTACTTTATGTGCAAACAAAAATAGTTTTTTTTTTTCTTTACTGACATTTACCTTTTGTCCTTTTCATCTATCTTCTGTCATCTATCTATCATCTATCTGTTTTATTCAAAATACATACTCTTTGGGCATTCCAATTGAATCTGTATAGGATATTTCATTGCTTATTACATATATATATATACACATATGTACATTTATATACGTATATACATATGTATATACATGTATACATACATACATATACATATATATACATACATAAATATATACATATATATGTGTGTATATATATATATATATATATATATATATATAAACACACACATATGGGAGAAAATATATTGTCTAGCTACAGTTGACCCTTGAATAAATGTTTAAACTGTGTGGGTCCACTTCTATTTTTTTTTTTTTGGTTTGTTTATACAGTATTTACAATACAGTAAATGCATTCTTTTCCTTATGATTTTCTTAATACCATTTTCTTTTCTTTAGCTTACTTTATTAAAAGAATGCAACATATAATACATAGACCATGCAAGGTATGTGTTAATTGACTACTTCTATTATTGGTAAGGCTCCCAGTTAACACTAAAGTGTTAGTAGTTAAGTTTTAGGGAACTCAAAAAATCTACTGTGGATTTTGAACTGCATGAGGGTCGTTGCCACTAAACCCCATGTTGTTCAAGGTTCAATGTATTTTTATTTAATTATTTCTTATGTTCTTGCTCCTTATTGTCTAAATGCCTTAAGGTATTTACAAATGTATGTCTCTTTATGTATCTTCATTTTGTCTTATTTCCTGTGACAGTTTTTCCTTCTGCTAACCCCCTATTTCCTTTTTCCTCAAGTCCAACACCACCTTTTTCCCCATTGCTTTTACTTTCTCTTTCACACACACTTTCTGATACTTCTGCATGATTGTGATTTCAATGAACTTGTATGTTTATAGAAATTTCTCCGCACTAACGTTCATCCTTTGCTTAATTTTGCAATGCTTTCACATTTTTAAGTATAATACCTTTGTATTGATACTTTACAAAATATTGTCAAAGGAATGTTTTCAATTATTTGGAGTTTGCACCATCAGTGCTCTGCAGCCCATTTCGGTGCTCTGGGGGTCAGGGCACCCTATGGATTTCACAGCCCTGAAGATCTCCCTTCTGCCTGACACCAGACTCATTCCTCCAACACAGCACCTCAGTGAGATTTCAGCAGTAATCTGTGGTCTCATAGTGTGTCCATGAGGGTTTCTGCCACACTACTTTCCTCACCCACGAAGCCACTGCCCACTTCAAATAGGACATGCAGCCAGTAACTTCAAGGACATTTCCAGCCCTCAGAGTGTACTCTTGCCAACTGCTACATCTTCTAGAGGCTTTCATTAGGGCCTTTCTAGTCTTCCCCTTCCCTAAACTTGTCCCTTGTGTCTCCTGCTGGATTTCTAAATCGCTAATTCTTGCCCTGGTTCCAGTTATCTTAGGCATGATGTTGTGTTTCAGTGTGAGCCCTCCTTTAGGGTTTTCATGCCGGGTTCTTAGCTGTTCTTGTCCTTTCTTTGGCTTCTGCAAGCCCCACTCTGCAACTTGCCACTAAAAATAGGGTGGGTGTTATTTTAATTCTCTATCTATCTATCCATCTATCAACTTTTGTTTGAATTTTGGTCACATTCCCAGGAAGAGAAACATACACAGGCTACATGCTGCTGCCACCTTTATACCACAGTTGTGATTTAATAACAAAAAAACCCAAAACCCACAATTTCTCTTGTTTTTCTTGATATGTTTGCATTCCTCTAAGTCATTTTTATGACACAGTGTTTTTCAAGTACTTTACAAAATCGCACTGTGGATGCTCACAAATGGCTTTATTGTCTTTCATCAAATTGTTTCAGTATTAGTGGTATTCAGGACAATTTCACATCCTGTTTCATTTTCCTCCTCATCTCTGTTTTTTCTAACTCTTCACCCTTGTAGGCAAGATTGTCACCACATCCTTTTCTTTCTTTCTTTTTTTCTTTTCTTTTCTTTTTTATTTTTAGAGAGAGAGAGAGAGAGACCACATGATCGGGGGATAGGCAGAGGGAAAGAGAATCTTTTTTTTTTAAAATGTATTTATTTAAGTATTTTGAGAAACAGAAGCAGAGACAGAGGGAGAGAGACAATCCCAAGCAGGCTCTGCACTGGAATGATGAAATCATGACCCTGGGATCATGACATGAGCTGAAATCAAGAGTCTGATACTCACCCAAATGAGCCACCCAGGCACCCCTCTCTGACTTTCTTTATCCTGTCTGTCCTGCTCCTCATGACTCCCTGTAACTTCAGTATATTTTCCTAGAGGAGGTGTAGGTGAAGGGAAACTGGGTCACTGCAACAAATAGATTAGAACATTCATATTCATCCAATTTGTTTCTGTTTTACAGTCCATGCTTAGTGAATCAGGCAATGACAATCATTAAGGACATGCTAATGTGTAGCTCCTTGTTCATTCTGGTCTCCATTATCTAATTAATGACGGTATTCAAAAGGAGGTCTTGGCATATACAAATGTATTTAATAAGCAGATTAAAGGCAAAGATTCAGGTTGTGATTTATTTATTATTTTTTTAATGTCTTTGCTATACTAGATTGGTAGCTCATGAGGCAGCTTTAGCCTCTTCTAGAATATATTTAGAAGAGGAGTGCCTGCGTGGCTCATCCCATTAAGCGTCCAACTTTGGCTCAGATCATGAAGTCAAGGTTCCTGGGTTTGAGCCCCACATCCGCTTCTGTGCTGACAGCTCAGAGCATGGAGCCTGCTTAGGATTCTGTGTCTCCCTTTCTCTCTACCACCCCCCACTCACACATGCTCTGTCTCTGTCAAAAATGAATGTATGTTTTTTTTAAAAAAAGAATATTTTTAGAAGAGAACATCTGCTCCCTTCATGGCCTTCCTGTCTTTAAAAGACCCAAGACTGAAACAACTTTTACCAACAAGAATTTAATTACAAATGCTGAATTCTAAGAAACCCCAGGCCTATTTTTTTTTTAATTTTTATTCTCTTGAGTTTGTTTAACCCAGTCCTTCAGAGCCATCATATGTACTTTTGCAG
Organism: Prionailurus viverrinus; assembly: GCF_022837055.1. Classification (NCBI taxonomy): domain Eukaryota; kingdom Metazoa; phylum Chordata; class Mammalia; order Carnivora; family Felidae; genus Prionailurus; species Prionailurus viverrinus. The sequence goes on along the minus strand of NC_062568.1, from coordinate 103,897,887 downwards.
TCTTCTGGGTTCCTTCACCCTCTCAATTTGATCTCTTCAGCTTTTTGAACCCCTTAAATATTTATCCCTCCATCGATATTCTTCCCTTTTCCACCAGTGCTGCCTCACCTGCTTGGATGGACCAACTCCCATAAGATTCCACAGAATCTAATCATCTTTCCTCTCTTTATTATATTATAATTTCTGTTCATCTTTTGGTTTTTGCCTGTATATCATGGTATAGCTCCGATCATATAAAATCCATAGAAACTGTCTTAGCTTAGAAAGCTCCATCTATTTTTTTAAAGTTTTTATTTAATTTCCCAACTAGTTAACTTACAGTGGAATCTTAGTTTCAAGTGTAAAATTTAGTGATTTATCACTTACATATAACACCCAGTGCTCAACACAAGTGCCCTCTTTTTTTTTTTTTTAGGATGTTTTCTTTATTTATTTTGAAAGAGAGAGAAAAAGAGAGAGGACGGGGAGAGAGAGAATCCCAATTAGACTCCATTCTCTCAGCACAGAGCTGAACGTGGGGCTCCACCTCACAAACTGACATGATGCCCTGAGCCAAGTTCAAGAAGCTTAACCAACTGAGGCACCCAGGCACCAACAAGTGCTCTCCTTGATCTTCATCACCCATCTAGCACATTCCCTGCCCACCTCCCTTCCAGTAACCATCAGTTTGTTCTTTGTAGTTAAGAGTCTGTATTATGATTTCCCTCTCTTTTCTTTCCCTCACCATATTCATTTGTTTCTTAAATTCCACTTATTAGTGAAATCATATGGTATTTGTCTTTCTTTGACTTAAATTGCTTAGCATCCTACACTCAAGCTCCATCCATATTGTTGCAAATGGCAAGACTTCATTCTTTTTTATGGTTGAGTAATATTTCATAATCTATCTATCTATCATCTATATCTATATCTATCTATCTCTATCTCTATCTCTATGTATATCTATATTTATGTATATGTATATCTATATCATCTATATCTGTACCCATATCTATATCTATGTATCTATGTATCTAGAAGAAATATCCCATTTCTTCTTTATCCATTTATCAGTCAATGGACATTTGACATTTGTGCTCCTTCCATAGTTTGGTTATTGTTGATAATAAAAGATGAACATAAATTACAATATAACAAAGAGAGGAAAAGGCATTAGATTCTATACAATCTTATGGGAGTTGGCCCAGCCAAGCAGGTGAGGCAGCATTGGTGGAAAAAGGAAGACTATCTATGGAGGGAGAAATAGTTAAGGGGTTCAAAAGCTGAAGAGATCAATTTGAGAGTGTGAAGGAACCCAGAAGACTGCAAAAGTACACAAAATGTCTTTGAAGGGCTAGGGTGCATGTATCAATTTGAATTGGTATTTTGTATCCTTTGGGCAAATACCCTAGTAGTTCAATTGCAGGGTTATAGGGTAGTTCTATTTTTGACTTTTTGAAGAACCTCAATACTATTTTCCAGAATGGATGGGCCAGTTTGCATTCCCACCCACAGTGTAAGATGGTTCCCTTTTCTCCACATCCTTGCCAATGCTTATTGCTTCCTGTGTTGTTGATTTTAGCTGTTCTGAAAGGTGTGAGGTGCTATGGTAGTTTTGATTTGTACTTACCTGATAATGAGTGATGTTGAGTATCTTTCCATGTGTCTGTTAACCATATGTACATCTTCTTTGTAAAAACGTCTATTCATGTCTTTTGCCCATTTTTTTTAACTGGATGATCTGTTTTTTTGGTTTTGACTTTTAAAAACTCTATTTTTACATCCATGAATACTTGTAACCTCCTATCACTGCATGGTTGCTCCCCAGTCTGAAGATCCAACTCACTTGTGTTTGGAATAATGCTTTTGATGCTTGCTTGTATTTTTGGAGCAGTTCAACAAAATGTTTTCTTGAGATAGGCCTGGATTGCAATGTATTGTCCTCTCAGGACTGCCTTCGCTGCATCCCAAAGCATTTGGATTGTTGTATTTTCATTTTCCTTTGTTTCCATATTTTTTTTTAATTTCTTCTCTAATTGCCTGGTTGACCCATTCATTTTTTAGTAGGGTGTTCTTTAAACTCCATGCTTTTGGAGTTTTTCCAGACTTTCCCCTGTGGTTGATTCCAAGTTTCATAGCATTGTGGTCTGAAAGTATGCATGGTATGATCTCAATTCTTTTATACTTATGAAGGGCTGTTTTGTAACCCAATATGTGATCTATCTTGGAGAAAGCTCCATGTGCACTCGAAAAGAAAGTATATTCTGTTGCTTTGGGATGCAGAGTTCTAAATATATCAGTCAGGTCCATCTGATCCAATGTATCATTCAGGGCCCTTGTTTCTTATTGATCCTGTGTTTGGATGATCTATCCATAGCTGTCAGTGGGGTTTTAAAGTCTCCTGAAATTACCACATTCTTATAAATAAGGTTGCTTATGTTTGTGATTAATTGTTTTATATATTTTGGGGTTCCCGTATTCGGTGCATAGACATTTATAATTGTTAGCTCTTCCTGATGGATATGCCCTGTAATTATTATATAATTCCCTTCTTTATCTCTTGTAACAGCATTTAATTTAAAACCTAGTTTGTCTGATATAAGTAGGGCTACTCCAGCTTTCTTTTGACTTCCAGTAGCATGATAGATAGTTCTCCATCCCCTCACTTTCAATCTGAAGCTGTCCTCAAGAAACAAGAAAAATCCCAAATACAAAATCTAACAGCACACCTAAAGGAAATAGCAGCAGAACAGCAAAGACACCCCAAACCTAGCAGAAGAATAAAAATAATAAAGATCAGCACAGAAATAAACAACATAGACTCTAAGAAAACTGTAGAGCAGATCAATGAAACCAAGAGTTGCTTTTTGAAAAAATAAAATTGATAAACCTCTAACCAGGCTTCTCAAAAAGAAAAGGGAGATGACCCATATAGATAAAATCATGAATGAAAAATGGAATTATTGCAAACAATCCCTCAGAAATGCAAGCAATTATCAGGGAATACTATGAAAAATTATATGCCAACAAACTGGACAACCTGGAAGAAATGGACAAATTCCTAAGCATCCACACACTTCCAAAACTCAGACAGGAAGAAATAGAAAACTTGAACAGACCGATAACCAGCCAAGAAATTGAATCAGTTATCAAAAATCTCCCAACAAATGAGTCCAGGACCGATGGCTTCCCAGGGGAATTCTACCAGACATTTAAAGCAGAGATAATATCTACCTTCTCAAGCTGTTCCAAAAAATAGAAAGGGAAAGAAAACTTCCAGATTCATTCTATGAAGCCAGCATTCCTGGCTTCCTAAGCCAGGAGAGACACCCAGAAAAAAAAAAAAAGAGAACTATAGGCCAATACCCTTGATGAATATGGATGCAAACATTCTCAATAAGATACTAGCAAATCGAATTCAACAGCATATAAAAAGAATTATTCACCATGATCGAGTGGGATTCATTCATGGGCTGCAGGGCTGGTTCAACATTCGCAAATCAATCAATGTGATACATCACATTAATAAAAGAAAAGATAAGAATCATATGATCCTGTCAACGATGCAGAAAATGCATTTGACAAAATTCAGCATCCTTTCTTAATAAAAACCCTCGAGAAAGTCGGGATAGAAGGAACATAGAAGCCATTTATGTAAAGCCCACAGCTAATATCATTCTCAATGGGGAAAAACTGAGAGCTTTCCCCCTGAGATCAGGAACACAACAGGGATGTCCACTCTCACAGCTGTTGTTTAACATAGTGTTGGAAGTTCTAGGATCAGCAATCAGACAACAAAAGGAAATCAAAGGCATCAAAATGGCAAAGATGAATTCAAGCTTTCACTTTTTGCAGATGACATGATATTATACATGGAAAACTCAATAGACTTCACCAAAAGTCTGCTAGAACTGATACATGAATTCAGCAAAGTCACAGGATACAAAATCAATGTACAGAAATCAGTTGCATTCTTACACACTAATGATGAAGCAACAGGAAGACAAATAAAGAAACTGATCCCATTCACAATTGCACCAAGAAGCATAAAATACCTAGGAATAAACCTAACCAAAGATGTAAAAGATCTGTATGCTGAAAACTATAGAAAGCTTATGAGGTAAATTGAAGAAGATGCATTGGAAAATGGAGAAATGGAAAAACATTTCCTGCTCATGGATTGGAAAAATAAATATTGTTAAAATGCCAATACTTCCTGGGGCGCCTGGGTGGCTCAGTCAGCTAAGCGTCCGACTTCGGCTCAGATCATGATCTCGCAGTTCGTGAGTTCGAGCCCCACATTGGGCTGTGTGCTGACAGTTCAGAGCCTGGAGCCTGTTTCAGATTCTGTGTCTCCATCTCTCTCTCTGACCCTCCCCCTTTCATGCTCTGTCTCTCTCTGTCTCAAAAGTAAATAAACGTTAATTTTTTTTAAATGCCAATACTTCCCAAAGCAATCTATACATTCAATGCAATCCCAATCAAAATTGCACCAGCATTCTTCTCGAAGCTAGAACAAACAATCCTGAAATTTGTATGGAACCACAAAAGACCCCGAATAGCCAAAGTAATATTGAAGAATAAGACCAAAGCAGGAGAAATCACAATCCCAGACTTTAGCCTCTACTACAATGCTGTAATCATCAAGACAGCATGGTATTGGTACAAAAACAGACACATAGACCAATGGAATAGAATAGACACTCCAGAATTGGACCCACAAAAGTATGGCAACTAATCTTTGACCAAGCAGGAAAAAATATCCAATGGAAAAAAAACAGTCTCTTTAACAAATGATGCTGGGAGAACTGGACAGCAACATGCAGAAGAATGAAACTAGACCACTTTCTTACACCATTCACAAAAATAAACTCAAAATGAGTGAAGGACCTGAATGTGAGACAGGAAACCATCAAAACCCTAGAGGAGAAAGAAGGAAAAAACCTCTCTGACCTCAGCCGCAGCAATTTCTTACTTGACTCATCTCCAAAGGCAAGGGAATTAAAAACAAAAATGAACTATTGGGACCTCATGAAGATAAAAAGCTTCTGCACTGCAAAGGAAACAATCAACAAAACTAAAAGGCAATAGATGGAATGGGTAAAGATATTTGCAAATGACCTATCAGACAAAGGGCTAGTATCCAAAATCTGTAAAGAATTCACCAAACTCCACACCTGAAAAGCAAATAATCCAGTAAAGAAATGGGCAGAAAACATGAATAGACCCTTCTCTAAAGAAGACATCCAGATGGCCAACAAGCACATTAAAAAAGATGCTCAACGTGGCTCCTCACCAGGGAAAAACAAATCAAAACCACACTGAGATACCACCTCACACCAGTCAGAGTGGCTAAAATGAACAAATCAGGAGACTATAGATGCTGGAGAGGATGTAGAGTAATCGGAGCCCTCTTGCACTGTTGGTGGGAATGCAAACTGGTGCAGCCGCTCTGGAAAACAGTGTGGAGGTTCCTCAAAAAATTAAAAATACATCTACCCTATGACCCGGCAATAGCACTGCTAGGAATTTACCCAAGGGATACAGGACTGCTGATGCATAGGGGCACTTGTACCCCAATGTTTATAGCAGCACTTTCAACGATAGCCAATTTATGGAAAGAGCCTAAAGGTCCATCAACTGATGAATGGATAAAGAAATTGTGGTGTATATACACAATGGAGTACTACGTGGCAATGAGAAAGAATGAAATATGGCCCTTTGTAGCAACGTGGATGGAACTGGAGAGTGTTATGCTAAGTGAAATAAGCCATACAGAGAAAGACAGATACCATATGTTTTCACTCTTATGTGGATCCTGAGAAACTTAACAGAAGACCATGGGGGAAGGAAAGGAAAAAAAAAAGTTAGAAAGGGAGAGAACCAAACCATAAGAGACTCTTAAAAACTGAGAATAAACTGAGGGTTGATGAGGAATGGGAGGGTGGGGAGGGTGGGTGATGGGCATTGAGGAGGGCACCTGTTGGGATGAGCACTGGGTGTTGTATGGAAACCAATTTGACAATAAATTTCGTATTTAAAAAAAAAGAAACATGTCTCATACTTTGTAGATGTTGACCACTTAATCCACCAAGGTGACCATTGACAGTTTTCTTAAAAAATTACCATTTTAGGGGTGGAGACAGCCACTTTGAATATCAAGGACTCATTTAGTTACAATAAACTCATCTAAATGTGACTTAGATAAAAATGGGAATTTAATGAGTTACTTAATTAAAAGTTCCAGGATCTTTACAGGGTCCCAAATGATAGCATCAGAAATTTCTTTTTGTTTTTTAATTTTTTTAACATTTATTCATTTTTGAAAGGCAGAGAGAGACAGAACACAAATGGGGGAGGAGCTGAGACACAGGGAGACACAGAAACAGAAGCAGGCTCCAGGCTCTGAGCTATCAGCACAGAGCACGATGTGGTGCTTGAAGTCAAGGACCACGAGATCCTGACCTGAGCCAAAGTCGGCCGCTTAACCGACTCAGCCACTCAGGTGCCTGCATCAGAAATTTCTTTATCAAAATCAATATCAGGGTGTTTAAGTGTAGTAATCAGTATTAACAGTTGGCTTCCCAAATGATTCTGGCAGAAATAGTTCAAACTTTACAGAAGTTTTCAGACTAGCCTTTGGAAACAGTTGAATTAAAAAAATATATATATCTAAAGCCCTTCTCCATGTTTGTACTTGTGTTTTTATCTAGGCTGATCATGTTATCATTGTTTTTAGACTGAAAGTGCTTTAATGTTAGTAGTGGTGTCTTATAATTCTATATATTAGGTAGTTCACAACATTGGGCACCAAAAGAGGAGCTCAGTGAATATTTGATATATTTTCCAATGTCTCCATAGCATACTGTTAAGGATAATTGAGTAAACTGATAGGCAGAGGTGTCAAAATAGGGGTGCCTGGGTGGCTCAGTTTATTAAGCACCCAACTGAAGCTCAGCCCATGATCTCACGGTTCATGAGTTCGAGCCTTCCATTATGCACTGTGCTGACAGTGCAGAACCTGCTTGGATCCTCTGTCTCCATCTCTCTTTGCCCAACCCCCCAAATAAATAAACATTAAAAATAAATTTTTATAAGTGTCAAAATAAAAAGCCACTCCTGTTTCTTTATTAGTGTGGGTCCTTCCTGGGGTTGGTGGGAGAATACACATTTCCTGAGGAGCACTTAGTGGTAATGTTCAAACTTTGAGCAATGAGTATATAGTGTCTAAGAAAAAAGATCTGATCTGTAAATGGGTGAAATTATTCTTCTTTTACATCTGTCTCCCAGTTAGTTTCACAGTTTTTCACATTTAAGTAAGTTTCTTTCAGTCACCTAAATAAAGTCTTGATAGATGTGAATTTCAAATTGAATATTGCATATAGCCTCCATTAGCACTTTAAAAATGTGTCAGCAGAACTATAGTAAGTATTTACTTCCCCCAGCCCTTTTTTCCCCAGGTTTTCAGAGTACTTTCTAAGCACTAGGCTGAACACTCTGGGTTTATGAGAGGAAGATGGTGACATGGGGATTTCTTTTCTTTTGTAACTCCATAGAAATGAGTGGCATTCCAAGAATCTAATTATAACTTGAGTCTTTTGAAATGCTTTATCACTATTGTTTTGAGTGTGAAGCTATAAAATAAAGGGAGTAAACAAGGATGTATTGAGGTCATATCATGTGTCAAGCCATTCTCATAAATTATTTCGTTTAATTTAAGGAATCTGAGATCTAATATCTTTAGATACAGCTTATCTTAAGTCTTGCTGTTTATGGTCCAAATGAAACTTTTTCACAAGTTATCATTTTTTATACAATGTATTTTTATGCTTTGTCTTCTATAATAGTAAAAAAAATGGGGGAGGGAACTGATGTAGAAATTAAGAATGAAAGAAATGACTCTCAACAATTATCCTAGATAATGACCCTAGATAACTGTTTTAGTATTTGGTATATATATTCTATGCACAAGATACTTGCACAATTAATACAATGTTACATGTATGATTTTCTATCCTTATAATTATCATTATGTCGCCAGCATTATTTTATGCAAAATGATGCTATGTGTGCTATCAATCTACATGTCTGTCCTAACTCATGGTCAAGAACTGGTATCTAGTTGAAATTTGAAATACAACTGTCCTTTATCTTCATAACATGGAGCTGAGACAGAAATTCCAAAATATTTCTCTTCAAGTTAATACTAATTTGTATAGATGGATCTGTTGTTAAATCAATCTATCCTCTTGAATGGGGTACACAGAGAGTACAAATCTTAGAATGAAGCCATATATAGAAACCAGAGAAGAGAATCGATTAGATTACCAGTGGATCAGGGGCAGATCCTATTTTCTTTCTTCTAACCAACTATGTGACCATCTGTCATTTAAGAAAATGCTGAACTGAACATTGGATGTTTAATTCGATTCCTGAGATTTTATATTAGATGATCATGATTATGATGATTTTTAAAGCATATGAGTGATATGTATTTAGTATAAGAACATGATAACATGAGATCTTTGAAATAATTTGGGGGTTGGAAGAGATTAAATTAATCTCTTATTTTCCATGCAATTGTCTACGAACTCTTTTTAATACTTTTGTAAGTTGCTTCTAATAAGATGCTTGTATTCTTTGGTACTTACTATAGGTTTCATTCCTTTTGGAACTGGAGAATTTAAAAATGATGCAGTATTTGAAAAATAAATGTTAGCAAGCACTTAGCAAATAATTCCTATCTACTTACCTACTCCACTGAGCCTGTAGGCTGTTACCTTACTTTATCATCGGGCCCTAACGTTAAGCCAAATTGAAGTGCCCACTGTTTGCACTCTTGAGTTTCCTGAAAATAAGTCCTCAGCAGCTATGTGGTTCTCAGAAGCAGATCCCTCATTGACCAGTCTGCATTACCCCTACTTGGTCCCAGTTTGTCCACTGTCATGTCTCCAGAGTGCAAATTCTTGGTTCTCCAGCCTGGGCTGTGACCTCTGCTTTGTCCCCTTTGGATTTGCTGTCATTCTGACCTGCCCTAGAGACTTGTGTATTGCACTGGGAGTTTTTCTATTTCCCAAATGTCATGTTTCTCCTTGTCCCAGTGGAGGTTCTTCTGTGAGTATTGAGGCCTCTGGGTCCCATCCTTGCACCAGCTACCAAAACCCCTCCATGAAAGATTTCGGGGAAATATTATGGATCTCCCATGTAGATCAATAAAAATAATCAATGCAAATATATTTTTTTCTAATATCTTTGGCTAGCAGTTGGTCAGGTTCATTACTTTCCTTCTGCAGTTACACTTAAAGTCCCCTGAAATCACACAGCAGCAACTCTTTGCCTTGCACAGATCATAATGTCATAACTTCCCAAATATAATCCTCCCAAGGCACAATTTGCCAGATGAAATATATCTACAGATCTTCCTTCCTGATTAATTATAACTTTCAGTTCAGCTCTTGATGTCCTTAAGGAACTTTGATTCTGTTCTATCGAACTCTCCTCATATGGCTTATGATGAATATCCCTATTCTTCCTCAAGGTGGCCTTTTAAAGTCTCATCATATGACCTCCATGACAAGGTGACAGGGTGCAGAAGGGAGGTCACTCTGGATCTGCATGAATGCACAGCAGAGCCTGACAGACTGGCTCTTCCTCAACATCCTCCCCTACTCAGTCCAGCCCAGGGGAGGCACAAGGGAGGCATCACATATCATCTTGCCTGGACACATTTGTGATGATGAAAATAGCCAATAACATTTTCTGGACACTTGAGAATAAGTTTCCAGAAGGTGCCTCATCTCTGACATTAGAGATTTCACTTTCTTGTGGATACCGTGATCCTTGGGAACATAGCATCTCTGTCCTTGAAGCATTTTAACCACCTGCCAGCTTTGCTACAGATCCTACCAAAAGAGGTTGGGATGACCCTTCTTATGTTGTGCTTTCCACCTTGGGGACTTGGGAATTGAGAGTGGATGTTGATATGCTGCAAAAAAAGTGATCATTAAAAATGCCCCAAGACATAAATAGTTTTTTTTATTCATGATTGTTAAACTTGATATCTTGGACCTTTTCCAACTTGAGTAATTATATTTTGACAAGTCCAATCTCCCCATACCTCTTTTTAAATTGAGGATTTATATTTTCTTTTCCTCTTAAAATCCACTCAAGATGGTTTGTGTGTTTTTTGTTTTGTTTTTTTTGTTTTTTTGTTTTTTCATTTTAGCAAGGCAGATGGGACATGGTGTCCCAAGGCATCCCCACCTGATTTGTGAGGCAGTCAACATTCTGAGAAGATGGTCTGTTCTTGAGCATAGTAGTGGGGCTTTGAAGGAGGAGTGGTTAAGCAAAGTTCATTTGGGTATTTTTGCCAATTGTTACCTGATGTTGGTGATGCCAACAAGAATCAAAGATTTGAGAAGAAAATGAAAATATATTTAACATGAAGAAAAAAATTGCATTATTTGCATACAGTAGACAAGCCCCAAAATGACCAGCTCCGTAATATAGCTGAACAGCGGAAATATAAACCATAACTTTTTCTCAAATGCTTATCACAGGTTACAGTTCACAGGGTAAATGGAATTAGCCTATTTGTGTGTGTCTGCCACAGTGTCAATGCAATCTCATATACATAAAGCTTTAGTAGGCCTTATAATAATACACTCTTATTTGTACTAACATTTGTTTCAGGAGATTGAATGATCTATAGATTGGCTAGATTAACTACATTATTCTCTTCCTTTTTGTTTCGCTTCTACTATCAATGCCTTTTTTATAATGAACAACTTCATAATTATGATGACAATAACAATTATAACATCACCAGTTTGGCAGTTATTTTACTGTATTCTAGAACTGACCCAGAAATATTAAATATATTATCTCATTTGATCCACACAGAAACCCTCTGCAATTATCACCATTATTCTGATTCTGTATAGAGAGAAAATGAAGCTTCAAAAGGCAGATAACGTACTCAAAGTTACACAATTTCTGGGTGTTAGATCAAGATTTCAGAGCATATCAGACTTTAACCTGTGCCCATAACTGCCATACTTCTTGCTTCTCTTCCAAAGCCAGAGGTACAGTTAGATCAGAGCTTTATAAAGCCCACAGACAAGGAAAAAAAAAAGAGCCAAGACGATGAACTATCTGCTCATACTGGATTGGGGAGTTTAGTTAGAATGTTTGCTTGGAGCTACCACAATGCCTTTTGGAAAAGTTACTCAAGCTTGAAAACTGTAAACTCTGATGTGTTTATTTTTATATTTATAAAATAACAAGGCTCTAGGTGACTGTCTTTATAAATTCTCAACACTCTGAAACTAGACATTCATGTTATGAGGATTCTTTGGGACGATTAATCACAGTCAAGAGACTTAGGTACAGCCTCTGTCTAGCTTGAAAAAAAAGTGGGGGGAGTTCACTCAGAGGTCACCTTAGGAGGAGCATTTACCCCAGTTCCCCATTCTTAAGGCAGAGAATTACAGGGCAGCAACCACTCAGTGCATCTTTCATACTATTTGCCTTTGCGATAATTAATAAAATGGGTATTTATACATCCCATACAGAGAGTTCCTTAATTCATTATCTTCATTGGATAGTAGGATCTGACACAGGACATAATGAGTGAGAAAAACTCAGATTTTTATGTTTGCAAGAGGAAAAATATTTTTTTTTTAATTTTTAGTAAGCCATACCACATAAACCTGTGAGGAACAAAATGACTATAATGACTATGTAAGTAGATCACAAAAACACCAATAAGGAAAATAGTCAAAATACCCCTGGGGGAAATATGGTGTCCTGACCAGGAGCCTTTCCAGTAGACCATGCCTGGTTTCTCAGTACCCTATGATGCATTTCAAAGTGAGCTTCTCAATGTCACCAGTGATGTCTTTGAGAACAATACTGAGCCAGCTGGGAGCAAGTCTGCCTTACAGGTCTAGGGGGCATCAAGTCCTGTGTTACTGACACCTACCAACTTTATTTTCCTGATAACCACTCAAATTTGCAACTATTCTCATCATCAACAGATGAGAAGCCTGAGGTTCTAAGAGATTAAATGACCTTCCCGAGGTCATACAGAACAGTCAGAACCCCTTCGGTCAGGTCACCTTATCTCTATCTCGCCAAAATGTAGCATCAACAAACTGGTGGTATTCTACTTAATGAAGAGAGGCAATTGTGATCGAGCATTGCATGTGTTTTAGGAATTATACCAGCAACCACGCATGTGCATAATCTCATCTAATCTTGTAGCCAACTGGTGAGGTAAATATCACTATTGTAACTTTACGAAAACAGAAAATAAGAGGGAGAAAGAACAAACTGCCCCAAAAGACCATCCTGCTTGTGTCAGCACAAGATTTGAACCGAGGTTTAGTTCTCTGCAAAGCCCAACTTGACTTTCCTAATTTCTTGAAGGAAGACATTTTATAAATGGTCCTTACTGTCATCACAAAATGTCCTTTATTGTCTTCAATGGTTAATGTTCTACAAAACATACTGATAATCCACAATGGCAGAATTTCCCCAACAATAAAATGCAATTACTTTCCTACTAAATTATTGCCTTTAGAAGATATTCTGAAGAAGGACCCTCAGAGCAATTGGGCTCACTCACTTCTGCAATTTCAAAGGAAGAATGAAATTTAATTGTTCATTAAGTCAAGAAGGATTCCAGGTAGAATAATTTCCTAATATCTCACTTCAATATATTGGGCTTCAAGCCTATCTCAGCTCTTCGAGGATTGTCAGCTTACTGCTCTGGGTAAAGGGAATGAGATGATTTCCCTCCTAATTTCCAACTTCATTTAAGTAGTGCTCATTCTGCAAAACTCTGCTGATCTCCTAAGGCTGAACCAGAAAATACAGCACGGTTGGAATTCTGCAAATGAAAGATCCATGCTAATATAAATTCTTTCAGATCTGTAAAAGCACAGAGCAGGAAAATATCACCCCATGATTTTTATGGTTTATTTTTTATTTTTTATTTTTTATTTTACTTATTTGGAATTCTGCCTTTGGCCGTGAGAAGCTCCACAAATATTTACTGAACAGTGTTTCTGTGTCAGACCCTGACACAGTATATGGAGTATATGCTGGGAGTATATGCGGGGAAACAAATAAATAAGGTGCAGTCTTATTGCACCCTCTTATAAAACCCTCTACACACTTGTCCCATGCAAGATGTGAGGCACAGTCATGTACTTGGGTATCTCCCAAGGCTCTGCTTCAGGGACTGGGGTGTCTTCATCAAGTGCTGTCACAGCCCTGGTCCTCAAGGACACTTTGAACTTCTTGGTGGCAAAGTAGATCATTAAATACATGAAAAAAAAACCAGGACCCTCTACATACAATCTATCATTCCATGAAACTCATCCCCAGGAGTGCACCTGGACACTTCTGCTTTTAAGATGAGACTGCAAAGAGTAGGAGGAAGTACTTGGCTCCGGGACATGGTTTGAACTCCAGCTCTGATACTTACACATTGCATAATCATAAACCAATTAAAGTCTCTAAACCATGAGGTTCTCATTTGAGTAATGCATAGCTACCACTTCACAAGATTATTGAGACACTCTAGAGAAATGAAGTATGGAATGTCAATGCAGAGGACAGCTTCACTAGTTAGTAGCTTCTTTATATTAAAAACACAAACAAAAACATATCATTATGTCTTCTGGGAAACATACCAGCTCATTTCCAAGTATGAGATCCTGTGATTAAAGGAAATGCAGGCTTTTCTGGAGATTTACATTTATTGGTGTCACTTCTAGATACATTCCGTAAAAGCTACGTTTCCCTTTTTTCATTTGAGTCAAAATAAATGTCCTTTTTTATATTTATCCACTGATCTTCGTTTAAAACACAAACAACTAATTCTTTATTTCATCAGGAAGTATTGAAATATCTAAAAATAGTTTCAGATGGAGTCACTTATATGCCCCCATATTAAGAAATCTTACTTCATCCATATGTGGGTAGGGTAAGTAAACTTCCTATCTTCCTGGATGTTTGAATGAAACTTTATATTTGTAAATAAAAGTCACTGGCATTGTTGTGTTTGTGATACTCATGTTCTAGAGATAAAATATTTTTCCACATTGAGACAGAAAGGAAAATGTGGATAATTTTGACAGAAGAGGAATGGCTTGCAGTCACACTAAAGAGGGACCTAATGCTATCAGATCCTTCTGCCCTAAGGAAATTTTCTGGTAAGTACAGGGGGAGAATGGGTGCCTCTGTGCACTGAGAGAAAGCAGGATGCCCATGATCCTGAGTGTGAAACATCTGAGGATGGGATGGCAGACAGGTGGAGTAAAGGAATTCTTAAGGGATTCTTAGCTAACTGGAGAGTTTCACCAAAGGCTAATTCTGATCATAAGGAGCTTAAAAGTGGGTATCTCGCAGCACCTGTGTGGCTCGGTCAGTTGGGCATCTGGCTTCAGCTCAGGTCATGATTTTGCAGTTTGTGAGTTTGAGCCCCACATCAGGCTCGCTGCTGTTAGCCCATCAGCACAGAGGCTGCTTTGGATCCTCTGTCCCCCTCTCTCTGTCCCTACCTCACTTGTGCTCTCCCAAAAATAAATAATAAAAAATGGATATCTCGTTGCATTTAAAAAGAAGGAAATAGACATTAAAACAATTGTAATACGAAAAAGGCTTAAAGGGTCGTCTGTCCAGTAAAGTCCACATTTAACTGATAATCTGAACCACCGGGGGAGTCTTTTCAGAATACAAGTTCCTGAATTCCACCTTAAACTTTCTTGAGCTGGGCATAAGAATATTTATGAATCAAGTGTGATTCTTTATTCCAAGTGATTGACATCCCAAACTGACCTGGGCTGACTTTATCAAAAGGAAAGTATTGAAGGCATTATGGGGAGGCTCTTAGATTGAACCAAGCTTAGATAGAACCAAGCTTGGGGAGCACGCAGTGACACAGAGCAGAAAAGTAACCAGGACCACCAGCAACCTAGCCAGCCTGGGAGACAGGGCTCCTGAACCTCCAATGGTCCTGCAGGTACCACTGCCCTCAAATGGGGCAGACACAACTGCCACCAGCACCAATGACCCATGAGATCCCCTTCACCTGCTTCTTTGTGCCAGTATCCCCAGGTTCAAGATCCAAGTGGCTGTATCTGGTTGGCCGAGACTAGCTCCTGTGTCCATGTCCCACTAGCTGGGGAAGCTTGGAAAAGTGATTGTCTGCCCTTCTCTGACTCTGTAGACAGAATTAAGCTCCTATAGCAGAATTCTGGGATAGATTTAAATTGAGAAACAAAGAGAGTGGATGATGTCAAACAGAAGCTGGATGTAGGATCCAGGCTTGGTGCAGCGATTATCTCTATTTTATTATTCTCCCATCCTCAGCCTCCTAGCTTGTCACCTCTTAGTCATAATATGCCTGCTATGCTCTAGGCAACTTCTTCCCACACCAATACCAATTTGAGACAGGAAGAAAAATGGCTTAGATTTTCTCTTCAGAAGACTTCAGTTTTTTTTCTGGGAAGAAAATAGTTCCCAGAACGTTCTCCCACCACACTCCCAATCCAAAACATTTACCTTACATTTTATTGCCCAGAACTACTTGCTTGCCATTTCCTAACTCAATTACAATCCAAACGTAATGGAATTGTCATGGTGGTGATCGATTTGTAATTGTTTCTGGGTTTAGGATGAGCACCTGCCTTAAGATTGAAGGAACAACTGTCTTAGGCAAAGCCAGTCTGAGTAGGTTGAGACAAAGGGAAAGAATTGGCCCAGTGGTAGGCAATGAATGACCTCACCATTCACAGATAACAGATAACACATAACAGCAGACACTGCACCATGATCATCTTCACCAAACCTATATATAGCTGAATTATTTGGATTTTGTTCTGTGCTTGAGAGCTACCAGAGCAGATGAGGTGATTATTATATGATCGGTGGCAACATGGTAGACTTCCCAGTGAATATTTACCCTCATACACGTTTCCCATAAACCTCTGTCTCTCCCCAGTGCAAACTAACCCAGTTTGGGTTAGGCATTATAGAATTTAGATGCAGGTGAATATCAAAAGGTGAGTAAATTTTCTTGTGTAAATAGAACTACATATTTTAGCCCAATCATGTAAATTTAACAATGGCTTTGTTTTACAAACACAAAGTCATATGAGTCATATAGAAGAAATAAGAAAATAAAAAGGATTTCATAATAAATGGGCACTTAATTATGCTTGTTATAGCACTCTCAGAAAAAGGCATACATAATTTTCTTCTCCCTCTTTGCTCTCCTTTATCAAGTGCATATTTAAATTCATTATGAAAAAAGGGGAGAAAGTTCATAGTGTTTTTGTGATCAAACACCTTTTCTAATTAATCTTGGCATCTCAATGTAATGACATTGAATACTATTAAATTAACTTTTTATGCCCTATTAGGGGCATCTTTATAAAAAATGTGTCATTTGTGGAAGTATTTTTTTAGATCAAAAGATACAACTCACCTTCAAAAGTCTTTGAATTAAGGAATACTAGAAAATCATTTATTTTATTATATTTTATCTTTCCTTTATTTATATTTATATTTTCTAATTAAGATGACAAACATGGTATATTCAATATATAATAAAAATATAATTTTACAAGAGCACTTCTACAGAAATAACCCAAATGATCTTTTACCTTATTTCTCCCAAAATGAAGAACCACAATTTACCTTCATCATTCAACTTCAATCCTTCCACAATCATGGCCAGAAGATGTTCAATAATGCTAAGTATATGAAAACTTGGATGTAACTATGGGATTTCTACAGAGGTTTTCTTGGGATCTTTGTTCTATTGTCTCCTTTGAGAAGCCTCTGGCAAAGCAAATGTTAAAATATCTTTATTTTCTCATTAAAGGCTTGGGTGCAAAAAAAAAGGTACAATATAAATTGCTCCCTAAAATGAAGCAGGAAGGAGAAGACAGTTTGGAAGGACCTAATCAAAATCTTGTGAATTCTGTTCATAAGGGCCATAATTATACACATAAGATTTTTTTTTTTGGACTCTACTTCCCATGGCAACAAGTGTTAGCCTTGGGAGAAGTGAGGGGTTCACAGAGGACTGCTTCAGGGACGACTGAAGTCACTTACGCTATACTCTTTCTTATAATACTGAGCTTCTCAAAGGTACGATTTGTTGTTTCTCGCTCATTTTGTGTCTTGAGCACTCAATCACAGCACCGAGTAGAAAGTAGATCAGGGTACATTTTGATTCAACTGAATGGAATTGGCTTCTTTAATTAGGTCCAAGGAGGATCTATGGATGCCTGACAATCTACTTCCACTGGCCAGATGGTATGTTCTTTTTGGCTTATAATCCTTCAAACACTTGACGAAACAGGCATTGCCAAGTGTTCTTAGTACCTGTTCTCTAGTAATCCATAATGTCTGGGGAAGTGAATGAACCATTTTAAATTATCCAGCACTCCTTCCTCCATTCTTAATTCCCCAATGCTAAAAGTTGAAGGCAGTTAAAGATCAAAAGAAGGAAAACCCAAGGATGTCACAGGTGGAACTTTAGATTAATACAACTTGTCTGTATTCATTAATGCCCTTAATCAGGTAATGTTTCTGGAAGAGTCACCCAATCTCGCTCGGGAAATGAGGCATGTTTGCCGAGAAAATTCAGTTACAGTTTGAAATCAAAGCCAATGCTATCTTTTATTGGTGCTATGACTCTGGATAAATCAGGTAAGTCTAAGGACCTCATCCTCTTCATGTTTAAAACAGGGGCAATGATAATTGATACAGAGGATTATTATGAGAAACATGTAAATAAAACAACGGATATGAAAGAATATCCTGTAGTGGGCAGACTTCTAAATACTCTTCCTCACCAATGTTCCCATCTCCTTGTATTCTCGGCCATGTAAAACCCCCTCATGTTGAGTAACTTGTTTCTAGCTAATAGAATGTGGTAAGAGTAAGAGAATGATTATTTTGTGACTAGGTTAAAAACACTATATCGAGGTGCCTGTGTGTCTCAGTGGGTTAAGCACCCGACTTCAACTCAGGTCATGATATCACAGTTCCTGAGCTCGAGCCCTGCATCAGGCTTTCTGCTGTCAGCACAGAGTCTGCTTCAGATCCTTTGCTGCCTCTCTCTCTGCCTCTTCCCCACTCACTCTGTCTCTCTCTCTCTCTCTCTCAAAAATAAACAAACATTAAAAAGAATAAGGATATTTTATTTTATGACTCTCTTTCTCTGGCTAGCTTTGAGAAAGTCAACTGTCATGTTGGAGAGACCCACATGGGGAAAGCACTAAGGGTGATTTCCAGTCAAGAGCCAGCAGGGAACTGAGGTCCACAGTCCAACATCCTGCAAAAAGTTGAATCTTGCCAACAGCACCATGAATGAACTTAATATCCTTGGCCAGTTGAGACCGGACCTGAGACCATAGCCCTGTCAGATACCTCAATTGTAGCCTAGGAGAGATCTTGAAGTAGAGGACCCAGTTAAGCCACGACCAGATAAGAGACCTCAAAAACAAATGTGAGAAGATGAGTGCGTGCTGTTTGAAGACACTAAGTTTTTGATATGTTAAGCAATAATTGATAATTAATAAAAATAAAAGCTAAATATATATACACATATGTGTATATATGCACACACATATGTGTATTATACATATATGTGCATATATACAAATTCATATGTATGTATATATGTACGTGACAACCATAGTTTTATGTAATGTAATATATATGTAATACAAAACACGTAACTATGCTCATATAAATATGCTGTCCTTAACTGCATTATTTTTCTTTAACCGCAATGAGAGCAGCAGCATGAGATGACAATGTCTTGCTACTAACTCAAAAACTTTGCAGTAAACTTTCGACAAATGATGAGTATCACTAGGAAAATGCTGGCTGGTCAAGGGCCACTATGTGTCACAGAGAAGCTGTCTGGCCCTTTGCCTCGCAGGTGTAGAAACTTGATTCATAAGTGTCTTTAAATGGAGTGGATTTGAAGGCTGTTTCATGCAAAAGAAACACACAGGAGATAAATCTAAATGTAAAAGAAATGGATAAGTCGTAATGAAAACTGTCAGGTACCATGAACTAGAAAGCTTGGGGCAGGATCTAGAGCCTTCTCTCCCTGCAGGCTCTCTGGCACACCTGTCAGCCTGCCATTTATTTCTATCACTTCATGTGTCCCTGTAAGGCTGGGAAGGAATGGAACTTTAGTCAAAAGACCAACCTTCCTGGAAACTTCTGGAAAGAAAGTGCTGATACTGGTGTCTGTGCTATTCCTTTCAGAAATTTCTGTTGCTTAATGGCCCTTATGACTGGCAAAGCCTTTCCTAGGAGGATTATGACCCTGTTCACCCAACTGTGCACCCAGGGAGTATTTTGTCTCCGAGATGACTTTTGTCCCTCTGTGCTTATTAACCGTGTGTTAATTGCACACTTAGCTTTCCCTATCTGCGCTTCCATATGTGTGTGTGTAAATGGTGCGACGCGTGCTCTCCTGCATGGCCCATGTCATAGAATCTCTAACATCGTGATGTCACAAAAGCATGCTTTCCCAATATTTATTGCTTCATGGATTTATGTAAGAGCAACCAGGAAGTGTGTACCGTGGCGAGCCAAGCTCCGGCTTCCGGTATCTCTCACAGCTTAATCTCCCTTTTCCTCACCTCCAAGGAGTTAGGTATTTATGTAAGCTTCAGGTACTCCCTTCCATAGCTGACATAATAATTCCTGCTTTATACTTTTAATTTGAGGGCTCAAGAAGTAAAAACAAACAAAACCGAAAATGAAGCAAAACAAAAACAAAGAAGAAAACAGTCATTAAAACTTCCAAACTTTTGGCTAAGACCTTTATAGAGGCATTGATTTGGGTCATTAAAACTGTAAGATAGGAATAATTGTTATTCTAATTTTATTGACACGATAAGGCTCAGCTAAGTTAAACAATTTGTCCTAGGTTATTGAATTTATAAGTAATGGAGCTTAGAGTGGAGCCTGTGTTGTCTTCTCTTAGAAAGTCTATTTTTTCAACTGCTCAAGCAGTTGCTGGTATTTCTGAGCCAGCCATTGCCCCTCTGCAGTCTATTCCTTCCATAACAGAAAATCTATGTTAAAATAAAATAATTAATATGTTAATTATTGAAATAATTTGATAACATATTAAATAAATAACATTCTGGTAATTAAATTATAAATAAATTACATATAGAAATTAATAAATTAAGTTAAATCTGTTTGTGTAGAGAACCCAGAATAGTTCCAAGCACATAGTAGTAGGCAATATATGATACGTAACAAATACTTAATTCTTAACTAAGATCATTAAGATCCATTTTTTTTTAATGATTATTTATTCTTGAGAGAGAGACACACACAAAGTGTGAGCAGGGGAGGGGCAGAGAGAGAAGGAGACACAGAATCCGAAGCAGGCTCCAGGCTCTGAGCTGTCAGCACAGAGCCCAACACAAGGCTTGAACCCACGAACTATGATATCATGACCTGAGCCAAAGTCAGATGCTTAACCGACTGAGCCACCCAGGCGCCCCAAGATCCATTGTTGGACATACATCATTTAATTTCAACCTTTATCCTTAGTCACATGTATGATACTAAGCTTTGTGCCTCTGACTTCTTTTGTTCTGGAAAATTTCAAGGGATTAGCCTAAAGGGATGTAGATGAAAACATTTCACTCCCTCCTGGTTTATTCTCCAACTTCTTTCCTTCCTTCCCTCCTTCCTATTCATTCAATGAATACTTATTGTATGCCTGCCATGTGACAGATTCTAGTTACTGCAGATACAGACCATGGTGAAGGTTGGATTGAGGTAAAGAGTCTATAACAAATCAGCACAAAGCCACAAAGGTTTATGTCCAATCCATGTGATGTGTCCATCTCAAGTCAACAAGATGGTCTCTGCTCTATGCTGTCTTCACTCAGGGCCCTGGATGGTGGATACCCACCTATGTGCTACCATGACAGCTGAGACAAGAAAAAAAGGAATGTGGTAGCTATGCATTATTAATAGTGACATATATCACTTCCATGAATTTCTTCTGGGCCATGGAGTCCCATGGCCACACCTAACTTGAAGGAAAAGTATAATTTTCTCTTTTCCCAGACAGCAAACCTGGTAAACAGCATAGAAACCTTGAAGGAAAACTCCAGTTATTTGTCTCTCACCTCACTTCCAGAAAGTTCAAGGAGGTGTGCATATAGACAGTAATTGTTCACTGTCTTGTTCCTAATTAATCACTTTATTCTCTTTCCATTTCTTTGCATTCAGCCATCCAATCATGTATTGAATATAATAGTACATGTTAGGCACTATATACAACAAATAATATTTTTTTTAAAAAAAAAGAAAGACATGCTGTGCTTATGTCACATGTTGTAAAAGATAAAAAGTAAGTAAAATATTTATATTTCAAAGGATGATTATGGTTTTATACTAAGGAGAAGTAAAAGCAGGGAAGTTGGGGGGATCATGTAAAGACAGAAGATGTGTGAGAAAAATGTAATTAGGACCAGTCTTGCTGAAATTGATGTTTCAATATGGAATTCATAAGTAAAGCTTCTACATCTAAACAAGTCTAGAAGCAATGTCAAACACTTGCTTATAAGAACTGTTTGGTGACCTGTGAAAATCAGTGATTTGGAATTACATACCTGCACCTCAACGATAACAATAAAAATCATTGGATCCAAAAAAAAAAAAGGACACCAAATTAAACTAAATGAAAACAAACATAAATAAAAACAATTTTCAAAAATGAAAAAGGAAATCTGAACTCAAGAATGGGGCAGTGTTAGCTATAAAGTAGATGAATTGTAGATTTTCTTAAAAAATTCAGAGCCATATTTTCTATCTTTTGGATAAAGGACAATAATTTTCCAATTCTAAAACAATAAACATGCATGTGTACCCAAAATATATTTAAAAAGAGAACGAAGAAGGAAATATATTTTTAAAATATTTTTGTTGCTATTGTGAATTTATGTTTTCATCATGCACGACTGTAATCACTTAGCATACAAAACCTTTTTCTTTCATTTAATATTAGCAGTTTTTAATGGCATGTTGTTATCTTTATGTAAATCTTATCTAGTGTTTTTTAATTTTTTAATGTTATTAATTTTTGAGAGAGAGAGAGAGAGAGAGAGAGAGAGAGAGAGAGAGAATGAGTGGGGGAGGGGCAGATAGAGAGGAAGACACAGAATCCGAAGCAGGCTCCAGGCTCTGAGCTGTTAGCACAGAGCCGACCCGGGGCTAGAACTCATGAACTGTGAGATCATAACTTGAGCGGATGGTGGAGGCTTAACTGACTGAGCCACCCAGGCACCCCTCCAGTGGTTTATAATATACCTTGGAGTGGGTATACCATTGTTTTGCTTAGTTGCATTTTTGTAAGGTATTTAATTTATTTCCCAGTATTTCAATGTGCAGCTTATAAAAATCATTTTGTCTATTAAATATTTGGCAGAGTGAAATAGGACTTGAGAAAATAAACACGTAGATTAATAGGATCATCCTTTCAAAGTAAACATGGGGAGCACCTGAGTGGCTCATTCTGTTAAGTGTCGGACGCTTTGTTTCAGCTCAGGTCATGATCTCATCATTCCTGAGATTGAACCCTATGTCAGGTTCTGCACTGATACTGAGAAGCCTGCTTGGGATTCTCTCTTTCCCTCTCTCTGCCCTTTCCCTGCTTATGTACTCTTTCTCTCTCAAAACAAATACATATTTAACAAAAATAAAGGTAAATCATGGGATTTCTAAGAGATGGAGAAATTGGTAGCACTACTTTGGCACCCAGTTGTGAAGAACGAGACTGTTCACCTCCAACCCCCTCAGGAATAACCATAGAGTCTTTATAAGGTGCAATATATCATAGATATTTCAGCTTCATTCTCCATCAGCCAAAACTTGGAGAGACAACAAGTCACACTTCAGCATGGAGCATCCATAAACAGACCTGTGACACTTGTACCATTCAAGTGCAGTGATAAGCCATGTTAATTCATAAAACAGACATTGATGCGTATTTGGCATTTTATTTTGGAAGATGAAATTCTTTGATATGTGAGTATGGAAGTGTTAGGCTATTACATGGTTTCAGCCAGGGCTCTGTAATTTGTCTATCCACTTTTTTTTTTTTAACTCCAATATAGTTAGTATACAGTGTTATATGAGTTTCAGGGGTATAATATAGTGACTGAACAATTCTATATATTACTCAATATTCATCAATCGTGGTAAGTGTACTCTTAATCCCCATCAGCTGTTTCCCCCAGACCCCCACCCACCTCCCCCCTAGTAACCATCTGTTTGCTGTCTATAGTTAAGAGTCTGTTGGCTTGGTTTGTCTCTCTCTCTTTGTCCCTTTGTCCCTTTGTTTTGTTTCTTAAATTCCACATGTGAGTGAAATTATATGGCATTTTTCTTTCTCTGACTGACTTATTTCACTCAGCATGATATTCTCCAGCTCCATCAATTTGTTGCAAATGGCAAGATCACATTCTTCTTTATGGATGAATAATATCAATCTATATCTACATCATCTATATTTGTATCTATCTATAGACATATATATATATATATATATACCACATCATCTTTATTCATTCATCTGT
This sequence comes from Prionailurus viverrinus, assembly GCF_022837055.1. NCBI lineage: Eukaryota > Metazoa > Chordata > Mammalia > Carnivora > Felidae > Prionailurus > Prionailurus viverrinus. The sequence continues at coordinate 103,874,257 of NC_062568.1, read as the reverse complement.
CTATCCATCCTTTAAAGTCAGCTCTTGAGACTTTTCTGTAGAACTGAAAAGAAAGACCACCCTACAATGAAGAGACTTTCCAGTCCTTTGATCTCAGTGGTGTGATTTTTTCCTACATACTCTTCATTCACTTACCATTTAAATAAATAAATTCCCCTGACTTTATAAAATTAACCCATTATTCTATAGTTAATGATGATTCTTTTTGTCTATTCTTTTTGTTAACGGATAAGGAAGAATATCCAAGATAAAATTACACCCAGAACATTCACTGTACCTATCTCTTTGACACTGAACAGTGCTAAGTACCATGGAGAAGAGAACAAAAGAAGCAGACATGTGCCCTAGAGAAGTTAATTTCTATCAGGTGTGTGAATATGCCACAGATAATATTCTGTACGGAAATGTACTTATTTTTGTTTTGTGACATTTGGGCAATGAGTCCTCATGTTACAATTACTTTTGAGCTCACCCCTTAATTCCTCCAAACTTTCTCCAGGGACAGGAAACATCTAGAGCCTAATGAAGCTTCTTTGAGAGGAAGAAGGCATGACCATCAACTGACCGTTTACAGTGTTGTCTCTATACCACATAGTAGGATTGGAAAACACATTATTTACCAGTTTTCCTCTCAACTATCTGCTGGGATTGCAAAGCGTTTTTCCAGTGCAGATGAAAATATTGAAACTCCAAGATACTTAAATAAATCTTGTTCAAGGCAGGTAAGAGTAATTATATAAATATGGTCTTGTGTATTAGTTGGAAAGTATCAAGACAAACACTGGTATCTGATTGTGCAACATGGTCAGAACAAAGTACTTATGTGCTTTCCTACTAAATAGCAACAATTGTTCATTACTTCTAATATGACTGTGGTGATAGGTATAAATCATAGAAATAACCACTTACACAAGTCAACCAATGGAAGGCAGGAAAAAGAACTCCATCACATGATAAAACCTATGAATATTCCTAAATTAAGTAATAATTCTTGATAAGATCTAGAATACTCTTAAGCCTACAAGATATTACTGAGACAGGGACATCTGAATGGCTCAGTTGGTTAAGCATCTGACTTTGGCTCAGGTCATGATCTCAGTTTGTGAGTTCGAACCCCACTTTGGGCTTTGTGCTGACAGCTCAGAGCTGGGAGCCTGCTTTGGATTCTGTGTCTCCCTCTCTCTCTGCCACTCCCCTGCTTGAGCTCTGTCTCTCTAAAAAAATAAATTAACATAAAAATTGTAAAAACAATATATTACTTACTAAGACAACAAAGAAAAGCGTTACTCTTATTGCACTTACTAATGTTTTTAATAAATTAATATATTAATAAAGCAATTACATAGATGTCATAAAAAGAACAAATTCCTTATTTATAAAATTCTGGTATTGGTACAGGTTGGAATTCCTCTAATCAGCAAAACACTGTTTCTATTCCTGCAGCAGACAAAAGAGAGCATATAACTTTGTATCTTCCATCAAGGGTGATCTGCAAAAAAAAAGAATAGAGTAGGAGGTAAAAGGGTAGAAATAGAACCATTGGCTTCTACTATGTGCAATGCAGTGTGCAGGGTGCTTTACATAGAACACCAAAATAGATCTCACCAAAACTCTCTTAAACCAGGACCGCTATCTGCACTTAATAGAGAAAAATATGCTATAAAATATGGTTGGGTCAGAATTTTAACTATGCTACAAAGCAGAAGGAAACAACTAGATAATAGAGGCAGACAGGGAATTTTGAGATGACAGAAGAATGAATAATTCCTTTTCAGAAGACTCTTTTTTTTTTTTATTTTGATGTCATTGAATCTAGGAAAGTTTAGGTTGCAAACACTAGAACTTTTCCAAGTCCCTTACTTGGGGTTGGAAGCGAAAGAGCCAAGAATGTATCACGGTAATAAAGATTAAGAAATTGATTCTTGTTCTAAATATCTTTGCTCATTTGGCTGCAAACTTGCAATGCTTCCTTGGAACTAAAAATATAAATCTAGGCAGTCATGGCTCATTCTTTATAGTAAAACTTCTTTGAATTCATCTTGCTGAGAGTCAATTAAGAATTGAATGTTAGTCCTCAAATTTTCCTACATGTCTGTTTGGGCCCTCTCTTTTTTCTAGGCTAATGAGGTCTCCACTTTCACTTTGACCTTATCATGCTCATATTTGCACTTCACATTTTTCCAGGTGAGAAATATCAGTTTGCTGGTACTCATCATCTTCCTGCTTTGGAAAGAATCTCCTGCCCATCTTTTCTTGGGTTCATGTGTATTAAACTGTATACTGTTGTCTCACATATGGGGATTGAACTGCTATTCTTAAAAGGGAAATTAAGTGACATGATCAGAAAAACACTAAAGGCGTTGCTTGAAGCTGAGAAATCCATCACTGCCCAATAATTTTCAACAAATACATGATTATAAAATATAGACAATTCTATAGTCCAATGGTAAACTTAGGACTCCCTTTAATGTAAAATGAAATATAACCACTAGTTAGACGCTTAAAACTATTTGAAGAAAAAATTAGCCCCTTTTGGTTACCTGAGCTACAGGGTGCTCTGAGAGGCATCTTGATAAATGAAGTTCCATAACTATTTATTGGTAGAGGTTTCCAGAATATCTTTAAAGTGGTTTGTGGGAACAAAAATGAAATGCGCCTTCAACAAAGTTTAGAAGTAAGAGCACCACTCAAGATAAAACCACAAAGTTGTTGTCTGGTTCTGGAATATTGAATTTGAAGCTATCTGGGAATACACAATGGAGAGATAAGGAATGTCTATAGCAGGAAGAGCCTTAAAGGCCAGGCAAAGGGGCTTCACCTTTCTGTGAAAGCACTAGAGAGTCAGGAAGTTATTTTTTAAGGAGGTGAGACGCTGGAGTCAAGGATTTCATTCATTCATTAACTCTTTCTATTTCTATCATCTAGCTATTCCTCCCAATTGGGGACCTCTTTTCCATTATGTATAGTATTCAAGGAAGCTACTGCCCACATCGTGCAATAGAAGCAATGCAGGCAGAGAGATCCTTTTTGGCTTGACCAAATGAACTCTCCAAACTGGGGTTTTAAGTATCAATAACAACATTGGGATGTTAGGGATTTACAGCCACTAGGTCACTAATATTGATGGCCGCTGGTTAGTACAATAGCAATGATGATTTACTGGCTAGAATACTAACATACCAGCTACTAGAAATGCAGCCAGAAAAAGCCCCAAAAACATCCTGAATGAATCCCAAAGGGCATGTAGACGGTTACTTGTTAGACAGCTGTGCAAACCCAAGACCTCAGCAGTGGTGACCTGGGCACAGAGACAGAGTTCACTGACACAACTCTGGATCTGTTCCTTTGGCTGCTAATGGAACAGAGGAGATGACTGTGTGTAGAAAATACGCAGAAAGTTCTTCATTTTAACTTTGGTATTCTGATTCAGAAGTGGCTAGAGGTGCAAGTGGCCGATCTAACATGTCTGGAATATAGTGCCTCTGGCTTCTTTAGGAGTCCATCTGGCATGGTGGAATTTTGTGTAAGTATCCACAGTCTATAAGGACCCAGGAACAGAAGGTGGCTTCTGAGACATAGTCTTTGCAAAGCCTGATGGGGGTTCTACCAGATGTTATAGTAGAAATTCCTAGAGTGGACAAATGTTGGCTGAGCTGCAGTCTAATTCTGGAGTCTACTGCAACCCCTCATCAACAAGCATTTGATTTACTGCCTTTAGGATATAATCCTGGGATTCTCAGATAACAGTACCTCTGTTGAGGGATCTACCATGATCACATCAGTCTCAGGTACTCCAGGGTAAGAGGATGGATGTCTCCCCTTAACCATAGATGGGAAATGGTTGGGAAAGGAGAACTACTTTGCTACTGAGAGACCAGTTGGGAAGCCTGTGCCCTCTGGAATTGGGTTTATCTCAGAAGTCCTGCTTGGGGTCTCCATGGAAATCTTCTTCCCAGTTCTACTCCATTTGTATCAGGAGATAGGGCAATGTATGTGCCAATAGCATGCATACCTATTTCTATACCTGTAAAAAGAGTATATATGACATTGTCTGCTTCTTGTCTTGCAGAATAGCTTTGGCTTACACCCATTATCCTATCCATATTTTTTCAATCTCTCCCATTTATTCTGTTATGTATCTAATACTTATACTCAATTATTTGGTGTTCAAGCTAGCCAGATTCATGCAACTAGGAACTCTGCATGATTGAATAGTTTTGAGCAGAGGAATGACCAAGTTTGCATTTAAGGTTTTACACTTAGGGCTGAACTTGAATAGACTGAGACTGAATCAGATTTATGACAGGAGCACATAGGCAGTGGCAGTTAGAAAGGAGGAAACAAATAATTTTTGTGTGATTATGTAACGATGCTTCCCCAAAAGGTTTTATTGGATTCTGAACGGGGAAACATTCTTAATAGTCTCCCATCAACCGTATCCAGTCAGAGACAAAGCATATGGTGCAATATGTTGCACATTTAGGCAATTGCTTAAACAATTTTTGACAAACTTATATTGGGTCACTAGTTTAATGAGAACCCACACGTTATTGCTATACAGTTTGTGAAGCCATGGCCTAAAATGTATGATATAATAATAAGGATGTCTCTATAATTTTAGGGACTTAGGTTTAAGTTTCCTTTTAAGAGAGGTGTGTGTGTGTGTGTGTGTGTGTGTGTGTGTGTTTACTAATAACATTCTATGGATATAGAAGAATATGAAGAGAAAATATCTTTCAAGGACCTAAGAGTAGTGATGTGTAAATGATTCTGTTCTTAAGAAGCAAGATAAAACCATAAAGTCTGGAAATTTCCTTACCAAGAATATCCTTACATTTTTTTTGTACACTAAAGAAATGCATTTTTCAAACTTTTAGTATCTATGTTGATCGTATGGGATGTTGCTAGAAACCAGAGTCTTAAGTGGGCTTTTTTTTGTGTATGACACATAGGGAATGATAAGCAAATGTGAGACCCTCATCTATGGACATTTCCAAGTTTATGTACTACATCCCATAACTGGCTATAACTCATCCTCAAGGAAACCACATCTAAGTATACATTCCTGAGAGTGACATCATTATGAAGAAAACTTACTAATTTAGTTAGTTAATTTTTTATAAAAATTATATATTCATCTGTTATTTAAATGAAGCATATTTTTTTAATAATAAAAAAGTGACAGTACCATTTCCAAACCTCTACGTCCTTAAACTCTGTGTCTAAAGTCAACTTCATTCAAATACCTAATATTGGTTTATTCTTTTCTACTTCCTCCGCTATAATTCCAATAGTAATTTGGCAGGATTATATGACAAAATCCTACATCTTGATCATAATTCTCTTACTTTTTGATTGAATCATCAAACATGTCAGCATGTTAACTGTTGTTAGCAATGAAAGTTTGTAATTCATCTGTAAGTTATTTACACTAACAGGTTCTGAGTCCAGCTTTGAAAACTGACAACCTGCCAAGTGGGGACTGCTGCTTAGATCCCCCTATTTTGGGATAGCCCACATTATTAGAATAAGTCCCCTAGATCATATAACCAGAAGTTCCCAATGAACCATACACTCTCTATGCCCCATACACTATGATCTGTCTTACTTCCCAGCCTCTACTTGTGATTTTTCTCCCCACTTTGGCATACTAACCTTTACTTCACTAAGCAAGCTGTCCATTCAAGGCCCAAATGAAACTATCTCTTCCATGTAACATCATTTGAGTAAAAAGATATACTATAAACTTTCCTTTTTACTACATTAATTTAGTAATAATATTAATGAAGTCAATATTTATCACCACAGTTACTCCTGGGGTCTCCCTTACCCTTTCCTCTTCCCAACAATCTGTGAAAGCAGATTAGTGATCTGATGCATAGATCCAACGTACAGGGAACCGAGGCATGAAGAGATTTTAAAACCTTCTCTGGGCCCCATAGTTCTGTGATTCTAGGGCTGTGATTTGACTGCAGCTTAACCTAAAGTAAAAATGAACAGTGGATACATTTAATCATCCTTTGCTGATGCTAATTTCCCTCAACTTCTGTGTTGCCTTTTCCACCACACTAAACTTGCTGACGAATTCATACTCTGACTTCTGATAAATTGTTTATGTTTCTCAACTTCTCGTGTGTGTCTTCCAACCACTGCCTTGAGGGCAGTGTATCCTTCCAAATGATTAATCCATAGAAGGGAGCTCAAGAAATAGCTGTTGAATAAATATCTGTGCACATTATGGAGATCATTCCCTGTTGGCTGATATGCAAGATCAAAGCTCTATTGATTCTAGACTAAAGTGACTGAGAAAAATGCGAAATTGTAATAGGCATCACAATAGGCCAAACAAGTCTAATAAAGCTGTTTGTTTGTTTTGTTTTGTTTTGTTCGGGCTTGGTTTGGTTTGGTGGTTGTGTAGTTCCTGAATTTACTCAGCAATAGAGTCAAGATAGCTAATAATGTCAGTGATGGTAGGAATCTAGTGCCTAGAATCCTGTAGAGCCTGTACTGAGGATTTTATTCTAAGCTTTCCCTTTCTTTGTGATTCCCAGTTTCTGAAGAGTGCTTTATTTAGCATAACTTGGTAGGATTTGAGATATTATATTCTTATAAAGGGGGAAAATGAGGTGTTTCAAAGTATCTATAAATATTATTCATTTGGTCTTTAAGAAGATTTTGCCTCAGTTTGGGTTCTAAAAATAGAAGAAAGAAATCTCTTTTACAACATAAACACACAGGAGCCAAAGTCCCTTTCAGCAGAGAAAGCTCTGTGGTTACTGGAGTGTATACAATTATAAACTCAATTGTTAAATCAAAACACATCCCAATCACCCTAGCATGTCGCTTTTAATGGGCAATACATTCCCAAGAAGGCAAGTTCTCTGCTAACAATATTGAACCAAATCATCAAAATTCAAAGACGGGTCTATAAAATGTGAAATTCCATCAACAAAGTGCGCAGTGGGCCACAGTGTGTAGATTAATGGGCAGCCTGTCAAGTATTTTAATGTATGCCTCAATCGTTGAAACACATGTGATGATTAGTAAAGTATTTGGCCCAAGCAATAAAAGATATAAAATAAATTAAAATCATGACACCTTCTGAATTAATAAAGCCTTTGGTTAGGCTGTATTGATAAATCACAAGCACAGATTAAAAAGCCCCCATAACTAGATACATCCCCACCCACCCACCCCCACCCCCCTGGGGCACGCTGAGATCTCACACTGACCTCTTCCAATGGCATCTTCCTAAGTGAGGATCTCTGTTAAAAGGTGAATACTATGTCTCTGAAGAATCTTAGAATATGACTACTCATTGGTTTAAGCCTTGAATATAAGCCATCATCTATACCTAACATCACTCACTCACATTTCTTTTGGCTTCCAAAAGTTAGATTTCTTTTTCCTAAGCTCTTAATGTCAACTTTGCCCAACAGGGGCACTCATAATTTGGAGGGGTGAGAGAAAATCTTCATCATTAAATACTGCCTTTTGTAGGTAGGCTATTCCAGAAGGTAAGGCACATTACTGTTATTGAAGGATTAAATTGTATTCATGGTTTGCTTTCCTCGGTTTGCTATTCATTTCAAAAGTCCATTCGATCCAGCACCAGAAGTTGAAACACATGTGAAGTATTTTTGCACCAAAAATATAAAAGCCAAAGTATTTTTGCACAAAAAAAAAAAAAGATTCACGGTCATTGCTCTTTAGGACCTCACAGTTCAAAACCTGAAAGTTACTTACAATAAAAATACAACGTGGGAAATTCTATGAAAAGAGTAACAGCGGGATGTGATGTGAGTAATTTATGTGGGACCTAACTGAATCGGGGTGTTGCAAGAACATCAGGGAACTTTCCTCAGGGAGTCAGTACAAGAGGGTCATCTTGGACAATGATAATGAAGATATTTCTGGATGAGGATATGAAATGAAGAAAGTATTCTTCCATGCAGTGGAAGATATTTAGCTTGGACAGGAGGAGACACTCAGGGTGACAAATGGGAAAGAGTTGCTGCACATCTCTTTTCAATTATTTGACATTGGATTAACCTTTTCCCAATAATCAAAAGACAGGAAATCTATCAGGAGATAAATTTAGCTCTTTCTTTCTTGAACAGCTTTCAAAAAAAATAAAACGAACTATTTCTGAAGGCAACAAGCTCCCCATTGATAAAGTGGCTCAGATGTTGAGCGACAGTGTGGCAGCATTGTGGAAGGTTTCAGCCTTTGGTGGTCTATATCCCTGTGAAATGAGTCAGATGTTTCAAAGGGGAGAGCTAGCCTCTGAAAGTCATTTTCAGGGCAGTGTACTCATGATAACTCAAAGTTGCCTTTTAGCATAGAATTTTGCAAGAAATAGGTAAACATCTTGTCATATACTTACACTTCTTGCCGGATGTGTAAATACCTTGTCTTCGGCCCAGATAATGAAATGTATGTTTACACTTCTGCCCCTGTTTCTCCTGTACTTTAGTAAAATTTCTCTAGGTTATGTAAATTGGTAAATTGTTTTAGTTGGTTAATGGTTTGGGCAAAACAAACTTTGGGATGAAAAATAAGAGAGTTAACAGCTATCATACCCATGGAAAGTAAAAATGTACGTGTGTGCATTTTTAATGATTGAAACAGAGTTAAATGACCACTGCAGAAAATACTGGAAAATAGGAAAAGTAAAATGCACACAAAAATATGTTTTTAAAAGTCTCAGCTATTGGTTACCTTTTTCCCAGGATATGCATTTTAATTTGGAATCACTACTTTGTATATTGTTTATATATCATTTTTTAGTGTTTATTCATTTATTTTGAGGGAGAGAGAGAAAGAGAGAGAGAGAGAGGAGAGAGAGAGAGAGAACGCATACAGGGGAGGTGCAGAGAGGGAGGGAGAGAGGACAAATCCCAAACAGGTTCCATGCTGTCAGCACGGAGCTTGACATGGGACTCCATCCCACAAACCATGAGATCATGACCTGAGCTGAAATCAAGAGCCAGATTCTTAACCAACTGAGCCACCCAGGTGCCCCTATATAGCTTTTTAATTTTCTATTATATAATGAGCAACTTATATATGATTAAGCACTATTGAAACTTTTTAAAGCTGTACAATAGTATATCCTACATTTGTACCATAATTCATTTAATTGATCCCCATTGTTAACTTGACCTATTATCTACAATATGACAAAACTTGTATTTCAAACAGTATTTTTAAGCTCAACCAAAAAAAATATTTTTGTATTTCATTTTTCTTAAAAATGTAGAAGCAATAAAGGACTATGTTCTTATTTTTAAAATATTGAGATAACTAGAAAGAGATTCTATGATCCTTCCTAGAAGTAAGAATTATTAGAAATTGAGGGATCACATGTCCCAATTTGTACCTGCTGATCTGGTGTAGTTGTTAATGTAGTGGAGATATTTTCAATTCATAAAAATATCCCAGTTGGAATGACAAATCATATAATCACCTTAGTTAAGAGTTTGTAGGGTAAATGTGTATTTCTTTTACATATTTGTAACTATATAACTTCTTTTATATTTATATATATAAATTTGTTGTCAAGTTAGCTAACATACAGTGTATATACTGTGTGCTCCTGGTTTTGGGGATAGATTCCCATGATTCATTACTTACGTACAACACACAGTGCTCATCCCAACAAGTGCCCTCCTCACTGCCCATCACCCATTTTCCCCTCCCCTTGCCCCCCATCAACCTTCAGTTTGTTCTCTATATTTAAGAGTCTCTTATGGTTTTCCTCCCTCTCTGAAACTATTTTTCCCCTTCCCTTCCCCCATGGTCTTCTGTTAGGTTTCTCAAGTTCCACATATACAAATTTTAAAATAGAGTTATTGCATATATTTTAGCAACTTAGTTAATATTTCTCAGAGAACTTTCCATAACGAAATATGTGGCTCAGACTGACTTCTTTTAGCTTTGTGATATTCCTGAATATAAATGTACAAAATGGTATTAATTCAGATGATAATTGTTTCTAATTATGATGTCAAAGGATGATTTTTTTTTTAAATTTTTTTTTCAACGTTTATTTATTTTTGGGACAGAGAGAGACAGAGCATGAACGGGGGAGGGGCAGAGAGAGAGGGAGACACAGAATCAGAAGCAGGCTCCAGGCTCTGAGCCATCAGCCCAGAGCCTGACGCGGGGCCCGAACTCATGGACCACGAGATCGTGACCTGGCTGAAGTCGGACGCTTAACCGACTGCGCCACCCAGGCGCCCCTCAAAGGATGATTTTTAAAAGGCAATATGATGACTTTTACACGGATATAAAATGAAAACTTGTCAGATTTCTTTATCAACGAATGAAACTAATGAGATGCTAGAACTGGTTCAAAGAATTTAACACAGAGACAAATAAATATACAAAATGAATCTATAGATACATTCAAAATTGGTCAATATTTACAGCTCCAATGGATATAATTCAGTTGTATTTAAATGTAAATACACTATTAACATTATTACTAGTTTTCTACAATTTTCTACAATTTTTCAAAGAAAATGACAGGCAGAGGTAATTTGGAGGGTGTGCTAGAGGACCTCTAATAGAATTTTATATTCTATTCATGTGTTTGTCATTGTTAAGACTGCTACAAGGGGCATTTTTATATGTAATATTTTCTCATGTGAACAAATATGAGATACCTGGAACCACTGGGTCAAAGTGTCAAATTCCATCCTTCTTCCCTTCCCTTCCACTCCCTTGCCTTCCCTTGCCTTCCCTTCCCTTCCCTTCTCTTCCCTTCTCTTCCTTTCCCTTCCCTCCCTTTCTTCATCCTCTTTCTTTCTTTCTATATTTTTTTATTTCACTTTATTTTACTGCCAGCTGCCTTAAAAGTACTATTCCAATGTATATGCTACCATGAACTATCTATAAATGTATCATTTCTCCTACAAATAAATTCTCCTTAAAATTTCTGGAGTTACATTTCTCCTTAAAAATACTGGAGTTACTCTTTTATTTTATTCTTTAATCTGATCATTGTTTTGATTCACATTGCCTCAATTACTAATAAAATTGAGCATCTTTTCACATATTTTTTGACTTTTGATGTTTTTCTAATTTAAATTAATTATCCATATGCCTTTTGCATTTTAAGTTTTTGTTCATCATTCATATAAGAGAACTGCTTATATATTTTTGACAGTTATTACCTTGTATATAAGTTGAAAATGTTTTTGCAATTTCTTAGTTGTCTTTTAAAAATATTTCTCTAATATCTATAATCTATCTATCTATCTATCATCTATCTATAATATTTATCATTTGAAGAATTTGTAAGAGTAGAATTCAGTGCCATTAAATACATTTACAATGTTGTGCAACCATCATGATTATCTATTCCCTGCATTGCCTAAATGGGGTTTCTCTTAAGTGGATGGGGGCTCCCAAATGTGGGGCAACTATTGGGTGCAAGCGTGTGGTGGGGGAGGTGAAAAAATTCACCTGATGTCAAACAAAGGAGATAGAAGTTTGTTGAATACATTGCCAAGGGAGTGGAGGCAGGACAGCCGAAAAAGCCTGTCTGCAATGAGGTAGTGGGAGAGGGCTGCTTTTAAGGAAGGAAAGTGAGAAGGTATGGCGATGCATGAAATTTTCCCTTTTTTAGTAACTGTGCCTAGTTGTAAGTAGTCCATTGGGTAGTTAGGGCTTATGGACTTTTTTAACTTTATTTATTTATTTTGAGAGAGAGCGAGAGAGCAGAAGCAGAGGAGGGTCAAGGAGAGGAAGAGAGAATCCCAAGCAGAATCTGCACTGTCAGCTCAGAACCATATGCAGGACCTCAAGTCACAAATTGCAAGATCATGACCTGAGCTGAAAACCAAGAGGCGGAGGCTTAACCAACTGAGCCACCCAGGCATCCCGGGGTCTATGGATATTTTGAAGTGTGTTGCCTGGTTGGCCTGTTTGCATTCAGCCAGGTGGTTGCTGCTGGCCCTTTGCACATTCCATTGCTCAAGCCTGTTTGCCTGAAAGCGGCCTCCACGTACCCCTCTTTTTTATCATCCTCAATAGAAACTTCACCACATCAACAATAATTCCCCATCTTTCCCTTCCCCCTCTCCCAACCTCCATTCTACTGTCTGGTTGTCTAAGTATCTCGTACATGTGCAATCAGACAAGATGTGTCCTTGTTTTTCTGGCTTATGTCACTTAGACTGATTCCAAGGCTTATTTATGTTGCAACATATACCAAAATGTATTTTCTTTTTATGGCCAGTAATAATACTTTTTTATTGTACTGTATGCCACATTTTGTTTATGCATGCATCTGTTGATGGACATTGGATTGCTTCTACCTTTTGGATATTGTGAATAATGTTATTATGAACATTGGTATAAAATATATGTTTGAATCCCTGCCTTCAATTCTTTTGGATATATATGTAGGGCTGGCATTGCTGGATGATAGGGTAATTCTCTCTATGACTTTTTGAGGAATTGACAGTTTTCCACAGCACGTGCATCATTTTACATTCCCACCTTCAACGCACATGCCCCAATTTCTCTACATACTCCTCAATGATTATTGTTTATTTGTTTTATCTTTTTATCCTCCTTTTTCTTCTCTTTTAGAATTTTTGTTCAAATTCTAGTTAACATACAGTGCAATATTCGTTTCAGGCATAGAATTTAGTGATCCATTGCTTACATATAACACCCAGTGCTCGTCCAACAAGTGTCCTCCTTAATTTCCAGTAATAGTCATGCCAATGGGTATAAAATGGCATTCCATTATAATTTTATTTGCATTTCCCCATGACTAATGATGTGGAGTATCTTTTCCTATGCCTCGTGACCATTTGTATATCCTCTGTAGAGAAGGGTCTCTCCTTCCTTTGTACATTTTTAGATTGAGTTTTCTTTCTTATTAAATTTGAAGAGTTTTCATAAATTCTAGATACCAGACTCATCATTTCCTCACTCCCATTTTCTGGGTACTTCCTTTGATGCACAAAAGTTTCTATTTTTGATGAAGTTCGATTAATTTACTTTTCTTTGTTGTTGTTGCCTAAGATTTTGCTGTCACATCTATGAAATTGTTCCAAATGCGATATCTTGAATGTTTTCTTCACTGTTTTCTTCTAAGAATTTTATAATTTTAGTTCTTCCATATTTCCCATTTCTGCAAAAAAAGGCTGTTAGAATTTTAATTGTAGACCACTCTGAGGATCTTTATTGACATCATTATTTATTATTTGTTACTTTTACCAGCCCCCCAAAATTATATATATATACACATACACACACATCTAGATAGATAGATAGATAGATAGATATATGTAATTTGGGAACGCACATATTACTTTTTACTTATTGTTGTCTGGATTTTGTATTATGCTCATGATATCTTCATTAACCCCTTCCTTATAGTAATAAGTCCATATTATATAATTTCTTATACTTAAAAATGTAATGTTCTTTACAACATCTAAATTTTTAAAATATAATTAATATAGGCATACTTAATTTTATTGTGCTTTAGTTTATTATGTTTTGCAGTACTGTGTTTTTGATACATTGAAGGTTTTTGGCAGCCCTTGATTAAGCTAGTCTATTGGCACCATTTTTCCAACAGCATTTACATACTTCATGTCTCTGTGTCATATTTTGGTAATTTTTGCAATATTTCAAGCTTTTTCATTATTATTATATTTCCTATGGTGATCAGTGACTCTGTGAAAGCTCACCTGATGGTTAGCATTTTTAGCAATAAATTAATTTATAATTAAGGTATAATTAATGCTTTTTTATACATAATGCTACTTCACACTTAATAGACTCCAGTACAGTGTAAATATTACTTTTATATGCACTGAGAAACCAAAAACAAATCATTTGACTTTCTTTATTATGATATTTGCTTTATTACAGTGACCTTGAACTGAACCTGTCTGTGTATGGATCTGACCTAATTTTTCTTCAATTCCACACTAATTGCTCTAGGAATAACACTTTTCTCAAAGAGTAAGCTCTGAATAAGGTCAGAAAGTCACAACACTCTGAGAATAAGATTTTTTGAGAGTTGTAAAACATTTTGATCTTTTTGAGGAGTTCGAAAACCCATTCACTCATCAACAATGCTGCTGATTCTCAAGACTGCCAAGAGTCTGGAAAAGGGTCAGGGCATTGGTAGTAATGCATTTCTTTCTGTAAAGAATATATATATATATATATATATATATATATATATATATATATTTGCCTTTTCCAGCATCTATAAGCCGTCTTTATCCTTTTTTCCATCACCACATCTTCCATCTTGAAAACTAGTAAAGGTGAGTCCATTTCTTCACATATTGCACCTTTTCTTCTGTTTCCCCTTCACTTTGAACACATGTGGGTAACTGTCTATTACCTATCTTAAGATCAGCTGATTAACAGCTTCAATTCCATCCACAATATTAATTCCCTTGACCATGTATCATAACACATAAATAGGTGCCAGAAATTAGAGCATAGATATCTTTGGAATTATTATTCTTTTTATTCTTTTATTTTATTTTATTTTATTATTTTATATTTTTTATATTTTTATATATTTTATGTTTTATTATTCTTTTTATTATTACTATTATTCTTCCATAGTCACACTCTGGCCCTTCCAAACTTTTGTATCCCAAGGTGGATGGGTCTTTTCACCATGTCTTCATGTTTAAAGCCTGTTAATTGTCTTCACTTTGCACCAAATCTCTCTCAGAAAAAAAAAATTGCATGAATATTTTATATTTCAGAAAACATTGTCTAACTACACTGCTTTATTCTATTTATGTTTTCTTTCATACTTGATCACTTAACTTTGCATTAAATTCTAGATTCAAAATTATTTTAGTTCAGAAATTAAGTCACTTGCTCTACTCTATTTTGAAATTAATTATAGCTGATAATATTTAATGAGTCCATTGTGGTGATTATTTGAAATTAATCAAACTTTCTTTGGAATTGCTCTTAGAGTTTCTATTTGGCCTAAGTTTGACAACAGAAATAACCAGATTGATTAGACCCAAGTGATAAACTAACAAAAAAACCTGTGCTTGTTAAGTTCAAGAAAATAAAGCCAAACTTACAAGCCATATTGGTTTTTTACTGCTGACCCAGAATGACCATTGACCGGGAGGTTTCAAACAACATTCATTATCTCACACTTTTGTACTTCAGAAGTCAAAGTTGGTATCTTTGCTCAGGGTCTCATGAGGCCAAAATCAAAGTATTGGCAGGTTGCTTTCTCATCCAGAACTTAAGATATTCTTCTAAAGTAATCTATGTCATTGGAAGACTTTATTTCATTGTTGTTGTTGATGTATGAGGGTTTTTGCTTCTTTCATTGGCTGTTAGCCAGATGCCACTTTCAATTCCTTATAGGCCTGTCCTGGGTTCCTTTCATGTGGACTCCTCCAACTGTAATGCCAGTGGGAGATAGTCCCGAGTGCTAAATCCCTGTTATGCCTCATTTCTTTTATGACTTCCTTACCTCTACACCCAGATATAAAGGACTAATGTGATTCGTCAGACCCACTTGCCTAATCTCTTTCTCTTAAAATCACCAGTATCCAGGGGCACCTGAGTGGCTCTGTTGGTTGAGGGTCCGACTTCAGCTCAAGCCATGATCTCACGGTTCGTGAGTTCGAGCCCTGCGTCGGGCTCTGTGCTGACAGCTCAGAGTCTGGAACTTGCTTCCAATTCTGTGTCTCCCTCTCTCTCTCTGCCCCTCCCCCACTCACACTCTGTCTCTCTCCCCTCCAAAAATAAATAAACGTTAATTTTTTTTTAAATCACCAGTGTCCACCCACATAACCTAGTCACAAGTAAAATCCACCCTATTCACAATCCCAGGGATTATGAAGTAGGTGTACTCAAGAGGTGAGGATCTTGGAAGCATCCTTAGGAATCTAACACCATTGCAAGTCTATGAGGAAATTGGAATCTTGAAATTAAAAATCAATGTTGTAGAAACAAAAATGTAAAATAACCCAAATTAAGGGCTAAATAATCAAATTTGTTAATTGCTTAGTCACAATTCAAGAGATAATTAGAAACCTATTATAAATGAGAAGAAAGCATTTATAATAACTCAAGGAGGGACAAAAATATATGAAATACAAGTGATAAAATGGAGATAAAGTGAAATAAATCAGAGAAAGACAAAAACTGTGTGATCTCACTTATAGTTGGAATCTAAACAAATGACCCTGAGCTTATAGGAACAGAGAACAGATTGGTGGTTGCCAGAACTTGGACAGGGAGCGGTAATGATGGGTGAAGGTTGTCCAAGGGTATAAACTTTCAGTTATAAGTTAAATAAGTTCAGGGTATGTAATACACATGATGATGACTGCAGTTAACAAAATGATATCCTATATTTTAAAGTTTATAAGACAGTAGATCTTAAAAGTTCACATCACAAAAAAAATTGTAACTATGTGAGGTGATGGAATGTAACTAAAGTTACTGTAGTCGTCCTCTGCATTATATACATCTATCAAATAATTATGTTAACACCTTAAACTGCCACAATGTAATATGTTAATTGTATCTCAGTAAAACTGGGAAGACAGAAAATCTAATATAGGTTAAACTGGAGTCACAGAAATAGAAATAGAAAAATTAGAATTAGAATTTACTACAAACATCCATACTAAAGACACCATAAAGGATGTTCTTTTGGAAGAAACAAAATAATCCCACCACAAAGGTAATAATTGCAGCATGGAATAAAGATAAAAAAAAAAATAAATATGTGGGTAAATTGAAATAAACAATGACATAACAGCAAGAACAACAACAATAATAATATTTATTTCTACAAGATAATGTATCTGTGATGAATAAAAATATAATCATATAATTCTAGAAGTAAATTAATTTAATTACAAATTAAATTAATCAATTAATAAAGATTGAACGTTTTAAGGTTTTTACATGATCTAAGATGAGAAAAAATGTAGTAGAAAATGTTGGATGTTGATAAGGCACTTTCGAGGTTTTATGCTTTAATTCTTAAAATAATCAACAAAAGAGTAAGGAACTAAGGGCCTACTTTCTAAACTTATGGAAACAAAATGGTTTCATGAGAATAACATTCAAAAAGTGATAAAAGGCCAATAAAATATCATGAAAAGGCTTCCATGTAGAAAGCTTATGATATAACTATATATTTAAATCCAAGTATATTAGTATTATATTCAATATTAATTGACCAAGTACTATAACTAAAAGGCAAATGTTTTGAAACTGAATTTAAATAAAATAATTATATATTGCTAAAAAAGACCTCTGAAGAAAATTTTACAAGAAGATTGAACAAATATTTGTATAAACAAATATACCTAAGAACCTATATCCATCATGGAGCAAAGAGATTCTGAGGCATAAGCTTTATTATAGATATAGTAGTTGATCCCACAAAAATCAAGTGTTTCAGTTTAGTGAGAGATACTACATTTCTAAATATGCACACCTTTAACAGCATAGCTCCACAATAGATAAAATTCAAAAAATGCTGTAAACCTTGCTTTAAGTTGGGCTTCTTTGGATAAAGGTCATGAGAAATATACTCGAGTAAAAGTAGTGTATTAAGGAGATGGTTTGAAGAGGTGGAAGAGGGAACCTAAATGGGGTGAAAGCCAACAAAGTTTGCGTCAGTTCCTACTTTGGGCTTCTGCGGCTTCATACCCCTGGTGAACTCCATCAACAATTTAGCTCACAACAATTACATCTGAGAGATAAGGAAACTGTAAGATTTAGTTTGTATTATCAGCTTCAGGCGTTTCTAGTGGCTTTAAATACCCTGGTCATTATATCTTGCTGCTCAAGCAGGCCATGGTCAAACTCCAGCCAGAGACTGCCAGGTGTTTACTGTCCTCAGCTGGGCTGTTCTAGGGACTCTGTGAGGCAACATTCATTCACAATCAGAGTCGGAGATTTGAAGAAATCCCTCTCTGAAACTAATAAAACAAGCAGGCAAAAAATAACCAATAAGGAATCAAGAATGAAATGGGACATATTATAAATTCTTACCAACATCAAAAAGATCACGAGAACATATTATGAACACAATTATGTAAATAAATCTGAATATTTAGAAGACATGGTTGTAGAGTGAAAAAGAAAACATGAGTAGTCTTATTCCTACCAAAAAATTGTTCAAGTTTTTTTTCTTTCATTTCCAATTCCAGAAGTCATTACCAGTGCAGTTTTCACCAAATATTTCAGGAAGAAATTTTCTTTCCAACTCATAGGGCTAGCAGAATCTTCATACCATAACCTGAAAAATTTATTTTAACAAATTCAACTTATAGACCACATACATTCAGATTAAAATTAAATCCTAAAAAAATTAATAAAATGAATCAGCAATAAATACATACAGATAATATAACATAAATAAGCTGAAAACTAAAATGGTCATTCAAATTCAATTAATATAATTTACTATACTAACACAATGGAGAGAAAATAAGTAATATTAATAAACTTAAAAAATATCTATACAATTTAATATGCATTTATTTTTAAAAAACAAACTTGGCAGAGATGAAGTCAAGCTTTCACTTTTTGCAGATGACATGATATTATACATGAAAAACCCGATAGACTCCACCAAAAGTCTGCTAGAACTGATACATGAATTCAGCAATGTCGCAGGATACAAAATCAATATACAGAAATCAGTTGCATTCTTATACACTAATAATGAAGCAACAGAAAGACAAATAAAGAAACTGATCCCATTCACAATTGCACCAAGGAGCATAAAATACCTAGAAATAAACCTAACCAAAGATGTAAAAGATCTGTATGCTGAAAATTATAGAAAGCTTATGAAGGAAATTGAAAAAGATATGAAGAAATGGAAAAACATTCTGTGCTCATGGACTGAAAGAGTAAATATTGTTAAAATGTCAATACTACCCAAAGCTATCTACACATTCAATGCAATCCCAATCAAAATTGCACCAGCATTCTTCTCGAAGCTAGAACAAGCAATCCTAAAATTTGTATGGAACCACAAAAGACCCTGAATAGCCAAAGTAATATGGAGGAAGAAGACCAAAGCGGGAGGCATCACAATCCCAGACTTTAGCCTCTACTACAAAGCTGTAATCATCAAGACAGCATGGTATTGGCACAAAAACAGACACATAGACCGATGGAATAGAATAGACACTCCAGAATTGGACCCACAAAAGTATGGCCAACTAATCTTTGATAAAGCAGGAAAGAATATCCAATGGAAAAAGGACAGTCTCCTTAATAAATGGTACTGGGAGAACTGGACAGCAACATGCAGCAGAATGAAACTAGACCACTTTCTTACACCATTCACAAAAATAAACTCAAAATGGGTGAAGGACCTGAATGTGAGACAGGAAACCATCAATACTCTACAGAAGAAAGCAGGAAAAAAAACCTTTCTGACCTAGCTGCAGCAATTTCTTACTTGACACATCCCCAAAGGCAAGGGAATTAAATGCAAAAATGAACTATTGGGACATCATGAAGATAAAAGTCTTCTGAACTGCAAAGGAAACAATCAACAAAGCTAAAAGGCAACCAACAGAATGGGAAAAGATATTTGCAAATGATATATCGGACAAAGGGCTAGTATCCAAAATGTATAAAGAGCTCACCAAACTCCACAACCGAAAAACAAATAATCCAGTCAAGAAATGGGCAGAAAACACGAATAGAGACTTCTCTAAAGAAGACATCCTGATGGCCAACAGGCATATGAAAAGATGCTCAACGTCACTCCTCATCAGGGAAATACAAATCAAAACCACACTCAGATACCACCTCACGCCAGTCAAAGTGGCTAAAATGAACAAATCAGGAGACTATAGGATGTGGAGAGGTTGTGGAGAAACGGGAAACAGGGAACCCTTCCTTGTTGGTGGGAATGTAAACTGGTGCAGCCACTCTGGAAAACACTGTGGAGGTTCCTCAAAAAATTAAAAATACATCTACCCTATGACCCAGCAATAGCACTGCTAGGAATTTACCCAAGGGATACAGGAGTGCTGATACATAGGGGCACTTGTACCCCAATGTTTATAGCAGCACTTTCAATGATAGCCAAATTATGGAAAGATCCTAAAGATCCATCAACTGATGAATGGATAAAGAAATTGTGGTTTATATACACAATGGAATACTACATGGCAATGGGAAAGAATGAAATATGGCCTTTTGTAGCAACAAGGATGGAACTGGAGAGTGTTATGCTAAGTGAAATAAGTCATACAGAGATAGACAGATACCATATGTTTTCACTCTTATGTGGATCCTGAGAAACTTACCAGAAGACCATGGGGGAGGGGAAGGAAAAATAAAAATAAAAAATAAAGAAAGGTTAGAGAGAGAGGGAGCCAAACCATAAGAGACTCTTAAAAACTGAGAACAAACTGAGGGTTAATGGGGGGTGGGAGGGAGGGAGGGTGGGTGATGAGCATTGAGGAGGGTACCTGTTGGGATGAGCACTGGGTGTTGTATGGAAACCAATTTGACAATAAATTTCATATTAAGAAAAACTTGGAATAGAAGAGAACTTCCAAATAAATAGAAAAGAACTATGCTCAGTATGTTAGGGGTAAATAATTTTGTAAGATGTTTGCAACAATAGATAATAATATAGGTGTAAAACAAAATGCAAAACAGACTAAACTATCAAATAAGGGCAATTAAAATAAATGAGCATATACATTTAAAAGAGGAATAAAAGTTATTGAATACTACTATATGTCAAGTACTGTTCTGATTGCTATTCATGTATTGATTATTTTAATCCTACTAACAATCAAGAAGGTACTATTGTATGCCCTTTTACAGATGAGTGAACTAAGGCACAGAGTGGTAAAAGACAATGTGGGCCACACATCTTGGAAGGGAGAAAGTTTGAATTTCATTTTATATAGTACTGCTCTAGAAGTGAGAACTTCATCCTTGATCTACACTATATACTGCCTCTTAACCACAAACACTTTGTTCATGCTCATTACTTTTATCTTTGTGCTAGGAAAACCATACCAGAGGCAATAGGCCTGCATCATCTCCTAGACTTCAATGTTTCCAGGGCCAAGCAGAAAATGTAAATGAATAGGTAGGCCCTGTCTTGAACTGGAAAACAAAAGACCATGCCCAGATGGAAAAACATTCTTTCTAGTTAGCCCAGTATTTTCTGTATAAACTAGGCCCAGTGTTACCAGATCTTATGGTTTGAGAAGTTAAAATGGTACTATGGAATTCTTAATGGAATATCTTTGCTTTTATGTTAGCATACAGGGGATATTAACTGTCCATCAGGAGATTTTCATCATAATAAAGTTCATCTAGGCACATTAGCTACACAGTTATGCCAGAAAACTCACCAGAAAACGATTCTTCTCTCTCATAGTTAAATGGGCAAGCCAATAATACTGTAATAGTGATGTAATGGGACAGATGGTTGCTATACTTGTGGTGAATATGGCATAATGTATAAACACATCATCAGATCACTAGGTTGTACACCTGAAACTAATGTAACATTGTGTGTCAGCTATACTCCAAAAAAAATGACAAGCAGAACTAATAAGTGATGCCATCATACCTGGGGAGAGGGAGAAAACCAAAAGGAAAACAAAAAAAAACCCAAAATAAAACAAAACAAAACAAACAAACAAACAAACAAATAACCATGAAACCATACATTGCCACTCTGTTTTGGAGAGGTCTTGTGGTGAACTGTCCAGAGTTGTCAGTGCTAACAGGTAATCCAATATTATATGGTGCCACTCTTCTCCCTTACAGTTCAGATTTTTTCAATTCTATCATTACCTAGAATTCTGAAGTCACATTACACTTCAATCTAGATTTCTAAGAAGACCAGGGAGCATTTGGAAGTCCCCAGTTCCAACAGTGAATTGACATTTCCAGAGTGACAACTTCAGGAATGGGATTCTGGAGCCATGAATTGTCTTGGTCAAAGTTTATTTCCACTCAAGTTTATTCACACGTAGAGCTTGTTGTATCTTGCCAGAGGTATCTTCCTTAGCTACTAGGACAAAAACATGCTCCTAATATATTCTAAATATTTTAAGTTCATGTGTCACATTTAGTTCTTTTCATCAGCACGGATTTTATTTTTGTGCAAAGTAGGAAACATAAATGTATTTTAAGCTTTTCTGCATGAATAGCCCAACATTCCAGCATCATTTATCGAATAGTCCATCCTTTCTGCTTTCCTCATGATTTCTAAATGTCTCTTCTGTCACATACATTGTCTATATTCGTAGAAGAATCTACTTTAGAGCTCTCTCTTATTTTCTGTAAGTCAATCTCACTCTGTCTTAATGAACACCACTTTAAGTGATAAAATTCCTTCTAATATATATTTTAGCTTTGTCCCACAATTTTTAAGGTAAAGTTTATTTTTTTTAATTACTACCAGTTTTAAGCATGATGGAAATGCTATTATTTTTTTTTTTTTACTTTAACCCTTCTCCCATGTGTTCAGACCTGAAGGATTTTCTAAGTATCCATAAAGTTAAAGATTTTTAGCTTTTTACTTAACTATTATTTTGTTCTGTTCTGTCTTTCCAATGTTATTACATTATTCTTGACAATAGGTTATGATATGATTTATTGTCATACTCAGGGCACTTAATGTGAATGAAATGAGAGTACTATTAATGATCATGCCAAGATGACAATCATATATTGCAATTGTAAAGGATAAACTTGGGTATATTTTTACTGTAGATAAAAGAACATTTTTCTTTTCAGTATCTAGAAAAGTCCTTTCTGTGAGTGCACCAGGCTTACTTGAAAGTTATGTATAGTCAGTAACATTAGATGGATTTTTTTTGTTATGATATAGTTTTTTAGGAACAAAATATTATATATAATTTATTGTCAAATTGGTTTCCATACAACACCCAGTGCTCATTCTAACAGGTGCCCTCCTCAATGCCCATCACCCACTTTCCCCTCCTCCACACCCCCCCCATCAACCCTCAGTTTGTTCTCAGTATTTAAGAGTCTCTTATGGTTTTCCTTCTTCCCTCTCTGTAAGTTTTTTTTTTCCCCTCTTCCATTCCCCTCTGGTCTTCTGTTAAGTTTCTCAGGATCCACAGATGAGTGAAAAACATGTGGTATCTGTCTTTCTCTGCCTGACTTATTTCACTTAGCATAATACTCTCCAGTTCCATCCACATTGCTACAAATGGCCAGATTTCATTCTTTCTCATTGCCAAGTAGTATTCCATTGTATATATAAACCACATCTTCTTTATGTTAGATGGATATTTTTAATCAAGTTTTTGAAATCTTTATTTTTATTTATTTTTGTAACCTTAAGCCAACATATTTAGACAGGTGCATTTTAAATTATACAGTAATATTTATGTAATTATGTAGGCATATTTAACATTGGATTTTTCTATTTATCACCATCCCTTTCCAGTTGTTGACTGACATATAGCAAGGTTTTAAGGTTAGGCAAAATATATGCTCATGACTATTATAACTTGTTGATCTAGTTTTACCTTTAGAAAATTATAGCATTACTCTTTCCACCTTATTCTGCCTCATATTAAATTTGCTACTGTAGCTTTCCTTTGATTCCTTTTCTAAGTCTATTTTGTTTAGTAATTTTAGGTTCACAGCAAAATTGAGAGAAAGGTACACAGATTCTTATACATCCACTACCTCTACCCATACATTGTCTCCCCTATTACCAATATTACTTAGCAGAGTGGTACTTTGTTACATATCCAAGATCATCTAGGTTTTTGTGTGTGTTGAATAGTTTGAATTTAAGCCATGATCCACTTTGAGTTAACTTTTGAAAAGAATGTAAGATTTGTGTTTCATTTTTTTTTGTTTGTTTGTTTCTTCTTTTTTTAATGTGGATGTCCACTTATTTCAGGACCACTTGTTGAAAACACTATCTTCGGTGGGGATGCCTGTGTGGCTCAGTCGGTTGAGCAGTAGACTCTTGATTTTGGTGGCTCAGGTTGTGATCCTTGGTCTTGACATCTGGCGGTGCTTCCGGGGGCTCCATGCTCAGCATGGAGCCTCTTTAAGATTCATTCTTCCTCTGTGTGTCTCTCTTTGTCTCTCAATCTCTCTCTTTCTCACCCTCTGTCCTGTTCAGATGCTCTCTCTCTCTCTCTAAAATAATTTTTTTAATTAAAAAAAAAGAGAGACTATCATTGCTCCTTTGTACTGCCTTTGCTCCTTTGCCAAAGATCAGCTGACTGTATTTATGTGGTTTTATTTCTGGGATCTCAAATCTATTCCTTAGGTCTGTTTGTCTATTCCTTTGCTAATGCCATACTGTCTTGATTACTGTCTCTTTATAGTAAGTCTTGAAATCAGATAGTGTCAGTCCTCCAATTTTATTCTTCCTTTTTGATCCTTTGTTGACTGTTCTGGGTCTTTGTTCCCCTCCACATAAACTTGAGGATCAGTGTGTTAATGTCCACAAAATAGATTGCTGGGATTTTGGTTGTGATTGTTGCCTGTATAGATCAAGTAGGGAAGAAAGGACATTTTGACATGATTGAGTCTTTCCATACATGGACATGGGATATCTCTCAATTCATTTAGTTATTTTTTCATTTCATTCATATGAGTTTGGTAGTTTTCCTCATATAGATCTTGAACATATTTTGTTAGGTTTATACCTAATTATTTTATATTTTGAGTGCTAATGAAATGATACTAAATTATTTATTTAAAAAATTTTAATGTTTATTCATTTTTGAGAGACAGAGGCAGGAAGGGGGAGAGCAAGAGAGGGAGACACAGAATCTGAAGCAGCTCCAGGCTCTGAGCTGTCAGCACAGAGCCCGACATGGGGCTCTGACCCACAGACTGTGAGACCATGACTTGAGCCAAAGTCAGCTGCTTAACCGACTGAGCCACCAGGTGCCGAAATGATATTATATTTTAATGTCAAATACAGGAAAGTGATTGACTTCTCTATATTAATTGCAAACATGCCAATTTTTTTTATTGGTCCTGGGAGATTTTTGTCAATTACTTTATATTTTCCACATAGAAAATCATATCATCTGTGAACAAAGACAGTTTAATTTCTTCTTCCCCAATTAGTATGCCTTCTAATTCCTTTTCTTGCCCTTTATGAACTAGTGAGAACTTCTAATATTCTGTTGTCATGTTGTGAGAAGGTATCCTTGCCTTGCCTCTACATATTTTAGTAGGAAAGCAATGATTTTCTCACCATTAAGTATAATATTAGCTGTAGTGGTTTCTTTTCTTTTTTCTTTTCTTTTCTGTCTTTTCTTCTTTCTTTCTTTCTTTCTTGTCAATAATTTTTATCAAGTTGATAAAATTCCCCTCTATTCCCAGTTTAGGAGAGTTTTTATCATGAATGGGTATTGTATTTTATTAATTGCTTTTTCTGTAGATTAATACAGAAAATGTACTTATAGATATGATCCTGTCATTTTTCATTTTTAGTGTGTTGATGTGATGGAATATATTATGTGGACAAATCTGGCTTATCTGGGAGAAGTCCCACTTGATTGTAGTGTATTATTATTTTACACATTGTTAGATTTGATTTCCAAATATCTGGTTGAGGATTTTTGTGTTGATGTTTATTCATGAGAGATATTGGTCAATGGTTGTCTTGTATTGTCTTTGTCTGGACTTGGTGTTAGGGCAGTATTTTCGTCACAGAATGTGTTAGAAAACATTCCCTCTGCACTCTCCTGTGAGGTAAATTCTATATATTTGGTATATATTTGGTATAATTTCTTCCTTAAACGGGGCGCCTGGGTGACTTTGGCTCAGGTCATGATCTCGCGGTCTGTGAGTTTGAGCCCCGCATCGGGCTCTGTGCTGACAGCTTGGAGCCTGGAGCCTGTTTTGGATTCTGTGTCTCCCTCTCTCTGACCCTCCCCCATTCATGCTCTGTCTCTCTCTGTCTCAAAAATAAATAAACATTAAAAAAAATTTAAAAATAAAAAAAAATAATTTCTTCCTTAAATGTTTTGTATTATTTGCTATTGAACCCATCTGGACCTCCTGCTTTTTGTTTGGGGAAGGTATTAATTATTGACCTAATGTATTTAATAGATATAGGCCTGTTCAGATTTTGTGTATCCTCTTGTGTGAGTTATGGCAGGTTATGCCTTTCAAGTAATTGATCCATTTCGTCTAGGTTATCACATTTGTTGGTATAGAGTTGTTCATAGTATTTCTTTATTTATTATCCTTTTTAAAAAATGTCCATGGGGACTGTAGTGATGTGCATTTTCATTTCTGATGTTAGTAGCTTGTATTCTCTCTCTGTGCGTCTCTCTGTCTCTGTCTCTGTCTCCCTCTCTTTCTCTCCTAGACTAACTAGAGGCGTATCCATTTTATTCATCTTTTTTCAGGAACCAGGTTTTGGTTGTATTGTTTTTCTGTATTGATTTCCCTTTTTATTTCACTTATTTGTCCTCTCATTTTTCTTATTTATTTCCTTTTATTTACTCTAGATTTAATTATTTTTTTTTCTTTTTCTAGTTTCCAAACATGGAAGCTTTGATGACGGATTTAGGTCTTTCTTCTTCCCTAGTCTATATATGCAACAGTATAAATTTCCCTCTAAGCACTGTTTTCATGGCATCTCACAAATTTTGATGAGTTGTGTTTTCATTTTCATTGAGTTCAAATCATTTTCTAATTTATCTTGAGATGCCTTCTTTGACCCATATGCTGTTTAGAATTTTGTTTTTAATCTCCATGCATTATGGGATTTTCAGTTATCTTTCTCCTGTTAATTTCTAGTTTAATTGCACTGTGGTCTGAGAGTGGACATCATGTGATTTCCCCCTGTTAGGAACCAAGGGGATTTTTCTCCAATATTTAGTGTAAACCTGGCTGAGCTTTTGTTGGTAAATCTCACATTGTGGGGGCTCCCCTGTGACTGGGTCTCTGGAGTTTTTAACTCTTAAAATATCCACACTGCAGCTCCAGCACTTGTTAATTACAGTTCAGTTTTCCTACCTGACATGTGTTCTCTGCCAGGTTTCTGCCTGTGAGTCTATGCTCCAGTGAGCCATGACTTCCTGCACTCACCTGTTTGTCTCCGTAATCTGGGAAGTAGCAATTGTCCTTCTTTCATTGGTCCAAGAATACTTGTTATTTTACACTCTGTTCAGCTTTTCAGTTGCTGTTGGAATGAAGTGGCACCTTCCAGGTTCCTTACCAGTGTAACTGGAAACTAGTATTCTCTCCTGCCAATTCTTTATTCTTTCTTTTGTTCTGTATTTTTTCCTCAAATCCCATGTGTGTGTGTGGTGTGTGTGTGTGTGTGTGTGTGTGTGTGTGTATGTGTTGTGAGATACTGTTTCTAGATCATTTTTCTTCTGCTGCCATTTTTCCCCTCTACTTTCCGTTGGATATAGAGAATTGTCTTTTGTGTGTTAACACTATGATTCCATTTTCATTCTATTTGTGATTGTCACTGCTCTACTAATTAATCCAACTAATGTCCATTTTTCTCTATCAAATTTTAAATGTAACAATAGTTACATCTCCCTCTTAAAATGACAGGTATCTTAGTAATTGTCTCTTCTTTTACTCCCCACTTTGTGGGTATCATCTAGAGTTTTAGTGTGGAATTGTTATAAACATTCTTTTTTGCTTCGCCATTTAGCAGAGTGCTTTCTAAGTTCCTTACTTATCTTTCCTTACCATTTATTTTGACATATCCTCCTGAATTGTTTTTATACTAGATGGAGCTATTCCTCCAGGCCATTTTTCAGGATATAAAAATGTGCTTTAAGCTTCTGAGTCCTTATATCATGGAACATTTTTGTACTCAGAAGTCTTTTTTCCAAAGTGTTATTTAAAATTTTTGAAAATCTTAATTTATTTTGGTTTTGTAACTGGTCATCAGTTTCATTGGGAAACTTTTTTTTTTAAATCATAATGACCATTTTTAAGTACACAGTGCAGTAGTGTTAACTATATGCACCTCGTGACAGATGCTATTGGGAAGTCTTATGCCAACTTGAGTCTTATTACACTGGAGAATGTTGGTGTTTTCTCTGAATTTTTTTTTTTCATGGTTACCTTTAAATTTCATTGATGTGATGTTTCCTTTTTTTCATATTTCTCTTTTAGCATTTTGTGTGCCCAGGGATTTTTGGCTTTTCATCTTCTTACAGTCATTTCCTTTTAAAACATCCCTTCAGTTATATATTTTTTTCCTGTCCTTGGGTGATTTCTACTATAAAAATATCAATATTTCTACTTCTGTGGTATAACATTCTTTTAAGTCTTCTACTCTTTCAGCCTTCCTGATGCATCCTGGCTTACTTCTTTGGTTGGCTCTCCAGTTCATTAATTCAAATATTTTGTCACAGAGTATCATTTGTGCCACTTAAAGATTTGAACTTAATTTACACTTTTTGTCGTTGGTATTGATATTTTTGTGGTTTTACTGGCAAAGAAGAAGAAAAGGTCATTTCCTTCTATATCTTAGCCCATTTCTCTGTTTTGGACATTTACATAGTCTCATCTTTTTAAGGGCAAGTTCTGGGAGTTAGTCTTTTTTATTGAGGCATAATCAACATTTAACATTATACTAATTTCAGCTGTACAACATAATGATCAAATATTTGTATATGCTGCAAAAAAGATCACCACAGTAAGTATAGTTATCCTCTGTCACCTTACTTAGCTGCAAAATTTTTTTTCTTGTGATGATAACTTTCAATATCTACTCTCTTAGCAGCTTTCAAATATGCAATACAGTGTTAACGATAGTCACCACGCTGCACATCACATCCCCATGAGTCATTCATTTTGTAACTGGAAGTTTGTGTTTTTGCCCACCTTCACCCCTTTTACTCATACTCACACCATCCTCCCCCTCTGACAATGACCAATCTGTTCTTCATATCTCTGAGCAGGTTTTTATGTTTTGTTTATTTGTTGTGTTTCTTAGATCCCATATATTAAGTGAAATCATACAGTATTCGTCGTCTGACTCATTTCACTTAGCATAATACCTTCAAGTTTCATCCATGTTGTTACAAATGGCGAGATTTCATTTTAATGGAGGAGCAGTAGTCCACTGTGTGTGAGTGTGTGTGTATGTTGGTTCCATATTTTGACTGTTGTGAATAACGTTGCAATGACGATAGAACTTCTATCTTTACTTATTTTTTGTTATTTTTTAAAAAACTTGCCCTATGCCAGGCATTATACTTTCTTTTTTTTTATGCTTATTTATTTTTGAGAGACAGAGATAGAGTGGGGGGAGGTGGCAAGAGCAGAGATAGATGGAGACACAGAATCCGAAGCAGGCTCCAGGCTCTGAGCTGTCAACATAGAGCCCCATGCGGGGCTTGAACTCACACACTGTGAGACCACAACCTGAGCTAAAGTCAGATACTTAATCCGCAAAGACACCCAGGTGCCCCCCCTCCATCTTTAAATTAATATTTTTAATGCCCAGAAGTGGAATTTCTGGATCCTAGGGTAGTTCTATGTTTTTAACTTCTTTGAGGAAACTCCATACTGTTTTCTGTAATGGCTGCACCGATTTACATTCCTGCCAACAGTGCACAAGGGTTCCCTTTTTTTCACATTCTCACCGACACTTGCTATTTCTTGTCTTTTTGATGATAGCTATTCTGGCAGGTGTGAGGTGCTATGTCATTGTGGCTTTGATTTGTATTTCCCTGATAAGTAATGTTGACTATCTTTCCATGCACTTGTTGGCCATCTTCTCTGTATGACTTCTTGGGGAAAATGCCTATTCAAATTCTCTTCCCATTTTTAATTTGATTTCTTGTTTTGTTGTCCTTCTCTCCTGCTACTGAGTTATATGAGCCTTTATATATATGTTGGATATTAACTCTTTTTTAGGTACATGATTTGCAGATATTTTCTCCCATTCCCTAGGTATTTATTTTTCATTTTATTGATGGTTTCCTTTGTTGTGTGGAATTTTTTGTTTGATGCAGTTCTACTTATATATTTTCATTTTATTGTGTTTGACTTCAGGGTCAGATCCAAAAAAATCTTTACCAACAATGATGTCAGGAGTTTGGATTTATTCTTTTTTCAAATATTTTTAAATGTTTATTTTTGAGAGAGAGAGACAGAGCATGAGCAAGGGAGGGGCAGAGAGAGAGAGAGAGAGAAGGAGACACAGAATCTGAAGCAGGCTCCAGGCTCCAAGCTGTTAGCACAGAGCCTCACATGGGACTGTAACCCACAAGCCATGAGATCATGACCTGAGCCTAAGTCAGAAGCTCAACCAAATGAACCAGCCAGGCACTCCTGGGAGTTTGGATTTATTCTTAAGTGGCTCTCACAATCCTTGTCTTTTGATAAAATATTTACATTTGTTTTAAAAACGTGTGTGTGTGTGTCTGCTTTATGTGTTAATACATTAATCTTGCAGTTTTTTACACTTAAGTGATGAAGCATCAACCCTCCCTCCCCTCTTACTCTCCCTGGGTTGTCTGTGCCTTTTTCTTTATTTCCCTTTCTCAGCTATGTCCTAGTCTGGAAATTTGGCAGTTCTACTATGATTTTCAATTGAGTTAGCATTTGCCATCTTTTTAACTGTTTTATACAAATGGATATTTCTTAAGTAATACATCTGCATTAAAAAAATATTTATGCTTTCTATCAAACAACTTAATTGGCTACACCTTGTTTTTCACCAATGGGTGTGAATTTCTGCAAATCTGTATTTTCTATTTTTCCTTATTTTTTTCTCTGATATATCTAGTTAGACCATTACTCAGTTTTCCCTTTTATATGTATATATTTTGTTCCAGTAAAAATTACTAACGTATTATAAATTCCCTATCATAGTATCATCAGACACTTTTAGATACTCTACATATTGTGAGTTTATATATACATCTGCTTCTTCTACTTTTATTTGTTCATCTTGAGATCACTCTTCAAGTTTAATTGACTTTACATTTGGTTAGAAGAGATGAGTAAGTATTTTTTCCATTTAGACAAAGTTTATGTGTTTTGTTTTGTGGCACTATGATTATAGAATGCTAGAGTGATGATTTTCTCTTTGATTTCATGGTTTAAGTAAGCTGTATTTCTACTTGGAAGTTTGTAAAGTTTAATACCTATCCTAGATTCAAAAATTTCATATGAAGCCTTCTGTAGATAAAACTTCCCTGGGACTGGTTGCCCTCCTTCAATATGAAAAGACAAGTCACAAAAGCTTCTTTAATAATGTAGGCCCTAAGTTTTCTTCTTTTAATGTGACAAAAACTTCTGTTTTGTCACATTATGTCACAGTATCAGGTATTCAAGTCCCCATCTTACAATCTATTCTCTCATTGTTTTCCCATATCTGTGGGGGTTTGCCTGCACTGTGAGATATTTTCTTCCAATCCATTTTCTAGAATACTAATTCAGCCCTCAACCGCAGCTACTGCTTCTCTTTTAGTTTGTTTCATGTTATTAACGTTTGGAAAATAACTTTTATATGTATCTCTTAAAAATTATTTTAATGTTTATTTATTTTTGAGAGGAGAGACAGAGCATGAGCAGTGAAGGAGCAGAGAGAGAGGGACACACAGAATCCGAAGCAGGCTCCAGGCTCTGAGCTGTCAGCACAGAGCCCAATGGAGGGCTCAAACCCACAGACTGTGAGATCATGACCTGAGCTGAAGTAGGCTACTTAACCAACTGAGCCACCCAGGCGCCCCAGTCTTTTCTGTATTTGTATGCAAACATACTCTAAAAGCAAGGTCCCAAAAACTCTGCTTACTTTTGTTGTGGTTTTTTAAATTTTAAAAAAAAATTTTATCTTTGTTTTTGAGACAGAGAGAGAGCATGAGCAGGGGAGAGGCAGAGACAGAGGGAGACACAGAATTGGAAGCAGACTCCAGGCTCTGAGCTGTCAGTACAGAGCCGGATGGGGGGCTCCAACTCCTCAACTGCGAGATCATGATCCCAGCCGAAGTTGGAGGCTCAACCAACTGAGCCCCACAGGCGCCCCTTGTTGTGGTTTTTGTTAGAGTTTTCTTTGTTCTTGTCCGCCTTTTTTTTTTTTTTTTTTCTTTTGGCACTTTGGCAGTTTGGCAGTTTGCCTTTCTTTCCTCAGTGTACTATTTCTCATTAGTCTCCGTTAATGGAAGTTAGGTTCTGGCTGGTCTAAGGTAAGCAAGTTGCATAACTGGGTTTCACCTCCCTCACAAACTTTTTACCTTCTAGTGAGTTCAGGATGAACTCTCCGCCTTTAGGCTTCTTTGGGTACAGGCTGGAGAGCGGTCCCCCAGCACCTACACAGCCTGTGGGAAATCTATTCCTGACGCAGTTTTACTTTATAGGAGGTTGATAACACCGGCTTTTAATTACAGAAGCATTTTGTTTGGCCTTGGGAGGGCTCCAGCATGTGCTGCGATTTTCCTTTCTTCTTTACTTTCTTTGTTATGTCTGTATCGCTATCAAATCTATATGTTACTATTTGAGTTTTTTTTTTTCATTAAACATTTGAAGGATAGAAATTTAAGAGAAGTTACCCTCAGCTAGAATCACCATACATCTAGGTTTGGGAAATACAACCACGAGGTAGGCATATAGGAACTTAATCTGTCTGCCAAATCAGTTTGTTTACAAACTGTATCATGTTATTTACCACGTGTTGAATACATATATACAATTATATGCATATATGCATGTATGTATCTAATATGTGTTTATTTATACAAGATATATTTATATCTATACATTTTTATCTATACATTCATATCTACTTTAAACTTCTTTATTATTAAGATGTAATTGGCATGTAACATTGTAGTAGTTTAAGGCATACAACATGGTGATTTATATGTATGTACTGTGAGGTAATTACCTTGAAAAGTTTAGTTAACCTCTGTCACCACACGTATTTGCAATGCTTTTCCTGTGATTAGAATTTAAGATTTCTTCCCTCAGCAACTTTCAAATACAGAATGTAGTATTGTTAACTACAGTCACCATGGTGAATATTACATCCCGAGGACTTATTCATCTTTATAACTGGACATTTGTTACTTTTGACCCCCTTTATTTATTCCTCTCACCTCCATCCCCTGTTTCTGGCCAGAACCAATCTGTTTTGTGTATCTATGTGTTTAAGTTGTTTGTTTCGATTCCACATATAAGTGAAAT
Organism: Prionailurus viverrinus; assembly: GCF_022837055.1. Taxonomy (NCBI): domain Eukaryota; kingdom Metazoa; phylum Chordata; class Mammalia; order Carnivora; family Felidae; genus Prionailurus; species Prionailurus viverrinus. The sequence goes on along the minus strand of NC_062568.1, from coordinate 103,841,080 downwards.
TTTACAATATTTGTTTTTCTGTCTGGTTAATTTCAATTAGCATAATGCCCTCAAGGTCTAACCATGTTGTTGCAAAGCCAAGATTTCTTTCTTTCTCCCTTCCTTTCTTTCTTTCTACACACACACACACACACACACACACACACACATTTACCTATGCATATATGTACATTATCATGTATATGATATATATTTTGTATATTCATGTTATATAGAATATATTTATATATAATATATAGTTTATACATTTAATATAGAACAGTATGGAGGTTTTTCAAACAGTTAAAAATAGAAATACCTTACCATCCAGCAATTTGCACTACTAGGTATTTAACCAAAGGATACAAAAGTACTGATTTGAAGGGATACATGCACACCAATGTTTATAGCAGCATTATCTACAATGGCCAAAACATGGAAACAGCCCAAGTGTCCATCAATTGATGAATGGATAAAGAAGAAGTGGTATATATATATATACAATGGAATATTACTTGGTAGTCAAAAAGAATGGAATCTTGCCATTTGCAACAACATGGATGGAACTACAGAGTCTTATGCTAAGTGAAATAAGTCAGTCAGAGAAAGACAAATACCATATGATTCCTCTGACCATTTTGAAACTGGATCTTTATCTACAGTGTTGGGGGTTCTTTGTACATATTAGAGATTAACCCCTTATCAGGTATACAGTTTGCAAATATTTTCTATTATTCTGTAAATTGACTTCCTACTTTGTTGATTTTTTTTTCCATTGCTATACATAATCCTTTTAAAAGGACTTTTTTTTTTTTTTTTTTTGCATTCACAACTTGCCCACCTGTTTGGGCAGGAGGCTTAGTTTTTGGCCTGTCTCACCATTTCATATGTCTTCTTCATTTCTAGCTTTTGATTTAAAGTGAGAGATTTAAATATATACATATAATATGTAAATAAATATATATTTATATAAATAAATATATACTTATATATACTATATAATATTAATATCATATAGTTATATTGATATTACATATTATATATAATAAATATGAATTATATATAAATAAATATATATATAATAAAAATGAAAATAGATGAGATGTTCAACTCTCCATTTCACATGAATACTTAGAATTTATAGTAGGGTTATTAACTGGCCCAATTTTAATATTGTTGTGTCTTAAGGAATAGGAAGGCCCGAGGAGAGAGAGAGAGATGGGGGAAGGACCAGTAAATGGAGCAGTCAGATCACTCACCTTATAAATTGTTTGCCATCATATGCGAGCACAGTTTGTGGTTCCCCTAAACAATTACAATAATAACATTAAGCATCACTGATCACACAGATCATCCAAAAAATATAATAATAATGAAACAGTTTGAAATACTGGAAAAATCAATATATGACACAGAGACATGAAGTGAGAAATGCTATTGAAAAAAAAATCATGCCAATAAAGTTGCTTAAATGCGGAGTTGTCACAAACCTTTAATTTGTTAAAAAAATATGTATCTGTGAAGTGCAATATATCAGAGCATAATAAAGTGAGACATACCTATGTGAGACATAAAACATTGTGGACTAGTGAAATCATGTACAGTGCATTTTTTTTATTTAAATTATAGGTTACTTTTATTCAGTGCACTCGTGTTGTTCACAGTATCTATCTATCTGTCTGTCAATCTATCTATCTATATCTATCTATCTATTATCTATCTATCATCTATCTATGAATCTCCACTCATTTGCTCCCCATAAAAGACAGTTAGTCTAGGTAATAAGCCAAAAAAATTCTTATATTTTGTGTAAGAGTCAGAAGGCCCAGAGAAATGTGTTACTTCTAAATTTCAGAGTGTAGAGAAGATAAAACCTTAGTAGTTAGGTCTGTTGCTGCAGAAGGAGGAAAGGAAAAAGGAAGGTAGAAGAAAAAGAGAAAAATATATATATTGGAAAACATGTAGCAGAACTTTCCTTATTTCTCATTGATTTTATCTTCATCATAGAAACCACAAGGCCATCTGCAGAAAAGCTTCTATAAATAAAACGAATTTAGTGTGTTGCGTTCAATATCATAATACAAATATTAATTCATTTATGTGCAAGCCAAAAATAGAAACCATAATTTTTAAAACACAATTTATTACAACAAATATGTAAGTATCTTGGAACAAAATTTAACAAATATTTTATTTGTATCAACAAATTCCTTACTGAAGAATTTTAACCTCATAGATGAAACTTCAGCATAATTCATCAAATTTTAAATTTGATAAATTTCAAATATAATAAATTATAAATACAATAAATAATAAATATAATTTATTTCACTTTTACATTGACAATTAAATGATGTGTATATGTGTACATATATGTATATATATAAATAAGATATAGATAGAAGATAGATAGATATAGATAGATAGATAGATTAAAAAACATACAGAATCAAAGACACAGAAAGAAGCATTAGAATGATCAGAGTTAACAGGCTCTACCGACTGAGCCAGCCAGGTGCCATAAAATTTATATCTTATAAAATTATAAAAATTCATAAAAATGTGTGGTGTAGGAGATAGCGATTATCATTACTAATTTAAGAGTAACTTAATTTACAATGATTGTTCTATATATATATTTTTTTAACTGTCCCTCTCTTGGTTGTAAACAAAAACATTAACAAAATATTAAAAAGCAAACAAATGAAAATCAGAAAATTTTAGCTTTGACATAAATTTACTGTTTCACTCTACAGGCAAATTTAACAAATGTTTATCAAATGCATATTTTAGCTTTCTAAATCTAAATACCACATGGATCCTTGTCTATAATATAAAATTAAAAAAATTATTCCAAAAAGAAAAGTTTTATACTTTTCCAAATATGTGGTTATTTCATTGGTTTTAAATGTTGGTATATAGTAATTGATTATTTCTTGTTTTATTTATTTTTTTTTCAACGTTTATTTATTTTTGGGACAGAGAGAGACAGAGCATGAACGGGGGAGGGGCAGAGAGAGAGGGAGACACAGAATCGGAAACAGGCTCCAGACTCTGAGCCATCAGCCCAGAGCCTGACGCGGGGCTGAACTCACGGACCGCGAGATCGTGACCTGGCTGACGTCAGACGCTTAACCGACTACGCCACCCAGGCGCCCCGATTATTTCTTGTTTTAAATGATATGATGGTATCTGCAAATATTTCTGTTTTAGCATTAGTGTTTATTTGCATCTGTTTTTTGTTTTGTTTCTTCATTAGTCTTGGCAGAAATGTGTCATTCTTCTTAATATTTTCAAACAACCAAATTTACTTTGTTAGTTTTATTCTTATCGTCAATGTTAGTGTCCTTTGATTTGCCCTTTATTTTATAACTTGTTCCTTATAAAATCTTTGCCTCATATCCACTGATTCCACCCACCCCAAAACCTTGTCTATTTCTCTAAATTGTCAACATTGTAACCTTTTGAGTTGTTAGCAATAATTCCTTGTAACCAGTGAAGTGCATAGTCTATGATGTCCCTCTGTATTTCCTGTTCTTGGCAATGCTTGCCTCTGGGGACATTTTTTAACTTTAATTTTTGGATTTTATTCCATTTATTTCTGCTTCTATCTTTATTATTTCTTTCCTTCAGCTTTTTTTGGAATTAGTTTGCTCTTCTTTTTCTAAATTCTAAAATTGGAAGCTTCGATCATTGATATTAAGCCTAGACAGAATATTCAGGAGACAAAGCATAAAACACAGATCTTAATCAATATATACAGTTCCTGTGGTTCAAAGATGGATTTTCTTCCATTCCCACCTGCCTTCCATTGTTTTTCAGTGTGTTCAAAGTGCCGTTTATGTCTTATACTGAATTTATAATCAATATTAACCTAATGCTTTTGTGTATGGCTACTATGATATTAGCATGTATTTGGCAAATTTTTGCAGCTTGATAAACACAGCTAGTCTATAATTTTAGTTTTGTATGTAGTATAAAATTATAATTTTTGTATAAAATTGAACTATTTTATAAAATTAATTTGAAATTTTACTTTTCTCTCAGAGCTCTGGGATATTTGTCTTACTAAGATAGAGATTATTCATCAGGAAGTTTTTGAAATGTATAAGCATGTTGGTCTGGTGTCAGGTGAATAAATTTACAGGTGAATGGTAATGATCTGATTCAACCTTGCATTACCACTTGCAACATTGCTATCTAAGTGTTACAAAACTCAGTGTTCAGTTATTGGGAAAAACTTCATCACCAGGATCCCAAACGCTTAAGTAGTATTGTTACACTCAAGAAGTTTAAAGAGAGGAATCACAGCAAGATGGCGGCTTAGGAGGACGCTGGGCTCACCGCGCGTCCTGCTGATCACTTAGATTCCACCTACACCTGCCTAAATAACCCAGAAAACCGCCAGAGGATTAGCAGAACGGAGTCGCCTGAGCCAAACGCAGACGAGAGGTCCACGGAAGAGGGTAGGAAGGGCAGCGAGGCGGTGCGCGCTCCACGGACTGGTGGGAGGGAGCCGGGGCGGAGGGGCGGCTCGCTGGCCAAGCAGAGCCCCTGAGTCTGGCTTGCAAAAGCGGAGGGGCCTGACGGACTGTGTTCTGACAGCAAGCGTGACTTAGCATCTGGGAGGTCATAAGTTAACAGCTCTGCTCGGAAAGGGGGAAGGCTGGAGGACAAAGGGAGGGAGAGCTGCTGAGCCCCCTGACAACAGAGCTCAGTTTGGTGGGGAACAAAGGCGCTCGCCAGCACCATCTCCCCCGCCCATCCCCCAGCCAAAATCCCAAAGAGAACCGGTTCCTGCCAGGGAACTTGCTCGCTCCGCACAAACACCCAACTCTACGCTTCTGCGGAGCCAAACCTCCGGCAGCGGATCTGACTCCCTCCCGCTGCCACAGGGCCCCTCCTGAAGTGGATCACCTAAGAGAAGCGATCTAAGCCTGCCCCTCCTGCCCCCGTGCACCTTGCCTACCCACCCCGGCTAATACGCCAGATCCCCAGCATCACAAGCCTGGCAGGGTGCAAGTAGCCCAGACGTGCCACACCACCCCACAGTGAATCCCGCCCCTAGGAGAGGGGAAGAGAAGGCACACACCAGTCTGACTGTGGCCCCAGCGGTGGGCTGGGCGCAGACATCAGGTCTGACTGCGGCCCCGCCCACCAACTCCAGTTATACACCACAGCACAGGGGAAGTGGCCTGCAGGTCCTCACCACACCAGGGACTATCCAAAATGACCAAGCAGAAGAATTCCCCTCAGAAGAATCTCCAGGAAATAACAACAGCTAATGAGCTGATCAAAAAGGATTTAAATAATATAACAGAAAGTGAATTTAGAATAATAGTCATAAAATTAATCGCTGGGCTTGAAAACAGTATACAGGACAGCAGAGAATCTCTTGCTACAGAGATCAAGGGCCTAAGGAACAGTCACGAGGAGCTGAAAAACGCTTTAAACGAAATGCATAACAAAATGGAAACCACCACAGCTCGGCTTGAAGAGGCAGAGGAGAGAATAGGTGAACTAGAAGATAAAGTTATGGAAAAAGAGGAAGCTGAGAAAAAGAGAGATAAAAAAATCCAGGAGTATGAGGGGAAAATTAGAGAACTAAGTGATACACTAAAAAGAAATAATATATGCATAATTGGTATCCCAGAGGAGGAAGAGAGAGGGAAAGGTGCTGAAGGGGTACTTGAAGAAATAATAGCTGAGAACTTCCCTGAACTGGGGAAGGAAAAAGGCATTGAAATCCAAGAGGCACAGAGAACTCCCTTCAGACGTAACTTGAATTGATCTTCTGCACGACATATTATAGTGAAACTGGCAAAATACAAGGATAAAGAGAAAATTCTGAAAGCAGCAAGGGGTAAACGTGCCCTCACATATAAAGGGAGACCTATAAGACTCGTGACTGATCTCTCTTTTGAAACTTGGCAGGCCAGAAAGAATTGGCACGAGATTTTCAGGGTGCTAGACAGAAAAAATATGCAGCCAAGAATCCTTTACCCAGCAAGTCTGTCATTTAGAATAGAAGGAGAGATAAAGGTCTTCCCAAACAAACAAAAGCTGAAGGAATTTGTCACCACTAAACCAGCCCTACAAGAGATCCTAAGGGGGACCCTGTGAGACAAAGTCCCAGAGACATCACTACAATCATAAAACATACAGACATCACAATGACTCTAAACCCGGATCTTTCTATAATAACACTGAATGTAAATGGATTAAATGCGCCAACCAAAAGACATAGGGTATCAGAATGGATAAAAAAACAAGACCCATCTTTTTGCTGTCTACAAGAGACTCATTTTAGACCTGAGGACACCTTTAGATTGAGAGTGAGGGGATGAGAACTATTTATCATGAGACTGGAAGCCAAAAGAAAGCTGGAGTAGCCATACTTATATCAGACAAACTAGACTTTAAATTAAAGGCTGTAACAAGAGATGAAGAAGGACATTATATAATAGTTACAGGGTCTATCCATCAGGAAGAGCTAACAATTATAAATGTCTATGCGCCAAATACCGGAGCCCCCAAATATATAAAACAATTACTCATAAACATAAGCAACCTTATTGATAAGAATGTGGTAATTGCAGAGGACGTTAACACCCAACTTACAGAAATGGATAGATCATCTAGACACACGGTCAATAAAGAAACAAGGGCCCTGAATGAGACATTGGATCAGATGGACTTGACAGATATATTTAGAACTCTGCATCCCAAAGCAACAGAATATACTTTCTTCTCGAGTGCACATGGAACATTCTCCAAGATAGTTCGTATACTGGGTCACAAAACAGCACTTCATAAGTTTACAAGAATTGAAATTATACCATGCATACTTTCAGACCACAATGCTATGAAGCTTGAAATCAACCACAGAAAAAAGTCTGGAAAACCTCCAAAAGCATGGAGGTTAAAGAACACCCTACTAACGAATGAGTGGGTCAACCAGGCAATTAGAGAAGAAATTAAAAAATATATGGAAACAAACGAAAATGAAAATACAACAATCCAAACGCTTTGGGACACAGCAAAGGCAGTCCTGAGAGGAAAATACATTGCAATCCAGGCCTATCTCAAGAAACAAGAAAAATCCCAAATACAAAATCTAACAGCACACCTAAAGGAACTAGAAGCAGAACAGCAAAGACAGCCTAAACTCAGCAGAAGAAGAGAAATAATAAAGATCAGAGCAGAAATAAACAATATAGAATCTAAAAAAACTGTAGAGCAGATCAACGAAACCAAGAGTTGGTTTTTTGAAAAAATAAACAAAATTGACAAACCTCTAGCCAGGCTTCTCAAAAGAAAAGGGAGATGACCCAAATAGATAAAATCATGAATGAAAATGGAATGATTACAACCAATCCCTCAGAGATACAAGCAATTATCAGGGAATACTATGAAAAATTATATGCCAACAAATTGGACAACCTGGAAGAAATGGACAAATTCCTGAACACCCACACACTTCCAAAACTCAATCAGGAGGAAATAGAAAGCTTGAACAGACCCATAACCAGCGAAGAAATTGAATCGGTTATCAAAAATCTCCCAACAAATAAGAGTCCAGGACCAGATGGCTTCCCAGGGGAGTTCTACCAGACGTTTAAAGCAGAGATAATACCTATCCTTCTCAAGCTATTCCAAGAAATAGAAAGGGAAGGAAAACTCCCAGACTCATTCTATGAAGCCAGTATTACTTTGATTCCTAAACCAGACAGAGAGCCAGTAAAAAAAGAGAACTACAGGCCAATATCCCTGATGAATATGGATGCAAAAATTCTCAATAAGATACTAGCAAATCGAATTCAACGGCATATAAAAAGAATTATTCACCATGATCAAGTGGGATTCATTCCTGGGATGCAGGGCTGGTTCAACATTCGCAAATCAATCAACGTGATACATCACATTAACAAAAAAAAAGAGAAGAACCATATGATCCTGTCAATCGATGCAGAAAAGGCCTTCGACAAAATCCAGCACCCTTTCTTAATAAAAACCCTTGAGAAAGTCGGGATAGAAGGAACATACTTAAAGATCATAAAAGCCATTTATGAAAAGCCCACAGCTAACATCATCCTCAACGGGGAAAAACTGAGAGCTTTTTCCCTGAGATCAGGAACACGACAAGGATGCCCACTCTCACCGCTGCTGTTTAACATAGTGCTGGAAGTTCTAGCATCAGCAATCAGACAACAAAAGGAAATCAAAGGCATCAAAATTGGCAAAGATGAAGTCAACCTTTCGCTTTTTGCAGATGACATGATATTATACATGGAAAATCCGATAGACTCCACCAAAAGTCTGCTAGAACTGATACATGAATTCAGCAAAGTTGCAGGATACAAAATCAATGTACAGAAATCAGTTGCATTCTTATACACTGGTATTGAAGCAACAGAAAGACAAATAAAGAAACTGATCCCATTCACAATGGCACCAAGAAGCATGAAATACCTAGCAATAAATCTAACCAAAGATGTAAAGGATCTGTATGCTGAAAACTATAGAAAGCTTATGAAGGAAATTGAAGAAGATTTAAAGAAATGGAAAGACATTCCCTGCTCATGGATTGGAAAAATAAATATTGTCAAAATGTCAATACTACCCAAAGCTATCTACACATTCAATGCAATCCCAATCAAAATTGCACCAGTATTCTTCTCGAAACTAGAACAAGCAATCCTAAAATTCATATGGAACCACAAAAGGCCCCGAATAGCCAAAGGAATTTTGAAGAAGAAGACCAAAGCAGGAGGCATCACAATCCCAGACATTAGCCTCTACTACAAAGCTGTCATCATCAAGACAGCATGGTATTGGCACCAAAACAGATACATAGACCAATGGAATAGAATAGAAACCCCAGAACTAGACCCACAAACGTATGGCCAACTCATCTTTGACAAAGCAGGAAAGAACATCCAATGGAAAAAAGACAGCCTCTTTAACAAATGGTGCTGGGAGAACTGGACAGCAACATGCAGAAGGTTGAAACTAGACCACTTTCTCACACCATTCACAAAAATAAACTCAAAATGGATAAAGGACCTAAATGTGAGACAGGAAACCATCAAAACCTTAGAGGAGAAAGCAGGAAAAGACTTCTCTGACCTCAGCCGTAGCAATCTCTTACTGGACACATCCCCAAAGGCAAGGGAATTAAAAGCAAAAGTGAATTACTGGGACCTTATGAAGATAAAAAGCTTCTGCACAGCAAAGGAAACAACCAACAAAACTGAAAGGCAACCAACGGAATGGGAAAAGATATTCGCAAATGACATATCGGACAAAGGGCTAGTATCCAAAATCTATAAAGAGCTCACCAAACTCCACACCCGAAAAACAAATAACCCAGTGAAGAAATGGGCAGAAAACATGAATAGACACTTCTCTAAAGAAGACATCCGGATGGCCAACAGGCACATGAAAAGATGTTCAGCGTCGCTCCTTATCAGGGAAATACAAATCAAAACCACACTCAGGTATCACCTCACGCCAGTCAGAGTGGCCAAAATGAACAAATCAGGAGACTATAGATGCTGGAGAGGATGTGGAGAAACGGGAACCCTCTTGCACTGTTGGTGGGAATGCAAATTGGTGCAGCCGCTCTGGAAAGCAGTGTGGAGGTTCCTCAGAAAATTAAAAATAGACCTACCCTATGACCCAGCAATAGCACTGCTAGGAATTTATCCAAGGGATACAGGAGTACTGATGCATAGGGGCACTTGTACCCCAATGTTCATAGCAGCACTCTCAACAATAGCCAAATTATGGAAAGAGCCTAAATGTCCATCAACTGATGAATGGATAAAGAAATTGTGGTTTATATACACAATGGAATACTACGTGGCAATGAGAAAAAATGAAATATGGCCTTTTGTAGCAACGTGGATGGAACTGGAGAGTGTGATGCTAAGTGAAATAAGCCATACAGAGAAAGACAGATACCATATGGTTTCACTCTTATGTGGATCCTGAGAAACTTAACAGGAACCCATGGGGGAGGGGAAGGAAAAAAAAAAGAGGTTAGAATGGGAGAGAGCCAAAGCATAAGAGACTGTTAAAAACTGAGAACAAACTGAGGGTTGATGGGGGGTGGGAGGGAGGAGAGGGTGGGTGATGGGTATTGAAGAGGGCACCTTTTGGGATGAGCACTGGGTGTTGTATGGAAACCAATTTGTCAATAAATTTCATAAAAAAAAGAAGTTTAAAGAATGTATTAGTCTTGAATTAACATAGCTGAGGGTCTATTATAAAAGACATTTCTTATGCCTCTGAGCCTGGTGCAGAAAATTTTGATATATACTCTCTCATCAGTAATTAATCTATGACCTCATAGACCAGTTAAGTGTCCTTTGGCACAATGTTAGAACTGAATGAACTTAAATTCTAGCTCAAAGGCAATCATTAGCCTTCATTGGTTACCGAAAATAGGAGAGTATCATTGAACGCTATCTACAAATAGTTACGAAGTCTCTCTGAAGAGTGAAGTAGGCTGAAGTAGATCAGTGTTTCAAAAGAGATTTTATTTTACGTTATTTTAAATACTTTGTTTGTTATGTATTAAGACTATTTGTCAGTCTCCTTGTCAGAAAATGTGTTGATGTGTTGGAGGAAAAAGGGTGGAATGTACTAGGAGCAAATGAAGAAACGGTCCTTTGCTGAGGTCCTCTACCTACGGACACCTGCAACGCATACAATGAGTTCTTCAAATATTCTTGTCTTTCCATAATATGTGGCTTTTTAGTAATTAAATAGTTGATTGGGTTGGCTTTTATGTAGTTCTGTGTGCTTAGATAAGGACCCATAAAACATTAAAAATTTAAAGCAGAAATTAAATAAGTGTCCATAGGAGCTATATTTATAATAAGTAAGAATCATATTGAGATAAGGTGATCAAAGTACATAAAAGATGGAGATCCATTCATGGTATGGATGGAGTGAATGGCCATGCCCTCTGACTTACCATGTCTACTGAGATTCATAAATCATTAATTCTACCTGGAAGTTTTCTGAGCTGTATCAATTACTCTCTACTTGTAAGAATGAAGCCAGAGTAATATTGGCACTTGTCTGAAAGCACTTTGCTTCATGCTTACCCAAATAAGCGTTACCATTTACTTCTTTTTTTTTCCTTATCTCCCCTCACACAGTGTTTCTAGTGGGATGTGGAAACACAGGAGTGACTGCTGTCAATACATTCACCAGCTTTTCAGTGTGTGACTAGACCTTAGCACTCTGAACCTTTATCTCATGAAGCCTGTCCAATGGCATGTAATCTGTTAATTGTGCATATAAGTTAATGAGAGCTATTCAATGTTTATTCATTTTTGCAAATACTTGATAATTTCAGTTTGTTTTCATGCTGATATCATTTGAAGATGCACTGTTACATATCACATAATCTAACAAATTGACCGTTTGTAAATGCCTTGCATAGACCTTGCAAAACATCAGTAGAATTATCAAGAAACAAAACAGCGATACAAAATAAAATTAGGGGTGCATGGGTGGCTCAGTTGGTTATGCATCCAACTTCAACTCGGGTCATGATCTCGTGGTTCATGAGTTCAAGCCCCCCAATCAGGTTCTGTGCTGGCAGCTCAGAGTCTGGAACCTGCTTCAGATCCTGTGTCTCCCTCTCTCTCTGCTCCTCCCCTTCTCATGCTCTGTCTCTGTCTCTCAAAAAAAAATAAAAGTTAAAAAATTTAAATAAAAAAATAAAATTAGTCTCTTATAGAGGCAGCAAAAAAAAAAGAAAATATTGATGAAACGGTTATTTATAGACAAGAAATAATGGAGCCTCCTGCCATGTTCAGTGTCTCTTCAAATACATCTTTCAATCTGCTAAAATTTTCTTTGCTACTCCTATCCCTGCTCTCTAGATAGTTCAGAAATTCTGTTCATATTTCAGTTTTTAGCACAAGTGTCTCCCCTTCTATATATGGACTTTTCTGTCCATTCATATATGAAAGGACTTTTCTCCCTTATTACTTCTTTATGGTTTTCTATCTTTCTTCACTGTCACTACTTCTTCAGGGAGAGGCCTTATTATGTGTATTTACAGTGACAAAAATAGCCCTGCTGAATACGAGACATCATCACGTAAGTCGTAAATGATTACCATCACAATTTCTCCTGAACATTCTGAGTTCAGATGTCTTAAAATCTCCAGTGTTGTTGGAAGAAAGTAAATGACTCCAATGACACCCCTTAGAAAAATATGCTTGGTTGCTGTTAATTAAGCTGCAAGTAAACTCAAACGAAGTTCCCAAAGGATTTATTATAAATAAATCCACTATGACAAAGAATTGGTTGCACTTTTTCTCCTCCTTCTAATATTAAGATGATGCCATGTCACAAAATCTCCCACTCTTAAACCATTCAATGTGATCATACCTGAACTTTAATCGCACTGTCTCATTAGGCAAGGTAAATCTATGGCTTTTGTTAATAAGTGTTTGAAGGATATATGGGGGATTTAACCACAGAATGAAATTACTTTATTGCTCATTTATTATTTTCTCTTTAACTATCGTATCTTCCTCTTATCTCCTAATTTATTGCCAATGCTCCAAAACAACATAAAGCTTGACTCTTAATGAACATCCTGAAGGTCAGTGCAGAGACAGAAATTGGATTCCATTTTTTTTCCCCTCAACTAAGATTATTAGACAGGACACTTTTCCCAATAATGTCAAAGACTGGAGCTCCATGTTAACAAAGATGTGACACAATTCAATTATTCAGGGTCATTCCATGGGACGAGTGTGATCCAAGGACAAACTGAAGGAAATATGGGGCAGAATGCAAGACTTTGGAAGTTACAATGTACTCTTTGTAAGATGACCTTCCCACTTGGTTCTGTCACATCCCTGGTCTCTCTCTGGCCATCTTATCTTCTCTTGTTCATGGCTGCAGTAGTACACCTTCTCACCCAACTAATACTTTGTCCTATACGATCAAAGCTGCTACAAAGTTTGAATATCAATTGTGTACGAGTAAACATAATAGTAGCTTTTAATATATATTATTGTCAATAAAACATTATAATGTCTATTTTATATACATTAATGGAAATTAGTTAACTTGTGCAAAGTCAAATCGCTACAGCTTGAGAGTACTTATTTCTCCCTGCCCCACAAGACTGGTGCTTTGTGGAAAAAATAGTTACTCTGTGTTTTGATCTCATAAAGAATAAAAATGATTTAAAGAGTAAGCAAAAAAGTAAAATGGGATAAAAATGATTGGATAAGTTAGAGCATTTGCTTTAAATGAAGAACCTCTGGGAAATCAAGGGTAACTCTCAGACAATGTTTTTTACAGATGTGAACAAATATTTTATAGGTAAGTGCAAGAAAGCTTTATAGCAGAAAATTACTGTTTTTATTCATCCAACCTCTTAACCCACTCAAGTGGTTATACAGCAAAGAGCTAGTTGTGACCCAAACCTCCATACTACCCTTGGATGTCACCTTGTTTTAGATTTTCAACATTCTGAAAAGCTTAAGTATAAGCTTATGAAGCCCACATCATTTTCCCTTTCCCTATGATCACCATTTCTGTATCTGACCACTCCCTGCACAACTTCTTCACAATAGGTACTAGTGACCCAGATCTCTACAGTCCCCTCCATGTACCTTGAGTCACGTCCTGCTCCATGAACTCTGTACCCAGGGGAGAGGACTTGGGTATAGTAGAGAATTATTTATCATCCTCTTCTTTACAAAGTCAATTCTGAGTCTCTTAGGAACACCTTTCACACATTTCTACTCATGCAAGGGAGTTGTAAATGCTTTGAGAGAATACCTTGCATAAGCCATAAAATCAATTTATAAGATTACAGGGAGGAGTGGGACACACAGACCAATCTCTGCATGCTTTTTGATCAAACTCCTTCTGCCCATTCTGTGCCCTTCTTTCCTCTTCTCTGATAAGGACCTGGTATCCAAGAGGATGCAATTCACTCCTGGGACCCTTGTCATAAGCCAAAGCCGAAAAATGTAATCCTAGAAATATAAATCTTATTGAAGAAATAAAATTATCAATCCAAACAGTCACACTTCCTAGAGTGGAAAGAAAAGGTCTCCCAACATCACAAAAATGACATATGAGTGAACTAACAGACTCATGGAAAATCTTTACCCAAAATGGCAGTTAGAGTTAGTCTGACTTTATTTCCATTCTGTTGTTAATGACCTTGGAAATCAAGAAAAACTTTTCTATGAACTTGCAGCTACAGAAAAGATCAACACTTGTCATAAAAAAATAGTTATTTCATCCATCTGCTGTTTGATTTCCGTCCTTCAATCTGACTATTACACCCGCGTTTTCAAAGGTCAGAGAGTTTTGCTGCATTTGATCGTCAGTAGGTGGGAGGCATCACTTTTAAAAAGTACCATTTTCAGGACAGGCTCAAAACAGTGAATCTAATAAAGTTCTACAGAGAATGATTACAAAGTCAGACCTCAAAGGTTTGATTTACTTGCTGAAGAGCAGAGAGATAATAGTTATGGAGTAGGAACAAAAATAATCACACAATGAGAATGGCATGATTTTTTTTAAGTGCCTACTAATTATCATATTTTTGAGACTTAATAGAAGTCAGCATGCAATCCTGATGATTTATGTGGCTCTCTCCTACTGTGATGTATTTCCGCTATCCACACCATTATTCCTCAATTTTTAACCTGCTTGTTTTTGTTTTTATTATTTTTTCTTTAATCTGGAGAAAATCAAGGATGTGTTGGTCTTCAGTTTAGTAAACACATACAAAATACTTAATCATTTAAGAAAAGAATCCTTTGTAAACTATGCACATTGTGAACAAGACCCTAGAAAATAAGTAGCGAAACAAATGTCCCAAGAATCAACTTGTCATCTTAATTCTGACCCACTTGAGTTTATTTTCATAGACTATAAATGAACACAAAAAAACTTGGAAAAGAGAGACTAAATGGGGACGACTTCTGTAGGATCATAAAACAATTATATGGTCGGGTACTCAGATACCTTGAAGTAGACATAATTATTTTTATCAGTTTTGAAAACTATTATATCTATGTTCATCATTTCAAGTACTTCTGGTATCCCAAAGCTGTGCCACTTACTACCACACCGTGTCTCACGATTCTGCTACTCAGAATTACAGTGTAACAGTTAATATCTATTTAATTTTTACAATGTGCCAGGCAGCCTGGTAAGGTCAAATGTGAATTATGTTAGTAAGTACAAAAATGCTATCAGGTAGTGTTGTGATTTTGTCAAATTTACATTTGTTAAGTAGAACACTGGGTGTCAGATGGGAAGCCTTGGATCAACAAAGACCACAAGGAATGAAATAGAGAAGTTTGTTACTCATATGTCCTAAGGAAGCACATGGCACTTCTCGAGGGGCCATAAGGGAGGGCAAGGCAGCATGCAGGCAGAGACTTTCAGGTCTTGGGGTTCTAAGAGTCTGTAGGTGAAGTGTTTTGGGATTTCTAAACTAAGGAAAAATAGGGTAATTCAAACTGAGAGGGAGTTGAGGTTAACTCCACAGGGGGACTAAGAGGTACACAAGGGAAGTCCACAGAATTCAGTGAGATTGCTTAGCACAAAGTCTGTTGGGAAGTCATATCAGAAACTGACATTTACATATGTCACTGTGACTTTTTATCCACGGCATGCCTTGCATGAGGGACTATGCCCTTTTTTAAGGCCCCGTCAGGCCACTTGGCCAAACAACATGAACGCTGACACAACAATACCATGGAATAGCTTAACTAAAGTCTTGACGGGTAGGTTCTATTATTTCTCTCTATTTTGAACAGGAAATATGAGGACCATAGAAATTTTGCAGTGTGTTAAAGAGCACACAGCTAGGGGGGCACCTGAGTGGCTCAGTCAGTTAAGCATCTGATTCTTGATTTCAGCTCAGGTCATGATCCCAGGGTCATGGGATTGAGCCCCGCATTGGGTCCCACACTGAGTGTGGACCCTGCTTACAATTCTCCTTCTGCCCCTCTCCCCTGCTTGCATTCTCTCTCTTAAAAAAATGACACAGCTAGTGTGGAGTTGAATAGTTGAAATCAGGAATAACTTTATTTTATCTACTTCCAGATCACAAATATTACCTTCAATGAAATCTCCCCAATTATTTTTTTTCTTAGACAGTTTACAGCTTAATCTAGAGGAGATGATTTCTAAAGATAAAAGTACTTATTTCCAAATAAATATAGCCATTAGAGTTGTATTGAAGATCTGTATTATACAAGACACTGTGGAAAATGTACGGACAATGATTTCAAGAGAATGAGGCTATTTGTAAGGAGATCCAGAGTTGGCGGCTTTTGAAGAAGTGTGGTCTTGAAGAAAGAGGACACAGTTTGAATCAGCTTGGTGGTAGTAAAATGGGAGAAAAGAGAAATAGTTTGTAAAATCTTTAGAGGAAAATGCTCAAGAAAAGTTGACTGAACAAACTTGAGAATATAAAGAACCAACAATCAAGCAAGGAGCAAGATTTATGAATAAGGCATGTATTCTAATTTCTTTTCCCAGGATAAGAACAAAGTTTTCGGTAGTATACTGACCAAAAATTGGAAGATGCTATTAAATATATTTAGTACAAAACTTTTAGATGATATTGGGCAGTCATCAAAATTTTTGAGTGCTCATAAGAAAAAACAAAAACTTCAGTACCTACCATGTATTTCTTATAAAGACCAAATAATATATAGTATTTGTAAAGCATCCAACGGACAGTTCAGTACAGAAAATGAATTTGCAAAGTTTGTATCTTTCCCTCCGTAATCATGGCCAAAATTAGTCCATATCTCAGGGTTGTGATTTTAATATATTGGAGTTTCCCTTTTCATTTCTATCCAATAAATATTTTTGAGCACTAGACACTGTGCCAGACTCTGAAAATATAAAAATAAATGATATTCAGCCCCTGACCTTAGCACATGTAAATAAGGAAAAGTTAGGTGAGACTGTCCATAAAACTGTGAGCATCTACTGTTTCTCAGACATTGTGTAGAGTGGTTCATTTTAACCAGGGGTGACTTTTTCTAATGACTGAATGTGTAAATCTTACTATTACCATTTTGTTAATCACTTTCCTTCTGTCTTGTAGATATTTTTTTTCTTTCTTTTACTCTTTCTTCTCTTCCTTTGTAGTTTGTTCAATTTTTGTAGAAGCAAGCTTTGCTTCCTTTTTCATTTAATTTTATGTATCTTCTTTGGGTGTTTTCTTTACAGTTACCAAGAGACCTATATAAAACACACGATAGTTATAACAATATATTTTAAGCTGGAAAAAAACTGAATTTAAATAATGTACACAAAATCTACACTATACTTGTCCCACTCACAAACTCTACTCTTTGAGTAGAGAAACAATAACAAATTATCTGAAAAAAATGAATTAGTAGCTAACATAGAAAGAGGACACTAATCATCTAATTAATTGTTTGGATATGAAGATAATCACAGATGTGGGAGAGGAAGGTTGCAGAGTGATGCTGTTACAAAGAGTTACTAAGATTCTACTAACTTGGTGGTTTTACTTTGTTATTTTATTTACCCCTGTTTAGTGGACTATTAAATCAAGAATCTCAGATTACATGCCTTGTCCATCATCATACAGCTAGCTTTGTGGCTGAGCTAAAATTTGCACACAAGGATTGTGGCTCCAGTCTGCCTAAATGACATTCTGATAAGTTGAATGTCATGAGGACTACCAGGCAAATTAAAAGGCAGCAAGAGAGAATGACACATATTTCAACAGAAGAGAGAGGAAGAAAACAGGAAATCAAAGTTATTCCTTACCTACTATGAATTATATGTTCTGTTAGGTACTTTATTTTATTAACCACAATGTAACATATCGAAGTAGGCATTGTAGTATTTTTACAAATGAGTTTAAGTTGTAATAAAAATTGCCAAATGTGGGTTGAGGAATTAGAGGATCCACAAAGGCCAAAGACACATTCTAAATCTTCTCTAAAATTCCCTCCTCACCCCCATACCTATCATTATCTCATTGCATACTGGTCATTAATAATTTACTTTTCTCCTAATATAGTAGTAATCAGAGAAATGGGGAGGGGGGAAAGTACAAACATATATACATGCAACACCCAAACAGGATGTATTATCATTGTTGTTATTAATAAAATTGTTACTTTTAGTCTTTTTGGCTTGCTAGTCTAAGAGGACAGTGATGCAAATTGCTATAGCCACAGCCACCTAGGTGGCTCAGTTGGTTGAGCATCTGACTCTTGATTTTGGCTCAGGTTATGATCTCATGGTTTTATGGGTTCGAGCCCCACATCTGGCTTATGACCATGCAGAGCCTGCTTGGGATTCTCCTCACACTCTCTCTCTATGCTCCTCCCCTGATCATACTTTCTCTGTCTCTCTCAAAATAAATAAAATTAAGAAAGAAAGAAAGAAAGAAAGAAAGAAAGAAAGAAAGATTGCTACAACCACTGTGGAAAATGGTAGAGAAATTCCTCAAAAAATGAAAAATAGAAATATCATATGATCCAATAATTCTACCATTGGATGTTTACCCAGGAAAAATGAAAGCAATAATTAAAAAGATACATGCACTCCTATGCTTATTGAAGCATTATTTACAATAAGCAAAATATGGGTGCTACCTAAGTGTCTGTCAATAGATGAACGTTTAAGGAAACTGTGGTATACATACACAACAGAATATTACACAGCCCCAAAAAAGGATGAGATCACACCATTTGAAAACACATGGATGGACCTAGAGGGTATAATGCTAAGTGACATAAGTCAGTCAGAGAAAGATAAATACCATATGATTCCACTCAGAAATAGAATCTAAAAATGAATAAATAAAAAGCAGAATCATAGCTATAAAGAGCTATAAATGCAAAGAGAACAAACTGATGGCTACCAGAGAGGAGGGGAGTTGGGGTTTGGACAAAATGAGTGAAGGAGAGAGAGATAACAGGCTTCCAGTTAGAGTGAATAAGTCACGGGAATAAAAAGCAGAGCGTAAGGAATATAGTCGATGATATTATAATAGCAATGTAATGGGACAGATGGTAGCTATACTTGTGCTAAACACAGCATAATATTTAAACTTGTCAAATCACTAAACTGTACACTTGAAAAGTGGTCACAATGTGTGTCAACTATACTCACATTAACTAACTAACTAACTAATTAAATAATAAATAAATAAATCCCATGCTATAAGCAATGCTTGCCCATCATCAGGTGAAGTTTCCCTTTTCTCTCAGTGGAGTGTATAGGGTCATATCAATTCACTACATTCTTATTTCCTGGTCAACCACAAGATGCCGACCTGACTGGAGTTATTCTTCCTGGATTTCCGTGAAGGTCTGAAGTACCCTGAACCTTCCCTGGAGACTATGGATTACAGTACTCAAAAAATTGTTGGAAGTAGATGATGTTCATGCTACTTGAAATGCAGTTAATATGTTTCATTGGCCCAGTGCATTCTTGGTAAAATTAGGAAAACCAACACTTATTTTTTGTTTTACATTTTGTCCAAACCTTTCTTTGTAGTAAGTTTGGTTTCTTTTCCTTTTTTGTTTAAGTTTATTTATTTATTTATTTGAGACAGAGACTGAACGAGTGGGGGAGGGGCAGAAAGAGAGAGAGAGAGAGAGAGAGAGGGAGAATCCTAAGCAGGCTCCACACTGACAGTTAAGAGCCCTACAAGGGGCTCAAACTCCTAAAGCCAGGAGATCATATCCTGAGCTAAAACCTAGAGTTGGACGCTTAGCCAACTGAGCTAGCCAGCTGCCCCAGTTTATTTTCTTTATTAATAAAAACTTGTAACATTCCACTCAATCAATATACACGTTAACTGGTTAATAATTTTTTGGCTAATCAACCACTAAAATTTTTACTGACTTCAATCTTTAAAACTTACTTCAAAGTAATTGTTTTGTCAACCTTGATTTTCATTGTTTTCTAAACAGAATTGAACAGTTGTTTTAGCCTTATAAAGATGAAGCCTGAAGAAGTGCTGAGGGGAATAGAAAATATATAAACACATAATAGAGATGGTGCATATCACAGCAAATACTATTCTGACAGATGTTGAGATGGGAGCAGGAATTTAATAGATCTTTCTTTTATATTGGTTTGTATGTAGAAGCTTTCTCTCTTATTTGTTAGGGGGTGGTTAAATCTAGTAAGGAAAACTGACACTCTAGTTTCAAAGTGTGTCTATATTTTGTTGGATAATATATGAATTATACCTTAAAATGACCCCATGTTTTATGAAAGTAATAGGACTGCAGATACTCCCAATATCCCATGTTGCTGGGGAAAAAATGGAAATGAATACTTTCCTTTCATGCAGTTGAGAAATTTTAGGACTGTAACCTCTAAACTAACTTTTTCTTATTTCTAAAAAGATAACAAAACAAGTTGGTAGGGATGGAGGCAGGCCTTTATAAAGCAGCCCACTAAAGAGTTTAATTATTTAACATTGTTATTAAGTATTGTTTGTTAATTTAAATAAAATATTCAATAATAATAATAATAATAAACCCTTAACAAAAGCCATTTGTATTCAAGATACATATCGCATTTCATTCAGTCATTACAGGTAAATACTATTATATTTTTACATTAATTTAAACAATGAAACTGTATCTGTTTTATAATTTAAGGAAACTGAAACATAGGAGTTATTTAAATTTCTTTGGTTTGCCTAACACCAGAACTATATTATTTCCACTCAATCACTATGCTACCATGAACTTCCTATTTTTAGAAACAGGAGAATTCATTTTTATGCACTAGCCTTTAATTAGTAATTGGTTCCAAATTCTTCACACTAGATTAATTATTAAATTTCAGCATATACACTGTAATTATGTTTACCTTTTTAAAAATCCAAATCCCTAGACTCCACCTGAAGAGCTGCTTAGGATGCAGTGCCTAAACCTGGTTTTTAATAATCTCCCCATGTTGCAAAGTTTAGGAGGTCCCAACACACTTTACTATATTAGAATCTCAACATAACTTACCTTAACCAGATGACTAGCATTTATTGAACACTTTCACAATTCTGGACTATGATCTAAGAACCTTATAAATCTCTATCTGTTTATACTCAATCCCACACCTAAAATCTTTCTTCATAATAAACTCCCCTTTGCCTGAAAATCATTCCTCTCACCTTTAATTAATTATTTGTTTTCTTATGTCTTAAGCTCTGTTTCACTTCTCACTCCCTCTGGAACGACTTTTCTAGCCATGTCAAACTACATTTTTCTTCGCCCTACTACACCAAAAGCACATCTCATTTACTTACACATTTTATTATTTTAACACATAAACACACTGTCATAGTTTGAATAATTTAGTGTGTGTGTGTGTGTGTGTGTGTGTATGAAGAAAATCAGCTTGAAAGGATTTGGCTCCCCATCACGGGACTCCTGCAGAACTATATTTAAAAGACATAGATGAAGACAATTTGGGTGAACAGATTCTGTTGAAATAAACAAGGTATTTGTTTTATTGCCTATGAGAATCAGAAACCAGAGGCTGGGGGAACTATACTAATTTGTGTATCCATGAAGGTGTTATGCCTTGCACATCCAAATGAGTTTATCTACATTAGCATGTTCACCTTGGGACATTGCATCTATTATATAATACTGAAGGTTTAGGTCTTTTCTAAAACATAAATCAATTCCTATGAATCTTTTTCAAGGTGGAACTCAAACCCTTAATCATGACCTGGCCTCTGCATCCCTTTTGAATTATCTTATAAACCCAATCTCTTTTTCAGCCTCATAGAAATATTTACATTTTCTGGAATGTAGGATGGCTACGATGGCTAAATTCCCATTCCTTGAAATACATGGTTCACTGTGCTTGTGTTACCTTTTCCCTATTGGGTGAGTTTCATCATAAAGAACTTCCTTTTACTCTTCTTTTAGGAGACACACCAGCACTCTTATTAGAAGCACAAGAATGGAAATCTATTTATTTCTTCTATTTAATTTATTTAATTCTTCATAATTTAAACACAAAATTGAAAAACCCATATCTATTTCTGTAACAATACAAAATGGTACAGACATTTTAGAACACAGTTAGGGGGGTGCCTGGGTGGCTCAGATGGGTGAGTGTCCCACTCTCGATTTCAGCTCAGATCCAGGGTTGTGGGATCAAGCTTTGTGTTGGTCTCTGTGCTGAGCATGGATCCTGATTGGGACTCGCTCTCTCTCTCTGAAAACAAGAAAAGAAAGGAAAAGAAAGGGAAAGAAAAGAAAACAAAAGAAAAGACAAGAAAAGAGAAAAGGAGAAATGAAATGAAATGAAATGAAATGAAATGAAACAAAACGAAACAGAAAAAAAGAAACAGAAACAGAAAAGAGTTAGGTGGTTTCTTACAAAACTAAACATACTCTTACCATGTGTCCCAGAAAACACGTTTCTTGGTATTTACCCAAAAAAGTTTCAAACTATGTCCACACAAAGACCTCAACACAGATGTTTTTAAGCAGCTTTATTCATAATTGCTAATATTTGAAATAAAAAAGGCGTCCTTCAGTACATGCATACATAAATAAACTGTGATCCATGCAGACAATGAAATATTATTCAGCACCAAAAGGAAGTAAGCTATTAAGACATGGAAAGATGTGGAGGACATTAAATCCATATTACTAAATGAAAAAAAGCCAATCTGAAAAGGGTACATACTATGTAATTTCTAGATACATGACATTCTAGAAAAGGAAAAACTGTGCATACAGTAACAAGATCAGTGGTTGCTAGAGGTTGAAAGTTGAAAAGGCAGAGCACAGAGGTGTTTTAAGGCATTGAAAATACTCTGCATGATATTATGGTGATAGATCTGGCCCTATACATTTATGCTAACCTATAGAATGTAAAAGCCCAAGAGAGGACCCTAATGTAATATATGGACTTTAAGTGATTATGTGTCAATGTAACTTCATTAATTGTAATAAATTGATCACGTTGATGGGAAATGATGATAATGGGGAGGCTTATACATGTATGGAGCAGGGGTTGTATAAGAAATGTGTGTAACTTCCCCCTTAGAAATATCTGGATCATCCTCTGCAGTTCACTATTCTAAAGAAAATTCTTTTTTTTTTTTTCAACGTTTATTTATTTATTTTTGGGACAGAGAGAGACAGAGCATGAACGGGGGAGGGGCAGAGAGAGAGGGAGACAGAATCAGAAACAGGCTCCAGGCTCTGAGCCATCAGCCCAGAGCCTGAAGCGGGGCTCGAACTCACAGACCACGAGATCGTGACCTGGCTGAAGTCGGGCGCTTAACCAACTGCGCCACCCAGGCGCCCCTCTAAAGAAAATTCTTAAGTACAGAACAAAACAAAACAAAACAAAACAAAACCCTAGCTGAATTCAGCTCTGGGGATGACAGCATGAGGAGCTCTGTGGACCCACTTCACAGCAAAACAAATCCAACTGGTAAGAACTACTAAATAAAACAGTGAATTAGAGTACCTAGGAATTGTCCAAAGTGTATACAGTAAATAAATAAAAATTTATTTAAGAAATCTAGGTGTGCCTGGTTGGCTCAGTCTGTTAAGCATCCCACTCTTGATTTTGGCCCATGATTTCATGGTCATGGGATCAAGCACAGTATCAGGCTCTATGCTGGGCATGGAGCTTGCTTAAGATCTCTCTCTCTCTCTCTCTCTCTCTCTCTTATTCTCTCTCTCTCTGGACCTTTCCTCACTAGTGTGTATGCACACTTTTTTTCTCTCTCTCTCAAAACAAAACCAAACAAGAACAAAAACAAAAAAAAATATATTAAAGTCTGCTAGGAACAGCAAAACTCTGGGGTATTTGATCCACAATATGTTCTCTCTTTCCTCCACCTTCCCAACCCAGCTCAGTCGAAGCCTCAGCCCTGACAAGTATAGTCAAGAAAACAAGATTCCCTTATGTTCGGTCCCCAGTCAAGGCTTACTAAATCTCACTGGAAGCTGGGAGAGGCAGCACAGGACAACAGCACTTCTCACCCCCTTCCAATTATAAGCTGAACAGACAAAATTTCTGGTCAATGTGGCCAAAAGCTCAGGGATTCTCTCCTTCCATCTGACCTGAATCCATCAGAGGGAGGCTATACCTCAGGTACAATAGGATGTGAATATTGGGACACTGAGTCCAGTCCCCCCTCATCATAGGTTAGAAGTTCCACAATGAAAAAGGTAAGCCAAGTTCAGAGTTTACTGACAGGCTTAGATTAGTGACTAAAAGAGTCTTTCAAACAAAGATGTTTCGGGATCAACAAAAACTACCACTTATATTTAGCAGATTCACCCTTTAATAAATACTAAAGAAAATCCTATAGGCTGAAACAAATAAATCCAGGGAGAAATCTGAATCCATACAGAAAAAAAAGCACCCGTAAAAGATATTTTGTAATTATAAAGACAGTACAAATGCATATTTTTATTCCTTCTAAACTTATTTAAAAATTTTTAATGTTTATTTATTTTTGAAAGAGACAGAGACACAGCATAAGAGGGGAGGGGCAGAGGGACATGGAGACAGAATCTGAAGCAGATTCCAGGCCCCCAGATGCCAGCACAGAACTTGACACAAGGCTCAAACCCAGGAACCGTGAGATCATGACCTGAGCTGAAGCCGGGCAGTTAACTGAGTCACCCAGGTGTCCCCTCCTTCCTAACTTAATATAAAAAAAAATTGTACAATCATCTATAATATGGCCAAATAATTTTTTAATAAGGTGTCAAGACCACATAATAAGGAAAGAAAGTCTTTTCAACAAACAGTGCGGGAAAAATTGAATATTCACATACAAAAATGAAGTCAGATTCCTACCTCACACCATATACACAAAATAACTCACAATGGGTCAAAGCCTAAATGCAACACTTAAAACTATAAAACTTTCAGAAGAAGAAAGAGGAAATGCCTTATGACCTTAGATGTGGAAGTGATTTATTAGATATAACAGCAAAAGCACACATTAAAAAAGCAATAGATAACTTGGACTACCTCAACACTAAAAACTTCTGTGCATAAAATGATACAATCAATAAAGTGAATGCCAGACTCTGAAAAGGGAGAAAATATTTGAAAATCATCTGTCTGATAAGGGGTTACTATCCACAATATTTTAAAAACTCCCAAAACTCAACAATGAAATAACCACCAACCCAGTACAAAATGAACAAAGGGCTGGATAAAACATTTCTCCAACAAAGATATACAAATGGCCAAAAAACAAAACAAACAAAAAAAAGATGCTTAAAATCACTAACCATGAGGATAATGCAAATCAAAACCATGAGATACCACCTTATTGGTATGGTTATTGCTCAAAACAAAGAACAAAATCTGGAATATAACGAATGTTGAGGAAGATGTGAAGAAAGTGGAATCTTTCCACACTTCTAGTGGGAATTAAAATGGTGCAGCCACTACAGAAAACAGTATGAAGTTTCCTCAAAAATTAAACATAGAATTATTATATGACCAGCAACTCTGCTTCTGGGTATATACCCAAATGATTTGAAAATAAGATCTAAAAGAGATGTTCATAGCAGCATTATTCACAATACCTACACAGTGGAAGTAACTCAAGTGCTCATAAAAGATGAATGGATAAATAAAATGCATTATATAGACACAACGGAATATTTTTAAGCCTTAAAAAAGAATTTCTGACACATGATACAGCATAGATTAACCTTGAGAGCATTATATTAAGTAAAATAATTCAATTACAAAAATTAAATGCAATATGATTCCAAGTATATGAGCTACCAAAACTATTCAAATTCGTAGAGACAGAAGGTAGAATGGTGGTTGCCAGGGCCTGAGGGAGATTGGAATGGAGAGCTGTTTAATGATACAGACTTTAAGATTCAAAAGATGAAAAGAGTTCTTGGGGCGCCTGGGTGGCTCAGTCAGTTAAGCATCTGGTTTCCGCTCAGGTCATGATCTCCTGGTTGGTAAGCTCAAGCTCTGCTTGGAGTGAATCCCGTTTCTCTCTTTATCTCTCTTTCCTCTCTCTTTCTCTCCCTTTGCCCATCACTCACTTGTGCCCTCTCTCAAAAAAGAAGAAAGAAAGAAAGAAAGAAAGAAAGAAAGAAAGGAAGAGTTCTGGAAATTGACTGCACAAATGTGTGAATGTGGTTAACACTACTGAATAGTACACTTAGAAATGTTTGAGATGATACATTTTATGTTATGAAGGCTTTATTATAATTAATTTTTTTAATTATAAAAAAAGATACATATAATTGTATCATCAGGTCTATGCCATATACATTTGACAAAAACAGCACAAAGGAGATAGATGGAGCACAGTTGCATTGGAATGAAAAGATCATAGCATTTCTCAAGTTGAATCCATAGAAACAGATGAAGAAATCCAGAGGAGATAAATAAGAAGTAAATAAAATGAACTATAAAAATATATACTTCCTCTCACTCCTTTCCTCATCTTCTTAATGGCTATAAAATTATGTACTGTAATAATTAAAACAATATATTGGCATATTTGTATGATATATATGTGTAATATGTATAGCAATATTAACACAAAAAGTGGGGGGGGATAGAGATACTTTCTCTATCTCACTGCAATTAATTTAATATAAATGTGAACTTGATGCTGGTAAATTCAGACATGGTAAAACCTAGAGCAACCTCTAATTTTTATATTTATATGTAAAATATATAATATATGTAATATATGATGTAATATATTGTATAATTACATGCGTTATTATATATGATATATTATAATTCTTTTATATTTTGCAATGGTATATTTATATGTGACATATAAAATATATAATTATATACATTATATATGATATAACTATTATCATTATGTATTATATATAGATACTTGGTATATAATTATATTAATATTGATTAATGTTAATTTGATATGATCAAATTAATATTGCTATGATACTATCTGTCAATATTAACATTAAATGTAACTGTAATAAACAATCCAAGCAAAAGTCAGAGATTGACAGAATAGATTTTTTTAATGTTATCAATAGAATACGCACTTCATATGCAAAGATACCAGTAGGTTGATAATAGAAAGCTAGAAAGAGATACATCTTGCAAAACATCAATCATAAGAAACCTGGAGTGACTACAAATACCAGACAAAATACACTACGAAACAAAACAAAATGTTAGTAGCTATAAAGTCAAATTTTTTAATGATGTAGGTACCAATGAACCTGGAAGTTACAACAAAACTGTACCTAACAGATATAAAAAACACTCCACCCAGCAAGGGCAGATTGTGCAATCCTCTTGAGTGCAAATGGAGAATTCTCCAGCTTATTCCAGACACTAGCCATAACTCAAGACTCAGTAAATTTAAAAAGAATGGAACTATACAAATTATGTTTTCTGATGAAAATAGTGTAACATTACATATTAATAGTAAAAAAAAAATTGGAAGTTCACAAACACGTGGAAATTATGCAACAATGCTAAATAATCATTACAACAACAACAAAATCCCAAAAAGTTACTTTGAGATAAAGGAAAGTGAAGATATAACACCAGCATGTATGGTAAAAGGCCCAAACAGTGCTGGACGTAAATTTATACCAAGAAAATGCCACAACTGAACAAGTGGGAAGATTTCAAATCAACCACCATAGCTTCCATCTTCTAACCCTTGAAAAACAAGGGCAAAATACACTCAAAGTAAACGGAGGGAAGGTAAAAATAAAGATTATAGCTGAAATTCATGAAACAGAAAGTAGGAAAACACAACAAAGGAAAATATGATTCCTCAAAACGACTAACAAAATTGACAAATACTTAACCTTCACTGAGAAAAAAAGAGAAAGACTCAAATTACTAAAATCAGAAAGGGAAGAAGAACATTACTACTAACTCTGTAGAAATAAGTCTATATGTGAACATATTAGGATAACTTAGATAAAGTTGGCAAACTGATTCAATAATAAACGGAACATCTTCAAATAATAAAGAGATTAAATTTGTAGTCTAATAACTTTCCTCAAAGAAACACCCAGAATCAGAGGGCTTCACTGATGAATTTTATTAAATGTTTCAAAAAGAAAAAAACAAATTCTTCACAAATTTATCAAAAAATGAAGAGAAGGAACTACTTTCCAATTCATTCTATGAGGTAATTATTATTCTAGTACCAAAGCCAGACAAAGACATTTTAAGTAAAGAAAATTACCAACCAATTCCTCTCACAAATATGAATGAAGAAGTTCTTCAGCATAATACTGAGAAATGAATCAAAATCATAAGGTTAAGAAATGAATATAAAAAACTCATACACAATGACTAAGTGGGATTTCTTTCAGGAATGCAAATTGGCCCACTTTTTGAAAAATGAATTAATGGAATTCACATATCTATAAAATAAAAACAAAATCATATTATAATTATCTTAAGGAATGCAGAAAAAGGGTGTGACAAAATTCATTAACATTTCATAAGAAACACACTCAGGAAACCAGGAATAGGTAGGAACTTCTTCAACCTAATAAAAGATATTTTTGAAAAAAAAAAACAAAAAACACAGTTAACATCTTACTTAATAGTAAAAGACCAGATGTGTTCTCCCTAAGATCAGGAAACATACAAATATGTCTGCTCTTGCTACTTCTAATAAATATTGTAGTAAAGGTTCTACTCAAACAAATTAAGCAAGAAAATGAAATATAAACCATCCAGATTGAAAAGATCGAAGTAAAACTATCCCTTTTTGCAAGTGGCATGATACATATTTAATTTTAAGGAATCCACTAAGACACTATTAGAACTAATAAAGGAGTTCTCAATGCTGTGTTCAGGATCAAAAATTAATGTATGAACATCAATTATATTTCCATACAATAGCAATAAGAAAGCCAAAAATAAAACTAAGAAAACAACACCATTAAAATGATACCAAAACCAATGAAATACTTAAGAATATACTTAATAAAAGGGGCACCTGGTTGGCTCAGTCAGTTAAGGGTATGACTCTTGATTTTGGTTTAGGTCATGATCTCCGGTTCATGAGATCTCTCTCCCTGTCTCTCTGCCACTCCCATACTTATGATTTCTCTTGCTCTCTGTCTCCAAATAAATAAACATAAGGAAAAAAAGAATATACTTAACTAAAGAAATACAAAAATTTTATTCTGAAAACTACAGGTCATTGCTGAAAGAAATTAAAGATATAAACAAATGAAAATATCTTGTATTCATGGGTTAGAATATTCCATATTGTTGATATGGAATACAGCCTCAGTTGATATAAATTTTAGCATAATTACTGAAAAAATACGAGTAAATTTCTTGCATACATTTACAAGGTGATCCTAAAGTTTATATGGATATTCAGAATGAGTAAGACAATCTTGAAAAAGAATAAGTTGAAAGACAGACTTCCAAATTCAAAAACTCACTCCAAAACCACACCAATTAAAACAATGTAGCACTGTTATTAGAAGGCAGGTAGATCAATGGAATAAAAGTCCAGAAATAAATCATCTCATTTATTGCCGATTGTGTTTTGAGAAGGGTGCCAAGACAATTACATAGTGCTTTCAACAATTTGTGCTGGGACAACTGGATAGCCACAAGCAAACAAACAGTTGGACTCCTATTTCGTATCATAAAAACTTAACTAAGAAGAAAGACATAAATATGTGATTTAAAACTATAAAACTCTTACAAGAAAGTGTGGTGCAACTCTTTGTGACTTTGATGTAGGCAAAGTTTTTTAGATATGACACCAAAATATAAGATTTAAAATAAGGTAAAAAATAAAAGATCAACTGGGCATTACCAAATTTAAAATATTTTGTGTTCTTTGGGCACCTGGGTGGCCAAAAAACATCATCCGACTTCAGGTCAGGTCATGATCCTGCAGTTTGTGGGTTCAAGCCTTGCATTGGGCTCTCTGCTGTCAGCACAGATCCTCTGCCCCCCTCTCTCTTTGCCCCTCCCCCATTGGTTGTCTCTATACATAAATAAATAACTTTTAAATAATTTAAAAGTTTTGTGTTCTTAAAAGACACAATCAAGAAAAGTACAAGATAAACCAAAGAATGTAAGAACATTTCTTAAAAATCTTATATCTGACCAGGCTTATATCTAGAATATATAAAGAGCTATCACAATTCAATAATAAAAAAATTCAATTTTTAAGATGCACCATGTGAGAAGCTATGAAAATGGCAATAAGGCCATGAAATGATGCTTAACATCGTTAGTCATCAGGGAATTGCAGATCAAAACTATGAGATACCTCTTCCTTCCTGCTACCATGGATATAATCAAAATGACAGAAAACAAATGTTGGCAAGGTGGTGGAAAAATTGGATTCCTCAGATACTGTTGGTAGAAATGTAAAATGGTGCAACCACTTTGGAAAATAATCTGACAGTTCTTCAGATGCTCAACATAGAATTACCATGTTGTCCAACAATTTCCCCCCTAGGTATACACTCAAGGAAATTGAAACGTGTATACACAAAATTTTGTATGCAAGTGTTCATAGAAACATTAGTCATAATAGCAAAAAAACTGGAACAAACCCAAATATACATTTTCTGATAAATGGTTAAGTAAAACCAACATTTCCTTGATATGGAATATTATTTAGTAATAAAAAATGGATATCTGCTTCATACTGTGACACGGATGAACCTGAAAAACATTATGCTGAATCAAAGGAACTAGTCACAAAGTACCACATATTATATGATTCAATTTATATGAAATGTTCAGAATAGGCAAATTTAAAGATACTAGAAGAAAATTAGGGATCGTTTAGGCTTGAATGAAATAGAGGTATTGAGATAATGGCTCAGAAGGGTTTGATAGAAAAATAAAACTGGCAGGTAAAGCAATATTTAAGGGAAAATATGTCTCCAATTGCTTATATTAGAAAAGAAGAAAAGTTAAAAAGAGAAAGAATCCCAAGCAAGCTCCATGTTGTCAGTGGGGAGATCATAACCTGAGCAGAAATCAAGAGCCAGATGCTTAACTGCTTAATCTACCGAGCCACCCAGGCTCCCCTCTGCTCAGTGATTTTTTTGTTTTTTTGCATGTGGCTTTCTACTACAAATTACCTTCTGTTCATAAGAAGAGTCTTTTATTTCTACTTGCCCATAGTATTTCCTAGCAGGAAAAATAAATAAATAGATGGTGATTTGCAAATGTGACATATTCACAGAAGTCCCAGCCCCTGACCCAAATACGACTTGTTCATGTCTCCTCACCCAGCACCAGCTAATATTTGTTTAATTGGTTTTTGGGGTTCTTTTTTAACTGGGTATAGGTGGTAAGTGGAGAGACAGTTAGGTATTCATCAGCATGAAGTAAGGGAAGAATTAATATTGGGTAGAGCACCAGGAAAATGAGCCCATGACATCAATGATTTGAAAATCATTATTTGAAACCATAGTGGGAATAATTCTTACCAGTTTAATGTATCCGAATGCATGTTTGGATGTTTTAATAGCATGTTTCACAGAAAGGGGAGAAACTTAGAGGATCCCTCTCTACCCCAACCCTGTGTCTCCTCAGAAGCCACCACATTTTACCATTTCTGATCTTTAACTCAAGGTCACTGGTATAATTCTACATAAACATATACAATTATTTTTTAATTCATCAAACTGATATAATACTTCTGGATATACAATAAAAGAATGGATATTTAGTTCATTTATGTTGCCTTTCAACACCACCTTTCCCAGTATTGAGTTTTAGTATCATTTTAAATTTCTGCAATTACAGTAAATTTAAAGCATATACTGAAACATTTCTTTCAGATATTTTAGATCTTTGAGGTATATCTTTTGATCACTACTTGCCAATGCAATAGGAATATAAACACTTTATTATATTTTTCTCCTCCGCTACATCTTTCTAAATTCTGTCAACTATGTCTTTAGAGTGAAACTTTCAGTCTATTCTGTGACCATAGTTTACTCTTGTCTTCTCCCTCTGTAGACTGATATAGTTAGTTTTATGGTCAGATTGTCCATTTCTTGTACAGTTCAGGAGTTTTTCTAAAGTTTCTTCTATTTTTTTAATCAAATTTTGTTAGAGAGAAATTATGTCACTGTTACTGTATCATTACAGATGATCTAGCTTCTTATATATCTGAATTCCACTTAGTTCATTCTTATTGGAGAGTTTCTTATCACTCAGTGATCTCCTGATCTCCTGTGGACCTTCTGTTTTCTAAGCCCACCGATTAGTTTTCATTCTGCCCTCTCTCCGGTTGGAATTTTGGGTAAGTTCTACCCTTCATTTTCCATGGAAGTCTATCTTTTTCTCGGTTTTGGCACTATTTTGTTGATTTTTGTTTTGTTTTAAATTTCTTTAGAAAATGTGCATAAAAATACACTTTGTGAATACTTTCAAGTCTGGATATGACTATATTTTTGCCTTACCAAAGTTAACTAATATTTTATCATGGTATTGGGATAGTACATTCAAAATATTTCCCTCAAGAACGTTGAAGGCTATTTTATTTCTGACATTCAAGATCGTTAAGGAAGAATTTAACATCAATTGTTAATACTTTCTTCCTTCCTCCCTCCCTTCTTTCCCTCTCCCCTTTACCTTCTGTCTCTTTCTCTTTCTTTCTTACTTCTGATTTCTCTGAACATTTGTAGAATCTTCTGTTTAATCTTCGTGTAGGTAGAAGTTCTTTTATAATTATCCTATTTGGTACTTACTGAGATTTTCTCCATAAGAAGCCTCATGTTTCTCTCCATCGCTGGGAAATGTTTGCTTGATATTTTCTTCTTCTTCTTCTCTTCTTTTCTTTTATTTTTGGGACGTTTATGGAACTTTCTGTAGAAAGATGTTAAGAGCTAGATTATTTACTTATATTTTACTTGTGCAAAATTCCTGTCATTTTTACCTTTTTTTAACTTCATAGTTTTCCCCCAACTTTATCTACAAGTAATTGATCTTCCCACATATGTATACTCATCCAGACTCCTTTCTTTAAATTTTCTGATTGTTCTCATTCAGTAGAAGCAAACATTTTTCAAAGCCCTCTGAAATATCGGTGAAGGTATTCATGTGTGTGTGTGTTTGTGGTTTCTTTGTTTATGCTCATTCAGTTGTCTCTGCTTCCTTGAGAATCAATTATTCACCCTTACTTTTTGTTATCTTTGGATTGTTTTCATGTTCCATGGTGATACTTGGTTGTTGTGAAAGAAGTTTTGGGGAACAACTTCTATTTAATAACTTATCTTCTTCACTGTTGAGTCCATTGTCTTTGAATTGCCTTCACAGCTTTAGGTTACTTTTCATTATGGCCCCACTCTTACTTCCTCTGAAACCAACTCTGATTCCCACCAGGTGATAAATTGGGTTGGAACTTTCCTCACTATGTCACCCGTTAGTGTGTTTCCAATTACTTTTAACATTTTAATATCATAAAGTATCTAATTCACTGAAGAGCCCTATATATATCTACATTAGTTGCTTATTGCTGCTACAGTAAATTTAGTGAACAAACTTAGTGAATTACACACACAGCAAACTTAGTGAATTACATACACAAATCCATTATTTTATAATTTTAAAAATCAGGAATCTGAAATGGCTTTCAGAGGGCTAAAGTTGAGGTGTTGGCAGAACCATGTTCTTCCTGAAGGTTCTAGAGGACAGTCCACATTTTTGTCTCTTGAAGCCTTTCCAGGCTGTGTGCACTGCTTGGCTCACGGTCCCTTCACCTTCAAACCCAGAATCATAGCATCTTCAACTTTCTCTCTGACCACTGTTTCCATCATTATGTTGTCATCCCTGTCTGACATGGTTGCCTCCTTCTAAGGACTCGTGATTCCACTGGGTCCACATTAGTAATTCAGGACAGTCTCCCCATCTCAATGTCCTTACGTTAATCACATCGGCAAAGTCACTTCTGCTGTTTAGGGTAACATATCCACAGGTTCCAAGGATTAGAATGTGAGCATCATTGATTTGGGGTAGAGGGTGTCATTAATCAATTGACCACACAGCCTATGCTGTCACAGATAATTCTCTTTTTGTATGGTTCTTTATCATAATGGGATCCTGAAACACAAGTAAAGATTGTATTTTCATGCTGCCAACTTGAATGAGGAAATTTAATCAGTTCCTTCAGACCAATGGCTATGACTTATGCATCCTCAGATGTTAGCATGTTACCTGTTATGATGCAGGTTCAGAGCAATTATTAATAAAATGAATTATATTGTTAATTTTATGATATATAAATATAGTCTCCATCTTATATGGCACAGTCAATAATTAGAAAATAAATTTTATCGTTTATGACATATTTATGTATATGTCTGTATGTGTGTTGTTCACAGATACCTGGGACTTTTAAAAGTTGTGGCTGAGCTTCTTCTTATATGCCTCACATCCTGGATCATGCACCTTGCACATAATAGGTGTTCAGAAAATATCAAGTCTTTGTGAGCAAACTGTCATGCCGTGTTAATGGATGTTCCATCTGTGGGAGGAGCCAAGCCTGGCAAGCATCCACACGATAATGATTATGATCCATATTGAGCAGTAAATTCTGGTTTAATTTGTTAAACTGTGTAGTACTATCTTCATAATAGGCTATTTACATGCACAATTTTAGTGAATGTTCATAGCGAACCTATTGGTAATTATCATTATCCTTCTCTTCATAAAAAGGGAACTGGAATATAGAGATTTTTTCACCAACTTTTTCAAGTTCTACAACTAGGATTTAGTTGTACTGGCATTTCAGGCCCCAGTTTACAGGTCAAAGCCCATGCTTTTTCTACAACACTACACTGATGTTCCTTTGTTAATTTTGAAGCATTGATGTGGAGAGGCCTCACTCAGGCATATGCTTTGTGTTGCATTTTCTGGGAGGTATAATTAATACCAAAGTGTTTTCAGTAGTCTGGTGTTTGCAAGGGGCACTTGTCTCAAAGACTGATCTTCTCTGCTGTGAGACTCCAGAGGGGTTACAAGTGCAGGAATAGAAAGGTCTGCCCTGCCTGTGTTTGCTTTATGGTACCAGGCCAATGAGACTCCATAAATCTGTTCTTGCCTTTGTTCTTATTGAGTTTGCTCTTCCCTATGCACAGACATTCAGGTAGCAATCTCCATCCATCAGAGCTGTCATGCGACTTACCTCTGTGCTTCTTGTGTTTGCTAATGTTATCAGCAGATGTTTTAGCCTCCTATCTGCAAAATTATTCATTCAAAAAAATTGCTGATTGACTGAAATGGGCCAGGCCTTGTGCCAGCATGCCATATTGGAAGGGATAGGAAAAGAGAAATGCAATGAAATTTGGCATTCGATGATGGAAATATATTTAGTGTAGGAACAAATAAATAGTAATTTATCTCTGAATGGAGATAGTATACATCAATAAGGGTGAAGCCAAGCTGACTTTTGAGCAGTGAAGAAAAGCAGTGGGATAGAAAGATGAGACGGGAGTAACTTGGTGTGAGGTCCTGTTGAGGGGTGTGGCTTCACACAGCCGCCTGCATGCATGTAGATTGTCTTCTAGCGGGAGAATACAGACAAGTATCTGAGTGTGTCTGTATGTGTGTCTGCATGTGTGTGTGTGAGTGTGTGCACATGCATGTCCAATGTGTATGTATGTGTGTGTATAGTGGTACCATTTAGTAAAGTGCTGAAGACGAGAGTAGACCAACTTAGGGTAAACATTAAAAGTTTGGTTTTGAAATGTTAAGTTGGAGATGATCATTGGAGATAACCAATAGAATTGCTGAGTAGGTAAGAGATTAACATCTTAGCATTTGGGGTATAATTGGTGAAGGGAGATATACGGCTGGGATAATGGGCATGTAGATGATATTTGAGACTATCGGACTTGAGTGAGAGCAAAAACATGGCAGACAAGACTGAACTTTGAAGGAGGAGATCTAACACAGACTGAGCAGGACAGATAATAGGAGTAGAAGAAACCAAAAGAGGGTCAGTTTGTAGGATCCAAATTAAGTTTATACTTCAAGAAGAAGAAAGAAAAAATAAATGAATTAATTAAAAAGAATGAAAAAAAAATAATAAAAAAGAGCCATCACTTGTGTCAAGATTGTGTTGTGGACTAAAAAACAAACATGCAGTGTGATAATGTGGAGATCAAAAGCACACAGTATAAGGAATGGCTGAGTGGCTCAGTTGGTTAAGCATAGGACTTGATATCGGCTCAAGTCATGATCTCATGGCTCCTGAGATCCAGTCCTGCTCTGGGCTCCATGCTGAAGGCGTGGAGCCTGCTTGATATTCTTGCTCTCTTTCTGCCCCTCCCCCCACTCATGCACGTGTGCCTGCACTCTCTTCTTCTCAAAAATAAACAAATAAACATTTTACAAAGTGCCCAATGTCATTTAAAGGAATGAAAAAGCAGTATTTGCTGTTTTTTTTTAATATTTGTAGCCCCACCCCCTCCAGTCCAGCATATACATCACCTGTTGTCTATTTTGCTCTGTGCCCATAAAGATAGATCTCCAGCTGCCTCACCAGGTTGCCTTGCCCTCTCTGGCTTGGGAGTTTCGAATATTGTATTTAAACTGTAAAGTAGTTGATGATGCATGAGAAGAAATCATAAACACCAGATAACCTGAAATGCAGGCTCCTACTGTAACATGGCAGCCATGGGCAATAGCTGGTGGTGGCCGTGTCTTGGAAACAGGGCAGTGCTGCCCATTTGCCCACAGTCCCCAACGACCACCCACATACATCTAGGCACATATTCATGGATTCTTTAAACCATGTATGTCCTGGGTCCCTCTGGGCATATGGAATTTAACTCCTGCCATCTGGTCACCAATGAAAAATTTGTGTCAAAATGTTTGTGTCATAGCAACATGTCCTAGTATATAGAGAAAATATCTGTTATCCACGCTAGTACTTCCTTGCACCAGATTAACTGTGGGGACTCTTAAACTCTTTCTTTTGGGTGCCCTAGTCTATCAGCGCTGGTACAACTCCAAGCACTGCAATGAGACATCGCTGCCCCAATAGCACAGAAATGGCTGAAGTGTCAGCAGGTCATTTCCATATTACACTGAACTTTGTTTCCTTGGTTCTGTTTCCTGGAACTCTGCAAACCTTACACTTTTCAGTGGCTGTTCCCCTGTGAAGTGCAGGGCAATGAGGGTTCCAACCAGGGTCACCTTTCTGCTTGCCCATACCTTGGCAGAATCAACCAAAGGAGGTAATACCAGGAAGACTGAAAGAGAGCAGAGGATTGGTAAATATGATCTTATTCAAACAAACCACATAACCTAAGAGAACAATTTGTGGATCCAACAGTAGATATTGCAACTGAATATCACTTTGCCACAGCAGAATTGTTGCTACTGCTATCAGTACACAGCAGGTGGTTGGAAGTTGGCAACTTTTATGAAAGTCATTTATATTACAGTGCATTTCATGTAAACAGTGACAATAGAAAGCTAAAATATTCCAGGAATAAGATGCAAATATTACAAATGAGTTTGCTTCAATCAAAATTTGGGCAGTTGTGCCTTAATTAAAATAAACAATAACTTTAAGAAGCCATCCACACATTTGATACATTTAATGGCTCTGAGTGCTGCTGGCAAATTATTCACCGTGGTTACCCCATAGAGATTCCTGTTGACTTTGGTAAATCTGCTGTTTGGAGGCTACAATATTATTCCACTTATTTTAGGTTCCCATTTGGTTTAGTGCTTTTGTGTTTTTGAAGGCTAACTAACTAACTAACTAACTATATATGTATGTATATATGTATGTATGTATACATACATACATACATATATACATACATACATACATACATACATATAATTTCTTTCTGTATAGTTTCAATGACACCCACAGTATTACCATAGCACTAGTCCTGGGAATATTGGAATATCCAAGTGCTTTTTCTGTTCATCCCTGGAAACCCTCAATTTTTAATGATCACATAGCTGTAGAGGCTAGACTCTTCCTGAAGATTTTTTTAAGTAAAATCTGTTATTAAATTAAAACCTAGAAGCAGATAAGGTTCTAGTAGTTTGGGTTCTCTAGGTTATTTTTATTCCAGTTAGTATTTAGTGAACTAATTCAGATCAAATGAAATTCAAAACAACTAAATAATGGTAGCTATATAAACTGCACTGTTACATCAAGTGACAGAAGAAAGTACGAAATACGTTACCTGCATCAAACTGCATACAATCCTAAAAACGCAGAAATATATATATATATATATGTATATATATATATATATATATATATATATATATATAATGCTATTTTATATTTGTAAGTTCCCACAAAGTTTCCTTGAAACAATTGATTTTGTTTGTTAGAGTGACAATGGATAAATTAGATATTTGGTATAAGATTTAAACACACTTAAAAATTAGGTATTTTTTATTTATTTTGAGAGAGAGAGAGAGAGAGGGAGGGAGACAGAGAACATGAGTGTGGGAGAAGCAAAGAGAGAGGAAGAGAGAAAATCCCAAGCAGTTTCCACGCTGTCAGCAAGGGCTCGACTTAGGGCTCTATCTCAGGAACTGTGAGATCATGAACTGAGCCAAAATGAAGAGTCTACGCTTAACCGACTGAGCCATACCCCGATGCCTCAAAAATGAGATATTTTTAAAACCAGAAAATGAGGCTGTGGAAGTTTGTTACTTTTTAAAGACTTTATATAATTTAAAGATTACTTGGGATACAAGCAAGGTATTCCTCTTTCTCTCCCTCTACTCTCCCTCCCTCTCTCTCTTTTCTCTGCCTCCCTCCTTCCTTCCCTTCCTCCCTTCCTTCCTTCCTTCTTTTACTTCCTTCATTTATATACAAAAAATAAAATTTACCCTCATATCATTTTAAGAATTCACTGGTATTGGGGTGTCTCAGTAGCTAAATCTGTTAAGCATTTGACTCTTGACTTAAGCTCAGGTCATGATCTCATGGCTCCTGAGATCAAATCCTGCTTCAGGCTCTGCACTAACAGTATGGAGCCTACTTAGGATTCTCTCTCTCTCTCTCTCTCTCTCTCTCTGTCTCTCTCTCAAAAGAAATGAATAAACTTAAAAAATAAAATAAAGTCTTTCTCAAAATATCCTATTTAAAAAAATAATTCACTGGCATTAAGTGCGTTTACAATGCTATACGCTTATCACCACTATCTATTTTCAGAAAATTTTCATTGTTCCAAGTAGAAACACTATATCCATTAAACCCACACTCTCCATTTCTTTCATCTCCAGCAGTAACCCTTTCACATTTTGTCTCTGGAAATGCGGCTGCTCTAGGTACCTCATACACGTGCAAGCATACAGAATGTCTTTTTTTTTTTTTTCCATCTTTTTGTGACTGGCTTATTTTACTTAACACAATGTCTTAAAAATTCATCTATATTGTAGCATGTGTCAAAGTTCCCATCATTTTAAGGCAGAATAACATTCCATTGTAAGTATATACCTTGTTTTGTTTTTCTATTTACCTGATGATGTCATTTAAGCTGGTTCCACATTGTGGCTGTTGTGAATAGTCCTGCTACAGACATGAACGTACAAATATCTCTTTGACACTTGCTCTCAAATCATATGGGTATATGCCCAGAAGTTGAATTGCTAAATCACGTGGTGATTCTATTTTAAATATTTGGAGGAACCACCACATTGTTTTTCATGATGGCTGCACTGTTATTTTTTTCCAAAACAACAGTACACAGGAGTTCCAGTTTCTCCACATCCTGCTAACATTTCTGTTCTTTCTTCTTTTCTTTCTTGAGAATAGCCATTCTAATAGGTGTAAGGTGCTATCTGACTATAGTTTTGATTTATATTTTCCTAATAATTAATGATGTTGACCATATTTTCATGTGATTTTTTGGTCATTTGTATGTATTTTTGTTGAAAAGTCTATCCAAATACCCTATCTAAAAAATAGCCCCCCCTTTTTTTACTTGGTTTGTTTGTTTTTTGTTGATAAAGCAGATGAATTCTTTATATATTCTAGATATGAATCCCTTATTATATATATGATTTGCAAATATTTTGCAAATTTCATGGGTTGTTTTTAATTATGTTGATTGTGTGCTTTGATGCACAGAAGTTTTAGATGTTATGTCATTCAGTTCATCTATTTTCATTTTTCTGGTGCTTAGTGGCATATCCAGTAAATCATTCCCACATCCAATATCATGAAGCTTTTCCCCTGCGATTTTTTCTGAGTTTATAGTTTCAGGTGTTACACTTAGGTCTTTGATCCATTTTGGATTTATATTTGCATATGATGTAAAAGAAAGGTCTAACTTCATTTATTTTGCATGTGGACATCAAGTTTCCCAACACCATTTTTTTTTGTCCTCTCTCAATGAAAGGTTTTGGCACCATTGTTGAAAATCATTTGACCATGTGAAGATTTATTTCTGATTATATTCTACTTCGCTGGTCTCATCTACCTCACCTGTCTCCAAGCCTATACCACACTATTTTTATTACTGTAGCTTTGTAATAAGTTCTGAAGTTAAAAAAAGTGAGATCTCCAACTTTGTTTCTCTTTTTCAAGATAGTTTGGCTATTCAGTGTCCCTTGTTGGATGAAATGGATTTTTCCACATCTGGGGAAAAACATCTTGGAATTTCGATAGGAATTGTATTGAAAACATCATAGGGATTTTGATATGGATTGTATTTGACATTGTATTGGATACTATTGCCATCATACCGCTATTAAGTTTTCCATTCCATATACATGGGATGTTTTTCCATTAATTTGCATCTTCTTTAATTTATTCCAACAACATGTTTTTAGTTTTCTGCATATAACTTTTCATCTCCTTGGTTAAGTTTATTTCTAAGTATTTAATGCTTTATGGATCTATATTAAATGTAATTGTTTCCTTAATTAGTTTTCAAGTGGCACATTGTTATTATACAGAAATATGACTAGTCTTTGTGTACTGATTTTATATCTTCAAGCTTGACTGCACTTTTAATTACATCTGACATTATTTTGTGCACTAATTAGTGTTTTATACATATAAGATCATGCCATTTGTGAAAGGAGACAATTTTACTTCTTTTCCAACATGGATTCATTTTTACTTTTATTTTTCCTTGCCTTTTTTTCTAGCTAGGACTCTCTAGCTAGAAAATGTTGACTCAAAATTGTGAAAGTATCTTTGTCTTATTTTGCTAAGAGAGGAAAAATTATCAGTTTTGCATCACTGAGTCTGAGATGAGCTGTGAACTTTTAATATATGACCATTAAAACATTGTGGTGCCTTTATACATATATACATATATATAGATATGTGTATATATATATATGTGTGTATATATATATAGATATGTATATATATATATACATATCTATATATATATGTTCTTTTTACTGCTTTTTTCATGAAAGATTATTGAATTTTTTTTCAGATGCTTTTATTACATCAGTGAGATAATCACATGTGATTTTATTCTTCATTTTGTTAATGTAATTTTTGCATCGATTGATTTTCATATGTTGAACCATCCTTGCATTACGAGAATGAATCACATTTGGTTGTGGTATACGGCCCTTTTAAGTTCTATTAGATTATCTTTACTAGTATTTACTTCAGGATCTTTACATCAATATGCATCAGAGATAATGGTCTATAGTTCTACTTTCTAATAGCGTTTTATCCTGCTTTAGTATCAGGCAAATGCTGACCTCATAGAGTTAGTTTGGAAGTGTTCCCTCTTCCTCATTTTTTTTTTTTGCAAGAATTTGAAGAATATTGCTGTTTATTTTCTTTTTAATGTTTGGTAGAATTTACCAGTAATGACTGCTGGTTTTCAGCTTTTTATTATTTGGGGGTTTTGCTTACTGATTCAATTCCTTACTAGTTTTAGGTGTGCCATACTTTCTATTTCTTCAGGATTCAGTCTTGATAGGTTGCATTTTGCCCAGAATGTATCCATTTAATTTAGATTTTCTAATTTTTCAGTATACAGTTGTTCATAGTATTCTGACAATTTTTTTAATTTATTTAAATCTTCTCTGTTTCTTTTTTAGTGCAGCTGATGGGTTATTAATTTTGTCAATCTTTCTGAAAAACTAACTCAGTTTTATTTATATTTATAATATCTATTCTGGTTATCTCTGCTATCAGTATTTTGTATTCTTTTTGCTAGTCTCAGATATAGTACATTCTTATTTTCTAGTTTCTTAAGATAAACATTTAGGTTGTTGGTTTCAATATCTTTGTTCTCTTTTAATACAAGCACTCATAGCTATACATGCCCCTTATCTGCACTGATTTTCATTGCATCCCATAAGTTTTATTACATTGAGCTTTCATATTCATTTTTCTCATTTTCTAAATTCCTTATGATGTCTTCTCAGAACCATTGTTTAAGGGTATATTGTTTAATTTCCAAATCTGTTCAGACCTTCAGTTTTTCCTTCTGCTATCAATTTTTAATTTAATTCCATTTTGATTAGAAAGATACTTGGTTTTATTTCAAAGTTTGTAAATTATTAAGAATTGTTTTGCGACTACACGTATGGTCTATCATACAGGATATTCCATGTTATTTTAGAAAACTGTTTAATCCACTGCCATCACATGCAGTGTTCTCTAAATGTCTTTTATGTCCAGGACTTCTGGCAGTGATGACCTCCCCACAAGAACATGTCGCTTGTGAAGTACCTCCTCCACCCATCCCCAGAGGACGAGAAGAGGAAACACAAGAAGAAACGCCTGGTGTGTTCATGGACATGAAATGCAAAATCACCACCGTCTTTAGACAGGCATACATGGTAGCTTTGTG
The DNA here is from genome assembly GCF_022837055.1 of Prionailurus viverrinus. Lineage (NCBI taxonomy): Eukaryota > Metazoa > Chordata > Mammalia > Carnivora > Felidae > Prionailurus > Prionailurus viverrinus. Next base: position 103,798,262 of record NC_062568.1, on the reverse strand, counting down.
TGTGGGCTGCTCCACTGTCCTTTGCCAGCCTACAGGAGGAAACCAAAGGCTGAGAGAAGGATGGTCCTTCAGATGGAAGCAGCACTAAAAGTGCCCTAAGTCAAAATGGGTGGGAAGCTATCCCAATAAACAGATTTTGGACACACAGAAAAATGTCTTTTGGGTCCAGCTTATTCATAATGTCATTGATGTCCTCCCTATCTTTTTCGAACTCCTGTGGTTGTTCTTTCCATTATTTAAAGCAGGATTAGGAGTCTTCCACCATTATTGTAGAACTTCCTGTTTCCACTTAAACGTGTGCCAGATATATAGGAGCTCTGGTGTTTGATTCATATGTGTTTGCAATTGTTGTGTCTTTTGAAGAAATGACACTTTCATCATTATGTAATAACCAAATTTGTGATTTATAAAGGATTTTATTCAATTTATTTTTCAAATATTAATATAGCTACTCCTATTTTTGTTTGGTCACAACATTCATGGAATATCTTTTTTTCCATCATTTTATATTCAACCCATGTTTTTCCTTAGATCAAAAGTGAGTTTCTTATAGATATTATATAGTGGATACTGTGTTTTATGTATTCATTCTGCTAATCTATGTCCATTAATTGGGGAGTTTAATCTGCTTAAATTTAAAGTAATTGATGATAGGGAAGGACTTGCTCTTTTGTTTTTTTGTTTTATTTATGATGTATATATAGATTTTTTTGTCCCTCTTCTCTTCTAGTTTTGCCTTCTCTGTATTCAGATTATTTTCTGTGATATATTCTATATATTTTTCTTTGTGATCACCAAGGTGTTACATAAAACATCCTAAAGTTGTAGCAATCTATTTTAATTGATAACAACTTAATTTCAATCACATTTAAAAAATTTACCTTTTTACACTCCTGCTTCTTCCCACTTTTTGTTATTTATGTCACAAGATACATCTTTATATACTGTGTACCCATTAATATAGATCTAACATGATTTAGTATACGTTTCTCTTTGAAATTCTATGAGAGAATGAAAAAAGTGTAGTTAAAAAGAAATGTATAGCAATACAGTTTTTACATTGGTTCATATATTTACCTTTATCAGAGAACTTTATATTTTCATACAGTATCTAGGTACTGTCTACTCTCTCTTTTTTTCAACCTCAAGAACTCTCTTTAATGGAAACTGGTAATGAACTATCTCAGATTTTATTTACCCTTGGAAGTCTTAAGTTATCCATCATTTTGAAGGACACTTTTGCTAAATATGGAACTATTGGTTTTGTTACCTTTTCCTTTCAGTCCTATAAATACTCCATCCTACTACAGTCTACCTGCAAGATCTCTGCTGAGAAGTCAACATATTACAGTGTAGAGCTTCCTTTGTATATGACAAGTCACATCTCTCCCTACTTTGACTTCCGACAATTTGGATTACAATGTATCTCAGTGTGAGTCTCTGTGTTTTTTTTCCTTCCCTTCATTTTGTTGGCTTCTGGTATTTGTACTTTTGTATTTGTCTCTTCAAATTTGGAAATTTTTCAGCCATGATTTTTTCAAGTCAGGTCTCTGCCCTTTTCATGCTCTTTCCTTCCAACACTCATATACACATATGAAGGTCAACTTGATGGTGCCATATATGTCCTTTAGTTCTGTTCATTTTTTTTTCCTATTGCTCCTCAGATTGAGTGATTTCAAATGATCTGATCTCAATCCCCAACTTGTTATTCTAAGTGTTCTAAGTCTGCTGTTGAACCCCTCTAATGATTTTTTTCAATTTAGTTATTATACTTTTCATCTTCAGAATTTTGGTTTGGTGCTTTAAAAAATGATTTTGGGGTTCCTTGGAGGCTCAGTTCCTTGAGTATCTGACTTTGGCTCAGGTTATGATTTCATGGTTTGTGAGTTTGAGCCCCACATTATGCTCTGTGTTGACAGCTCAGAGCCTGGAGCCTGCATCAGATCTGTGTCTCCCTCTCTCTCTCTGCCTCTCCTCTGCGTGCACTCTGTCTCTCAAAAATAAATAAACTTTTAAAAACATTAAAGAAAATAATAATTTCAATCTCTTTGTTTATATTTTTTGTTAATATGCATATTTTTAATATGTTCAGTTTCTATTCTCTTTTAGCTTACTAAGCATATTAAAGAAAGTTTTTCAAATTCCTTATTAAGTAAGTCAGAGGGTTGAATTTTCTTAGGGTCAGTTCCTGATTTATTTTGTTTGTAAAAGTGGGTGTTATTTCCCTGTTTCTTTGTAAGTCTTACAACAGTTTGTCGAAAATTGGGCATTTGAAAAACAACTTTTCTCAAACTTTGCAGTCTGGCCTTCGCGAATCAGCCTGTCATAAATGTGCAGGATCCTTTCAAAGGGTAGTGCAGAATGTATCTTCCCTGAATCTGTGCATGCATTATTTCCCTCCCCCCCCCCCACCGTTTTCTAGTATACATGGCTATTTTTAAACCTCTTTATTTTCCTAAGAGTATTTATTACCTTTGTTTCTTCTCAGAACCTCAAGTGTTCTGTTGTATCCCTCTTCTTATACTCTGTTGCCCCAGGCAAGCATGAATATGCAGTCTCCCTGCATGTCTCTTATACCTCAGTGCCTTTCTTTGTTTTTAGTGGACTTCATCCTGGTATTCAAACTGCCACCATTCTCATCTGTGCTCCAAGTTAGGATAGAGAGAAGCCAGTCTCTTGGGCAGTTCTTAAATAAGCCAGAATGTGCAAGCAAGTTTCATTTCTGTATTTCCGTCCTGAGGGAGGAGCCAGGGACTGTGGCCATGCCACATTTTTCTGGGAATGGAGAGAGACCGAAGACAGCAAAAATGCCAAAAGTTTCCAACCATGTTGAAAGTGACTTTGTCACATTTCGGCAATCACTTAAGCGCTGCAGAGTCTTGACTGATAGCTAGTGTTCCCACAAAGTTACTTTGGTCTTTATGTTGTTTGTTTGGTATTTGCATGGAGAAAAGAGGGCCTGGGGCTTCCTGGTCCACTATTTTGCTGACGTCCTGTAGTGATACATTTACATTCCCTTCTCATCTCTTTTCATGAATATTCTATAGATATTTTCTTTCCAGTTGCCATGGGGATTACATATAGCACCCTAAAGTTAAAACTGTCTAATTTGAATGGATGCTAACTTAAGTGTAACCTCATATAAAAACTCTCCTTCTGTACAGCTCCATTTCCCAACCTCCCTTGTTTTTTGTTACTGATGCGACACATTATATCTTCATACATCATGTGCTTAATATCACAGATATATAAACGTTTTCATGCATTTGTCTTTTAAATCCTGTAGAAAATAAAAAGTATTAATGAAATATTAATTACCTTAATACGATATGCTATATAAGACTAATGTAATAGCATAACAACAATAACATTGAGTTTTATATTTGTGCATGTATTTACTTTTACTGGAGAGTTTATATCTTCATATGTCTTGGAGTTATTGTCTAGTATCTTCTCACTACAAACGAAAAGATTTTTCTCTTCTCATAAGACAGATCTATTGGTAATAAACTCCCTCAGTTTGTTGTTTATCCTGGAATATTTTGTTTTTCCCTCAACTTTGAAGGGCGGCTTTGATGGATATAGAATTTTTTTGTTTTCTGGGATTTTTTTCTTTGGTGCTTTAAATAGATCATCCCACTGCCTTCTTATGTCTCATGAGAAATCAGCTAATAATCTTACCGACATTCTCTTGTATATGACAGGTTCCTCTCTTGTGACTTTCAAAATATTTCTTTGTTTTCAGCCTTTTGATTATAATGTGTCTCCCTGTACTCTTGTTTTTTCCTAGGTAGAGTTCATCACATGTCTTGCATTTGTAGGTTTAAACATTTCATCAAATTTTGGTAGGTTTTACTTATTAGTCTTCAAATAATCTTTTGACATTTATGATGCTTGTAAGGCAAGCAGTGGACAGTGGATGGGGTTTGAAATTGTAACTTAAAGGTTGATATACTTGGAGGTCAGGGAGGACATTTAAGCTAAATGATTTAAAATGTTGATAAATTAGGGTAATCATTAGAATGATCGACAATATGTAGTCATCACAGACAGGTAATTTTATAACATGTATCCCAGCTCATGGTTGCAGGCTGAACTATGTGCACTGTCCCAGCTTTGCAATATCTAAGTATCAAGACCACTCTAGGAGATGAACACAGCATTAGTCAACTACATGTTCTAGAATTCTTTTCCTTTTTTGGGGGGATAGGTCTAGAAACAATTAGCTACTTCAGAGATAAACCATTCTTTTGAATTAGAATTGGAGAGGTGGGGAGGTTGAGAGGCTGGAGAGGTGGTATACAATATGTACACGGGCACACCTACTCAGTTACCTTAGTATCATAATATGAGGGGCCACTGCCTTTATGCTCACTTCAGTCCATTTAGATCAGGGTTCATGGCAAGGGAAGCTTTGTTGGAAGAATGTGAAAACCCAGTGGGCATAAATACCTCTGAGATGTAACATTTCATCTTCGATAGTGGTAGGATTTGATGATATTTAGTATAAGAGCCTGAAATACAAACGTATATCAATACGTTTGATTGAATACAAACGTATTTCAGGATTTTAGACCGGGGGCTTTGCAATCCATAAGGTCAATGGCATAAGTATTCAACTCTGCTTTGTAGTAAAAATGAACCATAAACAACGTGTCAACGAATCAACTTGGAACTTGTGTTTCAGTATAACTTTACTTAACGAAACAAGCATCAGGCTAGATTTGGCTTGTTGGCTATGGTTTCTCAACCCAAGTGTAAGAGTACTGATTCTGAGCACCTGAGCACCAATTCTGAGCAACCTGATACAAGGTTGAGGTCCAAGAGGGTGCATTGTGATCAGAGGATCCAAGGGACTTTTATGTACCCTGCAGTTTGGGAAACCATCGCATTATATCATAATCCGTAGAGAAAATACATAGGGAAATCTTTTGTTATTCAGAACAGAAACAGAAATCATTTCTGGAGAGACTGGAGGCAAGGAGCAGCATTCAGTAGCTCAGTCCTCCAATCCTGCTGTAAGAGGAAAATTAACTAAAAGATAAGAAAGTTAAGACGAGAAGCAAATCTAGAGAAAAGTTTCCCACATTATAAGTGATGCGAACTCTTCGTCCTTTTTCTAAATTTTGCAAAATATGCTTGATTTAACATGTTTAACAGCCTTCAACAACTTTCCAACTGAAAGATTCGGGTGTCGGAATTGCTGGAAGCTCCCTCCTAGCCATTGCCTGGAATTGTTTCATCTCTTTACAAGAAAATACACAGTCTAAGGTTAACTACAGGTCTATGTCTGAGAGAAAGTCTTGCCTGTCTACTTGAAATAAATAATAGCAGGATTCAAAAAGTTCATCTTCTTTCCTGCACCATTGGCTGTGCTGCACCTCCAGCATAACAAACACCCGTCACAAAAACCCTGGGGACCCTTATGGGAATGTAAATGAATGGCACCATAAAGAATAATAACTGCCCCCCCCTCCCAAGTGAATTTCCCTAATGCAAAGGGAAACAATCAACCCATTGAGGGTTTCACTTTTTGTAACTGAAACATGTTTAGCCAGTGAGAAATGCCAGAGCCCAGTGACCATGGGTGACTTCAGATGACTGATTCTATAGAATACATTGCCATTCTTCATTGGACTCCTCTCTATAACTAAGAATTATACGAAGCAGTTAACAAACACGATGTAGTGGTTTAACTACTGTGGTTTCTGCAACATAAAATATTCATCTCCATTCTATAAACGGATAATACTATACCAGTTGTTATGGACAAAGTCACATCAGAATCACTTCTCCTCTGACTGTAAGTGATTGCTAATGATAGAGGTAATAGAGGTGACCCTACCAGTGTGTCCTATCATTTCTTCTAATGTAGAATTCAGAGAACATAGTATCAAAGTGGTTGTGGTATTTAAACGAGGTAATGCATATACAGTCAATAATGAAGCAGTTGCTTAACAAATGTAGCAGCTGCGTTCAAGAGTTGGCTATTGGGGCACCTGGGTGGCTCAGTTGGTTAAGTGTCCAACTCTTGATTTTTTCTCAGGTCATGATCCCATAGTTGGTGAGATCAAGCCCCACCTCAGTCTCCATGCTGAGCATAGAGCCTGCTTGGGATTTTCTCTCTGCCTCTCTGTCTGCCTCTTCTCCACTTGTTCTCTCTCTCTCTCTCTCTCTCTCTCTCTCTCTCAAGTAAATAAACATTAAAAAATTGAAATCATAAAAATATTTGGCTATTAGTAACATATATAGATAGGGAGATGATAGATAGATAGAGAGATAGATAGACAGATAGATAATAGAACCTGGAAGCTATGTGAGTTTTCAGTCAGTAAGCACAGAGGTAAAGGAAAGGTAAAGGAAAACAGAATTGTACATTAGATCTTATTAGCTCTGTAACTTTAGGCAAATAATTCCCTTGCATATATGTTTTCTCAACTGTCAAAGAGGGAATAGAACCTTTTCTGGCTCTGTCTGATTTTGCTATGAAGATCAGATAAGAGGCTATGTGAAGATTCTTAGATAAAATGTGTTCTTCCATAAATTTGTTATGCAGGTATTAGAAACCGGGTAAGGGAGTATGCATATGCTTTGCCAAGGGATTCTAAAAGGGGCCAGTTCTTTGCCCACCTAATTCTTTTGTTTTTAGGATTTTTAAAGAGTTTCATATCATCTCAAGGAAAATCCAGGAAGACCAGGACAAAATGGATCCAAAGTCTAATGATACATTATTAAAACTCTTACAGTTAAATCAACAGGTAAATTTCCAGCCTCTCTTATGTCTGTTGTATGCAAAGCTGTTTCTGCACCGTAGTAAAACATCTGATTAAAAGTATGGGGCCATGTTAATAGAGTGATAATTTGCCAAGCATCTTCAAAGCACCACGGAAGTGTTTCTAGTTTCAGATACAGGTAAAAGAATGAGCTCTATTATCAGAAAGCTCATACTTGTAACAACACTGTTGTCTTGTCTCAGATAAATTTCCAAAACTTAATTTACCCACAGGACAAGTGGCTATTTCTAATAGGAACACATTTGTACAGAATGACAAAGAACAACAGCAATACACTTTTATAAGATGGGGAGAAAGTTGCAGGTGGTAGCCAAAAGTATGGGCATGCCTATCAAAGAAAGACTAAGTAGCATCTTTACACTCATACAGTAAAACAAAAATTGCAACAAAACGTGATTTTATATTTTTGTGCAAAAAAAAATCACACCACAATATGTAATTTTATTAATTAAAATTTAATAGGTCTATAGTTTCTGAATAAAACTAAAGTAAAATTAATGATCTTAGATTAATTATGTTTGTACTAATGTTTCCCCTTATCATAGCCATTGAAACAATTTCAGTCGCATATGACTATTTTCATGTCAAATCTATATTCCAAAATGTGATATGGTCTATAGAAACCTGTTCATGAATTCCTGACTTGCTGAAGAAGAAATGTACTAGACAGATTTTTTACTTTTCACACAGAGTCTCAGGTGAATTCCCAAAACTGGGAAGATTATGAGAATGAGAAAGCTTTATAACTCAAGATGAAAGAAAAGATTATTGTAATTAATCTCTAGTCTCTGAAAATGTCCATGCTTGAAAAGAGAAGTTCTTCTCTCTTTCTTTTCTTTTCTTTTCTTTTCTTTTCTTTCTTTCTTTCTTTCTTTCTTTCTTTCTTTCTTTTGTTTCCTTCTTCACTTCTTTCGAGAAAGAGGGAGAGAGAATGTTTCTGTGGGAGATGCAAAGAGGGAGGAAGAGACAGAGAATCCCAAGCAGGCTCTACACTGTCAGTGCAGAAGTCAATGCAGGGCTGGAACTCACAAACCATGAGATCATTGCCTGAGCTGAGATCAAGAGTTGGTCGCTTAAATGACTGAGCCACCCAGGTGCCCCTTGAAAAGAAAAGTTCTAATATAGCATTTGGACAATGCTAACTCTTCCCTCTGCATCCTTGTATACACTTGTATCTTCACAACCTAAACTTTAGCAATTTATTCCTGAGGTAATCTAATTAGCAAGAATATGTTTATATATCTTTATGTTTTCATTAATCTATATTTGACTGCTTCATGGAAAATGGTTTGCTTTAATGCCACAACAGGTAGATGGGGTGGGTGAAGTAGAAGATATATTCAACCAGATGTGGCTCCAATTGCTCTGCAGCAGGGTCCAGGGTCAGGCTTCTGGAACCTTCTGACATGTATTTGCTATGTGATGTTAGATAATTCTGCTAAGCCTCTGCTACTCATCTGTGAGTGACAACACTTAGTGTATAGAGATCTCATAAGGTTATAGTGAACATGACTTGAACAATATCCATGTAAATAACACTAGCAAAATTTGAAACCCATAAAATTACATCAATGCATATGATGATGGTGACAATGATGGTGAGGGTGATGATGACAAAGATGGCACACTGATAACAGGTAATAATAGTGATAATAGTTATATATGTGGTTACCAAACACTGAAGACTGCTGCCTGAATGTGAAAAGGTTTTATAGAATCTTATTAGGAATAAACTATCTTTAAATTTTTTTTTAATGTTCATTTATATTTGAGAGACAGAGAGAGAGAGAGAGAGAGAGAGAGGCTATGCAAGCAGGGGAGGGGCAGAGAGAGAGATGGAGACAGAATCTGAAGCAGGCTCCAGCCTCTGAGCTGTCAGCGCAGAGCCCGATGCAGGGCTCGAACTCACGGACTGCGAGATCATGACCTGAGCTGAAGTCCGACGCTTAACCGATTGAGCCACCCAGGCGCCAGAGCCAGTTGTTTTAATGTCACTTATTTATGAGCCTGAACACTTTATTCTCTTGATTGTGCAATCAATTTAGTTTCTTCCTGGGGTGGCTGGCTGGGTGGCTCAGTTGGTTGAGCATCTGACTTCAGCTCAGACGTGAGTTTGAGCCCCAAGCTGGGCTCTGTGCTGACAGCTCAGAGCCTGGAGCCTGTTTCAGATTCTGTGTCTCCCTCTCTGACCCTCCCCCGTTCACGCTCAGTCTCTCTCTGTCTCAAAAATAAATAAATGTTAAAAAAAAATTAAAACAACTGGCTCCAAACACAGCAATTGGTAGGAAGTGGTATTGAGAGTGTTGTTTCATTTGGGTCATTATTTTCATAGGGAAAAAAAAGTCAATGTTCAAAATAAAGTGCCAGAAAAAATTAAGTCGTTTAAATTATTCTCTGGGTTTCTGGTTGAATAAAATCTCCAATTTAACAAATTTGACCAAAAGAAAGAAAGGTTACTGCATTTTATATCAATAAGGAAATTTGATCACAAATGGTTTTGCACTAAAAGTGTGTATATAGAGGGTGCCTGGGAGATTCAGTCACTTAAGCATCTGACTCCTGATTTCAGCTCACGTCATCTCCCATGGTCGTGGGATCGAGTCCCTGCACTGGACTCTGCACTGGCTGAGGAGCCTGCTTAGGATTCTCTCTCTCCTTCTCTATCTGCCCCTCTGCCACTCACGCTCTTTCTTTCAAATAAAAAAAGTAGGTATATAAATAATTTATTTACATTTCAAAATAAATCTTGATAAATCTTTGTACTTATATGCCCTCTCTTAAGAACTGTATAGGTGGGGTGAGACGGAGTGGCTCAGTCGGTTAGGCAATTCTTGCTATTGTCGGAGGTCATTAGATCAAGTCCCACTTCAGGCTCCCGTTTGTTGCATGTGGAGCTGCTTGGCATTCTCTGTCTTTCCTTCCTTCTGCTCACACATGCGTGTTCTCTCTCTCTATCTCTCAAAATAAATAAACATTAAAAAAAATAAATGCAAAACAAAAACAGTATAGGTGGAATATCTAAAATGTTTTAATCTTATTATAATTATAATTATTATCTAATTATAAATAATGTTGAATAAAATAATTCTGTATTTGGGGGCACATGGGTGGCTCATCAGTTGAGCGACTGACATCAGTCCAGATCATGATCCCACGCTTCATGGGTTCAAGTCCCGGGATGGGCTCTGTGATGACGACCCACAGCCTGGAGCCTGCTTCAGATTCTCTGTCTCCCTTTCTCTCTCTGCCCCTCCCCCACTCTGTCTGTCTCCCCAAAATAAATAAATATTAAAATAACTTTTTTAATAAAAAATAATTATTTTTTTTGCGTAGATTCCCAGAAGTGGAATTTTGCAAAATAAATATCTCAAATGTTTATATTCACATTTACCGATTTAACATCTATTTATTAAAATTATATCTGAAATAATTGCACCAGTTTGCACTACCACCAACAGCCCATGAGAATATTACTTTCACAATGAACACATCTGAACTTTTTAAAATGTGTATTCCATAAGTGAAAAAATATATCATCCTGTATGTACATTTCTAAGCTCTTAAAAACTGTAGAAAGATTGGGTAAGAGACAGATTTCGAGAGAGAGAGATTGCAGACTCATTGCGATTGATGTATGATTGTTAGTTTTTCACTTTATTTTCCAATTGTTCATCACTTTGCCCTTTTTCCTTTGTATTTTGGGACTCTATTTCCAAGCATCTTCGTTATGTGGCAATTTGTACTTCACATGAGTGTTTTTTTATTACATCGCATCTCGAGGAATGCTGTATTTAATCTTCCAGGTACACTGCTGTGTTAATTTTGACAAGTAGCATTTCAGCCAGTAATGTGACAGTCTTTGTTTCAATTACCTTTAATTGAATCCAAGTAAGCATTGAGTTCAATGTCAAAATATATGGATACAAACATTTTCTCAGTGCTGTCAATGTTGAATTCATCCTTTTAAATTAAAACTGGCTGAAATGACTGTTTCCAGATATAAAATACAGTTGATAGGAATCTTTATCAAACACAGAGGAGGCAGAAGTTTTGAAAACAAATTCACTCATGGCATTTGGTGACTCATCAATCATTTTATTCTCTTCCTCGGTTCCAACAATGCCTCATTTATCCAGCAGTGTGACAGCATGATGCATACCATAAAAGTTAATTTTGGGGATAATGGAAGGTCATATTTTAGGCATAAAAACTTTTCATATTTTCATTATTTTTGATAAAAATATGTACAAATGTGTTTCATGTCTCTTTGCTTTAATAAACAGTGCTGTTTTTCCTAGAAAGGTAGCGAATGATTATAGAAAGTAAAAGGACTTTGGATTAATTACACATCAATATTGATTCCAATATTTATTTACCAATTTTATGTATTTGGAAGCTCTTCAACATCCTCAAGACCTTGGGTTTCCTCATCTATTAAAATGATAATTATTATATTTGGTAATGTGAATATTAGTGAAGTAGTGAGTGTAAGGGACTTAATGTGGTCATAGGAATATAGAAGATGCTCAGTAAATATCATTTACTTTACTTTTTGATTCACTTTCTCTTATCTCCTAACATCAAGATAAACTGTGTTGCCCATCCAATTCCCATGATGAATTATTTTCTGACCTCATGAAAATGAGTAAAGAAATTGAGAACCCTTAGCCAGAGAACAAGGGTAGTATAGTGTCAGAAGTATAAAGATAATTTTAACCCTGAAGTATTATTGGAGGGGAGGCAAAAAAAAAGTTACCTTTACCTTCTTTGGGTTTCAAACCTTTATTGGGTTTGAAAATTAAATTGATATAAGACAGATTAGCAGGAGGAAAACATACACATGTATTTAATATAAGTTTTACATGACATGAGAGCCCTCACAAAACAAAACAAAAAAAAAACAAAAAAACAAGTAACAACAAAAACAAAAAACAAAGACCCAAAGGAGCAGCAAAAACCAAATGCATTTTTATAATAGGTTGAACAAACAGAGGCAACTGAGGGCAAGTAACAAAAATATGTGTAGAAGCTAACAGGAAATTTTTAAAAATATATATTTAATTATTTCTGTCTGTACAGTTTTCTTGGTTTTATGTTTCTTTCCTGCTGGTGAAGGAGGTCACACCTCCTACAGGAGTTTTATCTCCTAATTTCAGGAAGAAAGGGGAGATTAGGGTACCCTTTTTGCAACTGCTGTTTTTCAAGTGCCCTTAGCTCAAAATAATCCTTATTCTCAAATGACATATTTCGGGGTGGCATATTCTGCTACCCTTCACTGTAGTAGAGTTCATAGTTTGGGCAAGAAGTATGATCTCTAGATTCAGGATTCTTCCATTATTGATTCACATCATTCCTGGGGGACTAACCCAAGCTCCAAGAGAGTAGTGAGTGTATTAAGGAGGTCCACAACACCTTTTCCATTACCTCAAATCCTCTTTAAAAACAGAGCACATTTTAAGCTGCCTCTGCCCCATTTTGAAATGACATCATCTTGAGCATGAGATATGAGACAGGAAAGGATGGACAAGATATCTGGTAAACCTTTGGTGTATATTTTCTGTTGTTCTGGCAGTATGCGTGCTGAACCCACACCCTCCTTGTATCCTTCCACAGAGGCAAAATTAGCATTCCCTTTCAGGGCATCCATCCCAATGCTACCCTTGACCATTACGCTAACAGTGACCCTACCCTCCCAACTTGAAAATGGGCCAAACTTGAAAGTGGTCTGCTTCAGGGACGGAGTAAGAATGAGGTATGGTGAAGGTGTCTGTTGTTTACACTATGTGGCACTAAAAACTCTACAATATTCATATAGTTTTTAAAACTTTCACATAGTAGTCGTAAGTGCCCAAATGACTTCATCAAATGTCTTGTCATCTTAGTACTTTCTCATAACATGCACAGTTGTTCTCTTTCTTCATCTACATGACAACTCACAATGGATAAGTTTTAAGCAAAGTAAGAAAGAGATGTTCTTTTGAAATGTTTATTATTTAAATAATTTTAAAAAATCAAACTAATGGACATAAAAAATCCTGCTAATTTCACTTTAGACACTGTGTATAGCAATAACGATGGCTAACATGTTCTTTAATTTTCTTGCTGTGGCCCCAGTAGTATATGGTTTGCATACATTCTCCACTTCTTTTCATACACACAAATATTCTTGCAAAAATAGTAACAAATCAGCCTGCTTTACACATGAGAAAAACTGAAACTTGGAGGAATTAATTTCTTGTCAAGGTCACAACATTATCAATTTGTTATGTTGAAATTCTCACCTACTCCCTTTTCTGAATCTTTCTGTATTTCCTCAAAATAAGATGACCAAAACAAACAAACAAACAAGCAAGCAAACAAACAGGTAAATTCTTTAAAACCACTGGTCAACTTACTAGAAAAGAAATCTATTTAAAATATGTTTTCTGGGGCGCCTGGGTGGCGCAGTCGGTTAAGCGTCCGACTTCAGCCAGGTCACGATCTCGCGGTCAGTGAGTTCGAGCCCCGCGTCAGGCTCTGGGCTGATGGCTCAGAGCCTGGAGCCTGTTTCCGATTCTGTGTCTCCCTCTCTCTGACCCTCCCCCATTCATGCTCTGTCTCTCTCTGTCCCAAAATAAATAAATAAACCTTGAAAAAAAAAGAAAAAATAAAAAAAATAAAAAATAAAATATGTTTTCTTAATTGAGCAGGGAATTTAATCAAAATAGTATCAAACAGTCCTATTTTTAAGGAATTTTGGAGAGATCCTCTCAATTTAAGGGCATCAGATCTTTTCCCCATTTTCCCCACGCTTAGCAATGATAGCAACAACCGAAATCTGTAGACTTAGAAATTACATTTGGAAGTCATTGGATTTAAACGCACACACACACACACACACACACACACACGATATGGTCCTCTAAAATACCTTTCATTTTTATTTTCTAGAAGAAATACACTAAGAGATCTTAGACATAGAAAAGATAAAAACCTAAAAGATTTAATAGAGTAATATATTTTTTTTTAATTTTTTTTCAACGTTTATTTATTTTTGGGACAGAGAGAGACAGAGCATGAACGGGGGAGGGGCAGAGAGAGAGGGAGACACAGAATTGGAAACAGGCTCCAGGCTCCGAACCATTAGCCCAGAGCCCGACGCGGGGCTCGAACTCACTGACCGCGAGATCGTGACCTGGCTGAAGTCGGACGCTTAACCGACTGCGCCACCCAGGCGCCCCAATAGAGTAATATTTTTTAAGGTCAGATGATGTTTATGCTATTCAGATAGATTAAAAAAGAGGAAATAAATTGTATTTGTACGTATATTTTTCTATAAATTGCCATTGAATATGTATTAACTAGACCTATCTGTTGACTCTTTATGGCTAGAAACCTCACAGGGCAACTGACAACCATATCCATATATTTGAAAGATTATCAGGTGTTAAAAATATATATTACAAGCTGTTGTTCTAGACTCTAGGGGGTAGGATAGCATCACTGAAAAGATAGTAGGGTCGAGTTCCATATAAGCAATTTCAAATCATTTTGAGCTGTACAACTATGGATAATGTATCCTGATTAGGTTAATTCCCCAAGCCTGGGTGGGTTTGAATCAAGGTAATATTAACTTGGTATAATGTTGAGGAAGAGACTGGATGAATTTGGGACGAATACTTATGAACAAAATAAACTTCAAGTTCCCTTCTGTTTTCAATATTCTATGAATTTTATGTAGACTTTCTGATAAATATTTTCTAAGTAGGCAATGGGGAATGATGAGACATATTTGGATTAGATTACATGCTTACTGAAAATTTAACTACTTCGTGACTGGTACTTGACAAAGGTAATTAATGCCAGGTTGGTAGAGTGACATTCCAGTCAGGGAAAGGCTCCAACCTGGATAATCTGTCTATTCAGAATGTCACTTTTTCCTTTGAGCTGTACTATTTTAATGGAGAATTCTACTTATCCAAAACTTTTAACCAAATTAAACCAATACCAACTTTCATTAAGTGAGCTACAGATGTGCAATATGAGATTTGTGTCAGATTCCATTTTTTATTTCCTTTTCAGATTTCACTTTGTCATCTGCTCATGAAAAAGTGATTCTTCAGTCTAATCTTAATATTCCATTAATCCAATCATCACTCCTTTGCTCTCCATTTAGTGGAAAGAAATGGGGTTTGGGTTTAAAGGACAAAGGGAATAGAGGCAAACAGAGAGAGTTTAGTTTTCATGTGGAAGGTGGCTTTCAGAAGGAATATTTCTGGCCTCAGCTTAATTAAAGCAAGATCAAAAAAGGATTTGGAAATAAAATATTAAAATAGGTTGTCATTTATAATGGTGTGAAGAATTTATGAAGTTAGTTTTTATTTAGTTATTCAGCAAATATTTACCTAACATGAGGCATTTGACAATCACTCAGCTCAGTTCTTGGAGTACACTGGCCTGTAGGAGGATACAGGGAGGCACAATTAGGAGATAAAGAAACAGAATTATATCAGCAATGCTACATTAAAGGTCCTTAGTGGAAGGTAAGAGAATAGAGTTTTAATTGAGAAGCAAGCAAGCTGAGTAAAAGAGAGAATTATCATGGTAAAAAAGAGAAAGAAAAGGCATAAGGAGAGTACAGTGAAATTACGTAAGAACAGGGAAGTATTTTGTTCATTTGGTTGGTTGTTTTTTTTTTTAATTTTTAAAGACTGAAAATTCAGATTCTTGAGGTAATGTGTAGTAAACACATTCAGCTACAAAGCGGCGATGTTATAGGGATTCCTGCCTGATGCAATATCACAACTGAATTTCAGTGCTTTCTGTCCTTAAGAGTCAAAAGATGGTCTAAACAAAAGAATCATAATGACACAGGAAATTTATAGAGGTGGTTTTGTTTTGGTTTGTTTTGGTTGCTGTTAGTGGTTGTTTTTTGTTTGTTTTGTTTTGTTTGTTTGGTTTGGTGAAGATAAGGAAATATAATGAAATATGGCCCATCATTCAGTCTCTCAACTCAATTTGGTCTTCCTGTTTGTCTACAATGCACAAGCATGCATTACCACAGTAAATCCATCATAGCAGGGTGTGCAGGCTGTCTGTACAAAGCATTGCCCATACCAGCTCTGGCATTCACGTCAGGGGCAGCTCCAGGCGAAGGTGCTGTGAACGTCAAGTCCGAATTGGAGGGTGGTCTGGAAGAAAATATGACACATATATGTGGGAGAAGAGAGTGAATATTCAATAGGGGTAAGCTCTATCGCAGCAGAGCAAAACAACAGCAGGTGTCATGGCAGCAAATAATACATTGCTAAGTAGAACGCCGAGGGTAGCGAAAGAGTCGGCATTGGAATTTGAGTTCAGGTTTTATGGAAGTATCTGGGGGCACCAGCGTGAATTCTGTCATGCTTTGTCACATGTATTGCTGCATTCGGAGAGAAAAGTGTCAAATGTTTCTTGAGGTGCCAATCTGGGACTCTGATCGATGTGTGATTATTGTTATTATTACCACTCAGCCTGTTTCAAAGCCTAATTTAAACAGGACAGATTGGACAGTCTTGTTCACACCGCCTACCTTCAAGAAAGGAAATGATGAGATTAAGAACGGTGTCCAACAGCTGGTCCAGCCCTCCTAGTTGGAGATGCTGATAGGATGGGGGCAGTATGTTGGAGTAGGCTGGGTAAAAGGTGTTATGTTTATACTGCACCTCTCTTCTGGAAATTTCACGGTACCTTTATTTTTATTTGCCCAGCTGGCTTTCTGGTTTTAGTGACTGATGTTTGTGCGCAAAGAAATAAATGGTTGTTTATGAAGGCTATAAGAATTCAGAGTGGAGACACAAACATAACTGAACTGCTAATAGGAGAATCATAGTTTAGTGAAAATTTCTGTTTTCTAACTTACAACATTTCTAGGTGTCTATCTGTAGCTACAATTGTATTTCTCATAAATCCCCGAACAAGGGATGTGTGCAGATTAAAGGCAATGCTAGTGGCAAAAGGTAAAAGATAAATCTGCCTGAGTTTAGAGATGTATCGATTCATATTTGTGTGATTACTAATCCAAATAAAAATTAAATATTACCGCATAAATATATACATATAAATTATACTTGACTCAGCACTTATTAAATCTTTATTTTATGTCTTCTTTACACTAAATAAAAGTACAATTGTATCATCCTTTTTTACCTTTGTAAGAGGTATAATCCCATTGATTCAGTTATTCTGCAACTAGTTGGTTAATTATAGTATGATTCAGGCATTGTGGACATTGTTTAAAAAAATTACTCCTTTCTAAAGCAGTTTGTAGTCTGGCACATTAAATTTATATACATGAAACATGAAAATATCATACAATTATTTAGGTTGTGTTATTAGAGAGAATACCCAAGAACCTATGTTCAGTTATCTCGGAAAGGTTTCTTCTTAGACTGAACACCACGTTTCACACTTCATACATCACTATGATCATTACCACGTACTTCCGGCCTGAACAGTGATGTTAACATGGCTTTTATTGGGATGGCACTCAAATACCCATATCTAAACTGGAAAGCTATAGGGATTTGGAAAAGCAAAAGTTCAGGGTCTACCTAAGTCATCCTCTGGAAGGAAGCCTTCCTCTGGAAGGAAGAGTTGTAACGAAAGATGGAGGGAGGAACATCCTCCACCAGGAAATGTTTCCTTCTTCAAGACAGAGCTGGGCAGGTAGACTGGCTCTGAGATGGGAAAGACACTGAATAACAGGCAGACTATAAAGTTGTTTTCAGAAAGAGTGTCAATTCTGAGGTTCCCTTGCATACGTGGTCTTTTATCTCAAATGTCACCAATTTTAGAATTGTCCTATAGAAAAGAGAGCTGTGAACTACAAGAACACGGACCAAATGTTATTTTGCAATTTCTGCAGATAGACGGATGGGCATATAGATAGATAAATGTAAATATTACATAGACTAAACCACAATAGTCTATTTGCTGCTGAAAGCAAGTAATTGGCTTCCCAATCAAAAATAAGGTTTGCTTCTGGGGTCTTCCTGGTTTGTGTGGTTTAGACCTGTTTCTTAAATATTTAAGTGTGCAAAGTTTTCATGATTATGGGTTGGAGCCCTTCTAACACTGATAGCTCCTCCCCTATGTGATCGCTTATTTGGGGGATCTGCAGATATGTAATAGGACTCGGGGCACACAACCTTATGTCCTCCATCAATTTTCCAAGAGTAGGAAAGAGAAGTGCTGCAATCTGATAGGCCAAAGTGCGTGGAGCCAACTACATAAATTATAAAATAAGAACCCGGTTGAATTTATTTTCATGCGAAATGTATATATTTTAATTAAAAAGAGGAATTTGACAGCTCGGCAGCCTGTTCCCATCCCAAACTTTCTAGTCACCCTCTCTTCTGCTCTCACACACATCTTTGATCACACAGGCAATCATATTCCAGTAGGGAAGATACAGTACAAACTAGCCCTTGCTTTGGAAAAACACCACTAGAGACATTTTGATCTGATGTGTTTTCATCCGATCATAATTTAAAGATAAAGAAAAATGACTTACTAAGGGAATGAAGGACAACCCTAGGAATTTCTAGTCTTTATCAGCTCTCTTTATATTGTGATCTCCCTAGTGACATGCTATCATTTTGTAATATTTTACTAAGTCAAAAACATTACACATAGCACTTACATAAATATCAAAGTCTTTGTCTATGGCCATCAACAAAATGAACTCGTTATTTTTTTAATACTTTCCATATAGTACAAGGGTCAAAAGCTATAATTTATGTACATAGAACAAAAATCAATAGAACTTTGATTCCCTTCCCAATTGTACCTGCAGTGCCAAGGATGTGTGTTTTGTCCTGGGTATGATAGTTTGACATGGTGGCGTGGATGTCACCTGTGACTTGTGACATGAATTATTATGTCACATGATAATTAGTGTGAATTTATAATCAATCCTCGACCTGTTGAAGCTCCAGCTCTCCCCATTTCTAAAATGGAGATAGAATTTACTCTGCAGTGATCATGTTTAAATGAGATCCATAAATGGAGAAAGTAGCACAGTTCTTGGCACAGAGTGTCAACATTTTTATCACAGTTAATCCTTCCACAAAGAGTGTCTCACGGTCACTAAAGTACCCAATAGATAGAGTGTTTTAATAATTGCATTCCTTAAACTATGATCATCAAGGGCTTGAGCTAAAATGATCATTTCAGCCTATTCCAAGCTTCTCTTTAGGACCTGCAATGGTCAGTTCCGTCATTCTGGTCTGTTTCGAGCCATAAATCATTTTATACAAGAAACCAGCTGTGCTTCACCAAAATGGTAATCACCATTGAACTTTACCGAATTGAGACAAAGTACACACTGAACACTTATTACCAGCTAGTTTTCAGCCTGACCTGAACAAGGCATGTCACATTTACCCTGTCAATAATCTTGACAAGAGTTGATTGTGCCAAATTGTAACTTATAATGGTAAAATTTCAGTCATTGTGACAGGCAGCAGTGAAATAGTTTTTGAGCAGCAGGAATGTTCTGGTGGCTCAGAAATCAGACCTTGTATATGTTACAGGGAAAGGCTCAGAGATGCTCATTTGCCCTAGGTATCCCACGACAGCACTTCTTGGATGGACATACCTTGTTTGAGGTCTACAAATCATGACACACTTAGGAAAGATCAAATTTGCCAACAAATCCCCAACTGGGTTTACAGAAACCGTCTTAGTTAAACAAGAATACTTCTTCAGAAATGTCGGAGAGTTGTGTCATTTCCAGCAAATGATCCATTGGTATATACCTTCTCCAAACATCCCTTCCCCTACTAACTCATGATACCTCTAAGCCAATTTAATAATAAGAAAGCTGCTTGGCATTCTTGGGAAATTTGGCAAAAAGATAGTAAATACTTTCAAGGGATATTTCTTTTCTGCTAGGGGGAGGTGTGGTGAACCTTTCCTGGGGATTGTGTCTCAAGCTCTTCAAAGGCACATGCTTCTCAAATCCCAATTCTTTAACTCTCCTCTTTAGAAACTAGTGCCCCAAAGTCAATTTTTTGCTTGTGTGGATTTTCCTAATCTGTTTTCTAATAGAGATCATCCTTTCCTCTAATGATGCGTTCCTGGAGGTGTCAATATTATCAGTAGATTTAAGTGACTGCAGCTGGCCTAGAAAAGTTCAAGCTAAGAGAAGAGACACTATCTTTATGTCCATTAATTTTTTTATTAAGTTTTTTTGTTTTAATTTCAGTATAGTTAACACACAGTGTTATATTAGCTTCAGGTGCACAACATTGTGATTCAACAATTCTGTACATTACTCACTGCTCATCATCATAAGGGTACTTTTTAATCACCATCATCTATTTCACCCATTCCCCACCCTCTTCCCTCTGGTAACCATCAGTTTGTTCTCTATATATGGGGTCTGTTTTCTAATTTGTCTCTTTATTCTTTTACTTACTTGTATTGTTTCTTGACTTCCACATATGAGTGAAATCGTATGGTGTTTGGTTTTCTCTGACTGACTTATTTTGCTTAGTATAATAGTCTCCAGGTCCATTCACATCATTGCAAATGGCAAGATTTCATTAATTTTTAGGGGTAAGTGATTCTCTCTCTCTCTCTCTCTCTCTATATATATATATATATATATATATTCCATATATATATTCTATATGTGTGTATGTGTGTATGTATATCCATATCTTCTTTACCCATTCATCTATGAAGAAAACATGGGCTGCTTCCATAATTTGGCTATTGTAAATAATACACTACATATTACATATATATGATAATGCATATTATTGTAAATAAATATATAAATATAGGAGTACATGCATCCCTTTGAATTAGTGTTTTTGTATTCTTTGAGTAAACACCCAGTAGTGTGATTACTGGATCATAAGGTGGCTCAATTTTAAACTTTTGAGGAACCTCCATACTGTCTTCCAAAGTGGCTGCTCTAGTTTGCATTCTCACCAGCAGTGCAAGAGGGTCTCCCTTTCTCCACATCCTCACCAACATGTGTGGTTTCTCATGTTGCTCATTGTAGCCATTCTGACAGGTGTGAGGTGATATCTCATTCTAGTTTTGATTTGCATTTCCCTGATGATGGGTGATATTGAGCATTATTTCATGTCTCTGTTGGCCATCTGGATGTCTTCTTTGGAGAAATGTCTGTTTGTGTCTTCTGCCCATTTATAATTTGGATTGTTTTGGGGTGTTGAATTGCATAAGTTCTTTGTCTGTTTTGGATACTAACCCTTTATCAGATATATCATTTTCAAATATCTTCTCCCATTCCATTTGTTGCCTTTTAGTTTTGCTGTTTATTTCCTCAACTGTGCACAAGCTTCTTATTTTGGTATATGCCCAATAGTTTATTTTTGCTTTTATTTATTTTGCCTTGGGAGACATATCTAGCAATAAGATACTATGGCTGATATCAGAGAAATTACTACCTGTGCTATCTTCTAGGATTTTGTATGGTTTAAGGTCTCCTGTTTGGCCATTTAATCCATTTTGAGTTTATCTTTGTGTATGATGTAAGAAAATGGTCCAATTTCATTCTTTTTCATGTGGCTGTCCAGTTTTCTCGAAACTATTTGTTGAAGAGACTGTCTTTTTCTCACTGCATATTCTTTCCTCCTTTGTCAAAGGTAAATTGACCATGCAGTTGTGAGTTCATTTCTGGTTTTTTATTCTGTTCCACTGATCTATGTGTCTATTTTTACACCAGTACCATACTGTTTTGATCACTAGAGCTTTGTGATATCACTTGAAGTCTGGAATTGTGGTTCCTCCAGTTCTGTTTTTTGTTTTCAAGATTGCTCTAACTTTTTGGTATACCTGAGTCAGGAAAGTGTTAAAGTTAGGCAAGCAGAGATAGGGGGCCTTTGGGAAGGAAATCTGCAGTTGTAAGTGGGAGGCTGAAGAAGCAGCAGATTTTGGGGGTGGGGGTGGGGAATGATAAATATATCCCAGACCTGCCTGGGCCACGTGCTGTGTGTGGAGTCTCACAAACTTTCTGATAAGGTCCCAATAAAAAGGGGCAGAAATCCTTGGCAGCTACCCAGTCAGGACCCCTCTCGCTCTTGAGAGCTTTATACTTTCCCTCAATAAACTCCATCACTTTGCTCACTCTGTTCTCCGCAAGATTCATTCTTCGATTCCATGAGACAAGGACCAGCTTCTTTCTCATCCTCCTGTAACACCCTCACTGAGCTTTGACTTTCTCAACTAGTTAAGAGAACAGATGTAGACTCAGGGTTGAGACCCAAACTGAATGTAAAAAGAGAAACCCCTTGAAAATAACCCTTGGACACATGTCCCTGGTATCAAAGGAAAAGAGCAGGTTGACCATTTTTTATATTTTTATTTCAAAGAGAGAGCGAGCAGGAGAGAAGGGCAGAGGGAGAGAGAAAACCTCAAGCAGGTTCCATGCTCAGCACAGAGCCCAACACGGGGCTGGATCCCACGGCCCTGGGATCATGACCTGAACTGAAATCAAGAGTCCACCACTTAACCATCTGAGCCACATGGGCACCTCAAGTTAACAAATTTTTGAGAGGGGATGTGCAATAAATTAATTGGAAATGGTAGGAAGCATATTTTACATTAGAGGACTTCAAATGAAGAAAAATTATGACTTGAGAACATGCGCCAGAAAAATATTTCCTAAATGAGTCACTCAGAAATAATAATAGATACCTTGTTTTCCTTACCTCCCTTTGGGAAAGTGAGTTTGGGATAATGAGTTATTTCTCTTTCTCCCACTCTTTCCCTGATGTTATACCAATACTTCCAAACTCAAAAGAAGATAGAACCAGATTATGGAGGGATTTAATATTAGGGGGCATGAGTATATGGCAAATGCTGAAGATTAAAAGCAGTGTTATTTAAAATGTAGTGTTCATTAGTACCCTAGTCCAAACAGCACAAGAGCCACTTTGAACTATTCCTCAGTTTCTGCCGGGATTAGGTCATTCCCATGGGCACCACAGGGAACCCATAGAGCTCTGCAAATGGGTTGATTTTAAACTCAGATTCTCATTAGAGCATGGCCTTTTTCCAATCTGAATGCCTCCCTATTACTTCTGGGTGGGGTGACAGATCTATAACTATACCCACTCTAATGACTAATATCTGTTATTGCAGCTGAAAAATGATTTACGTGTTACCGTTCCCTTAATGGTCACAAAACCACATGAATAGTGCATCATCATTATTCTTGCCATTGAACAGATGAGCAGACCAAGGCTTTAAAAGGTTAAGTAAATTAATAGGCAACTTGACTTAGAGCAAGAACACCATGATGTTTTTGCAGACACATTTCGAGTTAACCAAGTAAAGCAAACAGATGGCTCTTCAAAACCCAGTAGACAAATCTTAATTCCTTGGCACTTAGATGTGAGCACTAAGCAAGATGGAGTACTGTCTAGGCTAGGTGAGAAATAAACATCATAGTAAATACACTGTGAGCCCCAGCTACCAGGACTGGACAATGACATAAGTCACTCAATCTCCTAATGAGACTTACATACAATTATGTAGAAAAGGCATTAAATTTTCATTCCAGGGTGTGGAAGACACAACTCTTTATTTCTTATTCTGGAGTGTGGGAGACACTCTCCTACATTAAGTGGAGGGTGGGGAACTTTAAGAGGTCAATTTATTATCTAGGTGAACATGACCACACAATTCAAGAAATAGTATAGGACAGAAATTAAGAGTGAGGGCTCTAGAAATAAATAACCCAGGAGTCAACTGTTTGATTTTAGGTAAATTGCTTATACTCTTTGTGTCTCAATTTCCTCATCTGTAAAATAAGGACAACAGCACCTATCTTTTAAGCTATTCTATGAGTCAATACATATAAAACCCTTGAAACAGTGGCTGGCATAGTCTAAGCACAACAAATTGAGGTATTGTTATAGTCAGTGATTTTGATGTGTGTAACAGGTAAGTAATACTCTTCCACTGTCTCAGAGAAATATGTCTTAATCAATTTATTTCTACAGATGCCACATGTCACACAAGCTCTTTACGGACATCTTCTCTGGTAACTAGAGCTTTCAGGTCAATTAGCCCCTGGGTTCTAGGGACTGATGCCACACAGTTTCACATGATAGGCACTTGCTTTCCCTAAATCAAACACGCTTGTGGGTGGGAGATTATCCAACTCTGTTTTAATGTTTTCAGTGCTTCCTATGTTTTGGCAAGATGATTTCCACCTATAGCATAGATCCGTTTCAACAACTCTGCTCAGGGTGAAGCAAGGTACCAAAATTGAAAAGGATATATTGAACAGGGATACAATGTGTTGACTTGGAAAGATTAATATCTGTGGTTTCCAAGCAAGGTGTTTGATGAAAACACTACTCAATCTCTTTCAACCATAGCCTCTTCCCCAAAGATTTAGATTTTGTGCATACATCTTCCAATCAACACAGACACACACACACACACACACACACACACACACACACACATACACACACTCACCCCTTGCCAATATTGATTTAACATTTTTTTAAATGAAAATTCAGTTTCAATAGTCTTATCATTCAATATAAATCAAGAACCTTCTGAAATTATGCAATGCTGGCTGTGCTTTGGACTAGGTCATGAAAAAGCCCAAACCCTTCTTTATGTGATAAAATCATTGAACTTACATTTATTATGGTTGAGCTGAAGCAAATGTAACCCAAAGGCATGGCAGGAATCGCAAATTAACATACAGAACCAGAAAGAGAGTAAACTGAAAATCAACAGGGAGCTAAAAGACAACTAACAAAAAGTGAATTATCTTGGCAAACAGGCAAGTTTGAGATTCAGAAATAAAATGCGTAATGTGGGCATCCTGATCCCCAACATAAGATCAAGAGACAGTATTTGCTAAATTTTTCCATAGAGTCCAAATTGAAGCATAATGATTAGCTTAGCAGAGATTTAAGTAGCTTAAAACAGAATAAAATAAACATATCCATTCACAATTGTAATTCAAAATTCTTCTTCTGCCTGGTGATTGAGGCCTGACTTATACCAAATGACATGAGAAGTATGTCCATTTCACTCCTTTTATTACAAGTACAGCTCCCTGGGGCAGGGCTGGCTGGTGAAAATTCATGTGAGTTGGTACAGTGTGAACCCTTATTTACAAGGCATTAATAATACATTAGGAAGACAAAGGAATACTCCAAACAATAAACTCTAACAGCACTGAACTACATTGTAATGCAGCTCTGTCCCCATGCCAAGTCACACCATACTTTTCTCTTGTCACTGAACTCTTTCCCTTATTCTTAGGAAGCTTCCTGTTAGGACAGGACTTATGTGAAGAGTCTGGATTATGTTTCAAAACTTGAGTTGTGATGTGAGCTCTTACAGAAAGTGTGATATTTTTTACTGAGTAAACATTTACAATAGGCTGTTCTTGTCTGTTTTTTTATCTATCTATTTTAAAGTTTTTGTTTATTTTCACAGAGAGAGAGAGAGAGAGACAGAGAGAGAGAGAGAGACAGAGACAGAGACAGAGAGAGAGCATGTGCGCAGTCAGGGAGGGGCAGAGAGAGAAGAAGAGAGAAAGTCCCAAGAAGGCTCTGTGGTGTCATCACGAAGCCCAAGACAGGGTTCAGTCTCATGAACCATGACATCATAACCTGAGCTGGCCTCAAGAGTCAGATGCTTAACTGACTGAACCACCCAAGCACTGGTGTACTTATCTCTTTATAGGCATGTGACGGGAGAGTTTCAAGATGATGCAAGAGACCACAGGCTAAATCCTAATTTTCTGGATTGTCAGACTTTTGGTCTTTTAGAGGACTGGTTTGTAAACCAAATCATATTCAGATTTGCAAAGAAAATGAGAAAAAAGCATGGAAAAACTGATCTCAAATGATCCTATAGACAGAAAGAAATATTTTGAGAAAGCAGTGGGGTACTTTATTTGCAGATGAAAATCTTTATTTTTCAAGTTAGCATTTTTAAAATACAGCTGCCTCATGGATCATAAAATGCCTCAAAGTAGGTGCTTATGAAAGTGTTTGTAGAGCATTTCATACTGGTTAACAGTGGGACTTTGTGCACCAGCACTGCTAGTTTCAAATCATTCCACCCCGAGTTGGCTAACGTCTCTGAACTGGTTGCCTCATGTATAAAGCAAGAATACCTATTTTATAATTGTGTTTGGCTTGGCAAATTGTATGTATCTGATAAGTGTTGGATATTGTTATTGTTGTGTGTTTTTACTTCCCTTTTTTTCTTAGTATTAGGATGGCTGATTACCACACTCTAGCTTAAATGATGCCTTAGTGTTCTGCTTAAATAGTTCCAGTATCTGTATACAATAAGGTGATAATGAAAATGAGAGCCAGTAGTAAGCTTTGCGGCATCTAGTTGCTCTGTTTTCTTCAGTGACACCTTGAGACATGGCAGAGTAGAGAAAAAGCCTTGAAGATGAGCCTAAAAATATAAATCCCAAATTTTCCATTAACAAACTCTGTTATATCAGGATAGTTGTTCTACCTCTCCTGGGGTAAAAACCAAAGGCAGACAAGGACAAGATATGCCCCTCCATGAAAAACAATAGTAATGAAGATCAATAAACCCATTTATCTTAAGTTACAAGAGTTGATGAGGACAGAATATAGAGGCCTGCTGAGAATCACATTTTCCTGAATTAGCTTCAGTCTAGGGTCTCATAGTAAAGGCCAAATGATTCTGAGAGAGCTTTCCAGAATCCTCATTCACTGTTTCTTTCCCTTTTCCTTTTTGCCCCCACTCCTTTTCTAATTCTAAAAATATTCTGAGCTTTTTCCTTGCGTAATCCAACTCCATAAAGAACGAAATGACAAACATTAAGCTTCCTTAATACCTTAAAACGAATTCTGCCCAGCTCCGTAACAGCACTTTTCACCTTGTACTTAAGTGCTGTTTACATATTTATTATCCCCAGCTGTACTTTGATATATCTTTCTGCACAAAATCCACAGCAGTTAACACAGTGACACCATATAGTCAGAAATCTTACAGATACACATATTTATTGAAAAAACTAAGTTATTGATCCTAATGACATCTGAGGAAGAAAAGAAAACAAAATAACTCCCCACAGTGGTTATTTGGGTCACGATATATGAGTGACTGACACGCTAATTTCAGTTTATGTTGTAACATATCTGGTTCTAATAACCAGACCTATTCCATGCACAGTTGAAGTCAAATATATGTGAAACATCTGTTATGTTCTGAGCTCTCTAGTCAATCCAAAGCTCAGAATAGCCTCTTTACTGAATAAGCAGATGGCACGAGTTTGTCTAAGAGAGGGGTACATAAAAGGTCCTATTATGTGCTATGATTAAGACAAATTGAAGGAACTGGTTAAGATTAGCCTACAAAATAAGTGATCCTAGCCACAAACATAGCATATGCAAGCATCGAATGTCTCTTGTTTGGATTTAAAACCTAAATGAAGCTGGTGAGATCTGAGACATCCACAAGTTTCTCAGGTTATTAAGCCAAACAGTAGGAACAACATGATCAGGCTCTTAAAAATGCTCATGAAATTATCCACTAATGACCGTTGGCATTGGGAGTCCTATTGCGGTTTGGTTTTGTTTCTGTTTTTTTTTTATTTTTAATTTTCGTCCTTCAGATGACTGTAACTCAGTAGGGAAATAAGAGGGTGTGCTTTTGAAGTAATTTTCATTAATTTTCAAAAGAATTTCACTGGATGGAAAAGAAAACCCCCGAATTAACCCCTTGTAAGAGCAGCATGGGCTTTGATCACATAAAATTGGTGTTGAATCCAGATTGCACAAATTTATAGATGTTAGGCCTTGGGTACACTAAATGGCATCTCTTTTCTCACTTGACTATTGTAGTGTTTAACACGGAGCGGAGGGGAAGAGCATAAACTTTGGATGAGGGTAGAGCAGAATGTGAAGCCTGTTTGACTAGTGACTTGGGAAAATAATATACTCTGTGGAGCCACTGCTGTAAAGGGAGACAATAAATCTGGTAGAGTTGTTCTGAGCAGTAAATAAAATGTTCGAGCGCAGGGAATGGCTCACATGCTTGCTCCATAAATGCCAACCCTTTTCTTCTCCACTCTCAGCCCCTCTGTCCCCTCTGATCTCCCACCAAACCCATACTGCCCCCAGAGTGAGTGTATCAAAGGGACATCAAGAAGCATGTATAAATAGCCACCCCATGCGTTCATGGTTCCTCTGTTCTCACTGTGTTGGAGGAGATCCCTGGCAGGTAATTGTTCTGTGTCTAGATACTAGATGACCATTTGTAGATGGATCTTTATGTGGAGGAAGAGGCAATTGTGGAAGTGACTACTGAAACAAGAAGATATATCGTTCTTTGAAGAAAACCTTCACACTCACAACCACAGCCACGCAAACATTCACACAGACTTTAGGAAGAAGACAGTTAAAGTAGCACATAAAAAACATGCAGTGTGGAAACCAGGGATGTATGCATGAACAAATGTGGAAAGAATGAGGCGATAGACAAAGCAGGATCTGCAGATTTGAGGACTTACATTCTCTCCACTTCCGTTGTAAATTTAATACCTCTTTGTACACCTCCTGGCCATACTCAGGCTCACTTCAGTCCCTTCAACTTCAACACAGAGGCTGCAAAGTGCAATCAGCATCCCACCACCGAAGTACTCTGCCTTTCTTTGCACTGTTTCCATGTTTACATTTCTTCTCTGAGACCTCCTTCCCTCTAACTCAGGTATGTTGTCTGCTATTGTTATTGTTATTATAATAAAATAATCCACACCTGATTTGTTTCTTCAGTGAGAATAAGAATGTTGTCTTCCCATTCAGCACCAAGAAATCAGAACTCAAGAAGAAACAAATAATTTCCCTTTAGTAACTATTGCTGATCAGTACAAACTGACTACTTTCTGATGTGCTCAAGAAATATTGTGATGAGAATTGTTGTTTTCATGATGATTCCACATACTCAGGACATATGTACATACAACAAAAAATTAAGTAACAATACCAGATGATGTAACAAGATAGGACGAGAATGGCTCATGGTTAACTGGTAGATGGATGGTTTGCTGTTGGATAAATGGCATAGTGATAACGCTTGCCTTAGGAACCCATAAAAGAAAGAGGCCAGATATGGCACAGACTGGTCAAAACAGATGGAATTTGAACAGAAGCTTTTGGATAATTTTCAGAATGGAGAAAAGTGGGGGAATTATCCCTGTTGGGAAAACTACATGAACAAAATTATAGTAGCCAGAAAGAAGTTGTCTCTGGGGCAATGAGAAAACAAGTTTGCCTGCGGTAAAAGTCAGTTTGAGAAACTAGGGGAAGGAGACAGGCTGGTAGAACATCTAAGGATGTGTATGCCAAGTAAACAATTTGTTGTAAATAAACAAAAAAAATTATAAAATAGGCAAAGAGAAATGCAATATTAATATATGTGTACATTTACAAAATAAACTAGGTATTTAGAGCAGTGAAACTATATTGTAAGATACTATAATGGTTGATACATGAACTTATGCATTTGTTAAAACACAGAACAGTACAACACAAAAAGTAGGGCTTAATGTGAACTATGGATTGAATATCATACTGATGAATCAATATTGATTCATCAATTGTGGCAAATATACCACACCAGGGCAAGATGTTAATAATAAAGGAAGCACAGGGCAGAGTGAATGGGGGTAAATGGGAATTGGCCGTAGCATCTATTCGATTTTCTGTAAACCCAAAGCTGCTCTACAAATAAACTTTATTAATTTAAACAGAATGATATTTATAGACAGAAGGAACAGTCCACACAACTTCCCAAAATATTCTATTTCATGTAATTCCCAAAATGTAAAAATGTCTTCAGAATTGTGACCATTCCTTTTAGTCTCTCGATCAAAAAAAAAAAAAAAGAACTATACTCAAATTAAAACAATGCAAAAAAAATTAATAAATCATAATAGGTTTCCAAAAATTAAAAAAAAAATTAGAAATATCACCACCCATTTAGGGTGTTGTTTAAATTTATATGTAGATAGTAATTTTGTGTTAAGGCTTTATTTCATACTATGATGTTTTAAAAATGCATCTTTCCTTTAAGTCCTAAAATAAAGGGAATAGTCTAAATCTTGATGAGGGATCTCTGTAACAGATTGCTTTTCTTAGCAGTTTTGTTATGCCTTTCCTTGAAAAAGGATATGGTATCACTGATAAAGAAACAACGAGACAGGGGAGAGTATATTAGTTTTATTTTGCTGTTATAATAAATTATTACAAACTCAATGGTTTAAAACAATACATGCATTATCTTAAAATTCTGAAGGTCAAGTGTTCAAAGTGAGTCTTACCACATGACTAAAATCAAGGCATTGGTAGGGATTCATTCATTCTTCCTGCAGGCTCCAGGGGAGAATCCATTGCCTTGCTTTTTCTAGCTTTTAGAGGGAACTCACATCTCTTGGCTTGGAGTTCCTTCTTCTATGTTCAAATTACTTCACTCCAACCTAAGTTCTCATTATTGTATTGCCTTTCTTGACTTTGATTTTTCCTGTCTCTCTCTTATGAGGATCCATGTGATTATATAGAGTCAACTTGAGCAATCAAGGATAACTATTCCATATCAATACCGTTAAATCCATCACATCCTTCAAGTCCCTTTTCCTAACTTTCAGGGGATTGGATGTGGACATCTTTTGAGGGTTCATCATTCCAGCTCCTGCGGAGGGCTACATCAGAAGGTAAGTGGAGATGGTTTATCTGGTTGAGGGATAGAAGAAGACAGGAAAGATAAAGGCGTTAAAAGATAGAAGGGAATCTTGAAAATGGGAAAAAGGGAGACACAAATGTGTATCCCTAAAGCCTAAGTACACACTTAGCATGGAGGGTTTACTTTGAATGAAATCCATTGTTTTAAGAAGATCTTAGGGATCTTATGGACATGCCATTGGAGATACACAAGATATGGTTTTAGGTACCACCATTGTGCTTCCCTGGTGACTGTAATGACTAAAGTATAAATTCATTCTCAATTTTAGTTTGTCATTCGGTATTACAATTTGCGCATGATTTGCAGGAGAAAGGACTAGATAATGTGATTTGACTGTATTATGCAAACGAGACTTTCATTTCCTGTCTGTGTTCAGTTTATGAACAGAAAAGTTACACATTACTTCAAAAGATTCAGTGTAAAATTTTTCTTTCGTTTTCCCCAGCAAAGAGATGCTTATAATAAACATGATGTAAATAAAGTTTTTATTCCAAAATATCAGGGTTACCAAAAATTGTTATTTGGAACAAATTGTGTTGTTGTTTTACGTCAAACAATGATGTTGGGTGGAGAGACACACCTGGGTTGAAATCAGGCCTCGGCTACTTGGTAATAATTTAATCTAAGTCTCAATTTTCTCATCTAACACATCGATACACTAATGACATCCTGATTAGTATTTTTGGTAATAGATGAAATAATATATAAAACATACCTGCAATATAAAAATGGCCATTATTTATTGACTGACCCCTCATGGCTCAGTGTATGGCAATTTAGAGTTAGCTGAATACATGACATTCATTCATCTGCAATCCGTTATTGAATACCTGCAGTATGTGGGCATTGGGTTGGAGCTGGTGAAACCAAGAATACAGGTCATGAGAAACAAGCTCAGTCTTCCTTGCCCATGCTGAGCCCCTTGTACTTAGCAAAAGTAGATTTTCATTGAGTGTACATTTAGTTAATCATGGATGAATGGTATGCAGCTTGTTCACTCAAAATTCTCACCCTCTTCTGACTAGGGTAAGGGAAAATAAAATAAAATAAATGATTACCACAAAAGTTAGGAATTTATATTTAAAAGGACGATTGAAAGCTTTGGGGATTCAGAGGGGAACAGTTACTGGGAGAAGACTGGTCTCCTACCAGGTACAAAGTTAAAGAAATGCATTCCACAGAACTGGAATGTTATATATGTAGGAAGTCGAGAGTGGAGATATAATCTGGGAGGTAAGGGGGATTTTAAAATGTATACACTGGACATCATAAAAAGAGGCAGAGTAGAAACCTCCAAGCATCTATCCCTCTACCAAAGAAACAGTATGAACTGTAGAGCTAATATTACAATTCTGGAAAACAAAGGTTTACAGTGCCCAAGTGAATTCTGAATCTAGGAAAAGGCAGCTTTAAAATGGTAGAAAATTGTTGGCATTTCTCCTTGTCTTTGCCCTACCCCCTGTCAGACTCACAATGATCTTGATGATGGTGGACCAACAATCCTGGTAGGACCCAACCCTGGTGCCTCGTTCTTCAGGGAACAAAGCAAGCCTCATTTGCAAGGAATTCAGGTTCTGTTTTTGTTTTTTGTTTTTTTTTTTCTACTCTAACCTGTCTGGCAAACACTGGAGACACTGATGAAAGATGCTCATCTTCATTTTACACAACTGAGAACTCACCCAGGTCAGAAAAGCAGCAGGCATTTCTTGAGTATTGTGAGGCAAACAAGAAACGTATAGCTTCCTGGGGCAAAAGATTAAGGTTGAGGTATACAATAGAATACCAAAAGAGTATTGGTATAATACCAAAAGAATACCTGGAAGAAAAAGCTGGAGAGAGAGTTTCTTTGAGGAGTTAGGACATTTAAAAACACCCACAAATATTGAGGAATTAAAAACAAAAACAAAGCAACACAAGACAAAGACATGCATGACCATGGCAAGATGAATGTTTAGGAAATACCTAAAGACACCCTGAACTTTCACATCTGGGTGATTTCTAAGCTGAGTAGCAAGCATGAAATGAAGGCTAAGGCAGAGTTATGAACAATTTGGCTAGGTATTGAAGGAATGCTCCAGGACAGAAAAAAGCCATGAAGACTGATAGAAGTTTTTCTGTTCCTTCACTTTTGTTTCCTTTCTTTCTTTGTTGCTTTCTTTACTTTTCTCTTTTTATTTTTCTCCCTCTGTTACTCTTTGCTTTTTGTCTCTTAGTGTTTCAGGAAATTTCTCTCACAAATGAACAAACATTACAGGCACCATCTCAAAGAATATAAACTTAAAAAAATAATTTAAGTAAGGACACAAAAACAGCCTATGGAGAGCAATAAACACAGATCCCCAAAGAGGGGAGATAATTTGATTTCTGGAATTGCTACATTTTAGCATCCAAAATACACTGTTTTCAACAAAAATTATGAAGCAAAGCATGCAAAGAAACAAGAAAGCAATGTCTTACTTGGAATTTCACAGATGAAATTAACAAAACTTTTCCTCAGGGAGCACAGAATTTGATATTATTAGACACATATTTTAGATTATGCATCTTACATGTGCTCAAAGTACTACAGGAAACTGTTGACCAAATGATTTTTAAGGGGGTGTGAAGACCATTTGATGAGGAAAGAGTAGTCTCTTCAACAAATGGTGCTGGGACAACTGGGGAGTCACAAGCAAAAGAATGGAATTGAATCCCTACCTCACACCCCATACAAAAATGGGCTGGTCACCTAAATGTAAGAGTAAAATCATAAAACTCTTCCAAGAAAAGAAGAATAAATCTTCATGACCTTGGATTTGGCAATAGATCCTTACCTATGACATAAAAAGCACGAACAAAAAAAAAAGAAAAAAAAAGATAAATTGAACATCATTAAATTTAAAATTTTTGTGCATCAGAGGGCATTGTCAAGAAAATTAAAAAAAAGCGCCAAAGAATATTTGCAAATTACAAATCCCATAGAGTCTAGTATTCAGAATATATAAAGAATTCTTACAACTCAACAACAACAAAAAGACAAGTGACAATTTTTTTTAAATGGGCAAATGACCTGAAATGTCTTCAAAAACATATTCACGGGGTGCCTGGATGGTACATTCAATTGGGCGTCTGACTCTTGATTTCAGCTCAGGTCATGATTTCAGTTCATGAGTTCGAGGACCCGTGTC
Source organism: Prionailurus viverrinus (assembly GCF_022837055.1). Classification (NCBI taxonomy): domain Eukaryota; kingdom Metazoa; phylum Chordata; class Mammalia; order Carnivora; family Felidae; genus Prionailurus; species Prionailurus viverrinus. The sequence continues at coordinate 103,764,538 of NC_062568.1, read as the reverse complement.
TGGCTCTCATTGAGAGCATAGAGTCTTGCCTGGCATACTTTCTCTCCGTCTCTCTGCATCTCCCCTGCTCATTCTCTCTCTCTCTCTCTCTCTCTCTCAAAAAATAAATAAATAAACATAAAAACAGTTTTTAAAAAGCATATTCAAACAGCCAACAAACATATGAAAAGATATTTAGCATCATTAGTCATTAGGAAAATGAAAATAAAAACCACATAGAAGTTCAACTCAATAGCAGTAGGAAAGCTATAATTAAGTCAAATAAGGGGCACCTGAGTAGTTCATTGGGTTGTGTCCCACTTCAGCTCAGGTCATGATCTTGCAGTTGGTGGCTTCAAGCCCCACGATGCTCTGTGCTGACAGCTCAGAGCCTGGAGCCTGCTTCAAATTCTGTGTGTGTGTGTCTCTCTCTCCGCTCCCCTGCTTGCTCTCTCTCTCTCTCCCTCTCTCCTTCTCTCTCTCTTTCAAAAATAAATAAACATTAAAAAAATTTTAAGTGAGACTCTAAAAACACAAACAAAAAAAATAACATGTCTTGGTGAAGGTGTGAAGAAATTATATCCTCATACATTGCTGTTGGGGATGTAAAATGCTTTAACGTCTATGGAAAACAGTTTGGCAGTTTCTCAAAAAGCTAAACAGAATTATCATATGACCCAATATATGTACTCCTAGGTATATACCCCAAAGAATTGAAAGAGGGTACTAAAACAAATGCAGGTGCACAGATAGTCATATCAGCCTTATTCACAATAGCCAAATGATGGAAAACAGTCCAAATTTCCATTATATCAATGAATGGATAAACAAAATTGTGTACGTGCATGCAATGAAGTATTATACAGGCATATAAAGTAAAGTATCAATCCATGCAAGGATGAACCACCAGAAGAAAGAAAGAAAGAAAGAAAGAAAGAAAGAAAGAAAAAAAGAAAAAGAAAGAAAGAATTAAAACAAGTAAAAGAAGCCAGACAAAAAGGACTACACATCATGTAATTACATTTATATGAAATATTCAGAACAGGTAAATGCCTAGAGAGAACACAGTCCCCAGGGCCTGGAGAAAGGCACAAATGGGCAGGAACTGCTTAATGGGTACTGATTTCCTTGTTTGGTTTATGAAAACATTCTGGAACTAGAGACAGGTGGCAGTTACATAACATTATCATTTTACTAAACGCCACTTGAATTGTTCAAAGTGGTTAATTTTATATCAATTTCAACTCAATTAAAAAATACAGGGATGCCTGGGTGATTCAGTCAGTTAAGTGTCCGACTTTGACTGAGGTCATGGTCTCGTGGTCTGTGAGTTTGAGCCCCATGTTGGGCTTTGTGTTGACAGCTCAGAGCCTGGAGCCTGCTTCAGATTCTGTGTCTCCCTCTCTCTGCCTCTCCCTTGTTCATTCTCTCTCTCTCTCTCTCTCAAAAATAAATAAATGTTAACATTTTTTTAAAAAAATACAAAGGAACCTTCCGTAGGTACTGACAGATTAATAAACTTGTGGTTTTATAAAATCACACAAAGTGGTAAATTAAAATAATATATGATTTTTTATACATTCAGGGTTTGTCATTGTGGGTATGTGACAGATTATTTTTTGAGACTAAGGTAGTTTGAGGTAATTCAGACTTTGACAACAGGTGAGATATTCCCAGGAAAGAATGAGAAAACAAAACAATGAATAAATACTAATCAGTACTGGAGAATGGTACTTCTTATGTTTTTAAATATTCTGCGAGTATGTGCTGTTACATGAACAGGGAAAATTCCTTATTTATGATTGTGGCAAGTACAGCTGTTGTAGAGTTGTGAGTATGTAAAATAAAATAAAATTATAAGTGCATGCATTTTAAGGAAGACTATTTCAGATTGTATTTTATTTTTTTAATGTTCATTTATTTTTTGAGAGAGAGAGAGAGAGAGAGAGAGAGCGTGAGCAGGGGAAGGGCTTCATCCAAAGCAGGCTGCAGGCTCTGAGCTGTCAGCACAGAGCCCAACATAGGGCTCAAACTCACAGATCATGAGATCCTGAGCTCAGCGGAAGTTGGACGCTTAACCAACTGAGCCCTCCAGGCATCCCTCAGTTTGTATTTTAAAGGATATACTCAACATGAAGTGCCATTAGGAATTAACTAAAAAAAACAAAAACAAAAACAAAAACAAAAACACCTGTTTAAATGATATGTCTTCTGATAAACCTTTCCGAAATAACCAAGTAGGCTAAAAATTCATTTTCCTTTCCCCTGGTCACGTAACACTACATCTAGTCCAGCATGGTCTAAAAGAAAAATGAGCCAGCATCGTGAAATGCATACATCATTTTTAAATATTAGAAGTAATCACATTAAAAATATAAAAAGAATTAATTAATTAGTAAGTGAGGTGCATCTAATTTTATTAATATATTTATTCAACCCAACAAATCTAAAATATGATTTCAACATATAATCAGCATAAAATATTCATGAGATAGTTTGCATTTCCTTTTTCATATTAATTCTCCCAAATCATGTGTGTATTTTACACTTACTCCAGATCTAAATTCAGACATCTGGCTACGGGCTTGCATATGATTACTGAGCACAGGTAAAGCACTAAACTAATATATGCTGAACTGTGGTATTGTTATTATTCATAACTTTAAAAAGTCATTAACCTATGGCTCGTCTACTCAACATAATACCATGCAGCTAACAGAAGTGTTTATGAAGTGTTCCAGTAACATGAAACTTACACAGCTTAAATTTTTAAGCAGAAAAAGTTGAAAATACAAGATAACCATCATCCTGAAAACTAAAACTAAATATGTATTTCCTTCTTCCCTCCCTCCCTTCCTTCCCTTTTTCCTTCCTTCCTGCCTGCCTGCCTGCCTTCCTGCCTTCCTGCCTTCCTTCCTTCTAGAAATATTTCATAAGTAACTGATTTAAAAAATTGCTCTATAACATTAATGCCTTCTATTTGCTAATACCTGAACTGCATTCAAAGGCACATTTTTGGGGCGCCTGGGTGGCGCAGTCGGTTAAGCGTCCTACTTCAGCCAGGTCACGATCTCGTGGTCCGTGAGTTCGAGCCCCGCGTCAGGCTCTGGGCTGATGGCTCAGAGCCTGGAGCCTGTTTCCGATTCTGTGTCTCCCTCTCTCTCTGCGCCTCCCCCGTTCATGCTCTGTCTCTCTCTGTCCCAAAAATAAATAAACGTTGAAAAAAAATTTTTAAAAAGCACATTTTCATGGGTTTACAAATTTATATTCACATAATACATGTTTTAAAGTACTTATACCTTCATCAGTAAGACTTGGTATCTCACATGTTAGCTTTCTGATTTAGTTTCTCTTACACTTCAACTATGAAATTATATTACTACTTGTTAAATTGCCCTTGGTTGTTTTGTGGTGCTGGGTCCTTTTTCAGATGGAATGTACAAGGAGTTGACTCTTAGAGGGGCACCTGGGTGGCTCAGTTCGTTGAGCGTCTGACTCTTGATTTCAGCTCAGGTCATGATCTCAGTGTCATGGGACTGAGCCCTGCATTGGGCTCTGCACTGAGCAAGGAGCCTTCTTGAGATTCTCCCTCTCTCCCCTTCTGACCCACTCCCTCTCTCCCCTACTCTCATGCTCTCTCTCTCTTTAAAATAAAATTAGTTAATTAATAAAAAGAGTTGACTCTAAGACATGTTCACTGATTCTACTATTTTCCTGAATAAACATTTTTTTCTTTATTATCTAAATATGGAGTGAATATTATTTGATTTTTGGTCTTTTAAAAAACGATGAAAGCATTTAAGGTTATAAATTTGCCTTTGAGCGTAGCTTCAAGCCACATATATATGGCATATATATATATATATATATATATATGTATATATATATTTAATGTATAATGTATCACTCTGGTTCTTTGCTAAGCAGTATATTATTGAATACTCAATTTTGCTCTAGCTTTGGCAACATAGATAAATATCTGTAAACACATAGAGCATGTGTTCTAGCAGAAAGAGGTAAACAATAAACTTATAAATAAGTAGCAAGCAGGTTAGATAGTGATAAACACTGCACAAAAATGAATCAAACACAGACATCAGGAATGTGTGGGGCACTGCTTGCAGTAACAGAGTGGTTTCGGTAAGCCTCACTGGGAAGTTGAAATTTACGTGAAACCATTAAAGGAAACAGGAGAGTTATTGAAATGGTTCTATGTCAGCAGGGTGTTTCAGGCAGAGAAAGAAGCCAGGCCGACACTGGTGTGTTCAAGAAGCAGCCAGAAATGCTGGTGCTGAAGCAAAGAGAGAGAAAGAGGGAGAATTAACAAGGGTATCAGAGAAGAGAGGGGTCTAGTTCCTGTGAGAACTCGAAGCTATTGCAATACCACTTGTTTGCATTCTGTCAAATGGAGACAAAGAGCAGGGGTTTGTGAATGAAGGTAAAATGACCTGACACCTGTTTCAAATGATTGTCTACCTGCTATGTTGGGAATATGTTCTTAGAAGGGAAGAGTGGAAATTAGGTGTGGTAACAGACGTGTAATGATCCTACTAGAGACTGATGATAACTCAGACATACACATAAGAAATGAAGATAGAAAGAAGTGTTTGGATTCTAGGTCTGGTTTAAAGGTAGAAATTGCCAGGAAGTACGGCCTCTATCCTTCTGATTCTTTGAAATTAATAAGCAGTTGCTTGAAGGACAACTTGCAGCAAAAGTTCTATAAACATTTTAAAAATGTGATTTTTTGTCTGGATGTAATATTTTTAATGTCTATTATTTATATTATAAATATACTCTGTGACCACATTTAAATTTTGTACACTTGGTTTGTCAGAAACTAAAGTTTATATATTAAATACTCTGCTGTGTGGCAATCTTGTTGACTTTTCCTTGCAACTAATTTTCTTTGCAGATATTGATGCTGTGTTACTTGACACAAAAAGATTTATGAGTTATATTTCTTTGTGGTTTCCAACTTTTACGAATACAAAATAAACCTCTTTCAATGCTTTAAAAATTTCTACTATCTACTGTGCACATTTTCACACGTGTTTTGAAGATTTTGTTGCATAGCTTCATTTGATATATTTCCCCATCCTTTCTCTTAAACCATTTTTTAATTTTAGGTATATAACTACCAAGAAGCACACTGATTATCTTGTTTCAAATGTCTATAGATGTGCTTCCTTCCTACAAACGTGAGTCATGAAAATATTTAACACTTACGCCCATGAGTACCTGGGCTATAAAACAAAGAAAGAAACAAACAAACAAGTAAACTTTACTGTAGGAACTCTACTTTGCAAAAAAAGTGGGCTACTATGCCAGGTGTCATGACCAATACAAGATATTTGTTAAAATTTTACAAAAAACAGTGTGAAAAAACAAATTCAAAACTCTCATCTGAGAAAAAAGAAAAAAAAAGAAAAAAAAGAAAAGAAAAAACTCAGAAAGTGATTGTGATGTTTACATTGCTACAATATGCCTCAAATGAGGAAATCTATAAATTCCATCCCCAAATGGATTTGGTAATCTGTCTTAGCTTGGGAGAATATTTCAAGAAAGGGACATAATTAGTATATTTTCTAAAGCAATTTCATTATCTCCACCATATGACTTGCGTCCTTCCTTGTATTTGAGATATGCTGAATTCACTTTGACTCTGATCACAGCAATATCTGCTTTGTTTTGACTGTCTTGATATCTTTACTATTGGGGTTCTCCATGAGAGAGTTAAATTTTCTCACCTGGATTGAACCATTCATGGACATACACTTTGCTTTGGTCAATTTGTACCATAAAACGGGTTTTACTATAATAGCTACAAAGTGAAATATGTAACCCTTGCTTCAAGGTCAGAAAAAGGCATGCTGTAAAACCAATTATTGGAAACTGGCAAAGAGACAACTCACATTATGTAGTGGCAAAATATCTGGGTATCACTAGAAGTACTGTGGAAACCATTTATGGAACTAAATAACTGTGTGGCTTTCGGTGAAAAGCTGAGAAGTTATGGACATGACTTGAATGCTATTGGCTGCATTTGATACTATCTTTTTCAAGAATTAGAAGAACTCAAGAAGAAACCTGGCACATGATTAAGCAGAAAATACATAGAACACAAACTTTGGACTTATAGATTTGGAAGATGCAATTGATTTTCCTTTATAATTGGTAAAAGATAAACCTAAGAATGCCCTTAAGCAACAAAGTATCATTCAAACTGAGCTTTATGTAAAGGACCAAATCACATGTATTGTAATCACAGCCATTGTTAAAATGTCTGAATTTATTATCACATGCAAAACATATCACTCATTGGGAAATAAAAAAAAAATGTGGTTTTCTCATAGAATCTTGATACATTCAGCATTCCTGTAACTAAACCTGGTGGGAGAGGCAGGTCTAGAAAAGGAAGACTGCTGAAAGAGTTGTCACATGGAACAAACTGGAAGGAATAAAGTAGACAGATGATGAACTAGATTCTGACTCTTGCTCTGCTCAGTGAACAAGAGTGAATCAAAAGATACGTAACACTTAAGGCATCAATTGATTAATACGTCACTGATGTTTATCCGCCTTCTTTAAAGTTCTCTTCAGATGGGCCAGAAGGATAACAGAAAAGGAAGGTCTTCAGAGAAGAACCAAGAGTCATGAACTACAATGAGATGAAGAGAAGAACTAGTGACCCCTTAATATCTCCTTATCAATATTCCATAAATACAATGGACCAGTAGCTTCCATGTGGTTTACTTTCTTTATTTTTATAATGAGAGTGGTAAATATTATTAGACTACTTATATTTCAACACTGGATGTTGGAGGATGAGTACAGAAAACTAGAAATCATAGAATGTCATTCATTCATATGGGGCACCCGGGTGGATCAGTTGATCAAGCATCAGACTTCAGCTCAGGTCACAATCTCACAGTTCATGAGTTAAAGCCCCGCGTCAGGCCCTGTGCTGACAGCTCAGAGCCTGGAGCCTGCATATTCTGCATATGCCTTTCTCTCTGCCCCTCCTGCATTGGGGAGGGGCTCTGAATCTGTCTTTCTCTCAAAAATGAATAAACATTAAAAATTAGAATATTATTCAGTCCTTCAAAAGAATGAAAATTTTCCATTTACCACAATATGGATGGATCTAGACAGTATAATGCTAGGTGAAATAAGTCAGTCAGAGAAAAATAATATTTAGAATTTATTTAGAAACAAAATTTAGAAAAATTTAGAAAACAAAATTTAGAAAAAATATTTAGAAACAAAACAAATGATCATAGAGGAAAACAAAGAAAGGCAAACCAGGAAATAGATTCCTAAATATGGAGAACAAGTTGATAGTTATCAGGGTGGACGTGGGGGTGTGGGGTGTGGAGGAAACAGGTGATGGGGATTAAGGACTGCACTTGTTGTGGTGAGCACCGAGTGTTGTACAGAATTGTTGAATCACTATATTGCACAACTGAAACTGATATAACACTGTATGTTAACCTTAGTGAAATTAAAATAAAATAAAAAGAGAAGGGAAAGAAAAAAGAAATTAGAAATTGCATCTGACCAAGCCCATGAGATCCTGGACTTTGAGCCGAACCGTATGATCATATGACACTGTTAGATGTTTACACTTGGGAAGAGGGGTGAGTAACATTTTCTTGTAGCAGGTGAATACTTGTGTTCAAAAGGATGGACAGTTTTAAATTTCATTACAAATTCCAAATGCTCTTCTCCTCTCTAAAAGTGGATTTTAGCTATTAACTAGTAAGTGTTAACATTAGTCTGAGTCGTGTGTATTTCCATGGATCCCTGGATTATGACTGGAGACACCACCCACTGGTAAGCAGATGTTTTAAGAGCCATTTTATGCTATCCTGTGCCTTCCTTCATAACAGGAAGTTCCAGAGAGGTTGTTTTATTAGCCTGAGTTTCAAGAGGAAGACAAATATGATGGAGAAGTGACATGAGTGATAAATAAACCTTTGTTTTTGAAAGTCAATGAAATTTGAGGGTAATTGGTACCAGAGCACGATCATGTGAAATCTAACCAAGATATAAGCCCACCACAGATCACAATTCATCTGATCTTTTCCAGGAAAACATACAATATTGAGAAAATCTCTGTGATTTTTACTCAGAAATGGGTAAAATGAGACATCTTTATTTACTTTCTCTCTTATGAAAGCTTCTGAAAGACAAAGATAATAATTATTTCTAGAAAGAATGCTAAACCAAATAATTACACGGCTACAACCCCAAACTGCATATCACTCCACAGGCAAGTACTATTTCTTTGAAGTCTCGCTGAGCTTTGAAAGCTCACTGACCATTTAACTGATAGGAAAGTTCTGACCAGGTTCACAGGCCAGGAGAAATGGGAACAGCCTCACTGGCTGTGAAGGAATATATCGAGACACATAGAGCTAGAGCAGAAATCACAGAATGGTGTCATAAATGACTGTCTGTGACCTACGTAGCTTCTTAGTTGAGAGAGAATAGCAGAGCATAATAAATACAGAAGACAGTATATGGAGGGGCCTCGTGGAAATGAAAAGTAGTAAACATAAAAAAATGAATATCAACTTAATATTAGAGACATTGAAGATGCAAAAGAGAGAGTGACAGGGCATTTAAAATACTTACAATTAGTACTTTTGAGAAACAGAACAGAGATAATTGAAGAAAAAAATGTACATCTAATTAAATCACTCCTACTGCTGGCTCTGCTCTGTTTGCTGGCTCAAGGGACATTCTATGCACCAAGGGAAAAATGAATTCAGAAGATGGAGCACCGTGTCCTGGTGAAGTCACTGAACTCAAAACATATAGATAACCTCATGTAGGCATTCCGGCAGCAACGGCAAGTCAGAAGGAAAATCATGGTGCCATTGTGTATCCACAAACCAACACTGTGTGTGGCATAAATTGTGGTGACAGTTTTGGGGCACCTGGGTGGCTCAGTCGGTTAATTGTCTGACTTCGGCTCAGTTCATGATCTCGCGGTTCGTGAATTCAAGCCCTGCGTCGGGCTCTGTGCTGACCGCTCAGAGCCTGGAGCCTGCTTCAGATTCTGTGTCTCCCTCTATCTCTCTGACCCTCCCCCGTTCATGCTCTGTCTCTCTCTGTCTCAAAAATAAATAAAAACGTTAAAAAATTTTTTTAATAAACTGTGGTGACGGTTTCACAGGTGAATACTTCTCTCCAAATTCATCCAGTTGTATAGATTAAATATGCATAGCTTTTTGTACATTAACCACTTCTCGACAAATTGGTTAAGAAATAATACAATGGAACAATTTCTACAAGGCTCTGGGGAAAAGTAAGACAAGTGATTCTCTCATATCACTTCTGAACAAGTTGTCATTTTAATACGAAGAGTACAAATTTCAAGGATGTGTATACCAACAAGATCCCTGCTTTGGAAAAAAAGTAAAGTTAAAACTCAATCCATCTATGAGATGAGTCAAAATTAATAACTTGAAAATTGGTATCGTTAACAATGTTGGGTAGTGAATGTTGGCTTCCATTAAATGAGTATCTAATACTGCTACATCATGTATTATAATAAAATGTAAGACTATTGATCAGAATGTACAAATGGACAGATTTTAACAACATAGAAGTAATATTTTATATGACAACTATCTGAACATAAGGTGAAAGAGGAAGGAGGGATTGTATGTGTGCTAATTTGTCTTAATAACAAAAGTCAATGGTTATTCTATGTGAATAAAACATGTTCTTTAAAATTAGTATTAACTTTAAAAATATATTTTAAGTTTATTTTTATTTATTTATTTTGTGTGACAGAGAGAGAAAGAGAGAGAGAGAATCCCAAGCAGTCTCCGTGCTGTCAGCCCAGAGCCCAACATGAGGCTCAGGCTCATGAACTGAGAGATCGTGACCTGAACCATAATCAAAAGTTGGATGCTTACCCGACTGAGCCACCCGGGCACCTTTATTTCTTTTTTTAATTGTAGAAGACAATATTTACATGACTATCTCTTGAAGTAGTAAAATATCTATATAAAGTTCAGTATTTCCTTTTCCTTCACTTCTTTCCTGGGTTACATTCAAATAAGAGCAAATATATGTTTTATTTGAATAACATGTATACTATAATACTCGTTTATTTATTTATTTATTTATTTATTTATTTATTTATTTATTTTAAAAATTAATGTTTATTTATTATTAAGAGGCAGAGGGAGACAGAGCATGAGCATGGGAGGGGAAGACAGAGGGGGAGACACAGAATCTGAAGCAGGCTCCAGGCTCTGTGCTGTCATGACAGAGCCAGACATGGGGCTCAAATTCACAAACTGTGAGATCATGACCTGAGCCCAAGTCAGACGCTTAACCAACTGAGCCACCCAGCCATCCTATAATACTTGTTTTTAAATATTTAGTCTCTCTTTTAGATTAAAATTTTTCTCTCCCTCCCTCTTTCTCTCTCCCTGTCTCTATATTCATTCTTCCCTCCCTCTCTCCCCCTTCTCTGTCTCTCCCTTTCTACACATTTTCTCTCTTTTGCTTATATATATATATATATATATATTCATTAAATATAAGATAAAATGTTCATGAAATGTAAGACACAGTTGTTTCTGCAATAATTCAGATGATTTTCATTTAACCTATTTACTCTTCTGTATTTCATGACATTTTGCTCTTGTATTTCTCCCTTATAATCAATAGGTCTTACTTAAAAATGAAACTCTACTTCTGAAATGAATGGACTGTTCTGTATGAACTGAAGCAGTGAGATGCTCTGCTACATCGCGGGACTGTGCTCTGATCATGCTCCTTGTCACCAGCGGCCCCCCAATGAGCAGGGCTTCATTCCGGGCCACCGTGGGACCTCACATCCTTCATGTGTACAATGAGGCTCAGGCGAAATGATTTCTGAACTATATAGGGCTCTGTGCTCTGTGGTTCTAACTAGATTCCCAGTGACTTGGAGAATTAAATCATGGTTGAAATAATAAATAGAAAATGTACTTTGGAAATTATAAAAGACAAAAAGGGAAGCTTATATAAAATTTTGTGGCCACATTCCACATTTTATATTATTATATTGATTGAGAGAAGATATGAATTGCACTTTAATCAGTGCCCGATGCGCATAAAATTGTCCTTGACTCCATGGCCAGTGTCAGTGTCAGAGTTCAGGTCTTCATCAGTTTGATTCGGCAGGCAGTGAAGAACCAGGCAGAGAAGCTGATTGTGCCTGAGGGCTGGAATTTATTATATTTTCCGTAAAAACAATTTTTGAAGTAAGATGATGGTTTTCCTCTGAATTGTTTCATTAAAATTTGATCAGAGAGAAGAATGTTTCTATTTAACTCCAGAAAATGTAATTTTGGCTTTCACCCACAGAGAGAAGTTTTCCACAGTGTTGTTCATAGTTGTGGAGAGCACTGGTATGAATTATATTTCCTTGTGAAGTGCTATTCCACAAGTACAGCCATGAGGAACAATACAATATATTCTTCAAACTTATTTGTCTCGAAAAACTACCTACTTGTGTTAAATGGCGGTCCATTTATAACATCTGCTTGCATGTTGCTTCTTGGAGATGTTTCTGAATATTTGGTTACATTAAACAGCAGCTGTGCTTTGTGTAGGACCCTTCACCAGTTAAGAAATGTCATTTCCCGACAAATCTTTCTTATACATTAAATATTTAAGCTCCCCTACTATAAGACTAGAGGCACAATAAAGCCACAACTTCCTTGTTTACTCGTATTTGGGAGAGAGGATTTGGCCATGGTTTGGTATTTACTTCTTTTGCAGCAACATAGTCTAACCTACTTCATCTCGTTTTCTTTAAAAAGCAGACCTTCCTTTAAAATCTCAGAGGACTTCCAATCCAATTTTATGCCCATTATCATTTCTACCAACAAAATATCATGGAGAGTAAGATGAATGCTATTTAAAAAGAACAGGATAGAATTCTGCTATTGAAACCACTATCAGTGGAAGTACATGTTTCTCCCTAAACTATATCTCACACAGGCTAGCAACAAATCACAGGGTGTTTACAAAAATAATTTAAAATAATAAAATAAAACACTCCTGTGTTATGATATGGAAAGAATACAAAGGATTACAAAAAACAATCTTCTGTTTACCTTTTTTCTTCTTAAGTCTAAAACGGAAAGTTAGGGCTAATGATTTGTTGTCTGAAATTTAACACTTCTTGAGCCAAATGATCTTCCTGTAAGCCAACCATACACATATACAAAGCCCCAACAACAACAACAACAACAAAAATAGAGCTGTGGTAGATAGAATAGTATTTCCTATCATCCTTGTCCTCTTGTGTTATTCCCAGATTGTAATATGTTATACAGCAAAGAGAGAAAAAAATCTAGGTGGGCCTAATCTGAGTCCTTAAAAAAATAGGCAAAAGAGGAAATGAGAGAAACCCCAAAAGCAAAAAGAATTCCATTCACTATTGCTAGTTTTGAAGATGGACAGTGCCATGAGCCAAGGGGTGTGGGCAGAATTTATAAGGTAAGAGCAACATTAGGCCAATAGCAAACAAGGAAATGGAATCTCACTTCTGCAACTGCATGGCACTGAATTCAACTTGAATGAGCCTAGAAGTGGAATTTCCTTCAGAACCTCCAGATAAGAATCTGGAATGCTCCACATCTTGATTTCAGCCTGTGAGTACTAACTGAGGACACAACTGAGCTATGTATACAGTCCCTGGTCTTCTGATAAAAGTGATGGTGAGACAATAAATGTGTTGTCTTAGGCTCACCAGTTTGTGCTAATTTGCTAGGAAACAACAGAGAATTAATCCAGGGGCAAGGGCATCTTCAAAATGAAATGAGGAATGCCATCCCCATTGAAACTGATCAGCGACTTCCCACTACCTAAAAATTACTTACAAATTTTTAAGTAAAACACACACCTAGGCTTTGTTCACACATATTAGAGGCTAGTGGAAAGTGACCTTTGATGGTGGTGGAGGTACAGAATTACTGAAAGAGTGAAAAGCAAAGACAAAAAGAAAAGAAAAGGGAAGAGATATAGACTATATAGTCTATTTCTATAGCACTCTCCACATCACAAAACTATAGACCCTGATGACATATTAGCTGCTATTAGGAGATTGTGGGTTGAAGGAAGAGGGATAATGCAGCTATAAAAAGATGACATGAAGAGTTCCTTTATAGTCACACAAACCATGGGGAAAATTTCACTCAACTAAACACACTGACATGCACACATGTACAAATGGGTTCGTATAAATTATGGTGAAAACTGAATAAATAATGTAAATGTAAATTAAAAATGTAATCTGGCTAAGGGTATTGCACCAGTATCAATTTCCTGGTTTTTATGTTGAACTATAGTTATGTGAGATGTCACCACTGGGAAAGGTTAGGTGAAGGAGAAAGTGGGCTTTTATTTTTGCAACTTTTGAACCTATATATACCTCAAAAGTTAAAATAGAGAAAGAAAAAAAGTGAAATAGTCTATTACAGTGTACACATGTTTATACTCCATTAAATTTCTGAGCTAAGATGAATCCCAAAGCTGACCCCATCTCAGAGTTGTGTGGTTCAGCAATGCATTGAGCCACTTTGCTGGAACCTTTTACTGGATCCAATATGTCACAATTCAGTCCTCCTACCAATGATCAGATGTGGTTACCCATACTTTCAGATTACAGACAAAGTATCCAAACCTCAGAAAAGTGAGCTTGAATCCAAACCAATGGGCAGAGGACTCTCCTTTGGTAAATTGCCACTACTCCAGAAAGCAACAGAGAAAAACTAAGAATAATGTTGGGAAATCGGGCATATGTAGTTTCTTAGGATTCCAGGGTATTGGTAACTATAGAGATAATTTTGCCTCTTCCTTTCCCCAGAATAGAGATGAAGAAAAACAAGACATTTATGGGAAGTCTGTTGGTCTCCAATGAGCGTCTTATGCAATAGGGCTTAGGTGAAAATAGTTTGTCCTGACATTAGACTATCACATTTATTCAGAAAAATGTCCAACTAGCTGAAAGTACCCTTTATATTTATTACTTGTTGAATTAAAAAAAAAATGTCCTTGTAAGGTGTCTGAAAACTAACCAGTTCTAACTTGAATTTTTATTAGGAGTTCTACAATATTCAAATTCCTTGACTGAAGAATTTTCGAGCAGAGTCTTCTCACGTGATCTCCGCTATGCTTACATATATGTTCCCCCATGAAGACAGATTTCTGCTGGCCAGGAATTGGGTTCCGCCTTCCTTTCTTTGTAGTCTCAACTAATGGCAGAGGCCTGCCTGCCCAATGCATAGTGGGTACCCACTGATGTGCAATAAATAAATGTGGAGGAAACAGCCCACCTCAAGTACATAAGACTTTTAGCATCATCTTTAATCAAAACTTTAATCAAAACAGAGAATTAGGATGCAGCCAATTGAAACTGCAACATATATGCAAACACACATCTAAAGGAGAAAAAAAATGAGTGTTTTAATTTAATTACCCCTAAATTTAGTCTGTCTTTCAAAAAAAGGGAAGAAAAAAAAAAGAAGACCAGGAAACATAAAGGGAATTTTGCGGAAGTTGTAAAGATTCATTCCATTTTTATTTTCATTCTATTTTTCTAGGTTTATTCAATGTTTAACTTTTAGAATAAGAATGAGTTGAACCACTATGAAGAATCTTAAAAAGTCGTTTAACAAATATTTACATTTGGAACATGCTACTTCTAAAGTAGGCTGAAATATTTAGATGTACGGATATGTTTAAGAAAGATAATATAAAAATGGTAGGCAATAGTTACATTAAGAATTGTTAGGGGAAACCAAAGGTATTTCGGAGTTAGGTGCATCCGTTTTTCATCTGACATCACAGAATTTAAAATAACTTCCATAAATTATTTTTTGTTTGTCTTTTTGTTTGTTTGTTTTCCCTGAGACAGAACATTTGGCCTCTGTTCAGAAAAGGCGCAATGCCAGCAACCTTCCTTTTAACAAAAGTAGGGACCTTAACAAGATGGAGTCAGTTTAAACTCCAAGTATCTGCTAAGGTGAATTTCATGTGAAACACCAGAACCCAAACAATGGTTAGAAAGTCACCTGCAACAGTACTAGGACTCATTCAGCCTATAGAACTGGTTTTGTCCTTCTAGGCAGGTTTCTTGGAGAAGGGGAAGGAGGTGAGAATGTTCTCAAAGAGACCATTGTACAAGGTTAAATGATAAGGCATCTCTAACATTCATCCATTTTTTAAAAATTTTCAGTCTTGGGGCGCCTGGGTGGCGCAGTCGGTTAAGCGTCCGACTTCAGCCAGGTCACGATCTCGCAGTCCGTGAGTTCGAGCCCCTTGTCAGGCTCTGGGCTGATGGCTCAGAGCCTGGAACCTGTTTCTGATTCTGTGTCTCCTTCTCTCTCTGCCCCTCCCCCGTTCATGCTCTGTCTCTCTCTGTCCCAAAAATAAATAAACGTTGAGAAAAAAAATTAAAAAAAAAATTTTTCAGTCTTGATAGTTTCATATGTTTCAACCTATAGCATACAATGAAGTGGATTCCAGAAAGTACTATTTTTTTTTCCTTAGAGTATAGCAGGTACACACACAAAACACTTTTCTTTTCTTGTTATAAGTTGAAAAAACATGAGCATTTCAAAAGCAGACATCTAAATTCACACATTGGATTAGTATGCTCTGCTTCCTGGGACCAGAAACCAGGTTTGACCCTCAAAAATTCTTCTTCATGCACAGGCTACATAATCTGCATGAAATATAGAGTCTCCTAACTTTCTCATGGGGGATCATTGCACCATTCACTAGTCCTTATTAAAATCTTTTCCCTCCTGATTCTCATCTTAAATTTTCCTTTCATTAATTTCTTCCATTATGCCCAGTCATGCCCAATTTTATGTGAATATATGTGCACCAGTCTTTAAAAATAACCTCACCATTTTTCCTTTAGAAGAAGAATATTTGATTATAACACTTTTGAAAGGGAAAGCTTTGTACTCATATCCAGTGGCAGATTCATATTAATGTTTAACGCCTATTCGTCCTAAGAAACCTTTTTATTTTTAGTATGCTAAAATTTAATTGTTAATTAAAATTTCAGTAGCATATATCTTGGGAATCTGAAATTCAAGAAGCCTGATGAAACGTAAATGATTTGATGTAAATGTGAAAATGGAACAAGAGGTCAGACATAATTTATCACTGTCACAACTAATCATTGGAATTGTTAAATGAGTAATAAGAAAACCAGGGAGATTTTATTTACATGGATCAAAACAATAGCAATGTTGACAAGCATAGAAAGATGTTTTTATTGCTCCCAGCTTTCAAAAATAACCTTCTCTTTATCTCACTTTTTCCAGCCACCACCCCATTTTCTCCATCCTTTTCACAGTTGTTCCAAGGACATGCCCACAGGTCCTGCCTCCAGTCTTACTCCCGCCTTTCTGTTGAACCCTCCAGTTAAGAGGTCATCCCCAGCACTTTTCCAAAACTGTTCCTGTTGAGAGGCCCATGACTCCACATTGCTAAACTCAATGTTTACTTCTGTCAGCAATATTTGACACTATCCACCATTCTCTCCTCACTTCAAACACTTTTCTAGGGCACCTGGGTGGCTCAGTTGGTTAAGTGTCCAAATCTTGATTTTCGCTCAGGTCATGATCTCATGGTTTATGAGATGGAACCTGGAGTCGGGCTCAGTACAGACAGCACAGAGCCTGCTTGGGATTCTCTCTCTCCCACTCTCTCTGACCGCCCCACCCCCCATTCACATGCACATGCTCTTTCTCAATAAATAAGTCAACTTAAAAAAATACTTTTTTCCCCACATGATTTCCGGGATACCATAATGTGCCAGGCCCCCAAACATCCTGCCAGTACCTAGCTTCAACTTTTTCATTTTTTTCTCACTGCTGATCATTAAATGTTAGCATTCAAGACTCAGTACACCATCTTTGTACCTTTCCCCTCTTCTGTCTACATTCACCTCTTGATGACTTTATGGCTTTAAATACAATGTATGTTCATAGCTTCCACATGTCTGTCTCCAATCCAGGCCTGCCCCTAGACCTCCAAGACCCTATGTTCAAATTCTCACTCAATATGTCTACATAACATGTCTAAAGCTTCCCCCCAGATTTGCCTTTCCTATGGTGTTTTTCAAGTCATTTAATTGCAAAGCAGTCTTTATGTTCAAGACAGACATCGTCGTCAGTTTGGACTCCAATTTCGCTCACACTTCACCTCCAAATCATCCATAACGTTATGTCAGGTTTACCTCCAAACTATAGAAAGACTGCAATGACTTCTCCTCACTCTTACTTCTGTCACTGCGGTCCCAAACATCATTATCTGTACATGATTCATGGTAAACATCTATTTGCTGGTGTCTCACCCTCCACTTTGACCTTTAACCTCTTTTCAACACAACATCTGGATCATCTGCTGCTTCTCTACTCAAAATCTCCCATGATTCCTCCTCCTCCCTGAAACGTACACTTACCTCCTGGCTGGGAGGAAGGCCTCTTTCTCTGTCTACTTCCTCTGAGTGAATCATTTCACTGCTCTCCCTCTCAATTCCTTCCCTCTCCACACACTAGCCTCGGGTTCTTCTAAGAGGCGAGGCTCATGCCTCCACGAGGACCCTCCCATACAAAAGTCCTGCTGCCTGGGTCCTCTAGTCTCACCTAATTTCTTCACTTTCCTCAGACTGTTTCTCAAACATTGCTTTAAGTGGGACACCCCTGACCACTCTCAGCAACGTTTCCATGTCTTTCCTTAGCACATCACTGGTATTTGAATTTTTAGTTTTAGTTTCTGCTTCCTTGTCAAGAGTTTAATTTTCACAAGAACCCATTTTCCACGGTTTTCACTGCCATAATACCTGACACAGTGCTCAGCACACAGTCGAAACTCTAGAAGTATTGACTCTTTAATTAATTGATGAACAATAGTTTGCTATTATTATTGCTGTTATTATTTCCATTATTATAGAAGAAACGTAAATAAAAATCATAAGCTTATTTCTACCCTGACACCAATAATATGGAACCATGAAAAATATATGAATCAATTGCTCAATTAACTTTGCCTAACACACTTTTTATTTAGCAAAAAAAACTGATGCAGCTATTCTATGAATAGACAACCGTCACTCATTTATGCCATTACCTTTCAGAATATGCATTTATGCACCATTTGACATTAATAAACTGAGTATAACTAACTTTTCTAGTATAATCACTACTGACATAAACTATAGCATATGAAGAAACTTGTCCAAAAGATCATAGAAAACAGTTTGGATATTTGCTAGTTTTAAATTTTCAGATACTTTCAAAGATCATTTTATTTTACATAAAAATTAGTTAACCTAATTTTTAAATTTGATACCTTCCAAACCTGAAAATCAAGTTGGAAATTTTTTTACCATGAATCTGATTAAAACACTAGAGGCAGAGATTTTATTCTCAAATTTCTATTCAAAGTTGATTTTAGTGGCACCTGGGTGGCTCAGTCAGTTGAGTGTCTGACCTTGGCTCAGGTCATGATCTGTGGGTTCGAGCCTCGCATTGGACTCTGTGCCGATGACTTCGATCCTGGAGCCTGCTTGGATTCTGTGTCTCCCTCTGTCTCTATTCCTCCCCCACTCGTGCTTTCTGTCTCTGTCTCTCTCTCTCTCAAAAATAAAGATGAAATATAGTAAAAAAAAAGTTGATTTTATGTCTGTGAGAAGTAGTATTAATGATTGCTTTTTAAAAACCTGTTAATTGAAACTGTATAAATGAGAGAGCAACTAAAATTTGCTCAGTTCGGTGTGTATAACCTGAAGGCGTATCATATTTAACCCTTTTAGTGGTAACATCTTAACCAAGTCCTTCTCAATTGCCTACCTGATTGAGTTGCCATGATTTTGCAAAAACATATTTCACATATTTATTAAAAAGTTTCCAGTAACAAATTATATATGTAAGTGTAATATAGATAGGATTGTATGAACGAAGGATCTCTATTTAGCTAGTCTGCTCCCTCAAGAGCCTGGAATTTGCCCACAAATGCTAGTTAAATCAATTCATTTGGAGTCATCTGTATGTATCAATGCTTGAAAAAGTTCTTAAATTTGGCCCTGTATGAAAGCATGGACAGAGTAGAAGAGACTGTCTACACAAAGTATATTATAAAACACTACATTATAACATTTTTATTTTAAAATATTAATAGAGTAGCGCAAACTATACTTATAGTATATTATAAAGGACACCATTTATCTAAATAAAAATACATTTTCTCTCTCTGTTGTTACATCTTTTAAAATTATTTCTTTGAATTTCTCCATATTGGGGGACACTTAGAGATACATAACTTAAAGTCCAGGTCGTATGGCATTTATAAAATACACCTCGGGGAATTGTGAGAGGCAGCCAGTCAGGTGCACAGAAACAGAAACTGAGAATCAACTATCACAAGATGAGGGAGAAAGCATGTGGTGCTTCAGATGACACCCTGGGTGAGAACACAAAGAGTGATGTTCCATTAGAGCTACAAATTTAAAGGCACAATGAGAAATGTAGACTGGCAGCCATATTTGGGAATTTGCGATAGCTCTCAAGTCTGTTTTTTCTAAATTTCATCAATTTTTATGGATTTAAATCTCATACTGAGTTTCAACGTCCTTGGAATTTTTCTCAGGATTCACATTAAGACTACATCCCAAGTGAAGAAACTGCTTCTGTCTTAAAGTTTCACTGTCTTGATGCTATTGTTATATTATGAAGTCCTTACTTCTGTAATGAGAACTTTTTCCCAACCCATTCTTATAGACCTAGATAGCACCAAGGCCTCAACAAATTTTTGAGAGTTATTATTATGGAGTCTGAACAATTGCTTTGATTCACCATATCTTAACAATTTCATTATACTTGTAAAAGTCAAAGGAAAAATAAGTTTTTAATAAGCAATCATTATGAATATGCATGAAGTAACCAGGAGGGAAAAATGAACCTATTAATTTTTTCATCTTCTCTATGTATTTTTAATGTCTCACATGAAACAGATCTTCACATATTTAGTCAATAGTAGTTGCTGAGCTCAGCCTATAGAAAGACTTTGATTAACACAGAGAAGCACAGTTTTTGGGAAAAACAATTCTAGGTTTATTGACTATAGCCAGTTTTCCAAATGTTCTGCTGTGAATGAACCAATTTCTGTTTAAATGGATACTTATTTTCTTCCATATAGCAGGAGAATCCTTTTGGCCAGGAGAGAGGCAAGAT
Source organism: Prionailurus viverrinus (assembly GCF_022837055.1). NCBI lineage: Eukaryota > Metazoa > Chordata > Mammalia > Carnivora > Felidae > Prionailurus > Prionailurus viverrinus. The sequence goes on along the minus strand of NC_062568.1, from coordinate 103,744,289 downwards.
GAATAGAGATGTGTTGGCTATAAATGCTTCAAGACAATAGTATTGGGGAGAGTCAGTAAAAAGAAATATAGACAGTACCGTTTTGATTTTCTTTCATGTGCTATAATCAATATTCTCACCAAGCAACAGAGCTCACATCTGAATGGACCAGTCTTCTTTGATTAAGCTCTGAACTAAGCCCCCAGGACAGCCTCAGCTGTTCATATTTGGATGTGGAATCTCATGGCTGACATTTGGAGTTTTCATCCACGCTTTTGGTGTTAAACATAAAAAAAGGATAGACCTTTTCTAAGTATTGCTAATTAATGCTTTCTGACAGTGTCTTATCACATGCTAGTGTTGGGGATTTGGAGGTTTCTTCCCCCTTAAAATCCTAATTGTCACTATTGTTATAATGTCTGATTTCTGCTTCCTGAGTACTCCTTAATTAAGTATGTGTTGGTCTGCTGGCAAGCAGAATTTGCAACCTGTTTCTGTAGATGTCTTCCTTACAGATTAAATTCATTTTATTCCTAAGCCCATGGTGTAGTAATATCTCATTCTTTTTAAGGATCTATCAATATTAAAAAATAAGCAATGCCCTTAAAATCTTCAGATTATTTAAGGACATACGATTTCACTTTAACTAACCGAACAATAATAGAATAGAAATAAAACAGCATATACTCTATTGGCTATTTAAGTCACTTAAACTGCAAACCGCAATGACTAAAAATATGATAAAAATACGAGGGTACCACCAAGTGCATAGGTTTTTAAGCTGCATATGTCTGGGTGTGTAGCCTGGGATCTGCCTTTTACCAGCTATGTGATTTGGAGCTAGCTACATAAACTCTCAATCTCATTTAATTCACTTTAAAAACTCTCATTTTTTAGATTCAAGTATAATTAACTTCCAGTATTATATTAGTTTCAGGTATACAATATGATGATTCAACCATTCTATTCATTTCCCAGTGCTCATCAAGATGTATACTCTTAATTCCTTTTATCTATTTCATCCTTCCCACCCACCCACCTCCCCTGTGGCAACCACAGTATTTGGAATGTCCTTCAAAACCTGGGGATCACCTTCCCCCAAAAAAACTTTCCTTCACTGGCCAACCTAGATTTGGAGAGTTGTGTAAGTGCACCCTCTTGTGGCAACCTGTGGTGCTGCAATTTGCCCTTTGCCCGCTGTGTTTCTGCCACTAAATCAACCTTCATATTGTCCAACTTGTCATAAAGGTTTCATGCATGTCACAGTTCTTCCTTTCCCCACATTTTCCACTATGGTTGGAAATGATTATACATATTTTTTTGTTTTTGAGAGAGAGAGAGCAGGGGAGAGGCAGAGGGAAAGGGAGAGAGAACCTTAAGAAGACTCCACACCCAACACGGAGCCTGACATGGGGCTCAGTCTCACCAGCATGAGATCATGACTGAGCTGAAATCAGAATAGGATGCTTCACCGACTGAGCCACCCAGATACCCCAAGGATTATCCATTTTTAACTAATCAAAGAGGAACATACATATTCGACAGTCTAAGACAAAATATTCCATACCTGCCCATACATTAGGATAACTTGAGGATTCTACTATTTTCATAGAAGAAAAATAGGGCACTTTTTTAATGAAAAGCTTCATAGAAAATCTTAGTAAATATAGAAACATAACATATTCCTGGATGAGAAGACTCACTAATACAGCACTGCCAAGTCTCTCTAAACACTGGGATCTTATCCAAAACCCCAATCAAACAATGCATAAAATTGGAGAAGGTTTCTTGAAAAATGCATATAGAAGAGAAAATGCATAATAAGAGGGGATATTTTGGAAAAGAAGAAAATGGAGCCACAGTGCAACTAGTTTGCAAAAGCGTATGACAAAGCCACGGTGATTAGGCCAGTGTGAGGCTTATACAAAAATGAACAAAAATGTTTAAAAGTAGACTCCAGAATGCAATCCCTGCATATAGGATAATTTAGTTTGCATTGAGCATTACATTTCATATCAGTGGGAGCAGGATGAACTATTCAATAAAATATATTTAAATAAATAATTATTTGGGAAAAAATCTGGTACTTCATATATTCTTTCTCTCTCAAATACACACACACACACACACATTTAATCTAGACAGATTAAATATATAAAAATAAACTCTTAAGCTATTTAAGGAAAATATATGATACCATGTTATTAATATTGGGATTGGGAAGACTTTTAAAATAAAACCCAAAATATTAAAAAAAGGCATAGATTTACCAAGATTATAATGTCCAACTTAAGTGTAACAAAAAAGAAAATGCCGAACAGTGAAAAGCAAAGATAAAATAATACAATGATAATAAAATAGCAGCTTATTTTTATACTCATTTTCAACTCATGAAAAGGCACGAAGTCTCACAAGTGACCCATAACATGCATATTAAAGCTCAATGTTGTAACATTCTTTTACTGAGAGTGTTGGGAATTATTTAATTATAATATCACATATTGGGGTAGGTTCAGGCAACACATCAGTGACAGGAGTTGAAATATATGGAGCAATTTTGTAGGTCGATTTGGCACAATAAGCTTCCATTTAAAACATGCATGCTGTATGACTCAGCACCTCATCATTTATATACCTGTGAGAACTCTTCCATATTAATAGGAGAAGATATATAAAAAGGTATATTTGGTAGCATTGTTTATAATAACATAGTATTGGGAAGCAATCTAAATATTCATCAAGAAGGGAAAGGTAAGTAAGCTGTCATGATTCCAAACTGGAATATTATGCAACAGTTAAAAATAAAATTGTTCTATTTGCATTAACTTGGGAGCCCTGAAAAGTATATTTAGGTCAATAAAGTGTTGATCTCACAAATATTATTCACAGAGCTTCCCCGATTTCTCAGATCCTTGGGATTTACCTCTGGGTGAGCTCTAATAACTTTAGATCAGACTAAGGTTATCCTTCTTGGCATACTGACTGGTTCAAGAGATGCAGGCCTGAGTCATTTGGCTCATATCACTCTCCTACCAAAACACATGGATTTGTAACATTTCAAATTAATGATCTGTGGGGCAGGGGGCAGTTTGCTAGGATATTTTGAAAAAGCAGTGTTTCATTTTCCTTTTTCTTTCTTTTAAAGAGAAAGAGAGAATGTGCATTAGTGGGGGAAGGGGCAGAGGAAGAGAAAAAGAGAATCTTAAGCAAACTCCAAGCTCAGTGCGGAGCCCAACACGGAGCCCAACACAGGGCTGGATCCCAGGACCCTGGGATCATGACCTGAGCTGAAATCAAGGGTCAGTAGTTCAACCGACTGAGCCACCCAGGCACCTCAGTGTTTCATTTTTCTAAAATAAACTAGGAAAACCTTTTCTCTACTCTTCTAGACAGTGTAGAATTCAGCTGTAGAGCTTAGAATTGCTGTGGCTACATTTTTATTTTTGACAACCTAATATTCTAATGTATTTATTTGATTATTTTCTGCCTCTCTCACTGTCATGTAAATTCTGTGATAATAATGACTGTTTCATTTACCAACATATCCTCAGCACTTAAGAGCATCACCAACCCATTGTAGGTACTCGGGAAAAGCTTAAGTGTCTGAACAAAGCCTCCCTGAGGGATACTCATAACAAAAGAGTAAACCTAAAAGAACTCAAGGGAAGTGGGGACACAACCTAAGTACCAACCTCCATCAGCCATTGACCTTTTCACTTCTGTAAACCACCAAGTGCCTTTTTATATTTATAGCCAATGGGGAGGGGTTCAGCAACATGAAAAGAAAATAATTATATGATTCTAAATTAAAAAAAAATAAAACTGTAGGATAATATATGCAGCATGATACCTACTTATATATATAAAAAAAACCTGAAAAGCTACATGCCTGTATATACACATATACATACACATACACATACATGTGCATGCAGAAGCATGTCTCAAAAGATATTAATAAACTGAAAGTATTCAGAGCAAAATGAAAACTAGAATGAAACCTACAAATCAGACTTTACTGCTAATCAATTCTGCCAAATTAAAAAGTATAAAGTAATTCCTACTCCATGACAGTCTAGTGGAGATGATCTAACAGTCATGAACAAACTAGTGAAAAAAACGTTTATTTATCACTGATGCTCTATCTTCTTCATTGCAAGCATCTGTATTGACCACAATCAGTTCTCCCCAAATGCCATATCACTGAAAGTGCTAAAGGACACTGGCCATCAACTGCATATCACTGAGGGCACTTTAAGGCACACTATATGATTCTGTCTAAATGATTTCATTTGTTTTTCCATCATGCTGCCGTAAAGCCACTGATTTCCTATTAATCCTAACATTTTCTTTAATTCAGGATGGTTTGGACATTGCTATATTATGAAGCAGACACTTAACTACAATGGAAGGAGTTTATGGTCCCTTCATTTGTGCTTGTAGGATTGCATCATTGGTCTCCTTGCCCAGCTGTTGAGAGCAGGGAGCAGTAAGTTTTCGGACCTCTAGATTTCCATGAAGACATAACGCATGCTACAGAGTAAGAAAATAACATTATTTTTGCTAGTAAAAATAAGATGATTAACAGAAAGCAATTCTGTTCCAGAATCTGCACGATGATGGTTGTGTTGCATAGAAAGCAACATCATCATTAACTGGGACTCTGCTCTGTCTAGAGCCTTACATATTTTATCTCTCATCTTTAAAAGTCGGGATTACTTATTATTATCCCCATTTTATGGAGTATGAACCTATAGCTCAGAAGTTATACTACTCACCAAACAATAATTATTAAAAAACAATAGATCTAGAATGACAATAAGATCTTGCTTACACAGAGGTAAAGAAATTAATGATCAAAATTTGTGATTTGCCAAATATTCCCTTTCTTAATAATGGAAGATCAGTGTGTCCTCCGCTAAAAGAACTTCCAGCTTTAGCTCCTTAATTAAAAAGCTAGCCATGTGATGTTTAGTGAATCACAATTGGATCTCCGTTTCCTTGCTTGTACAATTCAGCCTGTCCAGACTGGCAGTTGGGATACATATATTCTAATAATCCTACTAACTTGGCCATTGTATGCCTCAATAAAATTTATCATGAGAGTATTTTCCCCAAAAGAGTTGGGGGTATGGAAATAGAATGTCTTATCTATTGCAAAAGATGACATGGCTCATTGAGTTAAGTTTTGAATTTTTATTGTTTATTCCAGAACTTCAAGAAAGATTTCTTTTTTAAAATGTGAAAATTTTGACAAAACGATGTGCTTGAATGTAGTAAAAAGGAAGAGAAGAAAAGGATATTCACTTTCAATTTCCAAAAAACAAAGGGAGTAAACAATTCTATATATAATATTAATATTAATATAATATTTTGTATTATATTACCTTGTATTATTTATATTACATTATATATTTATATTATAGTATATCTAATAGTAATACAATAAAACAATATATTGCAGCTAAAAGGAATAACCAAAAATATATGATGTGTAATATATATATAGTAAATAACATTATATAATAATATATAGTATATATAGTATATAACATTATATAATAAAGTATATATATAGTATATAACATTATATAATAAAGAAAATAAATATTTTATTTATGTTAGCAGTATTATATATAATATATATACCAATTATAAATAGTATATGCATGCAATTATATATATATATATATACACACACACACACACATACATACACACACAAACATATATGCATACACATACACCAGAAAACATAATCTTGAGAGAAGTATTGGAAGATGCAGAAGTATATTCAGTATGAAATATATATTAATACAAATTCTGGAAAGATGTTGACAGCAGGGCATAGGTTTTAAATTTTTCCAAATATCCAACAGAAAACAAATAAAGTAAGAGATACCTAAACCAATATTCATGGCCAACATTTACAATCAAACTAAGGAAAAAGTTATTTCAACAAGAATACAATATATGCAGGTGGGGGTAAGCTACCAATTTCTACAATGGCTGCATGAATTGCATAAATGTCTTTGATGAGAAAGCAGAGGAAATCAAGAAAGCATATGATAGACCTGAGAACAGGAAAGCATCAGACAAGCCAATAGGTTGTCCTTGAAAAGCAAGATAAACAATCTGAGAATATCGTTTGAAGCAGGAAGCGGTCAGAAGAGTCTCATTTCTTGCAACTAGCAGTCAAGTGCTCTCTTACAAAAGGCTCCTAATTGAGAAAAACTACTTGGAATAGAATGAAAGGGGAACAATGCATTCTAGTTCTATCCATGTTGTTGCAAATGGCCAGAACTAGAATGTATTATCTAGGCAAAATAAGTCAGTCAGAGAAAGACAAATATCATATGATTTAACTCATATGTGGAATTTAAGAAACAAAACAGATGAACATAGGGGAAGGGGAGGAAACATAAGATAAAAACAGAGAGAGAGGCAAATCATAAGAGACACTTAAATACAGAGAACTAACTGAGGATTGCTGGCCGGGTGCTGGGTGGGGGTGGGAGGTGGATGGACTAAATGGGTGATGGGAATTAAGAAGCACACTTGTGGGGCGCCTGGGTGGCGCAGTCGGTTAAGCGTCCAACTTCAGCCAGGTCACGATCTCGCGGTCCGTGAGTTCGAGCCCCGCGTCGGGCTCTGGACTGATGGCTCAGAGCCTGGAGCCTGTTTCCGATTCTGTGTCTCCCTCTCTCTCTGCCCCTCCCCCGTTCATGCTCTGTCTCTCTCTGTCCCAAAAATAAATAAACGTAGAAAAAAAATTAAAAAAAAAAAAAAAAAAGAAGCACACTTGTTGTGATGAGCACTGGGTATTATATGTAAGAGATGAATCACTAAATTCTACTCCTGAAGCCATTACTACACTATATATTAACTAGAATTTAAATTTTCTTAATGTTAAATTATAAAAAAAAAAAAGGAGCAATGCACAAGAAGTACAGAAGAAAGGAAGAGAAGATTTAGATAAAAGTAAAGGATTAAAAACCAGGAAATCTCAGAAAATAGGCCACCATATTTTTCAATGCGACATGAAAAAACAACAACAACAAAACTCTGGATTTTTAAAAGCTACCTGAATCAAGCATTATTCTAAGAGTTCACGAAAACTAATTTCTCATAAAAGATGAAGAATACAAAGAATTGAGATAAATTCTTCTATGAATCTACTTTATGAAAAAAGACAGTAAGAGAGCAGAATAACATTTCTGCTACAATAAAACATGTCAGAAGGAGATGTCAATAAAACAGATCAAAACTATAATACCAAAGTAAACTAAAAGGTAATAAGAAATTGGTATAGGACATAAAAGAACAATAAACTAAAAGTTAGAAATTCTCAGAAATATTAATATAATTCAGGGAAAAATGGAAGTAAACAAAAAGTTGTTTCTGATATGAAGATAATACTGAACAGAACACTAGGATAAACAAATGGAGCAGATAATGCCTTAAGATGAATAGATGAAAAATAATAAAAATAAAAAGTCAAAGAGTTGATGAAAGTGATAGAGGATTAATAGCATTAATTATAAAATTATGTATATAGAGCTAAGACTGAGGCTATAAGGAAAAGAACATCATATGCACTGTTGTATGAGATAATGTAAATTTAGTAAAGACATATTAAAAAAAAGAGTTGGAGTAGAAAGAGAATGTTTAAAAATACCTATATTTGGTAAATGCATGTAGTGATCATATTAATAACCTTTTTCCTAAGGCTGTCAATTTTGTATTCTTGCATAAAACAAATTAATAATTATTCTATCATACTCCACATTGTTTAGAATGAGAAATCTCAATATAAAATGAATAATACACACGTAATATAGAAGTGAAGTAAATATTCTGTTGACTTTATATTTGCATAGGAGGTTTCAATATTAAGATATTTTATTTTAAAATGTGTGTGTGTGTGTGTGTGTGTGTGAGGGTGATGGCTGTAATCATTGAAAAGTCATACATAAAATGACCAACCCAACAGCAATAAGCATCCCTAGTGCCAAGAAATATTAATTCTGATAAAAGAAAGCAGGACCTGAAGAAGTTTAGCTTCAATGAGTGTATATACAATATGAGTCTGGCATATCTTGTGTCATAGCAAATGAAAAGAAAGCTACCAAAGACTACTAGTGTCATGTAAAAAGTACCCAAGCTAATGGGACAATTTAAGTTTCAAATAAGATAATAATTTCAATGAATTGAAGCTCTTTAGATATCCTTAAACATGAACTCATAGTAATATCTAAAAAATAATTACCACTTTCAGAGGCTGATAACCAATTAACCATCTTGAAAACTAGGCAAGCATATATTTTGACTTTTTTTTTCAATGAACTGTACCAGAGAGTAACTAAACAGAGAATAGTGTCTTCTTATAAAAGTATGTCTACTAATAAATGGGAAGCAATGATAGAATAAGAAAACACCCAGTACGTAATCCTTGATGAAGTAGCAGACCTAGAGAATCACCAGAAGCTAACCTTACAGAAAAGGAGACAATCAGACATTGTGTCCTCCCTGATAAGAAGACATACTGCCTATAGTATCATCAATAGGACTGAACTTGAAACAGCACAACTGAACACAGCTGTGCAGGAAATACAAAGGACAGAGAAACAGCTGAACCACACCATGAATACACAATTAGCAACATCTAGATGGTGAGAAACTACAGTTTAAATGACCCGGGTTCTTCAATAAATAAGCAATGAGGAAAATAAAAAGATGAAAAGAGAACTCATGAGTTAAACACAAACATACTCATTAGGTAAAAATGGGCAAGACTACACTAGTGTGTTTAAGGGCATATAGTAGAGTATTAGAACTAAAGAAATATAAGGAAGTTATTACTATAAAATCAGATAGTAGTTGTTTTGTACTTTGAGCCGATGATCTTGACGGGATATATGGAAAAGCTAAGGAGGCAACTGTCAAATTTCTATTCTTGATCCAGGTGGAAGTAACAAGGTCACTTGCCTTAGATCATTCATTAACAATTTCTGCACTTTTGTATATTTGTACTTATTTTACAATAAAATATAAAAAGTGAAAGCCTACTATTCATTTGTGTTCCTCATTTAGTTGATCCACTATGTGGGTCAGAAAGATCTACAGAGTGTATCAATGACAAAAGTTTTAGTCTGTAGAAGTTTCTTACAAGCTTGTATTTTAAAGTCACTGGTATAATTATGGTTTCTATCATTATTGCAATCATATTTACAAAGAGTAAAGGTCATTGATTTAGCATTTATTTAACACTTTTCATATCCCAATAGAGTGATTGAAAGTGGTGGGGATAAAAAGATGAAAAAGACAAGGATATGTTCCAAAGGGCTCATTATCTAATGGGGAAGAATAACAAAAATAAATTTACAGTGAAAAGGTGTGTCAACTACTCGCTAGGTATTCATCAAACATATTTCCTTTATGATTTGGATATACAACTTTTTCCAAGCTTCACCTTCAAATAGTGTGGCTATGTGCTTGGGTTCTATGCTATTGATATGAGCTGAATTAATTGTGCGACTTCCATAACCGGATCAAAAAAACCTCCTCGTGTGCTACCCTTACTTATCTTTCCCCCTTGTCCTGTAACTGTGGAAGCCACGTGTTGAATAGAGTGGAGTCACAAGTCGTTACAAGGATGGTTCCCTGAATAACAACTTGCAGCAAAGCCACAAGGAACACATTTAGGGCTTTATTTTAGTAAACAATAAACTTCTGATTTGCTAAGCTGCAGATATCTAGATTTATACGTAATAGAAGCTACCATTATTATAATTAATATATAAATCGGCAGCTTAAGTGGGGTTTTATCATTTTTAAAAAGCCTCGTAAGGGGCACCTGAGTGGCTCAGTTGGTTAAGCGTCTGACCTCGGCTCAGGGCAAGATCTCAGGGTTTGTGAGTTCGAGCCCTGCATCAGGCTCTGTGCTGACAGCTCAGAGTCTGGAGCCCGCTTCGGATTCTGTGTCTCCCTCTGTCTGCCCCTCAGCCGCTTGCACTCTGTGTCTCACATTGTCTCAAAAATAAACAAACATTAAAAAAATTAAATAAAAATAAATAAATAAGAAGCCTCATGTAACCCCATGGTAGAGTGGCAGGAAATTCAATTGCAGAAGCTGGGAGGATGGTGTCCCATGTCATGGAGTTGCAGAGAACTTAGTAGCTTCTGTCATCAATAACTGAGAAAGGAAGCAAGTGCCTACTGAGTCTATGGCTCTCACAGAAGAGTTTGGAAAGCAGACTTTTAGTTGTATACTTGGGTTTAACTGGTTGCATTTCGCAAGATGTTAGAAATAAGGGAGGAGCTTTCAAAAATCAACAGGTTCAAAAGCAGAAAAGAAAAAGCCCTGCAATAAATGAGGGGCTAAAACTCTTTCGAAAAGCCAACGGGTTCTAGATATAAAATGGGGAAAAATAATTTAAAATAGCCTTTGAACAACAAAATCCCCTTGAAAGACCTAGCCATATGGCAAAGAACAGCATTTTGCAGCATTTTGATATTATCACTTAAGCCAGATGGACTCCACACAGACTTGGCTAAATTGGAATGTAGAGGTCAGATTATATATATATATATATATATATATATATATATTAGATACATGATAGATAGATGATATATAGATAGATAGAGAATTATAAAGTATTCCTGAGAAATAAATTTGAATATAACTAATGGCACATGGTCTGACTGAAGGAACTAAATTAATAGTTCATTTTTAAGTAGACATTTCATTCCCAATAAATCCATAAATTGGAGCCTAATAAAAATAAAAATCATAGCAAGAAACCCTTACACAGAGATGAAAAAGGTACACAAGAGCTGTAAGACCACTATGAAGTCCCATTCCTCAACATCCACTTCAGAAGTGGCCATGTTTGTAAATAGATGTGGCAAAGTCTCAGAATGTGGTGCTAAGAGCCACAAAGAGTAACATAGAGAGAACAAATATTCCAGAGAAAAGAGCTTGGGTTGAATCCAAGACCTTCTTTATTGCCAGGTCAGAGAGCTCTTCCAACACTTGCCTGGGAGGATTTCATCATTTTTATGGACCAGTAAGCTTCTTGTTTCCTCCTGTTTCAAATGTGGTTGTGGTTATGGATGTATAGGTCCAGTTCCACTGCTGTATATGGGATGCATTTGTGTGGGAGAGAATACATTGTCGTTTGTTCTTTGGTCACCAGATGATGAGAAAAAAAATACATGGTTTAGTGTTGCTTGTTTTCACACTTCACTTATAAAAAGGCATTATGTTATACATAGTAATTTGGTACTCACCTTCTCACTCAAAATTATTGTTATAGGTCACTGTGCATATGATATTCATTTTCAGTTTATTTTCACTGTGTTTTATTCAGTTGAATCGCTGAAATATAACCTATTCTGTGAATAAACCACAAAAAGTGTATCTGTTCTTCTGACCATGGACATTCCAGTTCTGTCCAGTTTTTGCTGTTATAAACATTCTTGCATACACTTCCTCATAAAGATTGGCAAGTCTTGGCTATATAATTATGACTAGTACAACCTTGTCTAAGAGTATTGGATATTCAACTTCATAAAATAATGTCAAATTTCCCAAATGAAAATGCTGCTAATAACAAACAATTATTAAAGGATCTAATATAATTCAGATCCTTCACAGTATTTGGGACTTCAGCACTTCTTATTTTATTCCAGTATGATAAACAAAATAAGAAATTACCATGTTCTTATTTCCCCTGAAATTATTAGTGAGGTAGAATATCTTGTTACAAATGTACTGAACAATTCTATTTTCTGTCTTATTCGTTTTGTCTTGGGTTATTTGCTCTTATCTTATAGTGTCTTATATATTCCTGATTTTAATCATTTATTGGTTTTCTGGAGTATAAATGTCTTCTGGAGATTTGTAGTTTATCTTTCTACTTGATGTACCTTAGAGCAAATGGAAATTATACTTTTGGGGATATTCAAATTTATCAACAATTTTTGATGGCTGAGATGTTTTATATTTTACTTGAAAAAAATATTCTCTACCTAGAAGTTTGGAAGACATTCACTTAGATTTTTGCCTATCACATTTGCTGATATTTGTGTGCTGTGTGTTTATAATTATTATTTTTAAACATAATGTTACATGTACTGAAAGCTATTTCAGATCCTTCTTGGAATAGCTTTTGTAAATTTCCAAAAAAAAAATGTAAAGAGAAACTACCCACATTATGGAGGGTGGGAGGGTGTACAGAATAAAAAGAGTAGACAAAGTAGAAAATGAAACAGATCCCTTCATTCTTCCAACAGCTGGCTGTGGACAGCAATAAAAAAAAAAACGTTGTTGAACAGCAAATGTAAGGGAATAGCTGTGAGATGTGGAAGGAGGTTCTGGCCACCTGGTCTTGTTTGGCACAATGCTAAAGAGCTCAATATATCTACTCTGACTTCTTATTTACTATGATAGTTTTCCATTGAGTTACAATGGCCTTCAAGTTTTACTTTTTTTTTTCCTGCATTGCTTTTTAATCTCCATTTTCCTGCAGAGATTGGTCAACAATAAACAAAATTATATATATAGAACCAGAGAAATCTTCAGTTCTCACTCCTATATATCTGAGTGATTGTCAGAAGCACACAGAAGAAATTTTAGAAGAATAAAATTCAAGACTCCATCTTCAAAACTTTCTGATTAAACAAGGTTGCCAGTGAGCCAAGAAATTATCCCCAAGTACTATACATACAATTATGGCAACTAACTAATCTTGGGAACTATCAAACAAAACTTTTCATTTTACAATCAAGGATAGTTTGGGAAAGATTGCATCACTTTAAGCATTGAAATATATAAAAGATTTTATATATTTATAAAGACCCTGGCCATGGTGACATAGTAGAAATGAGATTTCATATAGACATACATATAGGTGTGCATTTCGAGAGAGAAAATCTGACATATGTTAGACATACATGCATCCTTCTATTTTGATATCTACTTCATCGAAGGACACAGTGGAAAGGTAATTCACAAGAAAAACAAAGCTGAGAACTTTCAGTTGCCCATTCTGCATGTAAGGATCATAGAAATTGCTAATACGTCCTAGCAACTGGCAAAAAGACATACAGACTAAAAAATCGACAACTCTTCATGGATTCATAAGAAAGGAGAGGACATAGGGTAAACCACTGCCCCGAAGACTAGAGAAATAGCAGAGTGAATACAGAAATTAACAGCTTACTGAAGCAGAAACTCATGAGCAGAAATCCACCTCAGGAATGAGTTCCGGGGTAGGAAAATCTGAACTGTAATCGACATAATGCTGGAAGTTCAGTGTGAGCCACTCTAACAGTTAAAAACTCCAGGGTGGGGAGGGGCAATGTGGGACTTACCTCCATAATCTTAGTAAGGTTCCAACAATAACTTTAAAGAACCCTCCCATGTGTTAACCATAGGGGGTGGGGGAAAGAAATGGAACTATCTTGAAATATGCCAGAGCGTTCTGTTCATCACAAGACCTATCATTGGGGGCAATGAGTTAATCAGATCTGAACCTGCTGAGAAAGTATCAGAGTCTAACTGACCTGGAGGAATGGGAGCATCAGATTCTAGCAGGTTCTAGTCTTCCACGTGGGAGAAGGGAAATGCCCAACAGCAGCCCACTCTACTCAACCTGTCCCCCTGTAAGAGAAGGAACAAAAACTGATGGAGTCTTGTGAAATTCTCAGTCCAGAGGCATACACTCACTAAATGGCTGAGACCTAAATATAAGACTATAGAAGAAACTTTCCCTTCTTCTACACCGTACCACCACATTACTAAAATTCATTTATGGCAGTTCTTTTCACCCAGTACACCACGTACAGCTATTATGAAAAAAGAGAGATAAATAGGCAGATTACTGAGAATTTTTATGAAAGTAAAACTATCCCGTATAATACTGGGATTATTATAGTAAATACACTTCATTGTAAGTTTTTTTGTTGATTTATATATTTTTTTAATTTCTTAAATTTTTTAATATGAAATTTATTGTCAAATTGGTTTACATACAACACCCAGTGCTCATCCCAACAGGTGCCCTCCTCAATGCCCATGACCCACTTTCTCCTCCCTCCCACCCCCCATCAACCTTCAGTTTATTCTCAGTTTTTAAGTAAATTTGTGCAATCATCTGGGATTTAGAACACCAATAGTAAACCCTGATGTAAATTATGGACTTGAGTGATAATGATGTGTCCATGTAGTTCATCAATTGTAGCAAATAAATTACTCTAGCTTGGTAGGTTGATAATGGAGACATCTATGAATATGAAGGCAGAGGTTATAGGGGAAACCTCTGTATTTTCTGCTAAATGTTATTGTAAACCTAAAACTGCTTTAAAAACTAACGTCTATTGGAGCACCTGGATGGCTCAGTCAGTTAAGCATCCAACTTCAGCTCAGTTCATAATCTCGTGGTTCATGACTTTGAGCCCTGTATTGAGCTGTGCTGACAGCTCATATCCTGGAGCCTCCTTTGGATTCTGTGTGTCCCTCTCTCTCTGCCCATCCCCCACTTTTGCTCTGTCTCTCAAAAATAAATAAAAATTAAAAATTTTAAAAACATAAAGTCTAGGGGCGCCTGGGTGGCGCAGTAGGTTAAGCGTCCGACTTCAGCCAGGTCACGATCTCACGGTCCATGAGTTCGAGCCCCGCGTCAGGCTCTGGGCTGATGGCTCAGAGCCTGGAGCCTGTTTCCGATTCTGTGTCTCCCTCTCTCTCTGCCCCTCCCCCGTTCATGCTCTGTCTCTCTCTGTCCCAAAAAAAATAAATAAAAAACCTTGAAAAAATTTTAAAAAAAACAAAGTCTATTAAAAGATGAAAACAAAAACAAAAACTCAAAATATTGATCTCATATACAAAAAGAAAATTGAAAATCACTATGCATACTATGAACCAATGAAGCATAATGAAGTTCTTGAATGAGAAAATGAGAAAATTATACATAAACCTTACTAAGATGAATCAGATGATGAAATTACCTGGAAATAATTTTAAAGCAGTCATCATAAATGCTTCAAGAATAAATAGTGCCTTCTCCTGAAAAAGAGAAAGAAATAGAAACCATAAATTATTTATTTAAAAGATGAAAACTATAGAAATCAGAAACAGAAAACCATGTGGAAATTTGCTCAATAGTTGAATGGAAACAACATAATATTAGTAAATATGAAGACAAAGGAAAAGAATCACCAAATCTGAAAAACTGAAAGTAGTCTTTCTTTCTTTCTTTCTTTCTTTCTTTCTTTCTTTCTTTCTCCCTGTAAACCAAAATAAATAAAATGCAAGGAATTTTGAGGAAAATAACAAAAATTCAAATTTGTTTTAGTGGAGTCCCAGAAATAAGAAAGAAACAGTGTGGGACTATAAGAGTTTGCAACAAAATAATAAAACACCTTCCAAATTTGGCGAAACACAGAAATCTGCATAGTTGAGAAGTTGAGTCAACCCCAAATAGGATATGCTCAAATAAATCAGTCATGAGACATCATAATGAATCCACTGAAAACTAAAGACAAAAAATTTTCAGAGCGGCCAAAGCGAAAACACACACGATATATAGGCGAATACAAATTTGAACTTCAACGCATTTTTCACTTGAAATCTTAGAAAACAGAGGGAACAGAATAAAAAGTTTTAAGTGCTGAAGGAAAAGAACTGCCAGCCCGAAATTCTCCAGGAGCAAAATTATATTTCAGAAAGGAAGAGGGGATTAAGACAACTCAGGAAAAAATAAGAAGTTTTCACTTCTAGATGTATCCTTTAATATTAATTAAATGAAATTCATCATAAAGGGCATGATAAAGGGACGCCTGGGTGGCTTCATCGGTTAAGCATCCAACTTGGGCTCAGGTCACGATCTCATAGTTCATGAGTTTGAGCCCTGCGATGGAGCCTGCTTCAGATTCTGTGTCTCCCTCTCTCTCAACCTCTCCCTCTCTCTCTCTCTCTGAAAAATAAACATTACAAAGTTTTTTAAAGTAAATAAAAAATAAATTTAAAAAACACAAGAAGTACTGTTGTAACATCAGAAACGAAGATAGGAATGAAAAGAGCAGAAATATAGCTACATATAACCGACTACTATTCTCCTCGGTTTTATACATTGCCACTCACCTGGAGGTTAAGCAGCTCTTTTGCTTCTTAACTCTGGAAGCACCAAATATCTGATAACTCCCTCTTTCCTAGACAATTACAGATTCTACCCTCTTAAGGATAACTATCCTCAGTGCCAACATAAAAACTCTATTCATCTGTGGTAGAACAGGAAGCTAACCTGTCTTAGTTCAAATGAGAGTTAACACTATTCCATCACCTCCTGCTAATAATATTGTCATCCTGAAGTGCTTCATTTAACTTTTCTTACAGTGGGTGTAGGGGTCTGCTACTGATAAATTCCTTAGGTTTTTTATGTCTGAAAAAAATCTCTATTTTAACTTGCTTTTTTTTAAGATTACTTTTTGCAGTTTATTTTGAGAGAGTGCAAGCAAGGGAGGGACAGGGAAGAGGGAGGGAGAAAGAATCCCAAGTAGTGTCTGCACTGTCAGCATTAGAGCCCTAATGCAGGACTTGAACTCACAAACTGTGAACTCAGGATATCATGACTGGAGCTGAAATCAAGAGTCAGTTGTTTAACTGAATGAGCCACCCAGGTGCCTCTTAACCTGCTTTAAAAAACCAAAAATCTTTAATTGATGAAAAATTCTAAACTGACAGTTGATGTGTTTTTTTTTAATTTTTTGTTTGTTTGTTTGTTTTTTTACATCTAAGTTAGTTATCATATAGTGCAGTAATGATTTCAGGAGTACAACCCAGTAATGCACCTGCTGCATATAACACCCGGTGCTCATCCCATCAAGTGACCTCCTTAATGCCCCTTGAAAATTTAGCCCACCCCACAACCCCTCTGCAACACTCAGTTTGTTCTCGATATTTGAGTCTCTTATGTTTTGTCCCCCTCTCTGTTTTTATATTATTTTTGTTTCACTTCCATTATGTTTATCAGTTTTGTATCTTAAATTCTACATAGGAATGAAGTCATATGATATTTGTCTTTCTCTGACTAATTTCACTTAGCATAATAGCCTGCAATTCCATCCACATTGTTGCAAATGGTAAGATTTCATTCTTTTTGATTGCCAAGTAATACTCCAGTGTGTGTGTGTGTGTGTGTGTGTGTGTGTGTGTGTGAGTGTGTATCATATTTTCTTTATCATATCTTCATTATCCATTCATCTGTCAGTGGACATTTGGGCTTTATCCATTCTTTGACTATTGTTGATAGTACTGCTATAAACATTGGAGTGCATATTCCCCTTGAAAACAACACACCTATATCCTTTGGATAAATACCTAGTAGTGCAATTGCTGGGTTGTGGGGTAGTTCTATTTTTAATTTTTTGAGGAACCTCCATATTGTTTTCCAGAGTGGCTGCACCAGTTTGCATTCCCACCAGCAGTGCAAAAGATGCTCTGTCTCTGCATCCTCGTCAACATCTGTTGTTGCCTGAGTTGTTAATGTTAGCCATGCTGAGCGGTGTCAGGTCGTATCTCATTGTGGTTTTGATTTGTATTTCCCTGATGATGAGTGATACTAAGCATCTTTTCATGTGTCTGTTAGTCATGTGGATGTCTTTGGAAAAGTGTCTATTCATGTCTTTTGCCATTTCTGCACTGGATTTTGGTTTTTGGTGTTGAGTTTGATAAGTTTTTTATAGATTTTGGATACTAATCCTTCATCTGATATGTCCTTTGCAAATATCTTCTCCCATTCCATTGGTTGCCTTTTAATTTTGCTGATTATTTCCTTTGCTCTGCAGAAGCCTTTTATCTTAATGAACTAGTTCATTTTATTTTTGTTCTTTTTTTCCCTTGCCTCCAGAGAAAGGCAAGGGAAAAGCAAGAAGTTGCTGTGGCCATGGTCAAAGAGGTTTTTGCCTGCTTTCCCCTCTAGGATTTTGATGGTTTCCTGTCTTATGTTTAGGTCTTTCATCCATTTGGAGTTTATTTTTGTGTATGGTGTAAGAAAGTGGTCCAGGTTCATTTTTCTGCATGTTGCTTTCCAGTTTTCCCAACAACATTTGCTGAAGAGACTGGCTTCTTTCCATTGGATATTCTTTCCTGCTTTGTCAGAGATTAGTTAGCTTTATGTTTGTGTGTTCAATTCTGGGTTTCCTATTCTGTTCCATTGGTCTATGTGTCTGTTTTGCATCAATACCATACTGTCTTGATGATTACAGCTTTGTAATACATCTTGAAGTCAGGAATTGTGTTGCCTACAGCTTTGCTTTCCTTTTTCCAGATTGCTATGGCTATTTGGGGTCTTTTCTGGTTCCATACAAATTTTAGTACTGTTTAAACGAGCTCTGTGAAGAAGGCTGGTGTTATTTTTGATAGGGATTGCATTGAATATGTAGATTGCTTTGGGTAGTATAGACGTTTTAGCAATATTTGTTTTTCCAGTCCATGAACATGGAATATTTTTCCATTTTTGTTTGTTTCTTTGTTTTTTGGTGTGTGTGTGTGTGTGTGTGTGTGTGTGTGTGTGTCTTCTTCAATTTCTTTCATAAGATTTCTATAGTTTTCACTGTATAGATTTTTCACCTCTTTGGTTTATTCCTAGGTACATTATAGTTTTTAGTGCAACTGAAAATGAGATAGATTCCTTGATTTCTCTTTGTGCTGTGTCATTATTGATGTATAGAAATGCAACCAATTTTGGGGCGCCTGGGTGGCGCAGTCGGTTAAGCGTCCGACTTCAGCCAGGTCACGATCTCGCGGTCCTTGAGTTCGAGCCCTGCGTCAGGCTCTGGGCTGATGGCTCAGAGCCTGGAGCCTGTTTCCGATTCTGTGTCTCCCTCTCTCTCTGCCCCTCCCCAATTCGTGCTCTGTCTCTCTCTGTCCCCCAAAAAATAAATAAATAAACATTGAAAAAAAAATTAAAAAAAAAAAAGAAATGCAACCAATTTTGTACCTTGATTTTATATCCTGAGACTGCAGAATTCATGGATCAGTTCTAAGAGTTTTTTGGTGGAATCTTTTGGGTTTTCCATATAGAGTATCATGCCATCTGCAAAGAGTAACAGTTTTTTGGTGGAATCTTTTGGGGTTTCCATATAGAGTATCATGCCATCTTCAAAGAGTAAACGTTTGACTTCCTCCTTCTGATTTGGATGCCATTTATTTCTTTGTGTTGTCTGATTGATGAGGCTAGGACTTCCAACACTATGTTGTATAACAGTGGCGAGAGTGGACATCCCTGTCATGTTCCTGACTTTAGGGGGAAAGCTCTCAGTTTTTCCCCATTGAGGATGATAATAGCAATGGGTCTTTCATATATGGCTTTTATGATCTTGAGGTGTTATTCTTCTATTTCTACTTTCTTGAGGGTTTTTATAAAGAAAGGATGCTGTATTTTGTCAAATGCTTTTTCTGCATCTATTAAGAGGCTCATGTGGCTCTTGTCCTTTCTTTTATTGATGTGATATATGACATTGATTGATTTGCAGATATTGAACCAACCTTGTATCCCAGGTATAAATTCCACTTGATCATGATGAATAATACTTTTAATGTATTTTTGGATCCAGTTGGCTAGTATCTTGACATTTTTGCATCCATGTTCATCAAGGAAATTGGTCTATAGTTCTCCTTTTTGGTAGTGTCTTTGTCTGATTTTGGAATCAAGATAATGTTGGCCTCATGGAATGAGTTTAGAAGTTTTCTGTCCATTTCTATCTTTTGGAACAGCCTCAAAAGAATAGGTGTTAAATCTTCTTTACATGTTTGATCAAATTCCCCTGGAAAGCTATCCAGCTCTGGACTCTTGTTTTTTGGAGATTTTTGATTACTAATTCAATTTCTTTACAGATTATGGGTCTTTTCAAATTTTCTATTTCTTCCTGTTTAAGTTGTGGTAGTTTATATGTTTCTATGGATTTGTGTATTTCCTCCAGATTGCTCAATTTATTGGCATATAATTTCTCATAATGTTCTCTTCTTATTATGACCCCAACTGTATTTCTGCAGCATTGATTGTGATGTCTTCTCTTTCAATCTTGATTTTATTTATTCAGTTCCTTTTTTATGTTAGTTCTTTCAAATAACCAGCACCTGGTTTCATTGATCTGTTCTACTGTGGGATTTTTGTTTGTTTGTTTTTATTTTGTTTATTTGTTTGTCTGTTTTCAATAATATTGATTTATGCTCTAATCTTTATTATTTCCCCGGCTTCTGCTGGTTTGCAGTTTTATTTGCTGTTCTTTTTCCAGCTTTTTAAGGTGTAATGTTAGATTGTGTATCTGAGATCTTTCTTCCTTCTTTAGGAAGGCCTGGATTGCTATATACTTCCCACTTATGACTGCCTTTGCTGCATCCCAGAGGTTTTGGACTGTGGTGTTATCATTTTCATTGGTTTCCACGTAATTTTTAATTCCCTCTTTAATTTCTTGATTAACCCGTTCATTCTTTAGTAGGATGTTCTTTAATCTCCAAGTATTCATTGTCTTTCCAAATTTTTTCTTGTGATTGATTTTGAGTTTCATACTATTGTGATCTGAAAATATGAATAGTATGATCAAGATCATTGTGTACTTGTTGAGGGCTGACTTGTGTCCTAGTTTGTGATCTATTGTGGAGAATGTTCCACCTGCACTGGAGAAGAATGTGTGTTCTTTTCTTTAGGATGAAATGTTCTGAATGTATCTGTTAAGTCCATCTGGTCCAGTGTGTCATTCAAAGTCATTGTTTCCTTGTTAATTTTCTGTTTAAAAGATCGGCCCATTCCTTTTTAGTGAGTCACTAAGTTCTTTAATTCTTATATCATGCTCTTTTGCCTTAGTTTCCCTCCTTTTCTTCTGCTTCATTATTCTCCATAATTTTGTCTTCTAGATCACTGTTCACTGCTCTGCTTCATCCATACTTTCCACTGTGGCATCCCTTTCAGATTGCATCTCAGTTATAATGTTTTTAATTTCATTCTGATTAGATTTTACTTCTTTTATCTCTGCAGACAGGGATTCTATGCTTTTTTTCAAACCCAGCTAGTATTCTTATTTTCATGATTCTAAATTCTAGTTCAAACATCTTGCTTATATATATGTTGATTAAGTCTCTGACTGTCATTTCTTCCTGCTCTTTCTTTTGGGGGTGAATTTCTTCATTTTGTCATTTTGGAGGCAGAAAAAGAACAAAACAACTAAAAATTAAAAACAACACAAAAAAAATTGAATAAAGGAAGTTAGGTCCTAGGTATATTTTGGTGTGGTTGTTTGAAAAAGCTTGATAGAACAGAGAAAAAAGGGAAAGAAAAGAAAAGAAAAATGTAAGAAAATGTTTAAAAATTTTAAAAATGTATACAATAAAATAGAAAAAATGAAATGAAGCTAAAATAGAATAAAAATAAATTTACAAAGAAATAAAAAATATAGTAAAAATTGTAAAACAATTTTATGTAATAACAGAAAATAAAAATATTTTTCTCTTTCTGTACCTAAGAATAAGAAAAAGAAAAAGAAACAAATAGATGGACTAGTGAACACAATGAAAACTGAATGAAATTATATCCAGTTTCCCCAGAAGTCAAATTATGAAGCACTTTATATCCCATACACTAAGAGGCAGACAGACTCCTGGTGTTCTTCTAGGGTTTGGTTGGTGCAGTTGGCCGGGGCTTGGTGTAATGGCTCCACTCGCCACTAAGTGGAGCTGTTTAGCTTACTCTGGTGTATTGGTGTGCCATGAATGTGCGTGTATGTGCATGCACAGGAGAGGTGAAAATATTGTCACCCAACTTCCATGTCTCTAGAACTCTACCCTCTTACCAACCAGGAGTCAAGCATCCCTCCTTTGTCTCTGGCTTCCCACTCCCTGCTTCTACACTGTCTGCATGCAAGCCATCAGCCTGTCAGATGGTGCGTCCCTCCCAAATTTTATCTCAGATGGGGCTGTGTTTCCAAACTCCTCACTTCTGAGAGCCCTGCGGCTTGGACCACTCCAACCCTCTGGAAGAGGGTCTTCCTGAACAATGGCTGTGTGCCAGCTTGCCTCTGATAATGTGTGTGAAATTACACTGCCACAGAGGCTCAGAGATTGTGGCTGAGTGCTAGCTTGCCCTAAAATAAATTCATGCGATCAAGTAGTGGCAGTGGTTCAGGGATTATGGTAAATCACAACACACAACCAGCACCAGGTTTCACCACACCTTGGCGTCTTTGTTCCAATGCCAGCAAATGTGACTATTCTCTAGGGTCTGCTAGGACCTTTGCCTGCAGAGAGGCCTCACAGCCTCTATCAAATACCCTCCTAGCAGGGGAACCACTTCTCCCTCGTGTGTCCCCACAGACCCCTCGGACACCCTGGACCCTTCAAATCCCTTGGAGGGATTCACCCTTCCCACCAGAGCCCCACCAGGCATTGAGTTCTGTAATTTCTTACACTGCTCTCTCCTGTTTATAAAATCCTAATGGCAATGAAGCCCTCTTCTTTCTCCTTTCTCCTTTTTGTGTTCCGTCACGTGTGGGTGTTGCCACTCTCTTTCTTTTCAGCTACTTTTGGGGGGAGTGTTTTTCCTGTTCTCTCCCCCCTTTCTCTGTCCTCTCTCCACAAAAACAGTTCCCTACCCTCCGTGGCTTCTGTCTCCCCTAGTTCACCTCTCTGCACAGAATACCTGCTGAGTTCTGTGGCTCAAGTTATGCAAATTGTTGTGTTAATCTTCAGATCAATTTTCTAGGTGTGCAAAATGGTTTGGTTGCTGATCTAGCTGCGTTTCAGGGACAAGAGAAGCAGAGAACTTTCGTGCTTCTCTGCCCACCATCTTGGCCCCTCACTCTTTAAATTTTCTTTTGGTAATTTATTTCAGTAATTTATTTTTTATTTATTTAGTATTTATTTCAGTAATTTTCTTTTCATTTATCTTGGTTTGGGTTTAATTGAACTTCTTAGGTATGTGGGTTTATATTTTCTCATTAAATTTGTAAATCTTTTTTTTTCAGTTTATTTTTTCTTCTTGTTTACCTCCGTCCCCCCGAGAAGACATTGATCATACCTAAACTAGACTCTTTGAACTTACCCCACTGTTGACTGATGCTTTATTCGTTTTTATTTTAATTATTTCTTTCTCTGTTTTACTTGTTATGTGAAGTTCACGAAGCTTTCATCTGCTAACATCTAAACCGCTATCAAGAGCAGCTAGTTCATGCTTTGTCTCAAACCTTACAGATTTCTCTAATGAGTTTAATCTGTTTTATATCACTCTGACTCTATATAAACATTTGAAAGTATGGAAAACACTTATAATAACATTTAACATCCTTGTCTGATAATTTTAACAGCTGTGTCAAGTGTGGGTCAGATTCCATTGATTAGTTTTCTCTACATTTCTCTGTGGTTTATATTTCATGTTTCTTTGAATGCCGGTAAATTTTGGAGGGATATGACCATTTTTTTTTAATTTTGCCTTGTTAGGTGCTAGATGTTTTTGTGTCTCTATAAATATACTTCAGATATTTTTTTTTTCCAAGTAGGTACTTAAGTTACTAGGAAACAGTTTGATCCTTTCATGCTTTGCTCTTAGGATTTAGATGTTTAGATGTTTTAGATCCTTTTTTTAGTCACTATTGGAACTTTACTCAGTCTAGGGCTAATTATATCCATCCTTGAAGCAAGACCATTCTGTTTATTCTATACACTGTCCTATAAATCATAGGGCATTCCTGGTAGAAACAGTAATTATTCCTGGCTTTGTGAGTTCTGTTCACCATTACTTCTAATTATTATTATTATTATTATTATTTTGCTTTAGGTAGTTTCTTTTTCAAAGGCACATGCTGATCAGTTGTCTGCTGAATATTCAAGGAGGACTCTATACATCTCTCTAATTCCTCCATTGTGCAACTTGCTCTTGGTGGCCCTCTGTCTTGATAACTCTAGCTGCCATGGGTTCCCCAGACTCTGAGCTCTCTAGCCAGACCTTCTTAAGGCAGCACTAAATTGGGTCAAACCAAGGAGTCACCTCCTGTATTTCCCATTTATCCAATACCACTGGCCTTTGTTGTCTATGTCCAGTGTTATTATATATACAGTTATAGTTATATAGTCAGACATTCCATTTTTGGTTGTTTCATCGAAGAGTGTGGATCCAATATCTGTTGCTTTATCTTCACCAAAATTAACACTCGGTGAGCTTTTTTCCTATGTTTGGTCATCACAACATTCTTATTACATGAGATCATCAACTGCATTTTACAAATGAGGGAACCTAAATAGCAGACAGAGCAAGGTATGTGTCAATACAGTTGGAAAGTGCAAAAGTAAGAGAGCAGAGACTTAAAATTTTAAGTGCATATACTGTGAAATACTATGCTCTTTCTTTATGATATAAGAAGATTAAAAAGATTTTAATGGTTAAAACAAAACACATGGTGTCTGTCTCCTTATGTAAACACTATTTTTCTTTACCTGGCACCCTTATTTTTTTTACTCAATTTGGATGTCATCACCCTTAACCAGACTTAAAGATTCTCTGTGTGATCATATAGTGCCCTGTTCTAACTCCTGTCACTTACAAAGGAAAAGTGCACTAAATTTTTTTATTGCTATGGCTATCTTTCCCTTGTATGTGACAATTTGGGTGGGTTTTGTGTATTTTATCTTTCTGTTCTTGGCATCTTCACAATGCCTGGCACATGCAAGCACAATCTATGTTTGTAGAATGGAACTGACTGCTTGAGGCTTTCTCAAAGCAAACTCATCTGAATAATGACCTATAGGATGCACAGCAGAAGAACTTTACAAGTAAATTTGCAAATGTACTCCAAAGCTAAAGAGAATTCTGTTTAATTATGTGGGTTTATCTTTCCGACTGTTCCATCAGTTGAAACAATTAAGAGGTGTGAATAATGCAAGTTAGGTTTTCAAATTGAAAGGCTAAGCTTTCAGGGGACCTATCTTTAAAGAGAGAGAAAACATGCTAAATGAACAGGACTTATCCAGATTTGTATTACTGCAAAAAAGACAATCACATGGAGAAACCCACGTCCGTATCTTTCAAGAGAGTCAACAGTGGTACACACTTTTGCAAGGTGGTGTCATACAGTAGAAACAAACCCTGGTGTTTGAATTCATAAAGCCCCTGGTTTGACACTTTTCTCTATCCCACAGAGTGCCTCACCTTTGACAGGTGACCTAACCTCCAAACCTCGAAAGCCTAGATTTCCTCTTTTTTTTTTGGATAAAAATAATTATGGTAGTACCACATGGGACTGGAGTGAAAGGCTAAATTGGAGTGTGGCAGAGAACAGACTAAAACAGATCCTTGCTCTCCTTCCTGTGTAGATTTGTTGCCAGAAATAGATGCCTTATCAAGGGCTGCGTACAACCAGCCCCCATATATTCAGGTGGGTCTACACAACACACTCTTACTAGTAGATTGCAAGTGGACATAATATAGAGGTGGAAATGTATATGCTTCAGGCTTGGGATTCTCTATATTCTTCTATTTCTCCTCTGCCAGGTGAATGGTCATGGCAAGAGACGCCTGCATTGGGAATGTTTGAGGGAGAAATAGTTTTGTTTTAAGTTATTGAAGTTATATTAATCTCAGCTGTTACTCTTCCATGACTAGTTTAGAGAAAATACTCATAGAAAACGTAGTAAGGTAGCTCAATATATGCTACATGTTGGCACACAGGAACAATGATAATTCAGTTATATTCCTGTGTCTGTAGAAAACAGTGAGATTTAAGGCACACCACTTTGCTGTTGTGGGCATTATTCCCATCATCCTTAAAATGTTGGATTGGATGATCTCTGTGGTCTCTCTCAGCTACAACAGTATTTTTTTTTCCTTAAAACTATTTGCTTATTAAAACATATAAACTGCTCCAAACCAAACCCACAAACTATAAAAAGTGAAATCTCTGTCTGCTATAAGTACATGGAAAATAAGAATATAAGGGTATTATATGTGATCAAAGGTTTTCAATTTGCGGTCACTCACATTGGAAAGAGCTAAATTGGGACATGCAGACAGATGGCTGGGCCGTGTTGGATGCCACTTATGTTGGTCATGAGGCACTTAATTCTCAGGAGATTTTAATCAAAAATTTCCCTTGATCTAAAAGAGAACTAGAGATGTGAGATTTTTAGGAGTGACACAGGATTATATGTCATAGGCCAAATGGCAAAAGTCCAAATAACAGGAGTGTTAATAATTCTGGTAAGAGAGTCATTCCTGAATTGGATCAATCCTGAGGTTGAGGCTGGTTAGCAAAATAAATGAGTACAGAATAGCAATAAAAACCAGGCAATGATCAGTTTCTAGATATCAATGCTTTAATGAGAAATGAGTTGGTCATGAATGCCTGAGAGAGATGAATTAGTGTTTAAACTCCCAAGATGTAGTAATTTTTGACGGTGGCTAGATCCACCATGTGCTCTAAGGGTGAGTGGTTAAACTGGTGTAGAGGTGAAGGTTAGAAGGACACTGTGTTTGGGGTGCCTGGGTGGCTCAGTTGGTTAAGTGTCCTACTCTTGGCTTCTGCTCAGGTCATGATCTCACAGTTCTTGAGTTGGAGCCCTCCACTGGGCTCTGTGCTCACAGAGCAAGTCTACTCAGGATTCTTTCTCTCTCTTTCTAAATAAATAAATAAATAAACAAATAATTTTTTAAAAATGTACACTGTGTTAGAATGAGTTGACCACAGGATATATGGGCATTTCCAATGGCAGGTATTTCAGTGGAGAAGAAAACCATGGTCCTCTACTTCTTGTATTAATAAAAGTGAAATAGTGAAATGAAAGTCAGTATATGGCAAGAGGAGGATTGGAGAGTGGTAATGCCTTATGGCTTATATTTCAAAAAAGTGAGAAGCTTTGAAAGAGAAGAGAATAAGGGTTTTAAAATTGAAATGGGGGAGACTGTGGAGTTGGGCTCTAGCTCCCAGCTTTGTGGTATTTAAGTCTTAAGAAAATGAGCACTTAACACTGGAGTAGACTGCAGGGCAAGCTGTTCAGTATAGGCAAGAAGGGTGAAAAAGTATCTGCACAAAACTCTGATGCAGGCATATGTGTCTATAATGGGGCTCAACTTTGCTACATGAACTGGTTCTCTAGGTCTCGGTTTCCCCATTATTATGATAAAATGAGAAGTTGAGACTTGACCACAGTTTCTCCTAGTTCTAAACTTTTCAATTTTTTAATCTGTAAGGACGGACTTTATCCCCCTATGTTTTCTGAGGTGACATAGGCACAGACTGTCAAAGTAGAACTTGAACTCTCATGAACTTCAAATGCCCTCAGTGGTAGTTGAGTAGAAGAAAGGGCACTCATAATGTACTTATTAGATGTAAACACAGCAAAATAATGCAATCTGTTTTGTCAATAATCCACTGATAAGAACACACAATAGATTATGGACAAGGAAGTGAATTGTTTAGGTTAATTAAATGCAAAAAAAAATTCTACTCCCCTAAGAATACCTTGCTCACCTAATCTGATCATCCTTTGATTTTCATTACTTGTGATGGTATCGCTCAATATATTTTCTTGTTGTAATGAATTCTTAGGAACATGAGCCCTCACTAAAGCCTTCTTATATTAAATCTTTGATGACAAGGAAAAAAGAGCTTTCAAAATTTCTGTATGTGGGTTCGAATTTGGGGTGCAAATCAAAGAGTAGCTTGTGAGACTGAAAGCTGCAAAGTAATTTAATGTCAAAACCATCCTTGGCTTCAAGTGCCAATCAAATCAATAAATATTTTTGAACATCAGCTCAAGGATTATGACTTCATTGTAAAACAGACTGTATGAATTAACCATGTGCCATGTATGCTATGGAATAAAATATTACAAATTGAAACAATGAAGGAGTTCTATAATTATGTAATTGTCAGCTTATAATGTTCTCCAAGACATATTTTTATTTGAAAATACTGAAAGTTTCTACTAATGAATGAAACATAACATTTTGGTAAAAAAAAATGAAATGAATCTATATTTTTCTTTACTAAAAGGATACACACCCAAACTAATACTGTTCCTCTAGGACCAAAACAGGACTGTAAGCCGTCAACAGTGGCTTCACTTTTAATTCATCCTGTTTGAAACAGTTTTTACGATGGTTGTGAATTAATATTATTTGCTTTGTAATAATTATGCTAAAATTAAATAGACCTAAATGTGCTAATATTTGGAAAATAATAGTTACCCCTTTGATTAATAAGATATATATTTCACATATATATAAAAATAAATGTATATTTTATTTATAAAAGCAGTGAGGAAACAGTCATTTACACACTCACACACACGTGTACGTCCTGATACCTACGGTTCCAATTTTCTCACTTTGCCTTTCACAAGGCAAATATGCCTTTCATATTACCATGGAAAAGTAATATTTCACAATCTCCTCAGATAACGTTTCCTCGGGGTCTGCGACATTTTGTTTTTTCTCATTCTCAGGTAAACTGGAGTGCGACTCCAGCCTCTGCAGAGTCTAGACTGCCCGTGTACAACTCTAATAAGAACCTTGAGTTTATGAGGGCACCTGGGTGGCTCAGTCGCTTAAACTTCAGCCCAGGTCATGATCTCATGTTTCATGAGTTTGAGCCCCATGTTGGGCTATGGACTGCCAGTGAAGAACCCACTTCTGATCCTCTGTGCCCGCCCCCTGCCCCTTACCCAATTGCACTCTCTCTCTGACTCTCTCAAAAATAAACATTAAAAAAAAAAACAAGGCAAAAAACCTTTGCATTTGTAAATGTCAGCAAAACCCAACTACCACCACCACACAAGGTCTATAGGCTGGCTGGCAGTTTTCTCCAGGTGGGCTGTGAGAAAGGAGGAAAATTGAAGTTCCTCCTTGAACTGGTAGCATAGTAACCCAGATTCATGCTCTTTGGACATGGAAAAAAAATGTAAGTGCTTTTCTGTCAGGGGTTTCCATGAAAAGTTTCACAGCTGGGATTCTGTCCTCTGTGCTGGTACACATATTTCTCTTGCAGGGGGTTGTATTTGCTTTCTGCCTCTGTTGACAATGTAGCTTTCAACTGCCGCTGTTCCTCTGCCTTTCTAAGTAGCCATATTTGTACATTCTCTGTTTCTGCTTTGGATCTGTTTCTCATGGCACACTCCTGGGTAAATGGAAAGACTCCTCTATCTTTAGCCCAAAAGAAATCCTTGGAATGCAACTGGATTCTAATTCTGACGGTCTCTCCTGGATCCATCACTAATGCTGAGAGTACTCCATGGGCTTCTCATCTTCTAGATTTCTCTAGAAAATAGTGAGACCAAGGATACCATGTCACAAAACTGCACAGAAACACATAATAGTTTCTCCAAGGAGTCTTGTTGAAGTCCCAAGTCTCTGGGCCTAAAGTTAGAAGATATAATCAACCCCAGATGTTCTCTTCTTGGGAGATCAAGATTGCAGCTTTCCCCAAAGAAATCCTTCATTGGTCCTGTCCACACAGTAGGGTTCATAACCCTCATCTGGTTCAGGAGGCAAAAGTTGATGATTTGTTTCTAGGAGATATTTCTTTTGTAAAATTCTGCTTTGGCTATGTGTATTTCACACATATTTTATCCTATTATTTTTTCTCTTTTAGCCCCCATTCTCCAAACAGAGAGACTGAAACAAGCTAAGGTGTAAGTTTTAGATTGACAAGGGTCCCAGGGAGCTGATTTGAGAAACAGGAGGAGAAACAGAAGAAAGAAGAATGAGCACAAGGAAGCATAATGGACCTTGCCACCGCTACATGCTAATTGTTACTCTATCCCATGGCAACAGATGAAAAATCATGTGATATGCTTTTCAGGACTTTTAGTGCCCAGCTGGTCAAAATTTTCAAAACTTTCAATTAACTCAAGTGTATCAATTAAATTTCCCAAGCAATGTCCCCACCCCCCCAAACAAAAAAACAAAACAAAACAAAACAAAAAAACGTCAAAGGGCATGAAGCAAGAGAATGCAGTCATGGCCTAAGAAAGAACCTAAATGTCAGTTATGCCAACACTGAAATAGCTGAAAAAAGATAAATGAGATCAAAGGGAACTCAGGTTGTGCACCGAAGGCGCCCAATATGCTGGTCAAACTTCCATTCTGGTGTCTATTATATATATGTGTGTATATAGACATAGATTAGAAAGGATACCCAAGCAATTATTAAAATGATACCCAAGCAATTATTTAAATTATTAAAAGGATACCCAAGCAATTATTAAATGATTTGGGTTACGAGACTGGCTTCTAAGGATGGGAAACAGATTTACTCTTTTTTTTCCTCTTTAAAATTTAAATCTGGTGTTAAAAAAAAAAAACCCATAAAAAACAGTCTAGTGTTGACTGACACCACGCAAATGCCTCCTGAAGGCCACTTATATTTCAATGTCTTCAGAGAAACTATATATCAAATAGGTGACTATTATTCCTATGCACCACAAAAAATACTTTACTAAGCTTCTATTTTCTAAACAATATGCTGTTTTGAAGGTTTTATACTTCAGAATAAATTGGGGAACCTCTGAATTAGGAAAATCTATGTGGTTTCTTTAAATATGAGGAATTATTATTGGTTGTCTTAATCATGATTATGTAGCACAGCACGTCCCATGTCATTACTATCATTATGAATTCATAAAAAGCATTTCAAGGGAGAAAATCAAAATAAATCACATCATCCTCTATTAGCAATTAACTTGTTTTCATTTACTTGAAATTATATTTTGAAAGATTAGACACGTTGAGGCACAATGCCCTATTTCATTCATCATAATTACCCTGCAGTAGCCCACATTTGGAAACATACCATACTGTATTTACTAAAAGTATTTACTATTATCTCTTATTGTTTTAATAAGCACAGAAACTTTCTCAGCCTTTTTCGAGGATGCCTAAGTTTCTAGGAATAGTCTCTCTATATGTTCCTGGGCATATGCACAAGAAAGTCTCTATGGTTTACGGCTACAGAAAAAAAAAATATTGGTTCAAAGGGGATGTATTTATTTAATTTGACTTTATATTGGCCGATTGCTCTATGAAGTGGTTGCATACATCTATATTCCCACAATTATACTTGCTACTCTATATTCTCATCGCTGGCGTCAGACTTCTTACACCTCACCAATATAATGGATATCTAATGGCATCTCATTATGGTTTTGTTAGGTATCTATCCGATTACTACCGAGGTTGAGTGTCTTTTAAAATGCCTGTTGACTATTTTGGCTTCCTCCTTTCTGAACTGCATTGCCATTGTTTCTCTCACGTTGGTTGCGTCTCCTGATTTTTATGAGTTTTTTTTTTATGTATTTTGATTACTGAACTTTTAAGAATAATATGCATTGCAATTATCCTCTCTCAGGCTTTGGCTTGTCATTTAACTTTTCTTTTATCGTGACTTTTATTGATCCAAAGTTTTAAGTTTTAATGCAGTTACACATCAGGTTATTTGTGCTTTTTAAAGAAATATTCCCTATACCAGCTCATAAAAATGTGCTCCTATATTTTCTTTAAATACGATTTTTTTCTTTATTTAAGTTTTTTTTATTCAGCTGGAATTGTGTGTGTGTGTGTGTGTGTGTGTGTGTGTGTGTATGTGTGTATACACACACAGGCTCGGATATGGAGTGGAAGGTGGATAGAATTACTTAAAAAATTTTTTAATCTTTGTGCATTGCCTCTTGTTTAACAATAATTTATTGAATTATGTTTGTCCTGATTACTTTTGCCACTTAATTCACATATAAGAATTCCTTATAAAAGCACTTCTTCTAGTTTTTTTCTATTTTACTGGATTATTCATCCATGTATATTACTCTGATATCATGCTGTTTTAATTTAGAGAAGTTTATACATTGTGAAGTCTGGAAGAGCATCATTTAAGTTCTTTAAATTTTCTCTAGTTACTTACAGCTTCAGTTCTTTCACATACATTTCAGGATCAACTTGCCAATTTCAAAACTAAAATATTCTCTTAGGTTCTCATTGGGAATTCATTTCATTTATGTATTAATTTGGTTAGGATGGGTGTCTTTATGCTCTTGAGAAGAAGACGCATTTCATTGCATTTTCTTTTAAATGGTTTAACATTACACAGATCTTCCTCCGCTCACAGTGGGGTTACCTCCCCATAAAACTATCAAAAGTTGAAAATATCATAAGTCAAAAATGCATTCAATACACATAACCTCCCAAACATTATAGCACAGCCTAGCCCACTTTATAGGTTGTTAGAAGGTGGAGGAGAGACGGTCAAGTATCCTTCAAAATGCAAAAGCACTTTGAGACCAAAAAATGAAGCAAGACACTCCATGCCATCTACACAGTTTTATTCAAGATAAGTTACTGACAGGGGAGATTGAGGTGGGTGGACTGAGGACCCAGACACTAATTAGGTACTCTCTGTTTCAGTCCGGATCTTAATCCACAGCTTTTATAGAGTGAGTGGCATTGTGATGAGGTCACAGGGTAGTTCTCTAAAACGGTGCATTCCGTGCTGTGTGTCAGGGCACTCTACTGCTTAAGAAAGATCCCACATGAGTCAGAACATCCATCAACCTCCAAGGGCCCCTGGAACATTAGCCCCGAGGAAAGTCACTGCCCAGGTGTGAACAAAGTGGAGGGCCAAAAGCGGAGTCAGTGTTTTTAGCACTCCTCCGTAAGTGCTCACAACACTCACATTTGGGCAAATTCATCTAACACGAGCTTATTTATTATAATGTGTTGAACGTCTCACATGTGTTATTGACTATTGTACTGAATGTGAAAAACAGAATGGTTGTATGGGTACAGAATGGGTCTGAGTGTGTGACTCCTACAGCCCGGTGTCACAAGAGAGTATCGTATCTCCTATCACTAGCCAATTTCAAATTTCAAAGTAAAGTTTTTCCTGAAGGTGTCCACTTTTTGCAACACGGTAAAGCCAAAGAATTGTGAGTTGAAGTACCATCGTCGGCGATGATCTGTTCTATGTTATTCTGCCTGTATGTTCCTGCTGTAAGCCAACATCCAAGCAATATTTTAGGGAAAAGCATTGGCAATCTTGAGATTTCATCGTGTAAGGTGTCCTACCATTTTTGAAAGAAAACCTAAACAAGGAAGAAGACCACTTGCAGCTGAGAAACCAAGGAGCTTGGCGTTCCCTGGAACTGGGGGCATCCAAGCAATACTAGTCCATGACAGGGACCTACACCTACGCAATTCTCAGCTTTTATATATTCTATTTTCAGGCTTTATGTTTTTTTATTTCTAATTATTGGTGGGATATAAGTGCTTTTAAATGATATCCAATTTACCCATTAGCCCAAAGAACTAATAGCTTCTCTGATTTCTGCAAAAAACAGATACGTCCTCATGACATGCTGTATTGAGTACTCTTCAGTTTAGGCTTTTGGTATTCACGTGTGTTTATCAAGAGTTGGTTTAGCTTGTTCCCAAAACTATTCTAATTGTATATGTTAATTCCATAATACAATTTAATTATCCTGTAAACCAATTAACGTAAGTGTAAAAATGATATCTATTCCATAATATATAAACAATATCTTTTAGAAAACAATTAGTAAAGATGAGTATACAAAACATAAGTCAGTCACTTGAGGTATGGATGACATAAGATTAATAAGGATAATTATTTTGGGGCCCCTTGGTGTCTCAGTCAGTTAAGCATCTGACTCTTGGTTTCAGCTCAGATCATGATCTCAGTTCCTGGGTTCGAGCCCTATGTCAGGCTTCACGCTAACAGTGCAGAGCCTGCTTGGGATGCTCTGTCTTTCCCTCTCTCTCTGCCCCTCCCCTGCTTATGCTCTCTCTCTTTCTCTCTCTCTCTCTCTCTCTCTCTCTCAAAATAAATAATTTTTTTAAAAAAGGAACTATTGGGACGCCTGGGTGGCGCAGTCGGTTAAGCGTCCGACTTCAGCCAGGTCACGATCTCGCGGTCCGGGAGTTCGAGCCCCGCGTCAGGCTCTGGGCTGATGGCTCAGAGCCTGGAGCCTGTTTCCGATTCTGTGTCTCCCTCTCTCTCTGCCCCTCCCCCATTCATGCTCTGTCTCTCTCTGTCCCAAAAATAAATAAACGTTGAAAAAAAAATTAAAAATAAAAAAGGAACTATTTTAAAATAAGGGCGATTGTGTATCTTTTGCTTCTGGTTTGTGCTTTTACTTTAATGACATAAAATTGGAAATAGCAAGGGGTTCCGGGTGGCTCAGTTGGTTAAGTAGCAGAATCTAGACTTCGGGTCAGGTCAAGATCTCATGGTTCATGAGTTCAAGTCCGGCATCTGGCTCTTCACTGAAAGTGTGGAGCCTGCTTAGGATTTTGTCTCCCTCTCTCTCTGCCCCTCCTCACCTGTGCTGCCTCCCTCTCTCTTTCTCTCTCTCTCTCAAAATGTAAACAACAAAAAGCAAAATAACTGGAAATAGCAAAAGCCTCATCGTGGACTCCTTTTATGAATAAAAGAAATTTGCAGCACCCATCAAGGACTTATATTAAAGAAAAAGGCTTGGCCTTATGATCCAGGATTAACACATTAATTATCATTTACATGTTTTTGGTAAAAGTAAAATATTTAAGGCACATATAGTTTTTATATATGTGATTTTAACCACTGATCCCTCTTGTGTTCCACTAAATTTGTTTACTTACTCCCTGTACCAATGTGAAAACTAAAAGTATCAGCCGATTTCTACAAAGGCTAGCCTTCCCTTTGCCACTTTATCAAATGCTATCTGTGGCTCTAAGACTCTCTCCATCTAATGTGAAAACCTTATACCTCTCTTCTCCACAAGTCAGATTCTCCACCTGCTGCGGCAATCACGGGGATTTCTAAAGGAATGCTTTGAAAGAAAGAGTCTCTGCCTTCTTGCAGCTGAAATTGAAAATAACTTCCCCATTGAGCAAAATACAGATAACCTGAAAGTTTCTGAGAAACTCCATCAAACGGCCCTCCTGAAGCAATGCCTCTAGGCAATACTGTTTTATTTCTTTAATTCCGACACAGGTAAGCTGCAAAAACACTTGGCATGTTATTGGTCATTGAAAGGACTATCCATAGATACCTTCCAAATTAAAAAAAAAAAAGATATTTACTGTCTTAATGTACAGTTGCTACCTGTTTTTATTTCTTTTTAACTTTACAAAACTCTGAGAAGTTAGGCCTTCAATATTTCTGAAAGGGATACTAATAGTTTAAAGGTATATTTAGCTTTCTGGTTCCCAGATGAAGAAGCATCTATTTCACTTTAGAATATACAATTACTATTATCATTATTAATTATTATTTGTGCGTGTTTGTGTGTTGCTTTGTTTGCTGAAATAGATTTCAGGTTTATAGATATTGAGCAAGAAATTCCCACCAATGTTCTGGGAGAAAAATTTAGACTCAGCCTAAATGTGGATATAAAAATGCAAACCAGGGGCGCCTGGGTGGCTCAGTCGGTTGAGCGTCCGACTTCGGCTCAGGTCATGGTTTCACAGTCTGTGAGTTTGAGCCCTGCATGGGGCTCTGTGCTGATGGCCTGGAGCCTGCTTCCTGTTCTGTGTCTCCCTCTCTCTCTGCCCCTTCCCTGCTCATGCTCTGTCTCGAAAATAAATAAAAACATTAAGAAAAAAATTTTTTAAATGCAAACCAATAGGCGCCTGGGGGGCTCAGTTTAGCATCCACCTTCAGCTCAGGTCATGATCTCACAGTCTGTGAGTTCGAGCTCCGCTTCTGGGTCTGTGCTGACAGCATGGGGCTTGGAGCCTGCTTCAGATTCTATGTCTCCTCTCTCTCTCTCTGCTCCTCTGCCTCTCAAGTTTTGTCTCTCTCTGTCTCTCAAAAGTGAATAAACATTAAGAAAAAAAAGGAAACACGGCCCAAGATCCTATATTTACAGATATGTACATATTTACTTAAATTTATAAATTTGTGTTATATATTTGTGTTCTGTTTATATTCTATTTATATACTGATATCACATTTGTGTTCATATTATATATATACATTATATGTATAATTTATATATTTGTATATTAGATTATAATTGTATTGTATTTTATATTTATAATGTATATATTACATTTCTATTTATATGTAATAAAAATTCTGTGTCCTTAACTTTATCTTTAGTGTAAAGAATCAAGTGAGCAAAACCTAACAAAATATTTTATTTTTTTGTGTGTAATTTTGTTAATTTTTATTTTTGAGAGAGAGAAAGAGAGAGAGAGTGCGAGCAGGGGAGGGGCAGAGAGAGAGGGAGACATAGAATCCAAAGCAGGCTCCAGGCTGAGCTGTCAGCACACAGAGTGATGCAGGGCTTGAACTCACAGGCCACAAGATCATGACCTGAACCGAAGTCAGCCGCTCAACCGACTGAGCCACCCAGGCACCCCATTTCTCCAATTATTCTTAGGATACATATTCATTTACTCCTGTATTCTTCTCAGTATCTCTGACACAGTACAATTACTGCACTTTATAATAAAAATCAAATAAAATTAAAACAACCATCAAGTGAAAATTAAATAATAGTATTTAATATGCCTTCTTTATATTGTATATTCTTTGTTAAGTGTGGCTGGACAATGCGTAATATTTAAAGAAAGATCTATATCAAATGTTCGGTTTAAGATATCATAAAAACATATTTTTTAAAAGAAAAATTTAAATCAACTGTTGAAAGAGTTAAACTCAATTGTTCTTGAAATTTCACACATCACATATAAAAGAATTTAGTGAAGACATATTTTATATGAACACCAAAGACTTTCAGTTAATATTTGAGAGATTCCAAAGTGGAAACAAAGTAATAAGTTTTTTTTTTTTTTTATTAAGGACTGGGTTTTCAGAATAAATACATTTTAGGCAGTAATTACTCTTTTATCTCTTTATCATTATAAATTTAGTCATCACATTTCCAAAGTTTTCATTTGTGTCCAGGCACACTACTTCAACAACCCTGTGTAGCTTCTGCTGTCAATAACTACAAAGTTTCACTCGAAGTTCACAGAAAGACATTTTGTGGAAACTACATTAATTTCGATTATATTTTATTTCTTTCTGATTTGTGTATATATATATATGTATGTATACATATATTATTTAAGGTGTTTAATCATGGATATTGGTCTACCTAAATTTTTTACTCACATGAAATATTTAGATGCCTAAGTTGACAGATTTATTTTTCTTATATATAATATGTAGATAGCCATATATCTCTGTGATCTATGAGAAATTTTCATATGGAAATATTCACGTGAAAGATTCAGTGCCTGCACAGAGTTAAATAAGTACCAATTGAACATATTTTTACCATTTTTTTTCTTAATGTCATTCGTATTAGGTGACACACAGTTCAATTCTACAAGAAATACAAGTGTACTGTAATAGAAATATTGATTTTTCTGCCTTGGATGTTATTTAAATTTTAAATATTTTTCTCAAATATCATATGATGTGTAGAGCAATGTCAATTAAATAATGCACACTGTTGTAATATTTAAATTAATTTACCTACACATGCACCTTTCCTAGTGTTCTTTACTTCATGTCATGTTAAGTTCCGTGCACTGTCCCTCACTTTTTTCTTGAAGGACTCCCTTTAGTATTCCCTGTAAGGAAGATTTTCTAGTTAGACATTTTCTTCCTCTCCTCTTCCCCCTCCCCTTCTTCTTCTCCGTCTCCTTCCTCCTACCCCTCCTCCATCTTTTTCTGGAAGTGTTACATATGCTTACAGCTGGGTAAGCTGCCAGCTCCATTTACTGCTTGCACAATATGGGGAGTCTTTCATTATGTCTATTCATTGTCCCTATCAGTCCCAGCTGGCAGTGTTTTTGCTGATATTCTTGGAAATCTTGGGTCTTCTTATATGTCAAATGTTCTATGCCATTAGACAGCAGGTTCTCCACAGATTCTTCCTAGATAACCCTATCTCCAATCCTAGTTTCTGCTGAGATGGATTGATCATCACCTATCAAATTTTTGTGGCAAATTGTCATCCAGCCTCAACCTTGACCCTTTCTCTCTGGATAGGCTAAGAAATTTCCAAAAGATCAATGTCTGTTTTCTTTTTAGCTTAATAGCTTCTTCTTCTTATCTGTTTCTCCACATTTTACAATAAGCAACAAGAAGCCAGACTGTTAATTCAACACATTTCTGAAAAATCTTTACAGCTAAATATTCAAGTTCATCACTGACCAGTTCTACTTTCCACACAAAAGTAGAAGACAAGTCAACTACACTTTCCAGTTTAGAACAAAGATGATTTTTCTTACAGTAATCAATAAACACGTTCCTTATTTCCTTCTGCCAACTCAACAGAAACACTTCTAATGTTCATGTTTCAATCAATGTTCTGTTCATGATAATATATGTATTCTCTAAGATGATAGAAGTTCCCTCTATTATCATCTCCTCTTCTTTCTGAGATCTTTCCAGAACCACCTTTGACATCAAATTTTCTTTTTTTTTTAATTTTTTTTTCAACGTTTTTATTTATTTTTGGGACAGAGAGACAGAGCATGAACGGGGGAGGGGCAGAGAGAGAGGGAGACACAGAATCGGAAACAGGCTCCAGGCTCCGAGCCATCAGCCCAGAGCCTGACGCGGGGCTCAAACTCACAGACCGCAAGATCGTGACCTGGCTGAAGTCGGACGCTTAACCGACTGCGCCACCCAGGCGCCCCTGACATCAAATTTTCTATAAACGGTCTCTTCAAGACAACCTAGGCTTTTTTTTTTATCATGCTCTCAAAATTCCTCCAGTCTCCCCCTACTACCTAATTCCAAAGCCCTGTCCTCATTTATAGGTGTTTATTAAAGTAATGCCCCACTTTCCAATACCAAACTCTGCATTTGTTAGGATTCTCTAGAGAAACTAAATGAACAGAACCAATAGGTTGCCACCTGTAACCTGGAGAACCAGGAAAGCTAGTGGGGCAACTAAGTCTGTGTTTGAAGTTCTGGGAATCACAGAGCCTGGGGGCGGGAGCTAGGGCAATGTTAGAAATCCAGGTCTTAGTTTGAAATCCTGAGGACCAGAAGCACCAGTGTTTGGGAGAGAAGAGGGATGTCTCAGCTCAAGCAGAGAAAGTAAATCTCCCCTTCTGCCTTTTTTTCTATTCAGTCCCTCAAAGGATTGGCTAATATCTACCCACATTGGTAAATAGATCCTACTCAGTCTACTGGTTCCAATGCTAATCTCTTATAGAGACATCCTTAAAGACACACCCAGAAGTAACATTTTTCCAGTTATCCAGGCATCATTTAGCCCAGTCAAGTTAATACATAAAATTAATCCACGCAATTGTCACAACAAATTATTACAAATTCAGTGGCTTAAAAAATTTGTTTTCTCACTCTTCTGGAGACCAGAGGTCCAAAATCAAGCACTGGCAGAGCTGACACTCTCTGGAGAGTCTAGAGGAGAAACTTCACACAGCCTCTCTCCTACTTTCTATTTGTTGCCAGCAATCCTTGCATTCCTGGCTGGCAGACACATCACTCCAATGCCTGCCTTTATGCTTACATCATTGTATTCTGTGTATTGCTGTTGTTTGTTTGTTTGTTGTTGTTGTTGTTTATTTAATATGGACACTCACTGAATTTAAGACTGACTCTAACCTGGTAAAATTTAATTTTATTTTCATCTTAATTATACCTGCAAAAACCCACTTCCAAATAATATCACATTCTGAAATTCTGGGTGAATGTGACTTCTGGTGGGTCACTGATCAACTTTCTACACTATATTAAGTGTGTTAATAACTTTCTGTGTGTGAAATTAGCAGCTTTCGCAACAATAAATAATTACATTGGATCATACTCTCAAAATTATATGTACGTATAATTTTTTTCAAAATTTTTTTTCAAAATGATACGTGATAGTTCAATGAATGATATAATGCCAATGAGTAAAAGAGAAATGGCAATTTTTATTTGAGTCCTGTTTAGAATGCTTCCCTGTATTTGGAGGTGAATATTTAGGTATTACAAATTGCATATAAATGACAAACCTTGAGGGTATTACTGATAACACTGATTAAACATGTTGGCAACTTCCGTAATTGAAATGACATCACCAGTGAGAGTTTGGCAATTGAGTTAGCCTTCCAAATGTGTGAAGTCAAAGAAAAAACCAAGTAGTAAATATTAGTCAATAAAACCTCAGAGTGCTGATACACATAGGGATTAGACATTCTCTAATTGCATTACAATTTCTGCATTTCACTTAATGGCAGGAAAACATATTCTTTTCTTTCTTTTTAACTCACTATTCAGACCCTCATTAAGGAGTTAAATTTTCCAAAAGTTTTATGAGTTCTCTATAAGGAGGCAAATACTTTCTTTTAGTTCTTTTTTTTTTCCCTTTGATGAATCCTTCATTGAAAATGTGAGTATCAGCAATGAAACAGGACCACAGTTAGCACCTCAGATAAAGCCTCCAATTTGAGGGGCACCTGGGTGGCTCAGTTGGTTAAGTGTCCCACTTCGGCTCAGGTCATGACCTCATGGTTTGTGAGTTCGAGCCCCGCATCAGGCTCTGTGCTGACAGCTCAGAGCTTGGAGCCTGCTTCAGATTCTGTGTCTCCCTTGTCTCTCTCTGCCCCTCCGCCACTTGTGTTCTGTCTCTCTATCAAAAGTAAATACAGTGTAAAAAAAATTAAAACAAAACAAAACCCTCCAATTTGATATTATTCTCCCCAAACATAAGTGTATCCACTGGTAAAATATGCAATGTGTATTTTGGCTTTTGCCTTAAAACATGAATTATTTATAAGAATGTAAGGTACAAGATTACAAGATATTTATAAGAATATCAGAAGACATGTTCTTTCACAAAGACAGTTTAATTTGAGGTCAATTTGAATTAGTGATTTTTCTAGAAAGCACTGAACATTATGGTAGTCAATAGCCACATGTGGCTCTTTAAATTAAAATTAATTAAATTAGATGAACTTAAAACTGCAGTTTCTGGGGTGCCTGGGTGGCTCAGTCACTTAAGTCTTCAACTTTGGTTGGCTCAGGTCATGGTCTCATGGGTTGTGAGTTCCAGGCCCTCATCAGGCTCTGTGCTGATAGCTCGGAGCCCGGAGCCTGCTTCAGATTCTGTGTCTCCCTCTCTCTCTCTCTCAAAAATAAATAAACATTTTTTTTAAACTGCAGTTCCTTAGTTACATAGGCACATTTCAATGTTGTATAGTCACATATGGCTAGTAGCTACCATATTGAACAGTGCAGATATAGAACATTTCTATCACAGCAGAAAGTTCTATTGGAAAACACTGCACTGGAGTATCAAACATTAGATACTGTTTAAATATGCATATGTATGTTCATAGGTATGTATTCACATGCATTTATGAATCAAAATAGTTTGTATGCTAATAAATAGTTGCTTGATTCTAACGATGAAATGTTTAAATATCTATTCCACTGTGGTGTTATGCTCAGTTACTTTTGGCTACGATAGAATTGTGTTACCGAATTGGAAACCTTACCTCTTCTAGAATACATGAATAACAATGCAGTTCTCCGAAACTTGATTACAAAAAAACAAGAACTTTACTTAGGTTGAAGCATTGGTTATAAGGCTGAGAAGAGAGAGAGACAGGCTACTCTATCACTGGAAATTTACACACAGATAAAGTGAAACAGCCATCAGAGTGATGAATGGGGTTTCTTGTTATCTTACTGTCTATATCATTTCCAGCTCGGATCCCCAAACAACGCCCAGATGATATGGGGAAAGCAAAAGGAGAATTGCCCCACATATTTTATTTCCACTCCAGGAATCCAAGAAGATTTTCAGCTATATTTATAAATAGGATTGACCTCATTTTTCCTTCATTAATCTTAGAGTTTAATTTTTGCCACACATAATCCAAAACCTGTTTCTGTAGGTCAGGGCAGGATATCTTTTTACCCCACATTTATGTTTGCATTTTGTTTTTCAGATTAATGTGGTATCTTCTCTCTGTAAGACTGAAGAAAATTTATTTTGAAACGTCCATTTGGGTTTTAGAGCCAGGTGAAGTGAAACAAGAAGTCCCAAGATGTTTTGACACAGCAAAATAAGCAATACTGACCAATTGGTGGGTCCGCGGGATAAGTTGTGGCATTTATCATGAAAATGTGCATGCTCCTTCTGGTAGCACATTTGCTATATTAAGGAGGCATCCTACCGGAAGCAGGTGTTTCCGTCTCTCCCACTGCCTGGGTATAACAGGTACAGCCCTAGATGTAGAATCAAAGCAATGGTTTCCGGTCTTAGCGCTGTCATACAATGTTGAATAAATGATTTGGCTTTTCTGCGTTTCAATTCACTCATATCAAACATGTCTTAATAAAAAAACATGCTTGATATTTGATAATTCAAAAACATGAAACTAATGATGGTAGCAATGCCATCTATATTTATTGCTTACCATGTAGACCCTGAATCTCGGGTTATACATTGCAGGTAACTATCTAATTTGGTCCTCCCAAGTCTACAAGGGAAGAAGTTTCATTGTATTTATTGTGCAGGTGACACAACTGTTTCCTTGGGCTGAGAGGAGCAATCCGGTTCATTGAGGATCACGCACCATTTTAGTGGCCTCTAGGGAATGGTCAGGATATGGTGGAGGTTGTCTAATTTCGGAAACTGTCATGTCAATTAATCCATATACCTATGTAAAGATGCTTGAAAATGAGTGCAGAGTGTTACTTTAGGATTAGAAATAGTGTACTTGAGAACTTGGACTTTTCTGTTCTTTTTTACCTTTCTTGATCATTATGTACCAATACACTTCAAAGCGCATATAAACACCTCTATATTTTGCTCCAAGAAGGCAACAGCAAAACTTTATGTGATTCGTGTGTGTGTGTGTGTGCGCACGCAACAGTAATAACTCCTTGTATTTACTCACTGCCATTTGAAATGATTAGAATTCTTTTCATATCTTTTATCTCTTTTCCTCTTTTAGGTAAGGGTGGGGATTGGTGTTTTGTACAAGTAGGTGGAATATGATTATCATTCCTATTTGAATACAATAGTGACTTCCCCAAGCGTATTAGTAGGATATGAGACAAGATCACATATCTCCTAATTCTTATTTCCTGTCTCTTTCCATTACATGTAAATACTATATTATGGGACCTGGAGAAGGAAAAATGCTCCCATGGTCACAATAAGAAAAACATTTCATAAAATGACCCATTGTATGATTTTCAGAATTTGTTCTGTATTCTATACATTATGGTTCCCATTCTCTTCATTCTCTCCTGTCCCAAATGCTTTTCTAATCGTTAGTATAACTCCTCTGATGTTTTTTTCAAAATTAGCCAGGAGAGTCTTACTTGTTTGTTGTATACTGCAACTTTCCCCATATCTGCACACTGCTAATATGGTTCAGATTCTCTTTTTTGCCTTTATTATAAATGTAGAACTCCTTAATTTGGTATGAGAGGCTCTTCAGGACCTCACCCATTTACAATACGCCCCACCCAACAGACTAAAAGTCCACCATGAATCTAGGCAGCATAGGCTTTCAGCTCTCCTTGATTCCTCCCATAATGCTGTCTCCTCGTTTTTCTTCCTTGGGTATTCTTCTAGCTCAATTAAACTCATTAAATGATAAGTTAGCATGATTTCCTCTCACACGATCTTTCCAGTGTTCCCTTTGTTGGCAAAAAAAAATCTTGCACTTGCTCTTGTTATTGCAATATTGTAGTGTGTCGTTACCATTTCTGATGAGAGCTCAACATTTAAGGCAGGGTGCTGTCTTGCTTGCCTTTGTTGTGGTCAAGGTGAACAGCAGGATATCTGATGCTTAGTGAATTTAATTGACCCATTTTATAACTCCTTCTTAAATAATGAGAGAAAGGTTAGATTTCTATGTGTAATACACACAAAATAGGTGTAGGTACCAAAGAATATCCTGAACCCATGGCTATTTTGATTAGTTACCTTCAGTTAAGTTACCAGTCATGTTCAACTTACAGACCTAAGGTTTTATGAGTGCAAGCCCTTTACAGAGACATCCGGGTCTTCACTGTGAAGAGCTGTTCATCTTTTCTTAGGTCATATGTCTCCTTGTAATCATGTTCATTATTGTTCTGGCTTTACAAGATAACAAGCAGTCAGTTAACATGTGGAGCCCTTTGTTCCAAACACATGCTAAAAAACTACAAACTGTATGTCGTTGAAACCAGACAAGAAATTAGGATGCAGCTTTCTAATTTTTCTGTTTATAAATGAGGAAACAGAAGCTCAGGGAGGTTAAAAAACCTGTCCAAAATCATACAGTTAACAAATTCTAGATCTATAATTCAAATTAATGTCTAGTTGATCAGGGCAAATATGCTTAACCATTATGTGACTATGCTTTGTTATTAAAAGCATAGTCAAGGGGAGCCTGGGTGGCTCAGTCAGTTAAGTGTGCAACTTCAGCTCAGGTCATGATCTCGCAGTTCATGAGTTCAAGCCCCACGTCTGGCTTTGCACTGACAGCTCAGAACCTGGAATCTGCTTCGGATTCTATGTCTCCCTCTGTCTCTGCCTCTTTTCCACTCACGCTCTGTCTGTCTCTCTCAAAAATAAAGAAGCATTAAAAAAAAGTTTAAAGCATAGTCAAAGCATATCTATTTGTCAGCACTAAAGATGAAAATTCCAGGCTCAGAAAAATACCAAATTACTATGCATTGCAGATCGTTGGGATAGACTGTATGTAATCAACACACTGCAGGAATTACCAGATGACCAATTATTTTTTGTATTCTAATTTTCC
This sequence comes from Prionailurus viverrinus, assembly GCF_022837055.1. NCBI lineage: Eukaryota > Metazoa > Chordata > Mammalia > Carnivora > Felidae > Prionailurus > Prionailurus viverrinus. The sequence goes on along the minus strand of NC_062568.1, from coordinate 103,699,530 downwards.
TGGGAAAACTAAAGGCATTAAAATGCCTTTAAAAACATGAGATATTTCAGTAAGAGTCTTTTTTAATTTTACTTTACCTAGTATGTTTACATTATTTCGTTTCCTAAGTAGTCTTTCAATAGAATAAAAATTTCTGGTAAACTTGACACAAGATTCTGGCTCTGTTTAGTTATGTTACTCAGAGTAAATGAGTTGACTAGCATGTACATTCATAGTTTATTCTCTTGTGAGTACTCTCAGAATGTTTTTTTTTTTGTAAGTAGAAGTTACTACCTAAACTTAAAGATAATTCTGTGACATCCATCATCATCATAAAATGTTAAGCTGATCCTGAAAGCCAGTTGACTAGATGTGGCCTTGTTTAAACTACATCACAGGTGTGAGTCTTGGTGGCCAGGGTGGTAATGAGTACTACTTTTTATTTGAATTCATATTCCTATTAATTCTTAGGCTGTCATTAATGTTTGTTTATTGCATTTAACTACATTGAATTAAATTATGCTAAATTGAATGAGTTGAATCAATCCATATAATAAACCTGTATTATGTTTATGTACTAATAACCTCTATTTTAGAAGTTTTGTTTCAGAAAAGTTCTAAATGAATTATGCTTGATTACAGAGTCAGCAGTAGGAGACCCAAGTTTCTCAATTCAAAAATCACTGTTAAGTCCTCATTTACATGTTACTCAGTTCAGCAAGGCATCTAAAAAATATAGTTCACTTAAGAAGAGAAGGAATAAATACTTCGGAAAATAAAATTCAAATCACTCAGAGTCTGTTTAGGGCTTGTAAAAATGAAAAAGAAAGTCTTAACCACGTTTCTTCCTTTATCTCAATGTGCTTTTCATCCCAGCGTGTGGGGTTGCAAAAATGCATAATAAATTAAGTGAATGTGTTTCTTTCAGTTACCATTTCCTAAATAATGTATTAGTCAAAAAGGAGTAAAATTCCATGTTTTCTGTAGCCTTTTTTTCCATAGAACATGGAACCTTCTTATTATGGGAATTCAGTGAATAAATAAGCAATGGAATGTGTGTTAAAATTAGGTTAGAATTTTACTGTTCCATAGGAACTTTTTTTTTAAATTTTCAGATGAAAATCCACAAAGCCATGCTTTCATAATGACTTGATTCTTCAAAAATATTATTTCTTTCTCTCCATCTTTACATTACCTGACCTTTTTTTATCTGTCTTTGTGCTTCTAGGTGTTTGCTCCTCCACACCACCACCAGATTGTTCTTCCTACATTTTCCCATGACCATGCTCCCTAATGAAAAAACACCCAATGCTTTCTAGGATCACTAGAAAAATCTAGGACATTTTGGTTCAGAATTCAAAGGTTTTTAGGTTTTTCTCCACCCCATGGTCACTCACCTTTTCTGTAATGAGATATAATTGAAATATAGCACGATCTCAATTTCAGATATATAACATAATGATTCGACATTTGTGTGTATTGTGGAATGATTACCACAATAGGCCTAGTTAACATTCATTACCGAACATAAAGATTTTTTTCTTTTGATGAGAACTTTTAAGATCTACTCTCTTAGCAAGTTTCCAGCCTACAGTGTTACAGTGTACATGATAGCCATAGTTACCATGCTACATAGGACATCACTAGAACTTATATATAACTATAAGTTTGTACCGTTTGACTAACTTCACCCATTTTGCCCCAGCTCCCCTTCTGGAAACCACCAATTTATTCTCCTTATCTATGAGTTCAGTGTCATTTTGTTTTATATATTCCACATATCAATGAAATTCCCTGGTATTTGTCTTTGTCTGGCTCATTTAGCATAATGCTTTCAAGGCCCATCCATATTGTCATAAATGGCAAATTTCTTTTTTTGTGGCTAAGTAACATATATAATATATTGAATATATATAATCCTATATGAAAATATAATTATATATAATATGATATATTGATATTATATTATATATAATAATATATATTGATATTATATTAGTATTATATATTATAAGTGTGATATATATATAATATTTCCTTTATTTTTTCAACCATTGATGGACACTTACTTTGTTTCCATATCTTGGTTATTGTACATAATGCTGCAATGAACGTGAGGCTGTGCATATCTTTTTGTGATAAGGATTTTGTCTCCTTCAGATAAATTCCAAAAAGTGGAATTGTTGGATACTATAGTTCTATTTTTAATTTTTTGGAGGAAACTCCATATCATTCTTCACTGTGGCTGCACCAATTTACATTCCCACCAATAGTTCACCAAAGTTCCCTTTCTTCATATCTTAGTCAATATTTATTATTTCTTATCTTGATAATAGTCATTCTAACAAGTGTGAAGTGAAATCTCATTGTGGTTCTGATTTGCATTTGTCTAATGATTAGTGATATTGAGCACCTTTTCATGCACCTGTTGACCATTTGTATGGCTTCTTTGAAAAAAATGTCTATTCAGATCATCTGTGCTTTTTTAATTCCAATTGCTTATTTTTTTCTATTGCAACATATGAGTTCTTTGTATATTTTGGACATTAATATGCAAATATATGATTTGCAAATAATTTCTTCCATTCTGTGTAGATTGCTTTTCCATTTTTACTGATAGTTGGCTCTGCAGAAGTTTTTTTTTTAGTTTGATGTCAACTCACTTGTGTATATTTGCTTTTGTTTCCTTTGACTTTTGGTGTCAAATCCAAAAAAAAAAAAAATGTCATTGTCAAGACTAGTATCAAGGAGCTTATCACTTATGTTTTCTTCTAGGAATTTTATATTTTCATAGCTTCAGTTCAAGTCTTCATCTATTTTGAATTAATTTTTGTGTATGGTATAAGATAGTGGTCCAGTTTCATTCTTTTCATTGGTTTTTCATTTTTTCCACCACCATTTATTGAGTAGACTGTACTTTATCCATTGTATATTCTTGGCTCCTGTGTTATAAATTAATTTATATGTGCTTGTGCTTATTTCTGGGATCTTTATTGTTCCATTGATCTATATGTCTGTTTTCATGTCAATGTCATATTGTTTTTTTAAATTTTTTTAATGTTTATTTATTTTTGACAGAGAGAGAGAGACAGAGCATGAGCGGGGAGGGGCAGAAAGAGAGGGAGACACAGAATCCCAAGCAGGCTCCAGGCTCTGAGCTGTCAGCACAGAGACTGATGCGGGGCTCAAACTCACAGACTGTGGGAACATGACTTCAGCCGAAGTCAGACGTTCAACCGTCTGAGCCACCCAGGGGCCCCAATGTCATACTGTTTTGAATATTCCAGCTTTGAAATCAAAAACTGTCATGCCTCCTACTCTGTTTCTCTTTCTCAAGAGCACTTTGGCTACTTGGTATCTTTATGGCTCCATACAAAATTTAGGATTATTTATTTCTGTAAAAATCACCATGTGAATTTTAATTTGCAATGAATATGTAGATTGTTTTGGGGACTATGAACATTTTAACAATATTAATTCTTCCAATCCATGGACATAGAATATCTTTCCATTTATTTGTGTCTTCTTTTTTAAAAATCAATGTCTTATAGTTTTCAGTGTATAGGTCTTTCACTTTCCTGGTTAAGTTTATTTCTAGATATTTTATTCTTTTTGAAGCAGTGGTAAATGGTATTGTTTTCTTATTTTTTGATAGTTTTTATTAATATTTAGAAATGCAACAGATTTTTATATATTGATTTTGTATCCTGAAACTTTACTGAATTCATTTATCAGTTCTAACCAATTTGGGTGGAACCTGTAGGGTTTCTATATAATATCATGTTATCAGCAAATAGTGACATTTTACTGTTTCCTTTTTGATTTGAATATATTTTATTTCATTTTCTTGCTTCAATGCTTTTGCTACAAGTTGTAATACTATGTTGAATGGCAAGAGTGAGCATATTTGTCTTTTACATACCTTAGAAGAAAAAGTCTCAGCTTTTCACCATTGAATGTAATGTTAGCTATGGCCTTATATATGGTTTTTGTTATGTTGAGGTACATTCTATCTATATAGTTTGTTGAGAGTTTTTATCAAAATGCTGAATTTTGTCAAATGGTTTTCCTACATTTATTGAGATGAGTATATGATTTCTATCCTTCATTTTGTTAATGCAATACATCACCTTTTTTGACTTGCAGATGTTGAACCATCCTTGCATCCCTAGAATAAGTTTAACTTGATCATGGAGTATGGTATTTTCAATGTGTTATTGAATTGGGTTTCCCAATACTTCATTGAGATTTTTTCTATCTGTGTTTATCAGGGATATTGTCCTGTAGTTTCCTTTTCTTGTAGTGTCTTTGTCTGGTTTTAGTATCATAGTGATGATGACGGCCATATATATATATATATATATATATACATAGTTTATTTGTTTATTTTGAGAAAGGAAGAGCCAGCATGAGTGGGGGGCAGAGAAAGAGAGGGAGAGAGAGAATTCCAAGCAGGCTTCACACACTGTCAGCATGGAGTCCGATGTGGGGCTCGAACTCATGAAACCATGAGATCATGATCTGAGCCAAAATCAAGAATTGGACATTTAACCGACTGAGCCACCTAGGAGCCCAAGTTTGGAAATGTTCTAGCCTCTTCTATTTTTTTGTAAGAGTTTGGGAAGGAATTTGAGATTAATTCTTCTTTGAATATCTGGAAGAATTCAACAATGAATCCATCTGGTCCTGGACTGGTTGTTGGAAGTTTTTTGAATGTTGATTAAATCTACTTACTAGTAATCATGTTCACATTTTCTGTTTCTTCATAATTCAGTCTTGGTTAACTGTATGTTTCTATGAATTTCTTCATCCTTTTAAATTGTGCAGGATGTTGACATGTAATTGTTCATAGTATTCTCAGGATCCTTTGTGTTTCTGTGGTTGTTATATCTTCTTCTTCACTTCTAATTTTAGTTATTTGAGTACTCTCTTTTTGCTTAGCAATTCTAGCTAAGGGTTTTTCTATTTTATCTTTAGAAAAAACCTTAACTTTTAGTTTTATTGGTATGTTCTGTTGTCTTTTTAGTGTCTATTTCATTCATTTCCATTCTGATCTCTGATATTTTCTTCCTTCTACTAATTTTGGACTTTATTCTTCTTTTTCTAGTCTCTTGAAGTGTAAAGTTGGGTTGTGTATTTGAGATCTTTCTTTTTTTTAAATAGGCATTTATCATTTATGAACTTCCCTCTTAGAACTGCTTTTGCCGCATTCCGTAAGTTTTGGTATTTTGTATTTCCATTTCATTTGCCTGAAGATATTTTTTATTTTTATTTTTTTCTTTGACTCATTGGTTGTTCACTAGCAAGTTTTTTAATCTCTACATACTTGTGAATTTTCCAATTTTCTTCTCATGATTTATTTTTAGTTTTGTACCATTGTGGTCAGAAAGGATCCTTGATATATAATTTCCATCTTGTTAAATTTATTAAGACTTGTTCTGTGGCCTAACATATGACTTATCCTGAAGAGTGTTCTGTATGCACTTTAGAAGAATGTGGTAGAATCTGTTTTTTACTTTTTATTGCCTAGCTTCCAATGCACAAATTTTAGTTCATTCAAGCTGTCCGTGTTTCAAGTCAATGATTTATATATTTATATTTTGAAAAGATAATCCCTAATTCAGTGTAAAGAATGACTTAAATGGTGGCAAGAAAGAAGACAGGAAGATATATGTACAATCTTTAAATGAATAGCTCCAGAAGAAAAGATAATACAAATGCAAGAACAGATAGTCAAATATGTAATGAAAACACCTTATTTAAATAGATGAAAAATATGCATCAAGAAGTAGAAAGGGAGTACAGGGTTATAGGAGGAAAATTGCTGAAGATCAACAGAAATTTAGGTATATTTTGATGATGTTGCCAGGATCATTGAAGGAAAAATAATGAGAAAGCATATATTAGATAAATGCTAACAGAATGCAAGAGTACAATAATTCGCAATGACCTTCAACTTGCATATTTAGGAAAAATTATATAAAAGAAAAAATGCCCTTATTAAAAAAACAGTGAATATAATATAATAATATTCCAATAAATTAGAAGTCTATTAAATTACAGTGTTGATTGGATGATCAAAGGAAATATATATTGTGTTGGAGTCTTTGCTAGCAATGATAATTAAAATACATAAACAGGGAAATGTTAATAAATTAGGACAGAGGGGCACCTGGGTGGCTCAGTCTGTTAAAGTCTGATTCTTGATTTCAGCTCAGGTCACGATCTTAAGATTTGTGAGATCAGGCCCTGTGCATCAGGCTTTGCACTGGTGGCACGGATCCTGCTTGGGCTCTCTATCTCCGTCACTGTCTCTAATCCTCTCTCTCTCAAAATAAATAAATAAACATTTAAAAATAAATTAAGAAAGAGTATACAGGATGAAAGTACATCAAAATAGAATAATAGGGAATTGTAGAATATTTATATTCTTTCACTTTCAGAAATAAGAGAGTCCATCTTAAACAATTATCTTTAAAAATAAATTTTATATTTAAATTATGGCTAAATTGTGCAGGCTTTCCTCCCCATTGCAGGATTAATAGGGCTCTCACCTTATGATAGTCATTGTGTAATAAGAAAATAAACCTGAAAATTAACTACATATTGACTTGAAACACAGCAAGATGTGATCTAGCTAGTGCTGTATTGGAGGGAAGTTTGGGAGGAGTTTGAGAAGGATTTGTGACAACTGCAAAGGATTAGATCATGAAGGGAAAAACTAGAATTATATAAAAAGATTGAGTGCATAGCAAGTACCACATGTAACGTGTTATTATCATGGATTTAGATGTGACAAATGGAAATAAATCTGTATCTGCAGATTCATATCACAATACTTGTCCTACCAATTTGTAGTGTTGCTTGAAAACAATTTGACTGAAAACAGTGACACTATCTCTTACATGTGTAGTAACTTTAGCTATGGTGAAAATCTGCTGGTTAGATTTATCCCTGCCCTTTACTGCAGACTATTAGGATTGAGCTATAAGATAATTCACCATCCATCTACTTACAAAATCTATTCTGATAACATACTTAGATACAAATAAAAACAACCATGAATTATAGTAAAAAGTTCCATTTCAAAACAATAATATATGAAAACTATTGAAGAGTTCAAATAAATCTTGACTATAAAAATGGTATACTGTCTTGGCTAGAGAGACTTAATCTTATAAAGATCACAATTGCTAAAAAATTATTTGGGGAATTCTGTGGGTTTTGAATAAACATCAGATTCATAGGAAAGGGGAGAGGAATATGGAAACAGTCATTTAAAAGTCTGTATGAAAAATAAATGTGTGATAATAGCCAGGGTATTTCTGGAAAAAAAAATTAAAGAACTCAACATATCAGACAATATTGTGAAAAATGGGATTATATGCTCTCTTCTCACAATAAAATAAATTAGATGGATCAATGGTTTAAATTTTGAAACAATTACTATAAAACACTAATATAAAACAGACATTTTATATTAAAATTAATTTGAGTAGAGAAGACTTTTTAAAATGCAAAATATGGAGGCCAAAAGAAGAAAAGATAGATAAATATGACAACATAAAAATGTACAATTTCTACATAAAAAAATTACCCTAAGCTGACAGACAACTTACAAACTAGTGGAAAATTGAAGTGCATGTGACAAAAAAAGTACAGATTCATTTAAGATACAAAAAAATTTGATTAATAAGAAATCAATAGCTCATGAAAAGTTCACAAATCTAGGACAGGATGCACAACCATAAGCATAATAAAAAATGCAAAATAATTTTTAAACATAAAAAGTGTCATATTTCCTACCCTCTTGATTGGTGAAAAATATTTTTAAATACCAAATTTGGACATGCTGGGAAAATAAACACTTCATGTACTGCAGTAAAATAAATTATTGCAATATAGTTAGACAGTTTAGGAATGCTTACCAAAATTTTTACTGTATATACCCTTTGACACTAAAGTGCTATTTCTAGAAAATTATAAGGATCCTTTCAGCCATGATAAATATTTTATGAAAAGATATTCAGTGACATATTCACTTACAAAAGCAAAAGAGTGAAACAATCTGATTGCCCAGTGTAGAGATGGGCTAAGGAAATGTGCAATTCAATACAAGGATGTACTCCAGAGACGTAGGAAGAATGATGGTCCCCATACTTGTACATGTACTTGTAGGAACAAAAGTCGTTATTATAACACAAATATGTCTTGCTTTGTGTAAAAACAAAAAATGCTGATGGGTGTGTGTGTGTGTATGTATGTGTGAGACAACCCATAAACAATATTCACAGAGTTGGTTGCATGGGAATCTGGACAGTGGGACTAGAGATCTGGGATGGGAAACACATTTTTTCACTTTTGTATCATGTTTTTTTTTAACACATGTGCATATTAAATTTTTAATTTAAAAAGATGTTTAGAAACACATCTGCAATGTGACCCGAACTTAAGAGACAGGAGTCATGATGGAGACATTAAACATTTGAAAACATTGAGTGAGAATATTTATCAAGTACATTTGGCCTCGCTCTGTGGCTGGTAGCACAGGAGTGGGGTTCAGTGGGAATGAACGCTGATGATGAACTACAAATGCTCCAAGAAACCAAGAAGATGGCAGATATCAACATCGGGCTAAGGGAATGCAGGAGAAATAATTTGAGCATACATGGAATGAGTTCAACTCTGGATATCATAATAAAAGCTAAAATGTATTCACTCCTCAAAATGTGTCAGTCATGGGACATCTGGATGGCTCAGCTGATTAAGTGTCCAACTTTTGGTTTTCGGCTCAGGTCATGATCTCACTGCTTGTGAGTTCAAGCCTACATCGGGCCCTGTGCTGACAGCATGGAGCCTGTTTCGGATTATCTTTCTCTCCCTCTCTCTGCGCCTCCCCTGCTCATTTGTCCGCTCTCTCTCTCTCAAAATAAATAAACTTAAAAAAATATGCATTACATGAATTAATTCTAATCCCCGTAACAACCTAATAAAAAGCTATCAAGTTCACGATGCCTTTTCAAAATTCTTGTCACAGTTGTTCATATGGCAAACCTATCATTTATTACAGCGCCCCCATCTATGTCTGGGATGGCACCCCATTCACAGGAATATTAACATTTTTGCAGAAGCACATACGCATATTTACACTAAGTGTGGTAAAAAGACTCTTGGCCTCTAGATTATACTAATCTAAAAGGTTTAAAGTTCTTTGGGGCCATTCAAGGAAAGGCATCCAAAGAGAAATGAAATACCCAGTAGTAACATTCAGAAATGAAAGTGAGCGCCGTGACCAGAAAGATGATCACTGTGGGCATGAGATGGACGAAATTATCCAAGGTCAGTGTGCATATTGAGAGATGTAAGGGACCTGTGGCATGAACATGAAGTGTGTCAGCGTTTAAAGGTCAGGTGTAAAAACTATACTCATAATAGTTAATATGTGCGGAGCATTCTTGGTGTCAGAAAACTTACATATATTATTCCATTTCATCTTTTCATTAACTCTATTTTACAGAGTTTATAATCTCCATTTGGCTGATTAGGAAAGACACTTTTAGTTACACAGTATAGTTAAAGTCACAGTGCTGGTGAATGCCAATGACTGTGTTGTTCTGAAGACACTACCGTTTCCACCACTCTAAACTAAACAAAATGAGAGACTTACCATAATCCTCCGTTTTATTATCTTTGCCGTTAGTTACATTGCAGCAGGTAACCTAACTTTTATTTATTCCAAAAATCCTTTCTTAATGTTTATTTATTTATTTTGAGAAAGAGAGAGCACACGAGCAGGGAAGGGGCAGAGCGAGAGAGAGGGAGACAGAATCCCAAGTAGACTGCACTGTCAACACCGAAAAACACAGAGCTGAATCTCACTGACCCTGAGATCACGACCTGAGCCAAAATCAAGAGTCAGACACTTAACTCACTGAGCCACCCAGGCGCCCCCTATTCCAAAACTTTTTGTTTCATATTCATAGGCACTAGAGAATCTACGAGATGTCTGGGATAAAACGAGAAAGCTTTCATTCATTTATTCACTCATGCATGTAACAGATGCTGTAGTAGAAGTATATGTGAGAACATTGATGGGATGAAGAATATGCTACATCTGTTAGACATTTTTTTAGTTCTATTTAAGGGAAATAGTATTTTCGATTATGTGATATAGCCACGGTGTGGATCCTGAGTAATGATTGAATGTGATGGCTGGGATTCCCAAACTCAATTGTCATTAAGTAGCCCACACAGCAATGGTGTTTATTCAACTCTATCAAATCGGTGTGAGATACTGGAAGCCCCTGCTGGACTCCAGGTCAAGAAGGTGTCAAGTTACATGTCAATTACATGTCCACAAAACCCTGGTGGGTGGGTGGGTGTAAAAGTCTTGGGTTTCAGTTTTACCGTTTCCACTTCCAACCTGTGTTACTTGGGGGACTTTTTTCCACTTCTTGAGCTTCGCTTCCATTGGGCAAGTTCTGTTCAGCAGGGGAAATGATGAAGTTGGGCTCTTGTTCCTTCTCTTATTGTTTTAAAAACTAAGATAAAATTTTTTCTTGTTTTCGCGCCGAAGCTTTTGTGTCCTTACCTCCCAGGGTGGGGTGGGGAGGGGGACGTTTGCTTATTCTATTGACATTTGAGTTCGCAAAGTAGAAAAGTGAGTGCAGCATACATCATGATTAATATTAATAATGAGAATGAAAGCTCCTACAAAGGTTTCCCACTAATCTTATATTATTCAGGCTCTGGTGCAAAATGAACATCCTGAATATTTAATAACCGAAGGAAAGAAAATCCAACTGAAAGAACATCTCAAGCTGTCATATATATGCATGAAAAAGCCCCTTATCCCATGACAAGAGAGAACAGACTGGATCTGTCAATGGTAAAATATGACATTTTTACACCTCTAGTCAAATGTCACTACAGATTGCAAGTGACATCTTATAACAAAGAACAACTTCCTATAGAATATGAAAAGTATAAATCCTTCTTTCCTGGCTAAAAATTCATATTGAAAGGTCATTATGGTGCATATAAAATCCCACTGAAGCTGCTTAATGCACTTTCTAGTTTCACTCCCAATATCATCAGGTGTTGAGAGTGGGCCCCCATATAATTAAAAGCAGGTTGTAATTTGCATAGGCAGAGGCACAACAAAAGTAGATAAGTGAGAATTTGCTTAGGGAAAAATGCTTGATCAACCAAGAAATAATGGGGAAATGATGGAATTAAAATGTCTAGGCCTTTGCACTTTGTAGAAAAGCTGTTTTCTTTATTCTTTTTTTTCCTTTCTCTCTCGATGCCTCGACAGCAAGACACAGGCATCTCCTTAGGGCAAGGCATGTTCCTCCAAAGCACATAAAGACTTTACGAGACACAAAGTTTTTTTAAGAAAATGAGATTTTTTCCAATTCAGTTCACCCTCCAAATGAAATTAGTTTGGTGTATTATGTGAATTGTGGCTTTCTTCTTCTTCTTTTTTTACATCCAGTGTTTTGAGTATAACAACAGAAACCAAGAGAATATTTGGGAGAAGGGAATAGAGCCCAGAGCAATTGATTTTTATTTGGAGAATGAAAAAAGTGCTAGCAAAAGAAAACCTTAGCCTGTCTTTTCACAAGCAGCTGTTACACTGGATTTTTCCTCTTTGTTTATACAATGTCACATTTTCAAATTAGGTCTCATTGTTATGGCCTCCACACTTCCAGTACGCTCCTACTCCTGCCCCAGCAAACAGTAAAATGGTGTTCGACATTTCCTCTCAGTTTTCGTCTTCATTAATGTTAATCCGTTCATATTAGGCATACTGGAGTGTTCAATGAAAGGTTGCCAAGCCCTGAAACAAAAATTAGGAATCCTCGAAAAATTTGCCACCAGCCCGAATTTCCCAAATGTGTCTAAGATCACGTTCCCATTGGGTGATGAGGATTTCTATTTATCAACGTGTTGTGACCATCTCCAGCTGCCCTGGACATTGTAAAATCTGCAGGCTGTTGGGACCTTATGAGTTAATCAGTCCATTCCCCTGATCCAAAACAGGAATGAAACAAAGGCAGAGAAAATAGATGGGAATCCATTCTATTAGAAATGCTCAAAACTTATTAGGTGTATAAAAAGTGCACTATATCTCTCTATACCAAATTCTTTAAAGCCCAGGTACATTTTACTATGTCTGGAAGTACTCTTCTTCATTTAACAGAAAATATGCCTTCTATGAAGGCATGGACATATTGACACTAAAGAATAAAATAATGCTTATATATTATCTTGATAACTATGAGATCACAATATGCATATAAGAAGACAAGGAAAATACTTTCAACAATAACAGAGATTGTTTCTAGGTATTGGAATGCTTTTTTTTTCCTGCTTTCAGTTTCAATTCATGTGCTGTATTTTAAATAACTAGAATTTGTAAAATAGAAAAATTTACTGTAAAAGCTGTATACTGTAAAATATACTTTAGATTCTATTCTCTACCACTTTGTATTATAAAATTTCTATATTCATATGTAAAATTAACGAAACATCCTCAGTTGAACTAAGCTAAGACATTTCAATGACAGATGTTGGCCGCGTGGTATATCAAAGGTCCGTTCACTCATTTAGTTATTCAGTAAGATATTTGACTGCCTGCCAGGTGCCTGACATGTGGCCGGGAATACAGTAGGTACTTGACAGATGTGTATTACATAAAGAAAATAAAATAACAGGATGCCAGATGCTTTCCTAGGGAGTGAGATTATTGAGCTGACCAATTAGGTTCTGCCAGTTCAAGGGATTACAAAACCAGATATTATTAATTTTGGAAACAGCAAAACAACACATCTTTTTGGGGCACTGAGTGGCTCAGTCGGTTGTCGGACTTCAGCTCAGGTCATGATCTCACTGTCTGTCCCTGAATCACGTTCTGTGGTTACAGCTAGCTCAAAGCCTGGAGCCTGCTTCAGATTCTGTGTTTCCCTTTCTCTCAGCCCTCCCCTGGTATTGCCTGTCTCTCTCTCTCTCTCTCTCTCTCTCTCTCTCAAAAATAAATAAACATTAAAAAAACACATCTCTTAAAAAAAAAAAAAAGGAGGGGCACCTGGCTGGCTCAGTTGATGGAGCCTGCAAATGTTGATCTCCAGGTTATGAGTTCGAGCCCCATGTTGGGTGTAGAAAGTACACAAATAAACAAATAAGTAAATCTTTAAAAAATAAGTAAAAAGATTTTTAAAAGGAAGGAAACTCCATTTTTACTTTACTTTCTTTGCCATTTTTAGCTATCACTTCTAACCAACCCTTCATCATGTTGGCTGGTGGAAAGACAGTACAAAGTAGCTGGTAACAGGGCATTTTTAATGAAATAATGATTATCAACTTTTTCAACCTATGTGCAAAGGCGTACACACATTTTGTCCTCCCAGTCGGTAGGGATCATTATCTTCATTTTACAATTAAAGAGGCTGTAGAAAAGAGAAATTATGTTCTGTCCCAGGTCACACTGCGTGTCACAAAAGGTGGGTACTACTGAATCTCGTTCAAATGGGTTGTAAATGTAGCTTATGTATAATATATGCTGAAGGATGTATGTAGTGCGTATCTGAGATAAGAAGTATAAAGACAAAATAAACCCCTAAATCCACCACACATGTTAAGATCTAGATAGAATAGCATCGAAAGTTTTAAAGTGTGATTTACCTGTGTGCCATTTTTGCAGGAGAAAGTTAGTCTCCCTCCTCTTTTTTGAATGGATGGCAGCCTAAAGAACATACGGTTCGGTATTCTTCATTGCAATAGCGACTATGCTTCCGAGAGTAAAATTACAAGCTGTTGGGGCGCCTGGGTGGCGCAGTCGGTTAAGCGTCCGACTGCAGCCAGGTCACGATCTCGCGGTCCGGGAGTTCGAGCCCCGCGTCAGGCTCTGGGCTGATGGCTCAGAGCCTGGAGCCTGTTTCCGATTCTGTGTCTCCCTCTCTCTCTGCCCCTCCCCCGTTCATGCTCTGTCTCCCTCTGTCCCAAAAATAAATAAACGTTGAAAAAAAAGATTAAAAAAAAATTACAAGCTGTTGCTTGTACATTGTGCAGCCACACCCCACCAGACTCTAAACTGAAGGTGGGTGATAACACAGAGATACCAAAGAAATGACCTGGAAAGTGACTGAGACCCAGGGTTATTGGGGGAACCTAAGTACAGGGAGTCAAGGAGCAGCCGGTTACAAAGTATCTACTGCTGGAACTTGCCTGCAGGAAGCTTTTATAGAGTAACAAGTAGCCTAGAAGCTATCTGAAACCTCTCCCACCTTGCACGGACCAGTGTTCCAAGATCAAAGCCAGCTGTTTGGACATTCTTCATTACAAAAGAGAGGGTACAGGTAGGGAACCCCAGGAGCCTCTGACCTTGAATGCTCTGCGTGGTTTTTCTACATATCCTGCTTGATGGGCGTGTGGAGAGAGGACTGGATCTCTACATTCTCAAGGCAGTGATTAAGAGGGATATTCAGTGTGTGCTTGCTAAAGCAGTCTTCCAGCACATACCATGCATACCTGTATATACATGCATACTATATAGAAATAAAGTACTCCCTGAATGAACATACTATACTTCATCTACTCTTTTGGCAAGGATCATTTTCCATTTTTTTTGTTTGTTTTTAAACAAATAGCACATGTGCACGCTCACGTTGAAAGTTGCTGTGGACCTTCTTGTTCCTGCGTCCAGGCACACAAACACTCCAACAGATATAATTAGGAGTGAAAATGTTAAGACAACACATATGTGATTATGCAATGTTGCAAGAAAAGGCCAAACATTTTCCAAAATGGTTGTACCAACTCATGACTTCTAGCAGTTCATGTAAATTCATTTTGACAGCCATGCTTTTCAATACTTGGTGCTGCCAGACTTTATAATTGTTAGCAATCTGGTGGATATTAAATTATGTCTAATTATAATCTCAATTCCAGTTATCTTATTATTAATCAGGATAAACACATTTTCTTATGTCTATGAGCCTCCTCTTTGAAATACTTGCTTAAACGTTGCTTATTTTTTAATTGGACAATTTGCATATTTTGTATTGAGCTATTCAAATGTCAGCGACAAAAACACATTATTGTACATGTCTTTTGCCAATTCAGTATTTGCATTTCAAATTCTGTTATGGTGATTTATCTAACCGATATCCTGAATCTCAATCTTTACATTTGTGCCCATAGTTTCTATATCTTGCATAAGATACATTACTCTGCAAAGATAGATGTTTTTCTATATTGACTTTCAAAACGTCCCAGTTTGGCCTTTAAATTTTTTTAACATTTATTTATTTTTGAGAGACAGAGACAGAGCATAAGCAGGGGAGGAGCAGAGAGAGAAGGAGATACAGAATCTGAAGCAGGCTGCAGGCTCTGAGCTGTCAGCACAGAGCCCGATATCGGGCTCAAACCCACGAACTGTGAGATCACTGAGCCAAAGTCAAATGCTTGACCAACTGAGTCACCCAGCTGGCCCAATTTTGGCCTTTAAAATTTAAGTTTTAACACACCAGAATTAATCTTATGTGTAGTATAAAATTATGATCCAATTCGGGATGCCTGGGTGGCTCAGTCCGTTGGGCGTCCAACTTCGGCTCAGGTCATGATCTCACAGTCTGTGAGTTCGAGCCCCATATCAGGCTCTCTGCTGACAGCTCAAGAGCCTAGAGCCTGCTTCAGATTCTGTGTCTCCCTCTCTCTCTGCCCCTCCCCTGCTCATGCTCTCTCTCTGTCTCAAAAATAAATAAAAACATTAAAAAAATTTTTAAATTATGATCCAGTTAATGTTTTCATGTGAATAACTAGACCATTCTCCTTACTGATCTATACAGCCATGTCCATCATTTGATATTTTTTATCATTTGTGAGTCTGAGTCTGATTTCTCTTTCTGTTCCTTTTATCAATCTCTGTGCCTATATTAAATATCTTAATTGTTACAACATTATATGTCTTAATGTATGGTAGGTGAGTTCAAATACCCTATTCTTGGACACAAAATGTAGAATCAGTCTGTCAATTCACTTGCAAAAATAATACTTGTGTTGATTATAATACAAAAAATCATGGGTAAATTTGAAGGGAATTAACATATTTATGATATGGATTGTTTTATCCAAGAACCCAGTGTGCTTTCCCAGCTTTTTAGGGTTTCAGTATTAAAGAAACTGTTTGTTGTTCAATAAAGTAATATGGTTATCTGTTTCTGTGGCATACCTTTGTTGCTATTGTAAATAATATCTTACAAATCATCTTTCCCAAATCTTAATTGTTGGTAACTAGAAATATAGGTTATTACTGTTATTTTTATATATAGTCACCTCTCTGGAGTTTGAATAATTTGTCAGTAAATTATTTCTTCTTTTCCATGTTAACAAATTTATCAGCTACCAAAGATTAAAACCTTTAGGATTTTGCATGTTTGTTTTATTTTCTTTTTTTTTTTTATTAAGCTGTGTCTAAGTTTCTATTTAGCCCATTTATTGTGTTTGGGGCTGTATGTTTTTTTTTTTTAATTTTTTTAATCTGCATTACTATTTGCAGCAGCCATTACTTACTACCATGTTAATTTTATAAACGTGTTTTAAAATTTTTTTTTTCAACGTTTATTTATTTTTGGGACAGAGAGAGACAGAGCATGAACGGGGGAGGGGCAGAGAGAGAGGGAGACACAGAATCAGAAACAGGCTCCAGGCTCTGAGCCATCAGCCCAGAGCCTGACGCGGGGCTCGAACTCACGGACCGCGAGATTGTGACCTGGCTGAAGTCGGACGCTTAACCGACTGCGCCACCCAGGCGCCCCTATAAATGTGTTTTAAAAATGTGCCTAAAAATCTTAATATCTGAAGACTTGGATTCTATGACACTGACTTTGGTTTTTACTGCTGACTCCTATTTATGGTGCTTTATTCCCTTTAGATCTGATTATTTCATCTTCCAGCTATATTTGCTTAATATTAATCTGCAGGAATCCTGGGTAGCTAAAATCGATGATGCTACACCCTCTCAGGCACTTGGAAATCAGTAAATGAAACTGACCTGAGGTCACGGTTGTCTCTTTCCTTGGGCCCCAGGGTTCCAGACTTAATCGCCTTATGTCTGGCCCAGTGCTTACTTACCAGCTCCTGGTGCTGAAATAAACATTTTCTCTGCATCTTGCAGTTTGCATCAAGGTACACTATTCCAATGTCATATTTTCATAATTTGTTCTAATCTGCTTGTTCTGAGGGTCTAGAGAGATTTCCCTCACCTCAATCCCTTTAAAAATTATCTCTTACATAGGACCTGGGATTTTTTATGTTTGCTTAATTTTTTTAATGTTTTTAGGTTGGGAATCCCACATTACTGTCAATGTGTCAGAAATGGAACTTAAAGATGAACTATTTTAACGTTGCAAATATACAATTTGCAGTATCAGCATTGAGGAAAATCAATAAAAACTGGACCTATAATCACAACTGAGCTTGAAATTTTTTAATAGCAAGGCGAGCCATTGTTTTATGGGGGAAAAAAAAGCAAATGCCCACAAAATATGTCATACTTTATGAGAGAAATCCATAAAGACATGCATTGCTGTGGCTGTTTTCTCAGGTGCATTTCCCCCATCTATTCAAGATGTGAGGGATTCTCATAAATGTTGGACATCCTGAATGTCTGCCGTCTCAGGTTTTGGTGAATATTAGCTAGGTTATGGGTGAAGCTGTTGTGACTGAGACTCGAAGTAGAGATTTAAAGATTAGGCTGGCATGCTGGCCCTGCCAGCTACAAGGTGTTGATGAGCCAGGCTCCTACCCTCATGTCTCTTCAGCATCCCTACAGCCATTCCATTACCTACATGATCAAGAACAAATCACCATTGCTTCCATATTCCTCTAGGAGAGAAAGGAAGAGGAAAAGGGAAGGCATAACTCTTTCCATTCAAGAAGACAAGAAGCTACATACCAATGGCCCACCTAGCTCAGTAATCATATGACACATGTCACTGAGGTAAAGCTGGGAAATGTAGTACCTATATTCAGCAGCTATGTTTCCAGCAACATTTGAGGGATCTATTACTGTAGAAGAAGTAGGAATGGATATTTGAGGTGCATAGGATGCCTTCCTTTCTTGCTTTATTGCTAAATTCTCTGAGTTTCAGGACAATGTGGTGCCAAGAATGGTTATATAGCCTCTATGTTTAGCAAATAGAGCAAATTTTATGTCCCACAGAAATGATACAATATTGAATTACAAAATATATATATATATCGTCTTAGTTTGAGTTACCCCCCAAAAAGCCTTTGTGTAAAGATTTGGGTACAAACGCTTCATTTGACAAATGACCCCAGAATCCATTATGAGGATATGGGGAAATGAGACAGGGAGGAAATAAAAGCCAATAATTTGCCACTGCGGTCGATCTGGGCAGGATTCATGCGGAACCCTCTGAGAAACTGTGTCCTTTTCTTGCAATCTGTCCAATAAAGAGCAAGGAAGGCCGTGTAATTATTCACCATGTTCACCACCTTGCCTTCCTTATTGGTAAGGTTTGCTCCTGGAGAATTAAGTCTTCTATACTACTGCCTTCCTGTGTACATGGGCCAAGCACACTCCCCAGGCCAAAGAATGCCACCCAAAGACACTGAGGACGACCATGGACATGCACAGGAAATGCAAGCCATGTGAAGTAGACCAAGGGAATATGTGCAAGGCATTGCCAATGACTGCTATAATATGAGGTAATATTACCTCCATTTTCCAAATAAGGACATAGAAGGTCTTAGTAATTTTGAAACTTGCCTGGTAAGGGGGGCTGTAAGACTTCTAATCTTTTCCATATCCTACACTTTATTTCTCTGCACAAGAATTAAAAACAAAAAACAAAAAAAAATTTAGAGTAAAAACTTTCCCATTTATCCAGAATTTTGATACTCCATGAAGGTTGTGAGGGATCTCTGCTTTAAACACTAAAAATAAATAAATAAATAATAATAATAATAATAATAATAAATAAGTAGATAAATAAAATAAAAATAAATGAACAATGGCTTAAGAAAGGTGTCTATTTCTGTCTCTTCCCCCTCACATGCCTCCTCAGCATTGTATTTAAATCTTCAGAATTGCCAAAGACCAAATTCCCCAAAATGTTTAAAACAAGTAAAAATATTCATCAGTCATCTATTTACTAGGTACTCACTGTGCACGAAGATGTTGGAAACCAGAAATACAACAGAAAATAGTCTATCTTGAGAGGGGCTTACAGACTAATGGGACTTCACAGTTAATTTAAGAGAGGGGTGCCTGGGTGGCTCAGTTGGTTGAGCATCTGACTTTGGCTCAGGTCATGATCTCGCTGTCAGTGACTTTGAGCCCCGCATCAGGCTCTGTGCT
The DNA here is from genome assembly GCF_022837055.1 of Prionailurus viverrinus. Classification (NCBI taxonomy): domain Eukaryota; kingdom Metazoa; phylum Chordata; class Mammalia; order Carnivora; family Felidae; genus Prionailurus; species Prionailurus viverrinus. Next base: position 103,680,164 of record NC_062568.1, on the reverse strand, counting down.
GACAGCTCAGACCCTGGACCCTGCTTTGGATTCTGTGTCTCTGTCTCTCTGCCCTTCTCCTACTCACTGTTCTCTCTGTCTCTCAAAAATGAATAAATGTTAAAAATTTTTTAAATAAATAAATAAAATAACAGCTAACTATGTCATATTTCATAGTATGAATCCACCAAATTTATTCTTCTATTAATAGGTATTCAAGGTTGTTTCCAAGGTGTTTGTTTTGTTGTTTTGTTCTGTTTTGTTTTGGTTTGGTTTTGTCCAACACAAAAAATGCTCTATTGTACATTTTTGTACATAAAACTATTTATCAATGCTTTCACTTCTAAACTCTCTAAAAAGAAATCCATGTGAGTAAGATTACCGGGTCAAAGTTTATGGGCACTTAAATTTTAATAGATATTGACAGATTTCTTTCCAAAAAATACTATAGAAACCTACCATCCTGCTATATGCAATATATATAAAAACAACCAACTCTCTGACTCCTTGCCAGGGCTAATCGGGGGTTAGTTTTTGGATTTTCTCTTTTATGCAAAGCCTGCCCCCAAACTTTGCCAATTTTTCCATGTGTAATCTTTTTCTCATAATTTTTAGAAACTACTTTTGTAATGAATATATATATATGTGTGTGTGTGTGTGTGTGTGTGTGTGTGTATCTATACCTTCACACACACCTTTTTGTCTGTCATATAGATTGCAAATAATTAAATCCAATATACTATATATATTTTTTTCTTTTCTTTTTTTTAATTTAAAATTTTTTGAATGTTTATTTATTTTTTAGAGACAGAGCACAAGCGGCGGGGGAGGGGGGGGTGGGGGAGGGCAGAGAGAGAGGGAGACACAATCTGAAGCAGGCTCCAGGCTCTGAGCTGTCAGCACAGAGCCTGAGGTGGGGCTCAAACCCACAAACTGAGAGATCATGACCTGAGCTGAAGTGGATGCTTAAACGGCTAAGCCACACACAGGCTCCCCTCAACTTTGAATAACATATGTTCATAACCATATGGAAAACCAGTTTAAAATTTAGAAATTCTTCCCCCGGACATGGCGACACACAGATAACTGACCGGTGGACCACCACCGAGAAATGATAGTCATGTCTGTCTGCTGGACTCCTACCAGTAATCTTCTGCCTCTTTCATTATGTATTCTTGATTTTTTTGTGTATGTGTGGACAATCATACTGTCTGCCAAGAATTGCCAACGGTTGATAAATTATTATAGTGTTTATAGCTTTGATTTTCTTTTTCCTCTCTTTCTCTGCCTCTTTCTCACTGTCTCTGGCCGCTCTGTCCCTTTCTCTCTGTTTGTTCCTTTATTTTTATTTTTCCTTTACATTCCATTAGTCAGTTCCCTTTGAACAATGGTTAATAGAAGCCAAAATGTTAGTGATTCTAGTCATTTTCCTTATTATATTAAAGTCTCACTGCTAAGTATGATGGTTGTTATAAATTTCTGGGAGATATATATGATAAAGTTAAGAAGATAATATTTGTTCATTATCTCCTAAACATTTCCATGTTGGATGATTGTTTATTTTATCAAAATACTTTTCTGCACCCATTGAGATGATGGCAGTCTTGTCTTTTCAATCTGCTAATGTGGTGTATAACACTAGTTTCTGATTTTCTTCATTTCATTCACTCTTCATTCCTAAAATAATCATCTCTTTATATTTATATACATTTTCATATTTTGATAAATTTCTATGAATACATTTTAACTTACTTTTGGTGTTACTTGACTAAAAATTTCTTTTTTGAAAATTTTTTTTACTTTTTATTTATTTTGAGAGAGAGGGAGAGACAGAGCAGGAGCAGGGGAAAGGCAGAGAGAGAGAGACACAGAATCCGAAGCAGGCTCCAGGCTCTAAGCTGTCAGCACAGAGCCCGACGCCGGGCTTAAACTCACAGTGAGATCATGACCTGAGTCAAAGTCAGATGCTTAACCAACTGAGCCACCCAGGTGCCCCATATTTCACTAAATATTTGTAAGCCTGGCACCTTTTGTGGTTTTTGATTCTGGTTTTTAAAAGTTTTTTTATTGTCCCTTTCCTGGATTTGTAGGTCTGTCTTCAGTAGCCATGAACTCATTTCTTACGTTGCTTTCATTGTGTGCAATATCCCTGAATACAAGCAGGGGTCATTACCTTTTGGAGAGCACCAGGGAAATACTCTAAGTATGTGTACATTCCATTTTATTTGCCATTTGGTCATTCTGGCTTACACAGGTAAGGTGTGAGTAATAACCCTATGCATTAAATTACCCCATGCTTTTCCTTGTTAACTTCAGGAGGGACTATGACCCGGGATTGAAAGCAGAAAGTGGAGATTCATCTTAAATTTCCACTTAACCTTGGCCCATGTTTCTACATGCATACACCATCTGAACCTGCAGGGAGTTATTTATTTAGTTGACTCTTTCAGCTCTTGTTTTGTCAGTTTCTTTTTCAGTCTTTCTTGCTTCATTCAAGATGAGTTTTGCTTTGTAACTTGACATTGCTGCTCTGCCTTAATAGCCATCATTCTTCATAAATCTAATTTATTAATGCCATGAGGCAATAATATACTTCAGTTCTATGAAGCAGTTCAAGGATTTTCTTAGGAATCAAATACAGAAGTTTGGGAATCTGGGCTGTAAGAGACTTTTTCTGCATCTTCAGAAATTTTTCTTGCCTCCTTCTCTTTTCCAAATTTTGTTCTACAAGTTTACAGATAAAGGAATTGTTTCCTTGATGGATGCATCAATTATTGCCTGCCAAATAAACACTATCCCCAGACTTTAGAGTAATTATTTAAAAAAATAAATGGAAAGAAATAGTCATGAAACATTCTCTTTGAAGTGGAAATTTCTTAGTATTTAATTATATACAACAATAGGAATGAAAAGTGAATATCTAGGAAAATACAGTGAACTGGGAGGTAGGAGATCTGGACTTCGTTCGCATCCAATTTGAATACACATTCAGCATAAGTTTGAAAATCCATTATTTTTAAATTATCTTTAAATAAAATAAATCAACCTTCTTATAGAAATTCCAAACACAGAGTCATATAAAAATTTTGAACAATCTTACTCTTCTTCAAACTAACAACGAACAATTTGGAGTATATCCACAGACATCTTCTAACCTCATGCAAACATATAAACACAAAGAAGGTTTTTGTTACTGTTTGTTTTTCTTTTCTTTTTTTTAAATTTTTTTTAATGTTTATTTATTTTTGAGACAGAGAGAGACAAAGACAGAGTGTGAGTAGGGGAGGGGCAGAGAGAGTGAGGGAGACAGATTCCGAAGCAGGCTCCAGGCTCCCAGCTGTCAGCACAGAGCCCAAAGCGGGACTTGAATTCACAAACTGTGAGATCATGACCTGAGCCGAAGTCAGATGCTCAACCAACTGAGCCACCCAGGTGCCCATGTTTTTATTTTCTAATACAGGGTTGTTACTAAATATTCCCACTGCCTAATTGTTTTATTTAATGATACACCAGGGAGAATTCTACAAGGTAATAGCCATAGATATATCTCAATTCCATTATGTAAAAGATATTAGATACTTGGATATTCAGAATTTTTTTAGGTTTTGTTGTTTGGTACTCAAGCAATTCTGCAATAAAAACTATACGTATATTCTTATGTTTCCCACGTGGCCTTTATTTACCTAAACTTGATTTACACATTTAGGATTCTTATATCAAAGCTTATTATTATTATTATTATTTTACTTCAGGTATTATGAAATAATCCCCAACACTTGTGGCAATTGTTATTTCCACATGTAATGGATGAGAACAACAGCTCCATAAACTTTCTATACTTTTATCAATTTGATGGACTAAAAATGATATTATAGTTTTAATTTGATTTTTAAAAATTTTTTAATGTTTATTATTTTTGAGAGAGAGAGAGAGAGCATGAGCAGGGGAGGGGTAGAGAGAGAAGAAGGCAAACAATTTGAAGCAGGCTCCAGGCTCTGAGCACAGAGCCCAACGTGGGGCTCGAACTCACTGACTGTGAGATCATGACCTGAGCTGAAGTTGGACACCTAACCAACTGAGCCACCCAGACACCCCAGTTTTAATTTGATTTCTATTGAGGTTCAGTATCTTTATTGGTCATTTTGATATCATTTGTAATCTTACACTTGTTATATACTTGTGGACAAAACTGTGAGGGAAAGATAATGGACTTGATCCTGAGGCAAGACAGTGTGCTGTCATCTTTCACACTTAAATGCAAACTGATGTTGATACACTTCAATGATACAGATTGGAAATAAAATATATTTACCATATCAATAGTTATATTCCAAAAGCCAGAGGATGTGCAGATATATTCCTGGTAGAGACACACGTTATGCTACTGGTATTACAACTTGTAACTTAGAGTGACCAGTTGGATTTTCCCACGAATAGATTTTTGAAGGCAATAAAAGCAAATTGACTGCAGTTTTGATAGAGATCAGTACTCTTGTAATTTAAGTCACTGATGGTGGTGTTAATTTTTGAATTTCTCCTGGGATAAAACATTGCTTTTGATTTGTTATATGATTCTTTCTTGTATAATAACTCTTAAATTTTACAAATAATTACAAAATGGAAATGATAAAGCCCAAAGTTTCTGCATTTCTTTGAAAGGCTTAACAAAGTAGCAAACTTCTGACATAACTGTTAAAAAATAATAGAGCGAGAGACAAAGGAACAACGAACAAACACACACAAATAATCTTATGTATAAAAAGGAAACTTATGTTTAACTTTGCTAAATATTAAAAATAATAATGAGACATGTCTAATCCCCAAAATAGAATGATACATTTGAAAACTCCAAAATGGGACAATGTCCTAAAACCTTGTAGCCACTGAAATATGCTCAATAGGAAGTAAATAATACGAAAAGACCTATAAATGTTAAAGATAATAGAACTCTTCCCCAATAGGTCCGTAGCATTTTAAAGAGAGCTTCAAATATCAGATAATGGCAATATTATTAGATCCTTAGTGCCATACAATAACTAAAAAAAGAAAGAATTCTCCCAAAATCTTCTGGAGTCACTGTAATCTTTACAACAAACCAACCAAGTAGTATATTTGCACGCTATTTTCATTCATAAGTGCAACAATTCTAAACTGTTCAGCAAACCAAATCCAGTAATGTATAAGACAATATCACATGACAAAGTCAAGTTTCTAGGAATGCAATAATTAAGTAGCATACAGTCTGTTGCTGTTCTTTACCACATAATTAATTAAACTGGGAAATTTAACTGAATAGATGTAGAAATTGCTATATGGTCTAATTGAACTCACATTTGTTTTACAACCCTGAGGAAACTAGAAATAGTAAAAACTTATTTTGCACTATAAAGATTATCAGCATATCACACATCATGCCTAATGGTACAACATTAGAAGTTTTTTTATTATTTTATTTTATTTTTTGAAGTTTATTTATTATGAGAGACAGAGAGAGAAAGAACACAATTTGGGGAGAATCTCAAACAGGCTCTGTGCTGTCAGCCCAATAGGAGACTCAATCCTACGAACTGTGAAATCATAAGCTGAGCCAAAATCAAGAGCCAGATGCTTAACTGACTGAGCCACCCAGGCACCCCTAGAAGTTGTTATTTAAAATTCAAATAAGAAATATAGGTTAGAAAAATACATTACTTCTTATATCTTCTATCAGTATAGAAATGGAATCTCTGACCAGACCAGAGGACTAACAAATAAATGACAGGAAAAAAATTTCAAAAAAAGAAACAATTCTGTCATTAACTGAATGCAATATGATTCCCCATATGTAAACACAGGTGTTTTAAAGGCTCTACAGGGGTGCCTGGGTGGCTCAGTGGGTTAAGCATCTGACTTCGGCTCAGGTCATGATTTCATGGTTGTGGGTTTGAGACCGCATGGGCTCTGTGCTGACACCTCAGAGCCTGGAGCCTGCTTGGGATTCTGTGTCTCCCTCTCTCTGCTCCTCCCTTGTATCTGCTCTGTCTCCTCTCCCTCAAAAACAAATAAAAATTTTTAAAAAATTAAAAAAAAAAAATAAAGGCAGATATATAGTATAAAGTTCAGCAGGTCTAGATTATATGATCAATGTATACATATTAATTATCATTTTATCAACTCATAGAACATATACCTTTAAGAGTCCTACATGTATAGTAACGTTAAAATAAAAGTTCCTAAGGATAAATCTAATAAGATCTGAACATGACCCTAATTAAAGAGGAAATTATAATGTGTACATATGTATTCTATATGTATTCTATATGTATATGTATTTGTACTTATTTTTAATAAAACATCCAACATTTTAGATATATTAATTATCCTCGCATTAAAATTAGATTTAATTACAAAATACTAAATGGTATTTTATGGAATTTTACATATAATTTCAAAATTGTATGTAAAAAAAGGAAGGATCAAGATTAGCCACTTGGGTGGCTCAGTTGTTTCAGCATCTGACTCTGGATTTCGGCTCAGGTCGTGATCTCATGGTTCATGAATTCAAACCCCATGTCAATGATTCTCTCTCTCTCCTTCCTTTAACCCCTCCCCTGCTTGCTCTCCCTCTCTCAAAATAAATAAATAAACTTAAAAAAAAGGTGAAAATAATTCACATGCCCATCGACCCATGAATAGCTAAACAATATGTAATATATCCATGTAATTGAAGATTATTTGTTAGTAAAAATCATGAAATATTAATACGTGTTACAACACAGATGAACCTTGAAATAACTATGTTAAGTAAAAGAAACCAGACACAAAAAAATACACATTGTATGAGTCCACTGAAATTATCCATTACAGGAAAGTCTAGAGAGACAGAAAGATCACTGTTTGCCTATGGCTTTGTGGGTGGCGGAGAATGGAATGTGACTGAGTACAGGGTTCCTTTATGGGATGATGAAAGTGTTCTAAACTTATATTACAGTGATGGTGGCACAACTCTGTTTATATACTAAAAATATCAAATTTACATTTTAAATGGGTGAATTTTACAGTAGGTAAATTTTATCTTATAAAGACGTACCAAAAAATTAGCTACAACAATTTTGTGGAGAAACAAGTTAAAGTTATCATAATATGCCTTTGATACCAGGATTGACAAATATCCCAATGAAAAACAATTGTTAGGCCAGAAAGGGACAGATGTATTCATGAAAATTTGTTAAATGATTTAAATGGCTTTGTAAACCAATGGGAAAAAAGGTGGAATGTTCAAGTTATTTTTTATAAAATAGAAATGAATCTTTCACGTAACGTAGAAAAATAAATTAAAGATTAATTAAAACTCAAAATGGGAAGTAAAACTTAAAATGTTTTGTAGGAAATATATAAAAATATGTCTATTATCTTACTGTAAACAAGGAATTATCAAATTAACCGAAAGCACTAACCATGGAAGAAACATTGTTAGATGTACCTAATTAATATGTATAAATTTCTGTTCATCCCCAATACTAAAAGTGATATAAACCATAAACTGTAAGAAATCATTTGCAAGTGGGGCACCTGGGTGGCTCAGTAAGTTGAACTTCCGACTTCAGCTCAGGTCATGATCTCACGGTCTGTGAGTTTGAGCCCCGCATCTGGCTCTGTGCTGACAGCTCAGAGCCTAGAGCCTGTTTCAGATTCTGTGTCTCCCTCTCTCTCTGCCCCTCCCTACTCTCTCTCTCTCTCTCAAAAACAAATAAATATTAAAAAAAAAAAATCAAAGGGGCGCCTGGGTGGCTCAGTCGGTTAAGCGTCCGACTTTGGTTCAGGTCATGATCTCATGGTTCTTGAGTTCCAGCCCCGAGTCAGGCTCTGTGCTGACAGCTCAGAGCCTGAAGCCCGCTTCGGATTCTGTGTCTCCCTCTCTCTCTGCCCCTCCCCCGTTCATGCTCTGTCTCTCTCTGTCTCAAAAATAAATAAACATTAAAAAAAATTTTTAAAAAAGAAATCATTTGCAACAAATATATTACATGAAGGATAAGTACCAAAATTAATTAAAGAACTTCAAATAAACAGAAACAAACTGTCTAATAGAGAAAGATTGTGAATAGATGATTAACAGAGATGAGATTCTCATGACAAATTTATGAAAATAGAATAGAGAAAACAAGTTAAAACTACAGTAAACCACCCTTTCAGATTCCTATTCTGTTTTTGAATGGGGGGTTGGAGAACAGTCACCAGGTCTAGATGAGGAATGTAGATCAACAGGACTCTTAGTATAATCCCCTTCTTAATGTGATTACAGATGTTAATGTGTTACAAGTACTTTGAATAGCAGTTTCATTTTTCATATTGAAGTTGGTAATGCACATATCCTGCTACCTAGCAATTTTACTCCTAAAATATACCCTAGAGAATTCCTCACGTATTTATGAAGAAACATTTCTTGATTTGTATAATTCCATAACAGTGCTTTGTCTGTGTGTGTATATACAGAAACATATGTATGTATACATGTACACACATACATGCATACTAACACAACTGTATGCTCATCAGCAGAAGAATGGATGTATTAATTGTGGTTTACTTGTACAATAGAACACTATGAATTAATGAAGCTAGAAACACTGGGGTAACAAATGTTATGATGGGAAATTTTACAAATCTATTGATTGTAAAAAACAAGAGGTAAAAATACATATAGTAATTAACCACTTAGATAAACATGCAAAACAAGTCATATAACACATAACTTCCACATATATATTATTATATGCATGCACATCTATACATATTTATGATAAGATACATATATACATATAGTTGAGAATAATAAAATCAAATTCAGGATCCATCGAAGAATGGAAAGGCAAAGGATGGAATAGGAGAAAATATTTGCAAGTCGTATACCTGATTAGAGTTAATATCTAAAATATATAAAGAACTCATTCAATAACAAGAAATCTGAATAAAAATGAGCAGCGGGGTACCTGGGTGGCTCACTCGATTGAGTGTCGGACTTCAGCTCAGGTCATGGTCTCATGGTTCGTGGGTTAGAGCCTAACGTTGGTCTCTGTGCTGACAGCTCGGAGCCTGGAGCCTGTTTCTGATTCTGTGTCTCCCTCTCTCTCTGCCTCTCCGCCACTCATGCTCTGTCTTTCTCTCTGTCATAAATAAAACATTAAAAAAAATGTTTAAATGAGCATAATATCTGAATACACATTTTCCAAAGAAGACATACAAATGGCCAACAGACATACAAAAAGGTGTTCAACAACATCACTAATTACCAGGAAAATTAAAATCAAAACTACAAAGACATCTCACACTTATTAGAATTACCAAAAAAATAAGAAATAATAGGGTTGGCAAGAATGCAAAGAAAAGTGGTGGCTACCATGGAAAACAGTATGAATTTTCCTCAAAAAATTAAACCTACACCTATCATATGATCCAGCAACCCCACTTCTGTGTATTGAAAGAAAATGAAAACAGGATATCAAAAGGATATCTGCACACCATGTTTAATGCAGTATTATTCACAATAGCCAAGATATGGAAACAACCTAAGTATCCATCGTCAGATGAATAGATAAAGAAATGTAAGTTTTTGTTTGGTTTGGTTTGCTTTGTTTTTGTTGCTGTTTTTTAATCTGTGGGGAAAGGAACCAAGGTTGAGAGACACAGATGTGAGAGGGAAATTTTTTATTCAATAATACTCTTGTATAATTTTTTATTTTGAACCCCGTGAATGTATTGCCTATTCAAAAATTAAATTAAAGGACGTTAACACTGAGAAAAATATGAGAAGAAATCAAACCCCAATTATTTATAAAATTTAAGTTCCCAAGCCCTAAAATACAGGGATCTTTAATTTCATACATAATTAAATAAAATACACTATGAGAAATAAAAACAAACAAAAAACTAAGTACAAGATTAATGGTATTCCCTTAATCATTAAGTACTATTTTTTAATTTTATTCTTTCCTGTCATGATTATAAGAGCTATACATGAAGCAGTGAGTTTTGAGAAAATACTTAGGTATTTAAGACTGGAAAGTAATTCTGTAAGATATAATGCATTTAGACACATTATTTACTCATTCATTCATGGTCACCTTTTATGGGTTAGTGACAAAAACGATTAGTTGTTCTTTATGGGTCTCACAATCCAGCAGGGTATACAGACAAATGGTAACACACACACACACACATACACACACACACACTGTGGAGTTCAAAATGAACAATATCTAGTCTAGGAATGTGTGCATATATGGCAATTAGTGGCTTCACAAAGTGATATTTGGAATACATAATTCCTGAAATAAAAAAAATACACTAGTAGTTTTCAAAGGTCTATAAAGATGTGAGTAATATTGTTTCTTATAATTTATACTGGTAAGGATTTATTTGAAAAAGACTGTGGTCTCCATGGTCTACTTACCTTCATTCTATAAAGGTGAATAGAGATGGCATGGTGGCGGACTGTCCCTACAAAAAAAGGAAATGAACAAAAAGTGTCCTTTCTGTTGTGTTTTAGCCCAATTCTTCATCATTGTGCAGAAATTACTGTCACTGGAGTCTCTGAAGGAGCTCACCCACGGTGCTTGAGTTCAGAAGAAAGAAAACTTAAGAGTGCCTGGGGTAGACACGAAAGACTTTGATGAAGATTTTGGAAATGGGCAGGAATTTTACAGGGCAATAGCATAGGAAGGATGACAGAAGGCATTTTTGTGATTAACAATATTTTTCCCTTTAGGTAGAAGCTGTTGATCTTAACCAACCTCAAGTAATTTAGCTATTTAATTTTCAAGAAGTCATGCTCTCCGTGCAGGTGCTAGAAGTCAAGCAAGCAAATACATTTAATATTCAGTAAGGAGGTTGTTTTGCCTTTCCCGCAGTGTTACATAATTAAGATAGGAGTTAAGATAAGAATAAAAGATAAGCAAACATACTGCTTTTGTTATTGTCCATTTAGCTGACAAACCGTTGTCTGAGCGAGTCTTCAAAATTAATCTGCATTGAGTTGCAATATTGTTTGAATAATAATGACTGGATTTTATATAAAAAATCTCCAAAGAGCTAAAGGAGTTTTGTGAACATATCTAATTGGTCTTCATAACAGCTCTACGTAAAAGAGGGCTGCGGCCAGTGACTCCATTATCACAAATGAGAGATGCAGATATGAAATTCTAAGCAGCATCACTTAGCAAAGCAGTAGTCATGGCTACATACTCTTCCAAAGGGCCCCTCATCTCTACCAAAGGCCTTTCTTTCATGCCAGGTGTTATCACCTTGTTAGGTAACTGTATCAACACAAGCCTTGGAAAGAGAGACCTAGTTTGAAATCCCAGCTCTTCTAAATTGTGATCTTGGAGGGGCGCCTGGGTGGCACAGTCGGTTAAGCGTCCGACTTCAGCCAGGTCACGATCTCATGGTCCGTGAGTTCGAGCCCCGCGTCAGGCTCTAGGCTGATGGCTCAGAGCCTGGAGCCTGTTTCCGATTCTGTGTCTCCCTCTCTCTCTGCCCCTCCCCCGTTCATGCTCTGTCTCTCTCTGTCCCAAAAATAAATAAACGTTGAAAAAAAAAATTTAAATTGTGATCTTGGAAATGTCAGAACATCTATGCACAACCTGATTTCCTCACTTGTAAAATAAGAACATACAGCGTCATTGTGAAGATTTAAAAAAAAAATAATGTACATTGAGCACCCAGCACGGCAGCTTAGAGAATTAACGAATGCTATCCCCCTAACTGCGTGGTATTAACCCTCAAAGACCACATCCAATACCAAGATCAGAACCAATTATTATATAACATATTATTTTGATTTGAAGGTGCTATCCTGCGTCCTATTCCTTCAACAGCATCTTGACTGACTCCTCACCCCTCCCCAGTCTCCAGCACATTGGGACCCTAAGACTTCCAGCATCCCTCCATAGGTATACAACAGACTCCTACCCTTCCCCACTCTTAAGCCTGCACCTTTCTCGATTTTTTCTGCCGTGCTTACAACTCGTTCTTCATTCTGTACCCCGTTTCTACGACTGATCATTTTTTATGTTTAAATTCGAACTAGTCAACATATAGTGTAGTATCAGTTTCAGGAGTATGATTTAGTGGTTCATCATTTACATGCAACACCCAGTTTTCATCACAACAAATGCCCTCCTTAATGCCGATCACCCATTTAGCCCATTCCCCCACCTAACACCCCACCAGCTACCCTCAGGTTGTTCTCTGTATTTAAGAGCCTCTTATGGTTTGCCTCCACTCTGTTTTTATCTTATTTTTCCTTCCCTGCCCCTGTGCATTCATAGTTAGTTATTATTGGTTTCCACAGACTTTGAAACTTTTTCCCAGTGTTTTTTGCATACCCAAGCAATTGCCCAAGAAATGAATCTTGTACTTTCCCCTCCTGCAAACATGTAAGGGAAGGACTATGCTTCACTGTCTGTGCTGTTTCCTGTCACATGAGTGGATGGAACAGGGGTTTGAATACTTGTTCAAGTGCCAGGCACTTTCAATCATCTTCTCTAATTAGGATCACTAATACTGCCAAATATACCAGTGTGTTTTATAATGGTACTTGTTCTCATTCTCAAAAGTATGCAGTTTGAGTCAATTAATTATATGGTAAATTAATCTTTATGTGCATTTACACACGGGCACAACAAGCAAACAGATTTTTTAAATGATGACAAGAATTCAACGAAATTCAACAATTTTATCCTAACTCACACACATATTAAATGCTAAACCCAGCACGCAAAATCTAAAGCACAGCACTTAGCATATGGCAAGTACTACAAATTTTGATGCGTTTTTAAATAAACTCACTGACAAGATCTACAGTCCTTTCCCATACATAATGATACCACAGGGTATCAGCAGGAGGGATCAAGTTTCCCGCAATAGCAAATAATATGTCTCCTTTTTATACTCTTATCATATAGATAAATCTCCTCTTGGTTCCTGATTTTCTGAGTAATTTTTAAGTCCTGAATAAGTGTTGAATTTTATCAAAAAGCTTTCTGCATCTATTCTAATGTTCATTAAAATATCTCCTTAATATATTCATACAGAAAAATCGATCAATTGTAGTTCAAACAAATTTTTAATTCCTAATATAAAATCAACTTGGTGAGGATATCTTTGATTAACTTTTATATATTAATGTATTTACTTGACTAATATCTTTTAAGAATTTTTAAATGTTTTCAAGAATGAGATTGACCTATAATTTTCACTTTTTCATGCTGGCTGTCATATTTGAGGATTATTAGTGTCATAAAATGATCTTGAAGGATGCTTTTCTTTTTCTTTTTTAGAAGAATTAATTTAAAATTAAGCTATGACTTTACAATTTGATAGTTTCACTAGTAAAATCACCTAGTCTTGAAAAATCTTTATGGAAAGGTTTTCATGAATAAATCAATAACTTTAATCATTATATGACCATTCAGGATTTCTTTATCTTTTTGTATCAATTTCGATATGTGATATGATTCTAGCAATTTGTACCTTTCGTAAGTATCTGTATATTTTGTTATAGATTTGTTTATAATATCCTCCTATGATAATTTTAATTGTGCAGAAACTAGAGTGGTATTGCATTTTTAATTCTTAATGGTGATTAATTTACTTGTTTTTCTCTCTCTTTCCATCTCTCTCCTCTCTGTTTCTCTCTCCCCATCCCTCCTTTCATTTTGGTCAATTAGGCTTTAGATCTACCAGTTGTGTTAAACTCTTAAAAAATTAACTTTCATATTTTTGGATTTCCTCTAAATATCATGTTTGATGTTACTTTCATAATATCTTCCTTTTTATGTCATTTTGGTTTATTTAGCTAATTTTTGCAATTTATTGAGATAAATATTTTTCTTATTACTATTTTCATTGTATTCTATGTTTTTAATATATGCCCTTAAGGCTATATATTTTCCTTTAAATATATCAGTTATACTCTTGATATGCAGTTTTTCAATATTAGTCATTCAGTTTATTAATCATTGAGTATTTTCCAATTTTCAATATAATTCTGTTTGGCACATGATTTATTTATAAGTTATACACACACACACACACACACACACACACACATATACTGATTTGTAAGGTATTTGTAACATAACCTCGAGTTAATGCTTACACTTTTGCTATTGATTTACATTATTTATAGCATTATTGCATTACTGCCAGAAAAACTGAGGTAATTTTAATCTAATTTTTGAGTTGTAAATTTCATATATTCATATTTTCTATTTGTGTCAATTCTTTACTTTTATGGTTTTCCTACTTTAATTGAGAGTATTCCCTGCTTGCCCTACTAATTACCTAAAGAGTTAATGTGAGTTAATGTAGACGTATTTATTTACCATTGTTTATCTGTGAGTTTTTGCTTTCTACTTCTGAAGCCATATAATTCGATCTATACTCATTTTAAATTATCAACCTGCTACCATTATAAAGTAATCACCATTTGTAGTATTGCTTTTTGAAAGGCTACTTCATCTGATATTAATATAGGTATACTCTCATGCTTCTATTCAATATGTTTATAGTATTACTTATCTCAATAGCCTATTGTATAGTCAAAGGTTATTATGGTTTGATTTTAACCTCATCTGCCAAGATTTACTTTATCACCAGCGAAGTTTCTCCATTTGTACTTTATTTAATTACTGATATGTTCGGAGTTTTCTTTGTCCTGCTTATTCTTTGGGCCTCTCTTACTTCTCTTTTGTCATTTTTGGACTTAACTTAATTATTTTGCACTTGTTTTGTTTTTGTCTCTCTCTTAACATGAATGTAATATACTCATTTTATAACATATTTACGTATATGTTTGAATGGATACCTTAGAAATCTAAAAATACAGAGTTGACTTAAAGTTTGTTAACGGACATATCTACCCTTCTTATTGAAAATGCAGGACTGTAGAGTACTCTGAGTATTACTCCTTTAGGATGTATTGCCGTAGTGTAGCTGAATTCCATTTCAATGCTTTTTTAAAGCCAACACAAAGTTCATGTAAATATAAACACAAATTTTATTTTCATTCTCTCTTATAACTCTGACCTCCGTTCTGGATTCATTATCTTTTTGCCTGTGTTGCTCTGTGGGCAGCAAACTATCTCAGTTTCAATTGCTTGATAAAGTCTTTATTTTGTTTTCATTTTTGATTTTTTTCTTTCATTTATGATACAGTTCTAATTTTGGAATGTTTTACCTCTCCCATATTAGTGACATCATTTTACTCTCTTATGACTTCCATTATTGCTGTTGAGAAGTTAGTTTAAGTCTATATTCCCTTTGATTAATATCTTACATTTGTTAGAGTTGAAAATGCTTTAGTTATTTTTCTGTGTCTGTAATATTTGTTTATTTTTATACTTTCACAATTACATGTTTAAACATGAATTTTTAAAAATATACCCTTCTCATTTTTCTGGCCTTCTTGAATCTGTAAATTAATGTCATTAATGTCTGTAATCAGTTCCTTAAATTTATCAGCTATTTTTTCTGAAAATATTCCCTGTGCCCCTCTCTTCTCCTTTGTCTCCTCTGAAAATCCAATTAACTATTTGTTACACTCTATTTTCTACACTGCTTACATTTATTTCTACACTCTTCATCAATTTGTTTGTATGGTTCACTCCAGATAGCATCTCCTGACCTGTCTTCTGGTCCACAATAGTCTTCAGTTTGCCATTTCTGCTGTCATATAATATGAGATTAAAAACTTGAAAGATATGTTTATATGTTTAAAAAATCAGTATCAAATTTGTATATTTTCTATTCCTTCCCCAAATTATCAAGTTTAACTTTATAATCACGAATCAAGTATAAAAAACATAAACTGAGGCATATTAAAAAATTTTAAGCGTTTATTTGAGCAGAGATTGCAAATTGAGCAGCCTCCAATCTAGAAATGGAAAAGGCTCCAAGGAGTTATACAAAATGAAAGACCCTTATAGGCAGAAAGAAGTGGCACCAAAATTTTACTAAATAAAAATCAGATTGATTACTGTAAGATCACATTCCTTTAGGGGGACATCATGGATCTAGCAGACAGATTACAGACCTAATGCTGATGAAGTGATTTCTAATTGACTGGTTTAGGATTCTATTTCCGGGAGAGCCCAAACTGTAATTATGTTAGGTGTGTTATAGTTTCGTGACATAGGGCTTACCATAAATGACTCCATTTGGTGTTTGTTGTCTTGCTTTTTAACAGGAGTTAAGTGTGGTTTTATAGCAATAGTTCTAATAACTGGAGTTCCAGTGGGTCTACTTCTGTTGTCCAGTATTCCTTCTGGCTTTTGCTCATAAAGTCCAAAACACTTATTGTATGTATGTAAGTGTGTGTGTGTGAGTGTGTGTATGTGTGTGTACACCTCTGTGTTGTGTGTGTGTGTGTGTGTGTGCATCTGTATGTTGGACATTATATATGAAAAGCCAAAGCCTCATGTCGAGGATCATCTTAAAACATGCCCCAGTCTTCAGATTCTCTGAACAAAACAGAAAAGACAAAGCCTAGCCAAGCTATAGTCTATAGGCGGATTTAATTCCAATGCACTTTTAGAGTCATAGCCCAAAGCAAGTGATGGTTGTTGATTCGCTGTCTACTTTTGGTAGGCCCAAAATGACTTGTGGTCTGAATACCTACGAGCTGAATTGCATATTTAAACACCATTAATGTTTTTATAGACAATTTTTGTAAAAATGGAGTGAAAAAAATTACTTGTTGATGTATGTTTATAACATTTGACACCAGTTTATGGGTTCCGCATTGCTTTTCATAAAGTCCAAGATAAAGATTTATTTTAAAAATGCATATATATGTATATATACATACATATATGCACAGTAAAACCTTGGATTGTGACTAACTTGTTCTTCATGTGTTCTGCAAGATGAGCAAATATTTCTAATAAATTTCAACTTGATGTATGTGATGCTGAACATCACATGATCACAACGGAACCAATGGTTCTTGAAATTTGCTTCGATATACAAGTATTTTGGATTACAAGTATGTTTCCAGAATGAATTATGCTCACAAACTAAGGTTTTACTGTGTATATAATATATACATATATATTATATATACACACAAAAATCTGTAAATTTACATGAGGATAAAGGTCTATTTATCAGTTATTTTACCACTATTCATTTTATGTTACTCTTGCCCCCAACCAGCATCTCTACTGGATGGGATTTTTTACCTAGTAAAAATCAAAGTTAATCAAACTTTCATTTATTAAATTTTATTTTATGTGTCCTCCATTTATTAAATTACTTTTCTCTGAGCTTTGCTTGCTATTTGACCTTCCTTTACTTGTAGCAGCAAACCACTTTTCAACTGATAATTGATATCATCCTCCCAGCCATCAGGATAATCCTCTTGGTTCTATGTCATGAGAAGATCAAATCAAGAATGAGTGCAGTTTTCCACAGAGAGAAGCTGGTCAGAACAGAAAGACAAGAACCAACTCCTCACCAGTTGGTCCCGGAATCATGTGTAACTTTTTTTTTTTGAAATGAACATTCCTAGACTTTCTTTGGCTCTCTTTCTTTAGTATTTCTCAACCCAAGGGCCAGAAAACATTTGTAAAACAAGTATATAATTATAAAAACAGTTTTGAAGTACTAAAACAATTTAAAATCTGTTGTTATTTCTGCAACTTCATAAAAAAAACCTTGAAAGTATGGCAAAAGTAATGAATACATAGATATGACTTACTATACAAATGTATTCTGGAAATTCAATGATCTCATAATAGAAACAGTTACTTTTTGAGGGAGTATACCCATTGTCAAGTATTTTAACTTAGAATGGATGTCATCTCTTGACAGATATTGTGATGAGAATCCACCTCAGAGGGTGGGTCGGAGTTTGTACGTAATAGGTAATTTATTTCTTGCTTGTCAGATTATCTCATTTTAAGCTTAAATACCTCAGATTAGTTCAAATCTAGCCAGAAGAAGTACTTTTGTCAACAAATATCCTTTTATGTTCTTATGCTGATAGCATGAACTTTGATTACAACAAATCACATTTCCTCTGATAGATTTTAAGCCCAGGAGGAATGTCTTTAATACCAGATGTTCCTGGCCCAGGGAATTTCCAATGAGTAAAAGTAGACATCTTTTTCCTTAAGACTTCTGCAAAACCAGGAACTCTCCAGGTATATTCTCCTTTGTACAGCCCATGGCTTCTTTGATCATGTCTTTAAATTGCCTCTTTGATTAAGTGTCCTGCTTGCACTCTGTCTTCAACCATGACTTGCTTGTTTCTACTGGTCACCTGTCTTCTAACATCTATATTTGCAGTGTTACCAAGTCTAGATTTTGAACTAAAAATCATTGAAATCACCTAAAGTTGTTATCTATGTGTTTATAACATTAGGAGAATAGTTTCTACCTGGGTAGTGAGGCCACTGTCAACAGTAGCCTTGAGGTGAGACAAACCTGGATTTGTTCCCTCACTAGATCTCTATCTTCTCTTCACGGAGATAATATTTTCTTCTCACCCAAGAGACAGTATGAGTGAATTAAATGGTACAACCTGTGTAAAATAACAAGCAAACATTAGGAACTCAATAAATTCTATATATTTTGTTTTGGTACTGCACCAGGCCAAAATACCAAATTTCCCAGAAAAGGCATCTGAATCCCAAACATATTTTTCTCCAGAGTTTTAAAACAACTCAATTACTTTATTAGAAAAATAAGATCCAGGGTTGTTGTTATTGTTGTTGTTATTACTGTTGTTGTTATTGTTATTATATTTTATACTCACTGGGCAAATGAGTGTAATGAACTTTATCTACAGCAACTGCAAACACGTTAGCGCCTCAGGGAAGTATCATATTTGAAGGTATTTTTTTTCTCAGTGAGAAGTCTCTTTTTTTCCTTATAGTTCCTGGGAAGAAGACATTTAAATGAGAGAAATGTTAAGCTAAGTAAATATAATTCAACAAATCTGCAAAAGGAAGACAAATAAATAGCACCTGACTGTGTAGGCATTCTCCTGCCCCTCCTTTGTTATGGAACCTGGTCTGGATTACCCAGTGGAAGAACCAAGAGGCACTCAGAAATCTTGGAAGGCAGGAGGTTTATTTTACGCCAATGGGCTCAGAAGAGATCACTCTCCAGAGGTCTGAGTTCCAGGCTTAAGAAGAGGGAAAATTTGTAGTCTGTTACTTCCTTATTCCGCATTAGGAGTAATTTTGTGCGTGGGCAAGCTGGGTGGGAAGAAAAACCTGGAAGGGGAGTGTTCTGGCAGGGACTGGAATTGTCCTTTCAGTCCTGTTGGCCATCTTATCACAGATTTTTCCCTATCACTTAGACCTTTCTTCACTGTTTTTCCTCTCTTCTCTTGGACCATGAACCTGCTTCTAACTGTCGTTATGAGGATCAGGCTGGGAGACATTAAGATTCACTGAAAAACAGGAATAAAATACATGAATAGACCAGGAGGAGAGCAGAGCTGATCCCTCTGAAAATACATAGTTACTAGGTAATCGAAGGCTTCAAATAGAAGGAAAAAAAATAGCTTAGACCCCAGGCTGGAAATGTTATCTTCTTTAAATCCAATTTATTATGTTTTGTGCCTAAGTGCTCTGGGAAAGAAAGGCAAAGAAAACTCATGAGTGTGCATTGTAGCATAAAAGTGAAATATAGGAATTTTGTGCACGCTTAGTTTGAAACACCTGCAGTACACTGACATGGAAACGTCAAATTCAGAGCTGAGTTTACAGTTCTGGAACTTATACAGAGGCTCTGGAGTGATCGATTCTGTAGACACTAGTATATAGACGATATCTAAGACTATTCCCTTAGGCTTACAATCAAACAATCCCATGTTCATTCTCCATAATAGTTTGCTGTATATGTGGTTTCAGAAGATTATAAACTTCTTAACAAAACTTCTGAGGAACCCAGACCACCAACACTGCTTACTAACACTAAACTAATCATATAGCAATTATCCCTAAATATACATTAAGTTAATTTGCTTTGACACTTTTAAGTTGTGTGACCTTATTCAACTTCTATGGGCTTCAAGTTTTATTTTCTGTAAAATGGGGGTCTGAACTAGACACTGTTTCCAGTTACTGTCAAGTCTAAAGCTCTGATTTTATGTATTGTTGAATTGTACTGTATAACTCTTGTTGACTGTTTATTAAATGCTTGTAGATGGATCTTCAAAAGCCCATGATTAAGTGAGATATTCTAGTTGTCATTCTGGATGAGCCAAGAAGGGCTTGAATTATGCCCTAAAAATAATTCTATTGTCCAAAAGTCTGTGTGGTCAGGAAACATATTTGGTTCAAGTGGTTGGTTTTCTTATTGAAAAATAGCACTAAATGTTTCATCCTGTTTTATCTATATGACACAAATTCTTTGAGGCGACTTTTATGAATGTGTGACTTTTCACCTGTTATGTCTCAGAGAATAGAATACAATTGAAAAATACTTCTTTTGGTAGCAAACATTTGAAAGGGTTGCACTCAAAGGGTTTTTTTGAGGGGGAAAAAAGGTGATTTTTCCAAATAGAAGGTAGTGATGAAGATTGGCATTTATTTTCCATTTTGTATTGCACAGATTTCAAAAGACCCTCTTTTTTCTTTCATTTCTTCCTCAAAGGGTGTTTACTACCCGTGGGGTCTTACCAAGTAGCTTAGGTTTGATGAACCTCTGTTTTGTCATATCAAATACTGCCAAGAACTAATACAAAAGTACAAATTATACGGTATTACATGAAATTGAATATATATGTGTATGAATACACTTATATTAGTCAATATAATTTTACCAAACACAGTGCAAGATTTTAGCAAGCCTTTAATATATATATGTATGTATATATATATATATATATATATATATATACATATATATATATATATTTCTGCATGAGATAGTTATGGAAGAAAAAAGATGATAAAGGAGATATTTGAGGCTCTAATATACAGAAGAGAGGTTAAGATACAGAATCAGAATGAGACTTTTTATTTATTTTTTTAGGTTTATTTATTTTGAGAGAGAGAGAAAGAGAGAGAGAGAGAGAGCATGTGCATAAGTGGGGGAGGGACAGAGAGAAGAACAGGCAGAAATGCAAGCAGGCTCTGCACCATCAACACAGAGCCCAACTCAGGGCTCGAACTCATGACCTGGGCTGAGATCAAGCTGAGATTGAGCGGAACGCTTAACCAAGTGCTCTCTCCAGGCGCCCCTGAATGAGACTTTTTAAAGTTGAACTAACATTTCCCAAGAATCAAAGTTATGGCAGACATAAAGGTAAGAATTCCTCAAAGCAGTACCTCACGTTACTTTCTTAATTCTCCTATATGGTAAGTAATGTCCTCATATTAGATTATTGAGTTTTAGAGTCTTTCCAAAGTCTTACTGTGGTTTTTTTAATGTTTAGATTTGCTAGATAAAATGCAGGACATCCATTTAAATCTGTATCAGATAAACAACAATTTTATTCTTTTATTGTAAGTAAGTGCCAAATGTTACATGGGACCTACTCCTATTGAAAAAATATACTTTTTGGTTATCTGAAAGTCAAATTTAATTGTACGCCTGTATTTGCATTTGCCACGTCAGGCAATCCTATTTACAATTATACCCAGAACTTTTCACTAGAATTCCCCTGTATTTCGATTATTGGCTATATAATTGAGGAAAATAGAAATAGATATTTAGTATAGACATGGCAAAGTGTGGAGAGTGCACATAAATTAGAAACAGAAGGACGAGCTATAAGCCTCTTTCGCTACTAGCTGGCTGGATAGCCTTAGGAAATAGCGAGGCACTCTAACACCTAATTTGTTTACTATACATGGGAATTGTCTGGGCAATTGACCAAAAACAAACTACCTAAAACTGAGTTACTTTAAAAATAATTTATTAGTATTTTTATATCTCATGATTCTACTGATATGAGTAGGGCTCAGGTGGGAGATTCTTCTACACATGGTACCAGCAGAACAAATTTAGTGGTTGTCAGCTGGCAGCTGGACCAGTCCAGAGCATGGAAAACAACTTTTCTCTAGCACCTATTGTGTCAGCGTTTATAGCTAGAAGGCTGGACTCCTCATCAATGTGGTATCTCTCCAGTGTTGCAATCAGCCTTCTCGCTTGGTGCTTAGAACTCAGAGAGCAATGTAGAAGCAGTAGGTTTGTTTTGACTAAGCCCAGAAATATCTGAGCATCACTTCTGCTGAACCCTATGATTCAAAATATTCCCGTGCTGGCCCAGAGTAAAGAGATGAAGAACTAGACAAGGTAAGTGATGAGGGAGCATAAGGCAGGTTGAGGGCAAATTACAAGCTAGCACAGCCCCCCACCCCGGGTGGGAGATGTGTGATATTCCTCAGGCACTCCTGGCTGCCCCAGGGCAAAGGAAAGGAAAGAAAACAAATAGTAACTGATAGAGGTCACCATGTACAGGATGTGGGTCTCCTTCAGCTTGCAAGTATCTTAGTAAATTACAAGGAAAAGGCAATCTTATCAATAGCCTAATCTCCTTTAACCTATGCAGTTTCCTAGAGCCCCAACATGACCCCTTCATCCCTATATGGGGAACAAAGGCAAGAAGGAAATAGCAGGTAAAATTCAATTTCCTTATAACCTGCAGCCCATTGGCAGATACTCGAGTCAGGTAGTGTAAAAGTTTCTCCAGGAACTCCCTCCTGTCTTAATGTTAATACTTTGCCAGAGGGAAAAACAAGTTTATCTTGACAATAGCAAGGCCTCAGGTATCTTATGAGTCCTCTTTAGCACATCAGAGTCCCTCCAGAAGCCTCACTTTTGACTTACCTCCCCAACTCCTTAGTATAAAACTAGCCTTTCTTCACAACCCCAGTGAAGCCCTTTCTGCCCACCAGTTCTGTCCCCATGCTTTAATAAAATCACTTTTTTGCACCAAAGACATCTTCAAAAATTCTTTCTTCACTATCAGCTCCAGACCACCCCAACATCACCCCAAACCCTCATCATAAGGAAAGTGCAAAAATTCAAAGATTAAAGACTGGATGAGGAAAATTTAATGATAATCTGTGAAACAGTACTTACAAATTATAAATAAAAGTTCATTTCAATTGTTCTTTTATATTTTTCATGTTCAACATGTGTATTTATCATCTTCCCTGTTTATATTTCAGTGACTGATACAGTGTGTGCTCAGTGAATTTATATGCATGTATATAAACTTTAAGCAACAAGAGGAAAACAAAATTAGAAATACTGTTACATGCTCAACATAACTTTAAATCTTCTAGAAGGGAATTCATAAGAAAGGTAAGACTCCATGAAGAAAGCCGTACAAGGTATGTAAAATGCTCTGGGAGTTCACAAAAAGGACTGGATATATCCATTGGCAGAGAATCAAGAATTCTTAGGGTGTCCTGGCTTTGGGGGTCTCTAAAGTGAGGGAACCTCCCTTATCTCTGTTTATTAAATGGGTTTCCTCTGATTTGTTGCAATAAAGTATTTAGTTTTCAAAAGAATACCTTCAGTAGTTTTAAAGAAAACAAAACAATACAAAAAAAATGGAGGGAGTGGTTAAGTCTAAGTGAAAAATCAGGAAAAGTTCCTCAAAGCTTATTATGTTGGAACTGGGTCAACCTCCACCAGAGGGAATGGTGTCACCAAACCAGAGTGTGTAAAGGGACTGAGGAGTGACATCAGCAATGAGGGTTGTGTGCCATACACTGGGCACACTGTGTGCGGAAGCAGAGCAGGAAATTAACCAGAAATGAGGATGGGGAACTTAAGAATATGACTTTACATGCCACAGAGGTGCTATGCTTGTGTTAGCCTAAAGAAGGTACAGGTTGCCTCTTTGATTAAAAAAGAAAAAGAAAGAAAGAAAGAAAGAAAGAAAGAAGAAAGACAACAACAACAACAAAAACCACTGCAGGTACATAATTATTGGTGTGTTGTAGAAGAGGTGCTGCTTATAGTGTGAGGGCTACAATGAAAAAAGGTCTCTTTCTCGCAGGCAATGCATTAACAGGACTTAAACCCAAAAGAAAAAAAAATAATACATAAAGAAGCCAACATGGTATGGGCAACAAAAGGATGGGGCAGGATGGTTAACATCCTGGCTTTTCTACAAATGCAAATAAATCACTAAGATCACTGATCAAATGTGAGGTGCCAGTGAGTCATGAGGTCAGGTTGCTGACCTGCAAGAGGAGGATGGGAATTAGAGGGTGGGAAGTCCTCTGGGTAAGACTGGGAAAAACTCATGGGGCACTAGGGTCGCTCAAGTTGGTCCAACTCTTGATTTCAGCTCAGGTCATGATCTCACTTTGTGGGATCAAGCCCACAAAGTGTGTGGGGCTCTGTTCTAAGCAGCACAGATCCTGCTTGGGATTCTCACTCTCTCTCTCTCTCTCTCTCTCTCTGCCCCTCTCCAGCTTGTGCTTTCTCTTTCTCTCTCTCAAAATAAATAAACTTAAAAAAAAGACTGAAAAACTCAAGAAAGGGTAAAATGTTCAAGAGATATAGTTTCTTCGTCTATTAAAGAAAAAAGGAAATTGTTGTATTTAACCTAAGAGGTCTTCCCTCCGTGACCAAATTGATTCAAATGCCAGGCACTGTTACAGGGAGGCATTGTCAAGGGCCTTGCCCTAATGGAACTCAAAATCAAGTGGGGAGAAATGAAAAGTTAGTAAGGACATAAATCGATGTATAGACAAATAGGGTAATTTTACATATCAGTAATGGCTAAAATTAGAGGTGGTGATGGGCACCTGTGTAGTTCAGTTGGTTGAGCGTCCAACTCTCGTTTTCAGCTCAGGTCATGATCTCACAGTTCTTGAATTCAAGCCCCGTGTCAGGCTCTGCGCTGACAGTGCAGACCCTGCTTTGGATTCTCTCTCTCACTCTCTTTCTGTCCCTGTCTCTGTCTCTCTCCCTCAGAATAGATAAATAAACTTAAAAAAAAAAGTGGTGGGACAGGAAATGGTGGCCATAGGCAGTGGTAAAGTCAGGTCACCCTGATAGAGATATTAGCATTCTCTCCCTGAAGAGGGAGCATTAGAACTGAGAGCTTAAATGATGAAAAGGAATATGGAAGAAAACTTTCTGGCAAGGGCTGCCACATGCAGAGGAATCAGGAAGTACAAAGATTTCAAGAGAGAGGAGCCTTGCATATTTCAGAAACAAAGAAAGTGTCTGGGACATGCAGGTAAGCCACAGAGTAGGGGGAAAGTAACTTAGTGGTGAAGGTTGAGAGGGCTGGAGGCAGGGATTTTCAACATTCCTCGTGGTCTGAAGAGGTGAATTCTGTATAAAAACCCATATCACCAGTTTACTAGGGCATCAGGCTTTACGATATTCCCCAGAGCAAACAAATATAATGTCTACAGTTGGTAACTCAAAGGATATATCTCCCAGAGCTCGAAATGGCTATCAATGGCTTTCTTGACTCTTGAGCATTTTTTAAAAATCTTTTCCACTTCCTGCTTACATTCATATGTGTACACAGGTGCAGAAGGTAAAGACAAAATTCATTTAGTCACTAAGATGCAAACCTCCCCACTGCTGACATTGGCTATCCTAGTTCTGCCATCCAACCCCTGACTGGATAGAGGTTAAGGTTAATAGAGCCACAGTGTGCTCAAAGAAAAAACAATACACTCCACTCATGCAGAGTCTAGAATGCAGAACACAACCATTCCCCTCAAAGCCTGGTTTGGAGTGCTTTCTGTCAGAGGTTTTATTTCTCTGGCTTACACCACAGGACAGATAATCATTTGATGATGCCAGTAGAGCAGCAGAATCTTGTTGCAGCCTTGACGTCAACACTGACCAATATCACCAAGGTAGGACGAAGAGAAAAGATCAAAACAGCCTTATCCAAATGCAAAGATCACTTGGGACTATGAACTGCTGGCTACCAGCAGGGAGGAAAGAGGATGATTGATATGGGTGACAGGGATTAAGGAGGACACTTGGGATAAGCAGTGGGGGGTAGGAAGTATTGAATCACCAAATCCTGCATCTGAAACTAATATAATATGTATGTTAACTAACTGGAATTTAAATAAAATCTTATAATAATAAAAGAAAGTAAAAAAAAAAGTCACCAGTCAACACAGTGAACATTGACAATCACCAAAATTTCCTTAACTATAACTATTTCACCATGTCTAGCCTTTCTTATCAGCCATGGCCACGGTGTATTAATTTCTGGATTCCCCTGCCCTATCCTTCTGGGATCCCACCGTCTCTTCTAGTGACCGGCCCTGGGCAGACACTCAACAACTTTATGACTTTAAGGCACAGAGGGAGCACAATACACAGTAACAAAGAAAACACTGAAGCACCAAGTATAATTGCTTATATTAATAAAACCCTTGTTGGACCTAAATTTCCTTTTAACATTATACATCTGAAACATATAATTTGCCTAAGTAGCAGCTTTTCAGATATGTAATTTGTTCCCAGTTTTCCCTAATAAATACTGATTAAGGAAGGCACTTGTTGGGATGAGCACTGGGTGTTATGTGTAGATGAGGAATCACTAAATTCACACCTGAAATCATTACTGCACTATTATTACACATTATTACATTATTAACTACTTGCATTTAAATAACATTTTTTAAAAAGGGCATCTCTATCTCTGTAACACCATCCATCCATCCAAGTTTTGGTGTGAACAGAAAACTGTTCCAAATTAATTGTCTTAATTTTAAATGTAAACAATAAAAAAATAGGGTGCAAACCTTTTTGGTGAAGGGCCAGAGAGTAAATTTTTTAGGTTTTGTTGTCTATATTATCTCAGATCCAACAGTTCAATTCCGCCCTTGTACTACAAGAATTGCCACAGAAAACACCTGATTGATGGTGTGGCTGTCTTTCCATAAACATTTATTTGAAAATAAAAAGGCAGCGGATCATAATTGGCTTGTTGGGGGCCAAACATAAGTTTCCTGACCCCTGGTTTAAAGCAATTACAAGTAGCCATATCTTGGATTATTGCTTAAGTATCTCAATGGTTTAATTAATGACAGAAAGTAATATGTTTGAAATTCCTTGATATATATATTGTCAAATTGCTTTCAAGATCTGTAATATTAAAAAAATCAATGTGTACATATGGCTCTCTTCTTACTTTCATTAGTACATCAGTATGTATATAAATATATACAGACATACACATATATAAGTATTCCTAAGTTTTGTTTTAAAAACACTTTTTGTACAAGTTCTCTCAGCTGTCACATTTTTTTTCTAAAAATAATATCCCATTTTATAATGTTTATTACTATTATTGCTATTATTACTTTTTACAAATTTGCTATAAGATACTCTGGTTCATATTATTGAATTAAAAAAAAATGTGGGCACCTAGTGGCTCAGTTGGTTGAGCGTCCAACCGGCTCGGTTCACAATCTCATGGTTGGTGAGTTCAAGACCCACATTGGTCTCTTGCTGTCAGTACAGAGCTCACTTGATCCTCTGTCCCCACACTCTCTGCCCCTCCTCCACTTGCACTATCTCTTGCTCTCAAAAATAAACATTTTAAAAATGCAAACTTTTATTTTTTGTGTGTGGCCTATTGTTCTTGCTAGAACATCGCTTCTCGGCCTTTTGGCTAAGATCAAGTGTTGTTCTTGCTAGAACATTCAATGCTATTGAACAGAAATGACAAGTGGTCTTGTTTCTGATTTTAGGAAAAATATTTCATTCTCTCACCAGTAAGTATGAAGTTAGCTCTGTGTGTGTGTGTGTGTGTGTGTGTGTGTGTGTGTGCTTGTGGGTGTGTTGTGTTGTTTGGTTGCTTTATCTATGACATTTATCAAGTTGGGGATTTTTTTTAATGCTTACTTCTTTTGGGGAGACAAGGAGAGTGGGGAGGGGAGAGAGAGAGAGGGATATAGAGGATTCGAAGCTAGCTTTGCACTGACAGCCTCCAGCTCAATGTGGGACTGAAACTCAGGAACCCTGAAACAATGACCTGAGCAGAAGTTGGATACTTAACCTACTGAGCACCTACCCAGGTGCTCTGAGGACATTTTCTTTTATTCCTAGTTTATTGAGTGTTCTTTTTTATAAGTTTACTTATTTATTTTGAGAGACAGAAAGAGAGAGACAGAGAGAGCAGAGGAGAGGCAGAGAAAGAGGGAGAGCAAGAGAATCCCAAGCAGGCTCCTGCATTGTTAGTGCACAGCACGACTTGACTTGGGGCTTGAAATCACTAACCATGACCTGAACCCAAATCAAGAATCAGACACTTAACCAATTAAGTCACCTAGGCACCTCTTGAGGTTTTTTTTGTTTTGTTTTGTTTTTGTTTTTTTTTGTTGTTTTTTTTTATCCAGGAATAAATAAATAAATCCTAGTTGATTATGGTGTATAACCCTTCTAATATGCTGCTGCAATTGGTTTGCTAGCATTTTGTTGAGAATGTGGACTTCTATCTTCATATGGAATATTGGTCTATAGTTTTCATTTCCTGTATTAAATCTTTATGTCTTTGGTTGGGTGTCAGGGTAATGCTGACCTTATAGAATGAATTTGGAAGTGCTACTTCCTCTTCAATATTTTGGGACAGTTTCAGAAGAAGTGGTGTTAATTCTTCTTTAAATGTTTGGTAGAATTCACCAGCAAAATCATCGGGTTCTGAACTTCTCTTTATTTAGAGGTTTATGATTGTATATGGATTCCATGTTCTCACTAGTATAGGCTGATTTAGGCTTTCTATTTCTTCTTGAGTCAGTTTTGGTAGATGGTGTGTTTATAGGAATTTGCTCATTTTATCTAAGATATCCATTTTGCCAGCATACAGTTGTTTATGGTATTCTCTTATCTTTTTTATTTCTGTAAAATTTTAGTAATATACCTACTCTCTGGTTTTAGTAATTTGAGTCCACTTTCCTTCCCTTAACTTTTGAAGCCAGAGATTTGTCAATTTTGTCAATCTTCTGAAAAAAAAAAAAACAATTTTGTGTTCTGTTGAATTTCTCTCTTATTTTATTATTCTCTATTTATTTGCTTTTAAATCTTTAGTATTCTCTCCTTTTTTGCTAGCTTTTGATTTTGTTTGCTCTTCTTCCTTTTGTTGCTTAAATTGTAAAGTAGGTTATTGATTTCAGATATTTCTTTTTAAATGTATGCATTTACATCTCTTTCTTTGCACTACTTTGGCTATATCTCATAAGTTTTGGTATATTGTGTTTTCATCTTTCTTTCTGTCAAGGTATTCTCTAATTTCTCTTGTGATTTATTCTTTGACCCATTGATGTATGTTGTTTAATTTTCACATATTTGTGAATTTCCTAGTATTCCTATTATTGATTTCTAGTCTCATTCAATTGTGATAAGAAAGGATACTATATAGGATTTCAATTTTTTATAGTAATACTCTTGTTGGAAGGACTTTTATATATATGTCTGGGAGATCCAGTTGGTCTATAATGTTGTTCAAGGGTTCTATTTTCTTATGGACCTGCTCTCCGATTATTCTTTCCAGTATTAAAAGTGGGATATTCAATCTTTCATCTATTATTGTAGAACT
This sequence comes from Prionailurus viverrinus, assembly GCF_022837055.1. Classification (NCBI taxonomy): domain Eukaryota; kingdom Metazoa; phylum Chordata; class Mammalia; order Carnivora; family Felidae; genus Prionailurus; species Prionailurus viverrinus. The sequence continues at coordinate 103,650,643 of NC_062568.1, read as the reverse complement.
GTCTATTCTGTCTTCAATTCTATCTGTTGCTTCATACATACATCATGTCTACTCTATTAAAGACTATTTTTATCTTTTATTAAAGAAATGTTTGACAGGGAAGGAATTACTTCTATATTTTTTCTATTTGTTTTCTGTATGTCTTATAATGTTTTAATCCCAAGGTGCCCCCCCTTATCCCAAATTTCTTAACCAATGTTTTCTTTTGTGTTCAGTTGATTTTTCTAGTGATACATTTTGATTCATTTCTCATTTCCTTTTCTGTATATCCCATTTAGTTTGTATGTGTTTATGTGTGTGGGTGTGTGATTACCAGGAGGGTTACACATAACATCCTAAATATACAGCAATCTAATATGAATTGATACAAAATTAGAATCAATCATATACAAACATTTGACTCCTATATTGTTCCTTCCCCTTTATGTTAGTCACAACACAAATGACAACTTTATGCATTGTGTGCCTAATAACATAAATTTATACTTATTTTTGAATTTGTCTTTTAAATTCCATAGAATATTTTTTAAAAGGGAGCTACAAAGTAAAATTACAAAAGTACTGGCTTTTTATTTGCTCATGTGTTTACTTTTATCAGAAATCTTTATAACTTCTATGGCTTTGAGTTATCAGTTAGTGCCCTTTTTCTTACCCTGAAGGACTCTGATTTTCACTGTTTCTTAAGCCAGGTGAGTGGTTATGGACTCTCTCAGATGTTGCTTATCTAGAAATGTCTTCATTTCTCCCTTATTTTATTTTCTTTTATTTTATTTCATTTTGTTATTTTATTTTCTCCCTCATTTTTTAAAGGAGCATTTTTTTTAAATTTTTTTTCAACGTTTATTTATTTTTGGGACAGAGAGAGACAGAGCATGAACGGGGGAGGGGCAGAGAGAGAGGGAGACACAGAATCGAAACAAGCTCCAGGCTCCGAGCCATCAGCCCAGAGCCTGACGCGGGGCTCGAACTCACAGACCACGAGATCGTGACCTGGCTGAAGTCGGATGCTTAACCGACTGCGCCACCCAGGCGCCCCTAAAGGAGCATTTTGCTGGCTAAAATATTTTAAGTTGCCTTTCCTCTTCTTTCAACACTTTAAATATGTCATCCTACTGCCTTCTAGCAGCACCTGGGTAGCTCAGTTGGTTAAGTGTCAGACTTCAGCTCAGGTCATGATCTCACAGTTCCTGGATCCAAGCCCTGCATCAGGCTCTGTGCTGACAGCTCAGAACCTGAAGCCTGCTTTGGATTCTGTGTCTCCCTTTCTTTCGTTGCCCATCACCCACTCATGCCCTCTCTCTCTTTCTCTCTCTCTCTCTCTCTCTCATCATCATCATCTCACTGCCTTCTGGACTCTAAGCTTTCTGATAAGAAATTAGCTGATAATAGCTGATAATCTCATTAAAAATCCCCTGTATGTGGTAAGTCACTTATCTTTTATTGTTCTTAAGCTTTCCTCTCTTTCTTTGCCCTTAACAGGGTTATACTGTGTTTCATTGTGAGTCTCTTTGGGTTTATCCTGATTATAATTCATTGAACTTCATCAAATTAGGGAATTTCTGATCATAATTTCTTATAATAGTGGCTCTGTTTCATTTTCTCTCTCTTATCATTTGGGGAGCTCCATAATGTATATTGGTCTGCTTGACAATGTTTCAAGGGTCCATCATGCTGTACTCACTTTATTTCATTCTTTTTTCTTCTGGTACTTAAACTCAATAATTTTAGTTGTCTGATCTTCAATTCATTCACTGCATCTTCCTTCTGCTTAATGCTGTTTACCTGCTCTAGTAAATTTTTTATTTAATTTATTGGGCTTTTCAGCCCCAGAATGTTTAGTTTTTTATAAAGTCTATTTCTTTATTGACATACTTTTTTTTTATTTCTATATTCTTTCCCCAATCCATTTAGTTCTTTGTCCATATTTTCCCTTACTCTTTGAGCATATTTAAAGCAGATGACTTAAAGTCAGATTAGGGGCACATGGGTGGCTCAGTCAGTTAAGTGTCCAACTTCAGCTCAGGTCATGATCTCATGGATTGTGGGTTCAAGCCCCATGTCGAGCTCTGTGCTGGCAGCTCAGAGTCTGGAGCTTGCTTCAGATTCTGGATTCCATGTCTTCCTCGCTCTATGCCCCTCCCCCACTCATGCTCTGTCTCTCTCTCTCTAAAAAATAAATGGATATTAAAAAAAATTTTAAGTCATATTAGATAATTTAGGGTATCAACATAAAATTTCTCTACCTCGACTACTTACTATAGTTATTTAAGGAAGTGGTCTTGTTCTTAGAATATATGCAGTGAAATATTTAAGAATAAAAAAAAATGAAGGTACTAATTTTCACAAATACAAAATTTATCAGTTTTCATTTATTAAAATGTATCTTTGGAATATTGACAAAGAGGAATATTGAGGTAGGGGAACAAAATCCACATGAATACAGGTTTTAGATTTAATTTTACTAAAGTTGGAGAAAGTATGTGACTAATGATAGGACATATTTCAAGAACTGAATATGTAAGCATTCAGACTTTTACATATATATATATATATATGTATATATATATATATATATATATACATATATATACACACACACACACACACACACACACATATTAGCCTGGGTAATTATCTGGCAATAGTAGTATTAAAGTTAAGTACCTTATTCAGTAATCTGGATGGCTCAGTCATTTAAGCTGACTCTTTTTTTAAATTTTTATTTATTTATTTTTTTTAATAATTTTTTTTTAATGTTTATTTATTTTTGGGACAGAGAGAGACAGATCATGAACAGGGGAGGGGCAGAGAGAGAGGGAGACACAGAATCGGAAACAGGCTCCAGGCTCTGAGCCATCAGCCCAGAGCCCGACGCGGGGCTCGAACTCTCGGACCGCGAGATCGTGACCTGGCTGAAGTCGGACGCTTAACCGACTGCGCCACCCAGGCGCCCCTTAAGCTGACTCTTGATTTCAGCTCAGCTCATGATCTCATGGTTTGTGAGTTCCAGCCCCACATCTGGCTCTGCACTGACAGTGCTGAGTTGGGTTGGGATTCTCTCTCTCTCTGTCCCTCTGTCTCTGCCTTTCCTCCACTCATGCACACGTTCTTTCTTAAAAATAAATAACATTTTAAAAAATCAATAAAGTTAAGTTACCAAATCAACATTCACACACTCAACACTTAGCAAAATATAGACAAATATTCTGGAAAATGAGTTTTAGAAATATCATCAATCTAGTTTACTTAAGGGAAAAATTCCAAATGATTGGCTGTCACCAATGAAGTTAGTGAAAATGGAGGGGAAAAAATGATGATATGATTCTAGGTATATATTTTATTTTTGTTTTTGTTTTTTATTTTAAAGAGAAAAGAGAGTACACACGAGCAGGGGGGAAAGTGGTAGAGGGAGAGAGAGAGACAGAAAGAGGATCTTAGCCAGGCTCCAGGCTCAGCACAGAGCCAGAAGTGGGGCTCCATCTAACAACCCTGGGATCATGACGAGAGCTGAAATCAAGAGTTGGACACTCAATCGACTGAGCCATCAGGTGCCCCTATGGATGCATCTTCATGAAAAATATTTTCTTGACATAGTAAAACTTTCTTAATAAACAATTAATTAAAATGGAACAACAGATGAATTTAATGATTCCCCACAAATTTTTTTTTGAATTATTATCTGTTAGTGAGTGAAAGCATAGCATTATGGTTAGGAGCATAGCTCCAATATCAGAATGTTTGTTTTTAGATTCTAACTCAACTCTTTACTCGCTACATGAGCTTGGGCAAGGTGTTTTACTCTCAAGCCCACTGATTCTTAATGTATATAACAAAAATAATAAAGATACATCCTTCCTAGAGATGTTGTGTGAGCTGTGTGAGTTAATGCAGGCAAGGATTTCATTATACAGATGCACTAAGTTCTCACTAAATATAAAGCATTTCCTCACCAAATCCATGGACTAATTTGCACAGAGTTGCAATAAGTTTATTGATCATATATTGCTAGATCCACAGCTTTGTTAATTAAAAACTACCAAGTACTGGGGCCCCTAGGTGGCCCAGTCAGTTAAGGATCTGACCTTGGCTCAGGTCATGATTTCACCGTTTGTGGGTTCCAGCCCCACGTTGAGCCCTGTGCTGACAGCTCAGAGCCTGGAACCTGCTTCAGATTCTTTGTCTCCCTCTCTCTCTGCCCTCTCCCACTTGTGCTCTGTCTCTCTTTCAAGAATAAATGAACATTAAAAAAATAAATTATATAAACTACCAAGTACATGATACACATGTCAAATACCAACACATACATAACATTCCACAGTGAAAAGACAAACCAAAAAGAAAAAATACATATATTTATATGTGTGTGTATAAGTGTATGTATGCATTTCTATAAACATATGAAGATAAAATTCATTTCTGTGAGAAATCCACACAAACAGATCAAAAATGTCATCTCTATAAGGGAAATAATGGCAAGTTTAATTTCTTCTTTCTAATTTAATACATATATGTATTATGTATGATATGATTTGATATATATGTTTACATATGATAAGTATGAAAGTTGTGAGTCATTTCTCATCAGAAAAAATAATAATAACGACCTAACATTAGTGAAAACTTATAAACAAACACGGAGATGGAACATCGCCACCCAAACACAGCACCCGGAATGCTTATCCTGGGGAGAGACAGCTGTGGAAGTGGAAAAGCTGCCAGACATTTTCCATATTTGTTTCCTCTTCTATTAGGTGAAAAAGAGTTGAAGGGATTTAGAAAGGTTAAAATGTCCTTGACCTTTGAGTAGCTAGTAGACGCTCAGGGAACTCACTCTCACTGGAAAAGATAAAGGTTAAGTTGAAGTTAATGCTGAAGGAAGTTATGTAACCCAGATCTAAGCACATTGCTCTGGTCAAGATTTGGGTATCCACTTTAAGACAAAGAGAAACACATGTTCTATTTCAATGACTAGTACATATCGGCATTATTTTGTATTAATCTGAACAGGAAGAAGACAGATAGGAAACTCCTACTATCTCTATGTTAGAGATGAGGGAAGTCAGCATCTAATTAACTTTCCCCAAAGTGGAAAGCTGGGAACAAACAAAATCAGAATTTATATTCAACTTTTTCATGTGCCAGAGTTTTTCCCTTTCTTCCTTTTTTCTTATATTTTTGGTTATTATAAAAGTTATCACTTAAAGTTTAGAATATTTCAAAAATACTTTAAAACCTATGAAGAAGAAAACTGAAATCACAAAAGTGTATTCAAATATACATGATAACATTTTATATTAACCAAATTAGAATGAAGTAATGTTATAAATGCATGCTTTTATGTATTATTTCAATTGATATCATATTATATTATACTACATTATGTTGTATATTATATTGTTATATTACATGCATGTGAATATTTTGCCTTATTGTTATAAATAAAGGCTTCTTGATATTTTTTAAGTTTATTTATTTCGAGAGAGAGAGAGAGAGAGAATGAGTATGGCAGAGAGAAAGAATCCTAAGTAGTCTCTGCACAGTCAGCACAGAGCCTACACGGGGCTTGATCTCACAAACCTTGAGATCATGACTTCAACCAAAATGAAGGGTCAAGAGTCTGATGTTTAACAGACTGAGCCAGCCAGGCACCCTGCTTTCTTGGTATTTTTTCAATGGATTGTTTTTTTTAAGAAACCTTCCATATATTCTGGATATTAATTCTTTGTCACTTATATGTGTTTGTAGTAAGTTTTCACAATCTATCTATTGTCTTTTTGAATACAATGTTTGAATTTTGATATGGTAATTTTAGCCAATTGTGGCTCTTCATTTTATGTTGTGTTAAAAATGTCATCTTATTCCCAAGCTTACAAATATATTCTCCTAAAGTTTCTTTAAATATCTTTTTTTAGTTTGTTAGGGCTAGGGGTTGGGGTGGGTTTTTTGTTTTGTTTTGTTTTGTTTTGTTTTGTTTACATTTAAATCTCCCCATAACAACTTTCTTTTTATTAATAGAGTAATTGAATGTCTTATCAACTATATATAATCAATGATCCCAAATTTATTGAAAAGGACATATTGTCCCCAACATATTTGAGATGGTTTATTATATCAATGTCAATTTATTGGCTATGCTAATGCCACATTGCTTTCAGTTGATTAACTTCTTTTTTTTATTTTTTTTTTTTTTTTTTTTAAATTTTTTTTTTTTTTTTTTTTTCAACGTTTATTTATTTTTGGGACAGAGAGAGACAGAGCATGAACGGGGGAGGGGCAGAGAGAGAGGGAGACACAGAATCGGAAACAGGCTCCAGGCTCTGAGCCATCAGCCCAGAGCCCGACGCGGGGCTCGAACTCACGGACCGTGAGATCGTGACCTGGCTGAAGTCGGACGCTTAACCGACTGCGCCACCCAGGCGCCCCTCAGTTGATTAACTTCTAATGTGCCTTCTTCTGGTCATGCAAATTCTATGACAAGCCATCTTCAAAATTGTCATAACTACACGTGCATGTTTTTCCCTTCTGTATGATATTTAGGATCAACTTTTAAAGTTGCATAGGGCACCTGGGTGGCTCAGTCAATTGAGCGTCCGACTTCCGCTTAGGTCATGATCCCACAGCTTGCGGGTTTGAGCCCCACATCAGGCTCTGTGTTGACAGCTCAGAGCTTGGAGCCCACTTTGAATTCTGTGTCTCCCTGTCTCTCTGCCTCTGCTCCGATCACACTCTGTCTCTCTCTCAAAACTAAATAAACATTAAAAAAATTAAAGTTGCATGAAAAACCATATTCGGTTACTGATTGGGGTTATTACATTTAGGAATTACAAATTTGTCATTATATAAAAGTTATAGATTAATTTGAAGGGGAATTGTTTATAAAATACAAAGTCCTTTTTTTAAAATATACTACACCATTCTGTCAATAGTTAGGTTTCTAGAAAATATCAATAGCAGGAATGACAAATACCAATGCCTTCAATGAGAAGGGTATAATGTCAAAGAAACTGACCAGGAGTAAAGGAATAGGAAGTGATAGATTGTAGGAATTGTAGTACTTGTGCTATGTGTATTTGTATTAGTCGTATAATCTGTTGCTTTTTTTTTTAAACATTCTACTGTTCAAATAACTTTTTTAACTGTTGGGCTGGCAACTTTGTGATCCCTAATTGATAGTATTTGTTTACATGTTTGTTTCCATTTCATGTAGATCTTTATTATTGCTGGTCACGAGTGGGTATTTTGTAGACTTTGATTTTGATTTAAAATAGATTTGCTTTCCACTTACATTTGCTACTGATTTCTATTAAAATACAGGAAAAATTATGTTTTCTATGATGACTGTTATCTATAGAAAAATATCTCATTATTGTATGTATGGTCAACTAATAAATTTTTTGTAGTTTTATGATAATACACTGGGATGAGTTTCACCTTCTTTCCTCACGTTTACACATCTGATTTTTAAATGTAATTACATTAGCATTTCCAATCCAATATTGATTGATGAGATTTAACAGGATTTAACAACATTTTGGAACTAATGTTTATAAGTGAGCTTCTTCTATGAGAGATGAGTAGATTGTGTGTGAATATATATTATGTCTACATTCATAGATACCTATGGTAGAGTTGTCTGATTTGGAAATAAGAATTAAAATGAGTGGGAAAGGTTCCATGACACCTGGAAGAGTTTATGTTATATGAAAATTATCTAGCAATAGAAATTTGATAGCCATCACTTGTAAAACCATCAAAAGTTGTCTCATTTATATGGATAGAGTGACAGCTTAGTATCTTTTATACTCATTGGAGTATACTCATTGCCATACCTAACCACCATTACTTACCCAAAGTAATATGTCTTTCCTAAAATTACCTCTGTACTGTACAAATGTATTTATTCTTAGAAATCATCCATTTATGTAGATTTTCAAATTTTGCTAAGAAGCTGTAAGTAGTAGTTTAATACCCTACACGTCTGTAGATGTTAAACTCTCATACTGATTTCATTAAATTGTGTCTTTCTATTTATTCTTGGTCATACTTCTCAAAAGGTATGTTTATATTGGTATGTTTAAGGTTACATTTTTCGTGAGCTTTAAAAAACATCATTACTGGAGACTTTCGGTTTTAACCCTGCTGTGTAAAGAACATGGAAGGTCCGTCTCCATCATTACAACACAAATGTGGTGAAAAACTTAAGGCGAAGGAGTTTCTTTTGACTGATCAGAAAACTGTGGTCACAGGACAAACTGCCTTCCCAACCGTTGGAGACGAGTGAACCCAGAGACTCATACATGAGGTCTATTTACCTGTAGCAGAAGTTGCTAGAGCTCTCAAGTAGTAGGAAGAGTGAAATAGTAATTTTGACGAATTGCTGGAGGTTCAGTGTGGACTCATTTGAAAATGAGAAGCTCCTGGTGTGGCAGCCTTACAGACATCTCTCACCTTCATGGGTTTTACTTCCATGAAACCTACCAGGTTCTCACAGTAAGGACCCTGGAAAGATTTCTTCATGTCTTAGGCTAAGGGAAGAAAAGAGTAACCGTTTTGTAATATACCTAAAGTGTTTTCCATAGCAAATACTTACTCTCCAGGAGAAAATACTGTACCAGAACCTTATCCCAGATGGAAGAAGGGCATGTATCCCCCTGTAGCCCTATATCATTAGAGAAGTCTTTGTGAAGGCTATAGCCCAGAGACACAGGCCCAGTAAAAGACTGAGATTTAATCACAAGATCAAAGATTTCCCCTTGCTATACCTGACCACCATTCCAACAGAGCTCCAATGAAGTAGGAGGGATTACACTTGAAATTGCTGTAAAGCACAGATGTTATTTAAGAAGTAGTTCTTAGGGGGTGCCTGGGTTTTAGGTCAGGTAAGCATCTGACTCTCGATTTTGGCTCAGGTCATAATCTCCAGGTATGTGAGTTCAAGCTCCACATCAGGCTCTATGCTGACAGTGTGGAGCCTGCTTGAAATTCTCTCTCTGCCCCTCTACTACTTGCATGCACTCTCTCTCCCTCTTTCAAAATAAATAAACATTTTTTTTTTAAAAAAAGAAGTAGTCCTTAGGAAAATGCAAATCAAGATTTGGATCATGTCAATACAAGGACATGATAAATTTGAAGTCTTTGGAACCTAAAGAAAACATTAAATATAGCCCAATTCTTACCCAAATAACATAAGATCTAACACACTATTTATCTTTGATACTATCCTCTTAAAAGATGGCCAATATTAAACAAACATGTGGGGCATGCCAGATGGAAGAATATGGGAGTGTGGAGAGAAAAAGCAAAGAGCAAAATAAGACTCAGATATGGCACAGATGTGGGAATTATCAGGCAGGAACTATAAAATAACTATGATTAATACGTTAAGAGCTCTTATGAAGAAAGTAGACAACACGCAACAGTGAATGAGTAATGTGATAAGATAGATGCGATTTACATCCAAGAAAGAATCCAAACCAAATTCTACAAATGAGAAACACTGTAACAGAAATGAAGAATGTATTCAAGAGTTTAACTAGAATGCACCCAGCCCAGAAAAGAAAATGTTACAATATAGACCACTAGAAAATCCTCAAACCTACAAAATACTTAAGCTGAACCCCTCAAAATCCAGATCAACAAAAACAAGGAAAGTCTGAGAAACTGTCACAGACCAGAGGTGCCTAAAGAAACTCAACTGCTATGTTTATCCTGGATGGGATCCTGGAATAGAAAAAAAGACATCATTACATAAAAACTGAGGATATTTGAATAGAGTGTGGACTTTAGTTAATTATAGTGTACCATTTAGTTTATGAATTTTAACAAATGTATCATGTAATATATCAGTGATATAGGCAACTGGGTATGGGGTCTATGGAAGTCCTGTGGTGACCTCTTAGCAACTACTTTATAATCTAAACAGAAGCATCTAAGTGCCTCTGTTCCCGGAGGTAGGTCAAGTGATGAACAAAATAAATTAAATGCTTCCTTCGTTAAACTCATATTCTAGGGAAAAGATAAGCAATAAGAAGGTAAAGTAATCAAAATGGTAATTTTATATGACATGAAATGATAAGAAGGGAATGAGTCAGATATTAAAATAGAGTGACTTTGTGAGGCACCATAGGTGATGCAGGAGGTAAGTATTAACCAGTTATCAGCCGTGCTAGTTTCAAACTAATTACCACAAATCCTCTGGACCATCCTCTGGACCATTCACTCATATATTATTCAAAATAAAATATTTCTAAAATATGTTTAAAAATCAGATTTTTTTTCTTCTGACAACAGTTAAATTATTTTTTAACATTCACCCAAAACCTGCTTGCCACAGCGTTAGCAATAATACATTTATTCTGAGCATCAGAAAACTACATCTGAGGTCAGATCTGGAAGGTAGGAAAGATCAGCTATTTAGAAAGCAAGAAAGAGCCAAAATAGCAAGCTATATCAATGCTAACACTATAAACTGAAATACATTGAATGCTTACTATAGGTTGTTGCATTGTTCTTAATATTTTATATGCACCATCTGATTTGGTCCTAACAGCCCTACGTGGCAGGTACTGTTATGTACCCTGATATTATAGGTAAGAAAATTGAGGTCCAGAGACATTGACTTACTTGCCACAAGGATAGCGTTAGAGCTCAGGCAATCTGGATCCAGAATCTGTACTCTTAACTGGGCTACCAAAGTGCTAGTAGTCTTAGCTGATATTTGTTGAGTGTTCAAAGTATGCCAAGAAATACTGCAGATACTCACTCTGTATTAACTATTTTCATCCTCACTCTATTACAGAAGTTTTGTACTATAAATACCTTGATTTTAGAGATGAATAATTAAAACTCACTTTCCAGTCAAAGCAATTTGGCTCCAGGGTTCATGATCTTAGTCATATAGACACTGAGTCAGGGATGTATTTGGAGAAGTTTTAGAGTAGAAGTGAGCCCACGATAACTGACACCAGAGTGATATAGGGAATTTGACTGTTAGTGTTTTTCTTGATGTTCTCTTCTATTGCTTTCTTTATCTGTATAATTATTTTTCCATCATATTTAAGTTGGGTTTTTGAGAGTATTTTTTCATCTCTTGAATAGAAAGCTTATTTGAAATCCTTTATTTTCTACAATTAATAAATATCATAAAACATTTACAACTGATTTTTCCCTTTGCTTTTGGACCATGAAGTGATCCAAGGATTTCAGAGAGCAATGAGGTTGAATGCCTGTACATCTCATGACCCAGCAATTCCACTCTTAGGTATATACCCTAGACTCAACCCTCTCGCTGTTGTAACAGGATGTTGCTTCCATTTCTCTAATACATGTATCTGTTAATGTTTTTCTCCTTCTCACTTTTATAAGTTATTTAAAGCAGATACAAACTCTTATTTATTCATTATGTTCAGTGCCCAGAATAGTATTGGATATAATACATTTTGCAATGTATGCAAAAATTTTATTTATTTTTTAATGTTTATTTTTGAGAGAGGCAGACAGAGTGTGAGTGAGGTAGGGGCAGAGAGAGAGAGGGGAACAGATAATCCACAGTGGGCTCTGTGCTGACAGCAGAGAGCCCAACGTGGGGCTCGATCTCATGAACTGTGAGATCATGAGCTGAGCAGAAGTTGGACACTTCACTGACTGAACCACCCAGACACCCTGTACTCAAAAAATTAAAAGACAGAAGTGATATGTGAAAGAGGAATATATATTCAGTGATATCTATTCCTTTAGGAAGTGTCTTATGATTTTTCAGATCATTTCCCTTATAGGCAGTTTGTGAGAGGGAGTTGAATACTTGAAAAGAAAATCACAAGAAACAACTTTCTTATTGGCAACTAGCACGTCAAGTATCCAGAAGTTTTACTTCCAGAAAGAACTAATGAAAGATAAAGAAAGTCTCAGGGTTATAGCATCCAAGAATCTCTTATTGTGCTGTGTACTCCGGTGTATTTTTCAGAATCCCAATGTTGGATTTACCATTATGTAAGCATCAAATCCCAGAAGATTTTAACAGTTCTCCACCTCACATAACCCCAAGGGTACTTCGGTGCTTACAGGACGACTATGGAATTCAAGTTTCCTGCTCTCAAAATTACTCAAACATTGAACAACATCATGGTATTAATAATATTCAAATTTTACATTCCATAGGAGAGTGGAGTTTGACTGTAATGAATTTATTGCCTAAAAAGACTATTTTTAGATGCTAACAAGAGGATCTGTATCTATGTCACATTTGAAATAGTAAAACATAATTCAAAAGAGTTATCTGCAATGGCACAACATTTAAATTTTGAATCAAAATTCACCTGACAACTCATGGATTTTTAAGAATTTCAGGATCAGCAAATATCTAAAAACTCACCCAGCACTCTAAAGTTTGATTAACTACTATTCTAAATTTATGTTGTGTGTTTAAGCAAGAACAGAAATAAAGGCATTCAAATTATAGGTAAGGAGATAATAATGAGACATTATCATGAGTACAGTGGATATTGTGGTCAAGCCACATGAAATAGCAAGCAATGCCATTGGGGAAACTGCTCAGAAGGGAGCCTGATTAGTCTCACAATAATTTTATTAACAGCGAATAGTTCAGGGCTAAGCATGTAACTGCATGCTAGCAGATAACATACAAGGAAGGTTGCTGTAAGATAGGAGGAAATATTTCTCTTACAGTAAAGAAAGGTTAGGTGAACACAAGCTTTACTTCCATCAGGATATCAACAAAGTAATATACAACAATATGCTTAATGTAAGTTATGCACAAAGGAAAAACATGCTTTACAATACAGCCAATAATGCAGATTACAGAGCAGAGAGGTCCAAAAACGTAGATTTTCAGTGAGCCTTAAAGCTATGTTACCTCTAAGCTTCCTATTACATACACTAATGAATTCATAATTGTCTAAAGCATTTTGGAACAAGTTGTCTGACATTTAAAACTAAACATTTTCACCGTTAGGTAGAGTTCTAGAAATAGCCACGTTAAAGCTGCTTTCTGAGATCCAACCTGCAAGCCTTCTATCAGGAGCTCCGCTCACAGGGCAACCTTTCGAAAGGGCAAGTGATAAAAATCGACTTGCCATCTTCACGTGTGCTCTTGCCTTTCCCCTCACCAAACACCTAAATGCTCCTGTGTACTTTTATCACTTCCCAACAGTGAAAGGGTATAGGAATTAGAAGTCAGATCATATCTTTTTTTAATTACTTAGTGAAAAGAGATAATGAACAAGGGGGCAAGATGGAAAAGGGGAAAGGTAGGTATTTAAAGAAGAACCTGTCAAGAAGCAGCGAGAAACAGCTTTTCTCATCTGGTTCTGTCATCTCTGGAATGCTGGGAATTCAGCACATACAGCCACTTTCTAGAACTCTTGCTTTCTACATAGTGTACTTACTCAACTAGGCCTTTTTAAGGGTATGTCCTACATTGAGTGTTACAGAGCGGACAAAGTAAGGCAGTGATGCCTGCCTCCCAGAATTACAGACCAATCTGTAGTAGATTATGCATGTACATATGCAAAACAGGGAGAAATCACAGTGCGAAACTGACATCTGTTGAGGGTTGAAATTAGGTCAGGTCACTAGGTATTTTCACGTGGTATTCTTAACCTAAAATTCCTCCCAAGGCTCTAAAGTGTAGGGAATTATTCCCACTTTGCAAGTGTGGAAGTAAAAGCTTCAAAAGGTATGTGATTTGTGGAATTAACACAGATAGTAAAAGAGCCAATATTTGAAGCAATTGCTAGAAGAATAAATAGATGATAGATAGATAGATAGATAGATAACAAAATGCCTTTAATAAGCACATAAGACTTAAGGAAACATTTACAATTGAACAAAAAACATAAGTTGAATGCCTAAGTCTATAATTGTTTTTCTGTAAAAAAAAAATCCTTTCAACACGTGAAAACATGATACATAATATTCTGGAAGACAATGAAGGATGTCATTAGCAAACCAAAATGTTGAGGTATTTCTGAATGACAAAAGCCTTTGAAAGTGAAACAGAAAAATATGTTAGAAGAGATGTTTTTCTTCTTGTGGAGGGCAAGATCACAGCCAGTGGATGTGAGAGGAGAAAAGACCCCAGGAGCAATAGTCAAAGTGGTGATGTGGGACACTTAGAGGGCATACTTATTCTCCCCAGAGACATATCTCCTTGGAGACCATGACTCATGAGGGATGTAGTGATCATGCAATGAGCTGAGGAGCCTCTGGCACTCCCCCAACTTTTAGTATAGCTCTTATACCCTACTCCTAACCATCACTAGAGGCAGTCATGTATAATCAAAGCTTGTCCCTACAGTCGTGATTAAATAGGAATTCTAGGACACAAAAGACAGCAAATATAGCCCAAATGGCCAACATTTGAGGGAATTAGAACCAAGGCCAAAAGAAAATTAGTAAAAGGACTAGTAAGTGAGAAAATGAATCCGAAGTTCAAATAAGGAAATTTAAAAATAAGGATAATGCCTATCCTCAGAATTTAAATAGAATATTGTGTCATACAAGACAGCAATGCAAAAAGATCAGTGTGACACCTGAAACATAATCACATACACAAATATATGTGGGTGCACACATGCACACATACTCACAAAGCAGATGAATAAAAGAGAGTCGGACAGTGATTAATTTTAGATAGTCCTAAAACATGGCAGAAAAGGGAAAATGGTATCATCTGGGAAAGAAAAGTCAAAAGATAAGGATAGAATAAAAAATATTAACCTAAAAAATATTTAAATTGGAAAGTATACTTTCTTCACAGATTATCAAGTTATCACTTCATAGTACAAAACAGTGTTAATATAGTAAAGATCAATATCTAGATACACTGTGGTGAAATTCTGAAAAATTGAGGATAAAGAAAACAAACTTCTGAAATGATAAAAAGATCTGTTATCTATTGTAAAAATACAATTGAACAGTAACGTCAAGTATATGTGGAACTTGCTGTGTGAATTAGAATCTCATACCCAGAAATACTAGCATTAAATTAAAAAATTATTTAAACAAAAAAGTATGCATACAAGAAATCAGAAAACATCACGATTGCATTCTCTATAAAAAACTCAAAAGTTTAAGGCAGCAAAATAAAAAGTAGAAATGTAGGAAATATGAAATATCAATAAGAATAAAAACAAAAAATAGATGTACCAATATTAATATGACACAAAATGCAATTCAAGTTGAAGATATTAATAGGACCAGAGGGATTTCTTATTTATAAATTATTCAATTAACCATAAATACACAGCAGTCATGTTCATTTCTACACCTATGTAAAAACATTTTCTCTACCCATCAAACTTAAAGTATAAGTTGATAAAAAATGAAAGTACACATTTAAAACATCTATAATCATAATACTCTATATGGAAAACCCAAAAGATTCCACCAAAAAACTGCTAGAACTGATCCATGAATTCAGCAAAGTTGCAGGATATAAAATCAATGCACAGAAATTGGTTGCATTCCTATACACCAATAATGAAGCAACAGAAAGAGAAATCAAGGAATCAATCCCTTTTACAAGTGCAACAAAACCCATAAAATAGGAATAAATCTAACTAAAGAGGTGAAAAATCTATACACTGAAAACTATAGAAAGCTTATGAAAGAAATTGAAGAAGACACAGAAAAATGGAAAAATATTCCATGCTCCTGGATAGGAAGAACAAATATTGTTAAAATGTCAATAATACCCAAAGCAATCTACGGAGTCAATGCAAAAATCCCTATCAAAATAACGCCAGCATTCTTCACAGAGCTAGGACAAACAATCCTAAGATTTGTATGGAACCAGAAAAGACCCCTAATAGCCAAAGCAATATTGAAAAAGAAAACCAAAGCATGAGGCATCACAATCCCAGACATCAAGCTGTATTACAAAGCTGTAATCATCAAGACAGGATGGTACTGGCACAAAAACAGACACTCAGATCAATGGAACAGAATAGAGAACCCAGAAATGGACCCACGAATGTAGGGGAAACTAATCTTTGACGAAGCAGGAAAGAATATCCAATGAAAACAGTCTCTTCAGCAAGTGGTGATGGGAAAACTGGATAGCAACATGCAGAAAAATGAACCTGGACCACTTGCTTACACCATATACAAAAATAAACTCAAAATGGATGAAAGACCTAAATGTAAGATGGGAAGCCATTAAAATCCTCTAGGAGAAAGCAGGCAAAAACCTCTTTGATCTTGGCTGCAGCAACTTACTCAACACGTCTCCAGAGGCAAGGGAAACAAAAGCAAAAATGAACTATTGAGACCTCATGAAAATAAAAAGCTTCTGCACAGCAAAGGAAACAATCAGCAAAACTAAGGGGCAACAGACAGAATGGGAGAAAATATTTGCAGATGACATATCAGATAAAGGGTTAGTATCCAAAATCTATAAAGAACTTATCAAACTTCACACCCAAAAACCAAATAATCCAGTGAAGAAATGGGCAAAAGACATGGATAGACACTTCTCCAGAGAAGACATCTAGATGGCCAACTGACACATGAAAAAATGCTTGACATCACTCATCAGGGAAATACAAATCAAAATCACAATGAGGAACCACCTCACACTTGTCAGTATGGCTAACATTAACAACTCAGGCAACAACAGATGTTGTCGAGGATGCAGAGAAAGAGGATCTCTTTTGTACTGCTGGTGGGAATGAAAACTGGTGCAGCCACTCTGGAAAACAGTATGGAGGTTCCTCAAAAAATTAAAAATAGAACTACCCCACGACCCAGCAATTGCACTACTAGGTATTTATCCAAGGGGTACAGGTGTGCTGTTTCAAAGAGGCACATGGACCCCAATGTTTATAGCAGCACTATCAACAGTAGCCAAAGTATGGAAAGAGCCCAAATGTCCATCAATGGATGAATGGATAAAGAAGATGTGGTATATATCTACAATGGAGTATTTCTTGGCAGTCAAAAAAGAATGAAATCTTGCCATGTGGATGGAACTAGAGGGTATTATGCTAAGCAAAATTAGTCAGTCAGAGAAAGACAAATATCATATGACTCCACTCATATGAGGACTTTAAGAGACAAAACAGATGAACATAAGGGAAGGGAAGCAAAAATAATATAAAAACAGGGAGGGGGACAAAACATAAAAGAGTCTTAAATATGGAGAACAGAGGGTTACTGGAGGGGTTATAGGAAGGGGGATGAGCTAAATGGGTAAGGGGCATTAAGGAATCTACTCCTGAAATCATTGTTGCACTATATGCTAACTAACTTGGATGTAAATTAAAAAAATAAATTAAATAAAAACAGTTTTAAAGTAGAAAAAAAAAACAAATACAAATTTAAAAACACTCAAAAAAACCTATAATCATTCTGTGACATTCAATCATGAACATTAAAACTACAATAAAATAAAAACAGGTGAAGTTTTTTAATTATAATGAAAAACACAAATATCTAATTTTGTACCCAGCAAACAGAATGCTCACTTTTTCCAAACAAATTTAGACCAATTAAGCCATAAATTCATTTATTGGGATGTCTAGATGGCTCAGTCAGTTAAGCATCAGACTCTTGGTTTCAGCTCAGGTCATGATTTCATGGTTTCTGAGTTCCAGCCCCACCTTGCGCTCAGCGCTGATGGTGCAGAAACTGCTTGGGACTCTCTCTCTCTCTCTCTCTCCTGCTCTCTAACTGCCCCTCCCCTGCTCACATGCTCTGTCTCTGTTTCTCTCTCAAAATAAATAAATGAACTTAAAAAAATAAAAAAATAAAAAGTAAAAGCATAAATGCATTTATTAAAAACAAACAGACTGATGGTGGTAACATCAATGAACAGGAACTGAAGATGGAGATTTCACAGAGGGGAGACTGGGTGGGCGGTGATCTGGAAAGTTTTAGCAGACATAATGGGCTGCCTGCTTCCATGATCCCAAGCTTAGCCCGGTCAACCACGGTTCTATTTTCATGAACTGTCACACTGTTATTGAAGGACACAAGGACTTTTGATTCTACTGACGAAATTACAAAATGTGGTGTTCAGTCCAGCAAGTGAGACTGGGGGGAAGGATGGTTGGAGAAGCAGCCACCTTTGAGGGTCAGCATGAGGTACATCAGTGCTTGACCAAATTTTTCACATCATGCCCTCTTTATTTTTTATTATTTTTTTATTTTTTTAACGTTTTTTTATTTATTTTTGAGACAGGGAGAGACAGAGCATGAACAGGGGAGGGTCAGGGAGAGGGAGACCCAGAATCTGAAACAGGCTCCAGGCTCTGAGCTGTCAGCACAGAGCCGGATGCGGGGCTCAAACTCACGGACCGCGAGATCATGATCTGAGCCGAAGTTGGCTGCTTAACCAACTGAGCCACCCAGGTGCCCCGATCATGCCCTCTTTAGAAAGTAATACTTGCATGGTACACTGGTTTACAAGAGAATGCATCCCAGTTTCTCTCACCCTTTTCTGGAGAGCTTCCATGATGAGGTAAACAGCTTGGCATCTACAACAAATTCACAGAACACAGCTTGTCATGTCACATTGCTATAGGATTCAGGTTTGGACTATTCAGAAGAGAAGGGCTTAAGAACAGATTTCTAACTCAGGCATACCAGAAAGAAAATAACACGCTAATTATGTAGATGTAGGGTATTTTAAAAATCTAGAATACTGTGTGTGTGTGTATGAGTGAAAGAGAGAAAAAGAGATGTCTACCTAGTATATTTGCCCTTTTGGTGTCCATTTACAAAGCATGTATTAGCAAATTACTAATTCCCCTAAGGTAATCTAAAAGCTCAAAGTGTTCTTACATTTTTATAGTAATGTGCGATGTTGAAAGCTTGTTAGAATTGCTCTGTTTGCTTAAATTATAGTAGAATGCTTGGAATATTAACACCAAAGCCCTTCAGACTTCCTTTTGCAGGAACACTATCCATAGTTGACTAAATAATTTTCTTCACTAGTTATTTATTTAAAAATTTGGGGTATATTACTTAGGCTTAATTGAATTTTGTTTTACAGGTATTTCCACTATCATTCTGTGAAGTCAATTCTGAACTGATGAATGCTTTTGCTCATTATAATTATAATATATGAACTGTTTGGCAGAAGTGTAGCGGGGCATGAAAATCATTCGTTGAATGTAGAACACTGGGTAGCAATTTTATAATGTTTATAGAGGCATATAGACTGTTTCTTACATGGTCGTGCGTGCACACACACACACACACACACCCCTTTAGCTTACCTTATCTACAAGGGAATTGGATGCAGAAGCAATCTGGAGTACTAGAAGGTCATGGATTTAGAGTCAGCTCATCCTCAGATTCTTTCCCCACATGATCTTAGCACTTGCTTTTTCTATTATGGAATATATTCATGGAATTTACCTTATAGGGGCATTGTGGGTGATATAACACGTGTATAAACATTTGTAGGACAAATTTTATACTTGATGCTCAAAATTAGATGCCTGACACCATGGTATAATATATATTCAATATTAACACATAATACGGACTCTTTCTTTACTATACTATAGGCATTATTAAGGTTTTAACCCATAACCTCTAGCAATTCTAGTTGGGGGTTATTAAAATTATTTCCATCTTATAGAAGAGATCACTGAGGCATAGAGGTTAAATGACTTGTTTAGAGTTACATGGTGTGACAAAGAATGCTAGGTGATCACTAATAGTGTCCCAAGCATCCTTAAGTTGGTCTTAGTGTGATTGATGCTTCCCAATTTAGATGCCCCATACAGAATAACTAACCAAGTATGATGGCAAGAGCCTTTTCTACTATGCCTTCAAAACCAATTTGGTAAATAAATACCTCCTCCTTCTTTTTACAAACCACTCTGCCACTCTTGTTCTGTTTCCACTTCTAGGAAACCATATTAAAATGGTTACTTGTTCTCCTTTGTCCCAGGGCCCTTGAAAAATATTGAATGTTTTTAATTCACTTCATTCTATGGGATATGGCCTGTCTTTCACGGACTATTTTGAAAAGTCACTCTCTGTTCATGAAAGCATTGTGTTCACCATTACATGCACCAATCTCTCATTTACGTAACTTTTCAATTTCAGTGACCTGAACTGCTCCACTAATTAAATATCAGATTCAAACATCCCACTTTCCCCTACTACCTCATATCATTCCAGGTACTTTATTCCATCACCTCCACTCCTTTCTAAGCCTCATTAACATGTCAAATTTCATGAACTTTACATCACAATGATTCTCAATCCTGACACATATTACAGTTATCAGTAAAAATGTTCCCTTTTAATGCATTTGCCTCAGTCCAGTCTTCAGGGATTCTGATTCAGTTGATTTGGTAAGAGTTTTGAGTATCCACATGTCGTAAAAATCTCCTCCTGTGTTTCTAATGTGCAGCCATTATTATGCCCCACTGCTCCAACATTGTCTCAATTAATCTTTTTCTTAATTTATTGGAAGAATTCCATTCAGTATAGGTTCATCTCTTCACCATCTTTTGTCAATAGTCTTAACCTCTTGCCTTTTTCTTTTGACCATAAGTTTATCCAACCATAATTAGGCTTTCGCTTCGGCATTTCATTTCTTCTATGTTACTGTCCCATTTCTGATTTCCCCAGGGGCTTCTCCATTCTCTCTTTTGTCTCCTGGTCTCTCCTTCTCAACACCAAAAAATTCCTCTTCCCTCTTTATCGGGCTACATCCTGTGAAGAGAAATTTTGATATGAATTCACTGCTATCTAGATATAGAAACCTTCGAATAGTTTAAGCTTTGTAGCATTTGCTTTTTAACCCAGGATATCACAAAGTCCATTACGCTCAAATGGGTTTTATGAATTATCAAATGTGAAATATACTATTTAGCATTTCTAAAACTGATTGGTCTGTGCAATTCTTTCGACCTATTTTTTTCCTTTGAGAATTAAATAAGGAAGAAAAAGGAAGAAGGACGAAGGAAGAAGAAGAAGAAGAAGAAGAAGAAGAAGAAGAAAGAGAAGGAGGCGGAGGAGGTGGGGAAGGAGGGGGGGAGGAAGAGTAACAGAGGGGGAGGAGGAGAGGGGAGCGGAGGGGAAGGGCGAGAGGGAGAAGGAGGGGATGGGGGAAGAGGAGAAAAATAAAGAAAGAAAGAGAGTAATTGCTAGAACACTGAATAAAAGTATGATTATAAAATGCTCTCCCAATTCATTCAGGATCATGGTTGCTAGTCTTTAGGTCTGAGTGTTTCATCAGATGCCCTATCCTAATGTCTGGCATCCAAAATTCTAAACTGTAGACACCATAAATGTTAGGTGGAAACATTAAAATTCTGTAAGTATCACATCAGAGTTGTAAAGTGAATGCCTCCAAGCAGGTATCTTTGTGGTAAAAGGGTATGGTAGCCTCCACCTTGAAGACTTTCATTAGAAAACCAAGGGAACTGAGAATGGGCCATTAGGCTTTATAGAGTGTACTTCAGAATTTAAAAGAAGGTTCTGGTAGACTTAAGATCACTTTCCTCACCCCCACCCCCACCCCCACCTAAGAATCCATCCACTCTGATTGTATCTGAGCAGCTAGATAAATCTGCCTAGTATTTTAATGTGTCCAAGATGATTTCTGTGTAGATATGTAGGGTGCTTTGGGAGAGCATGACAGAGATTTGAGACTGATGATTTCCTCCAGAGAATCAGATCCGCCAGCAAGGGCTTATATTCCCCACAGCATAGGAAAATGTGTATCACTTTGTAGCTACATTAAAGTTTCATGAAGAAGAAGATTAAAAAGATTTTAAAAAATTTTTTTAACATTTATTTATTTTTGAGACAGAGAGAGACAGAACATGAACGGGGGAGGGTCAGAGAGAGGGAGACACAGGATCCGAAACAGGCTCCAGGCTCTGAGCTGTCAGCCCAGAGCCCAGTGCGGGGCTCCAACTCACGGGACCGCGAGATCAGGACCTAAGCCGAAGTCGGCCGCTTAACCGACTGAGCCACCCAGGCACCCCTAAAAAGATTTTTTTAATGTCCAAAGGCGGAGAAAAGGAAGTGCCTGTCTAGCAGGAAACCAAAATATTTCAGGGGTGTTTCAAGGGTGATGGACAGATGGTGAGAGCTTAGTATTGGTATTAGGGAATAATGGATGATACAATTGCGAGGGTACCTTCAAACCAAATTCAGAGGGCATGTATGTTAGATTAAAGGAAGGTTTCTCAACTTTGATAGTTGTGACATTTTGCATCAGATAATTATTTGTTTTGGGGTTGTCCTGTGCATTGTGGGATGGTTAGCAGCATCCTTGACTTCCACCCACTAGAGGTCAGTAGCACCTCTGCCCTCAGCTGTAATAACTAAAAATGCTTCCAGACATTGTCAAAGGTCCTAGGGAGAGGGCTGAGGGGCCACATCTCCCTGGCGGAGAACCACTGGACTAAGGAAGGCTTTTGATTCAGGAAAATTGTGTTTTATGAGGGTTATTCTGGTGACATGCAAAATATATTGCAAATGAGAGAGACCAATTTGGGTACTGAGCTGCAATAAAGCAGAGCACCAGAATGAGTGGTGGCGGTGGAATAATCACAAAAAGATGTTAGTGAGAAGAAAGGAATTAAGTAAGCCAGGGCCAACAGAATGATGACTGAGCTTGAGGAAAAGGAAGAAAAAAATGTCAATCGTTTCAATGACTTGAGTGGTAGAGTGAATACTATTTTATTCTCATTCCTTTCACTCTTGGAGCCAGAATTTGTTGTCATCTCTTCCCCTCCATCTCCATGCAAAGACACATTGAATGTTTGTTCTTGATATGATGGAGAGAAGAAATTGGCAATAAGCTGATGGAGATTTGGAAATCACCAAGCCATAGGTGAAAGACAGAAAACCACTTTGGTACAATTACATGTATAGAGCGCTTGATGAAATGATGTGATCTTCTGCAAAGAGAATGAAGGTGGAAAAATTAAGGAAGATTATAAAATGTCATAGGTAAAGCCTTCCATGTAGAGCAGAGAAAGAAGGCAAGGGGCAGTGGGGAGAAAATGTCAGGAGTATAAACAGATTCCAGGTCAAGGGCAAAAGAAAAAAAAACTTTCAACAAGGGTTAAATCAACTCTAATGTTTTGACGAGTTAAAGATCAGATCTAGCAGGAGACCAACAGATTTGTGTGAATAAAATATATGGGTCATTCACGGCATGGTGGTTCAGGCAAGAATCAGGTGGGTGTGAGTGATGGAATGATGGGTGATTATAGAGAGCCAGGGAATGAGTACCACCAACATTTTGCTAGAATAAGAAAAATGAAGACAATGAATGCTATCCTGGGAAGACATGAAGATTTGTTGAACAAATCATGAAATTAAGAGATATCTATGCCCATAGGAGGATGAATAAAGGGAAGGAAAAAGAACAATTGAAAATGTAAAACATGAACTCTAAATGTTCTAGATGTTGGTTGGAAAATTGACTGGTCTCTGTGTTTGTGTAGATATTCATAAATGAACTGCTTTCTACATGAGAGTCTTTGAGCTCTGCTCTGTTAAAATAATTAAACAAAAATTGACATAATTGGGTATTGCACCTGTTTGTGCCCAAAAGAAAGCTAAAATCCTCTAAAGCCTGTCATTTTTCAGGAATTAAAAAATATATACTTACAAAAGGGAAAAGAAATAAACCATGTTCTCTAAATGTCAAAATCATGAACAGAAGCATATCCACAAGAATCAATAGCACTGTTGTATTTATAGCCTGTGCTCTCATATGAAGAAACAGGTGGCAGGTTTATAGTGAACTTCATGCTTAGGCCATTTGTTACTTATCAGACTTTTGCTGTATTTTTGCAAGAGGCTTCAAATTGTCTCAGCCAAGATTGTTAAACATAGAGGCTAAGACATTAAAGGTGTGTGGGCCGTGTCTTCAATTTGTTTCAGAAACGCAAAATAACAGGAATAACCTATTTACTGGCTTGAAAACAAAATGCTCTAGTCATTTCTACTTTATTTTTATTTTGGTTTAGACATCAAAATATGAACTGACATTAGGAATGCAAAGCCTCAACCCTGTCTGTCTCTACGTTGCTGAATTGCATGCTGCCTGTCCCAAATTCCCAGTTTCTATTAAGCTGGGGAAGGTATAATATTTAAATAAATACTGGGATTTGCTCTTGGGGTGAATTTCAGACACTATGCATACCATTCATTTAATGTCCTACTTCATGTCTAGGGTGCAAACCTAAAGCAGTTACCTAATAATGTGGAATAATACAGTGTTGTTTTTGCATGTAGGGTCACAATTCTTTCTATTATTATTTAAAGTTAAACTTGCATACTTGATTATTCAACAAGTGTACCATTGTCTTAAAAATGTTGTATGTCATCAACATTTCATACTATAGGTATTGATGAATTTCATCTCTGCCCCCACTTGCTACAAGTTAAAAGCAGACCATGGACGCTGTTAACTAATTGCAAACTCACGTGCCATTCCTACCTGGTTGTCTTCACTATTGACATTGGAGAAAGACTTTGGAATGCTGTCGCTGTGCAGGGCTTGTACTAGAGACTGGGGACAAACACAGGAATGAGAAATACTTCCTGCTCTCTATGGCTCACGACAGGGATAGTCACTGTAGAAGATGAACACAGTGGGGGAGTGGGGAGGAATGCAGAAAACCTTCAAGAGGGAAGGAGAGCCATGAATGGTACTTTGAAATATGCTAGCTCGTCAGGCAGGTTAAGGTGATTGCACATCCAGGAAGTTAAAACAGCATGCACGTAAGTCCAGACTCTGACAGTTCATGATGTGTCAAGGAGACTGAAAGCCTTCAGAATAGCCAAAGCTTAAAGAACACAGCTCCATGATTAGGAGTAGCAATATGGGGAAGGTGTAATGAGAAGAATGTTCTGGAAATTGAATTTGCCTACAAATAGACTACTAATAATTCTTTCTTCTTTCTTTCTTTTGTTCTTTCTTTCTTTCTTTCTTTCCTTCATTTTTTTGCATACTTTAATCTCAGAAGAAAATAAATAACACCAAAAACAAACAGAAACCCCACAATACACATCCAAACCCAATGTCAAATGAGGGAAGGGTTAGGGCTTGAAGCTCTTATATCCTGCCTTAGGCAGAAAGACAGGAGAAAAAAACAGCCACTAGACATCAGCAGAGGGAACCAGCTGAGCCAGAGCCACTCACGGTTGCTGGGAAAACCAAGGAAACACGAGGGCACCAGGTCTGCAGGTGTAACTCCTCATCGTCTTCTTCCATATGAGAGGCGTCCTCCTCAGCCTCAAGGGACATCAGAGGAACTGGACACTGCGGGGTTCCCTCATCTTTATGGGTGCACAAGCCTAGCAGAGTTGTGTGATAGATATGGTTGGAGGGAGTCTGGGGATCCTCAAGTGAGAAGCCAGAAGAGAGCAGTGCAGTTTCAAACAGCAGTACTTCCAGATCCCCCACAGTTCTGTCATCCTTGCCCCGCCTCTGCCTTCTGTCACGAGCCTCCATGATGGGACCATCAGGGTGGATCTCCTGGTGCCTTGGGCCATCATATAGCCCATTCCGCACTAGTAAAAATTACTGAGAATGGCACTGGTTCTGACAGACAATATAAGAGAGAGAACAAAGGTTCACAGGCCTCTCCAGAATCAGCCCCTGGTGGCTGCCCCTAAAAACAGAATTTTACAAAAAAAACAAAACAAACAAACAAACAAAACAACATGCAAGAACTGAACGAGCTAGATCCAAAAGATCCATGCACCCGCAATTGTTTCCTGAGGTGATGGGAGTCAGGCAAGTGTGCTTAGCCAAGAAGAGACATTGGCTTTGCAATCCAGTAGGAGCCTCTGGGGACTCAGCCCAAGTCAAGCTTGGAGTGGTCCAGGGTTAGAGCAGGGACCCTTTGTTGAGTATTTTTTTTTAGAATTAATGGATACAAAGATACTACTAAAATGAGGGCATGGAAGTCCTGGCTGTATAACAAGCTGGCATTTAATCTGTCTGCCATTGATCATGGTTTAATCATTTCTGTATTCAGGCAGCATCTTGTAATGAAGTCAGACAGGTCAGATTCAGATTACACTGCAGCCCTGTCACCAGCCACTTGACATGGGGCAAATTCTAGGACCTGCTTCCCTCCCTCCCTCCTTCCCTCTCTTCCTTTCTCCCATATTGAAAATTCTATTCTTAGGCATCTTTGATATCATTTGGTTTATTTTTCCAGCTATGCATGCAGATAGATTAAAGGGATCAATTCTATTAAAATTGCTATTAAAACCAAAAGACCCCCCCCCACTTTGCTCGTGCCAATTCCCATTTCTCCAAGCAAAAAAATTAACATTATTTTAGCTGACTCTTCTGGTTTTTATTTCTAAACACCTTGCTGAAATGTATCATTCTTAATTTTCATTTCAAACTGTTTTCTAGTGGCATCCCTCCATAAAACATGAGGATTTAGTCTTCTGTCACCTGGCGCTCTGCCTCTACGACATGCACACACACACACAAACACACACACCTACCCTTCTTCCACCTCCTCCATTTTGCCAAAACAGTTGGATCATAATTAAATAAAAAAATCAGTAATTGAGTTTTTTGATACTATGGCATATCTCAAAGCACATATTTGCACATGTTATGACATGTTTACTTGTCCTTTCCTGTATCATTTCTCACTTTCCTGGATTTGGGGTTTGATTATTGTTGCTCTCTAGTTTCCATTTGCCTAGATTTTTGTAAACTTTACAGGCAGTTCAACCTTAAAACACCTCTCTTATGTAATTCTGTCCATTTGTTTAATCATATTTGATGCTATGCTGCTTTTATCTTTTTGAATGAATGACTCCTGAGTCCTCCAGTAGACTTCGGTCTAGACTGGAAGCCTTAAGCATAACACAGAGCCATCCTCCTAGGCAGCACTGTCCAACTGAAATAGAATGGGAGCTACACACACAAGTTCAAAGTTCTAGTGGCCACATATATAAACGTAAAACAGGCAAATTTAATTTTCCTAATATATCCTACGTAACCTACAATATCCAAAATGAACACTTCAGTATATAATCAGTATAAAAATTTGAGACATGATATATTTCATTTAAATGTGTGCTACATTTTGAAACCCATAGCATAGTTTATACTAAGAGGAGGGGTCAACACACCTGTTGGCCAAATTTTGTTTCTGCCTGAGTTTGTAAATAAAGTCTTATTGGAACAAGGTCTCCACTATTTGTTATTTACCATCAGTGGCTGTTTCTTATTACTATGGCAGAATTGCTTGGCCTGCAAAGCCTAAAATACTTATGATCTGACCTTTACAGAAAAAGTTTGCTAACCCCTGTCTTAGGGCACATCTCATTTTGGCCCAACATATTTCAAGTGCTCAGTCCCCATATGTGGTATGTTAAAAATCCCTTCAACATAAAGGCGGTGATTTCACTTTTCTCTCTTGCCTTATAGTCCTCTATTCTATTCTCTTCCTGCCTCAACCCGCATTTTTATCCCATATTTTGGCAAATAGAGAATATATTCTGGTATATTTCTGAAAAAAGGTACATGGAAAGTGAACACTTATGGACTTTCACCTGCTTACTGTGCCTTCAAAATAAATTGGTACACTGGTTAGTTAACAATTCTAGATTAAATCTCTTTTTCTCTCTCCCTTTCTCTGCCCCTCCCCTGCGCTCGCTCTCTCTCTCTCTCTCTCTCTTTCTTTCACTTTCTCTCTTTCAAAATAAATAAATAAACTTTTTTAAAAAGGGGGGAGGTGCTGGGTGGCTCAGCTGGTTAAGAGTCCAACTCTGGAATTTGGATCAGGTCATAATCTCACAGTGTGTGAGTTCAAGCCTTGCGTCTGGCTCTGTGCTGACAGTGCAGAGCCTACTTAGGATTCTCTCTCTCTCTCTCTCTCTCTCTCTGCCCCTCCCCTGCTTTCTCTCTCTCAAAATAAATGAGTTAAAAAAACTTTAAAAAATAAAACAATAATAAAAAAGGAATTTTAAATTGGGCAGTATTTGTCCTAAGCTTCAAATGTAGCTTCTTTCTTTCTTTCTTCTTTCTTTCTTTCTTTCTTTCTTTCTTTCTTTCCTTCTTTCTTTCTTTCTTCATTCATTCATTTATTAATTAATTTATTTATTTTAGAAACAGCAGTGAAAGAGAGTGGCAGAGGGAGAAAGAAAGAGATCTCAAGCAGACTCCACACTCAATGCAGAGCCCAACATAGGGCTAAATACTGCAACCCTGGGATCATGACTCAAGCCAAAATCAGGAGTCATATGCTCAACCAACTGAGCCACCCAGATGCTCTGTAGCTTCTTGATTTTTTATCATTCAGAGCTGATGTTGAAAATCTGGCATCCCTTTCTATTTGCTGATATTTTTATATGAGACTCTGTGTGTGCACATGTGTGTATGTGTGTGTGTGTGTGTGTGTGTGTGTGTGTGTCTGTCGGTCTGCCTGTCTGTCTGTCTGTCTGGAAGCTTATATTGAGAGTTTTTATAATGTTTCATTTGATTTCCTATTTGCAAGTATCCGTTTAAATTTCTCCCTTTAGCATCACTACCTTTACCTATGCCTGATGTCCCCAAGGCCAGAAACTCTCTTTTGTCTTCTCTAGAGGGTGAATATTTCCTCTTTCTCTTATGAAGCAGTTGTCCAACTTGGAAGACTGAGAGAGAGGGAATAATGCCTTTAGTTATAAGAAGTTATACTGTTCTTAGCCCTACCTTCATCCTTGTTATTATGAACAACAGCTAGTACTGGGTTATGGATATTTTGGATTTTTTTACCTTCTTTCCTTCATTTCTTTCTTCCTTCCTTCCTCCCTCCCTCCCTTTGAATATAATTATCATGAGATTTGGGGATAGAATATGCTTAATCTACCTATTTTATTTTATTTTTTAATGTTTATTTATTTTTGAGAGAGAGAGAGAGAGAGTGAGCAGGGGAGAGGCAGAGACAGAGAGGGAGACACAGAATCCGAAGCAGGCTCCTGGCTGTGAGCTGTCAGCACAGAGCCTGACTTGGGGCTTGAACCCATGAACTGTGCATTCATGACCTGAGCTGAAGTCGGACGCTTAACCCACTGAGCCACCCAGGCTCCCCTAATTTACCAATTTAACTAATAAATCTTCCAATTGTTTTTAAACCCTAATATTCTCATCTTTTAAGTAGAAATAATAGTATCTACCTTACACAGTTGTTATGAAGATTAGATATGGTATTTTCCTGGAACGATATCTGACATCTACAAACTCCATAAAAAAAACATAAAAATAAATTGAACAACTGTGTTGAACATCTTAAGGATAAGACACAGTAGAAACAGAACCAGATAATGTCAAACAGAAAGAAGTATTATAGATTGTAACACTCAACCTTCTTTTTCACAACTGAACTACAGATTCAATTGTAATATGCTTGTACTTTCTAATCTCAGTACTTTATAAAACTGTTCTCTGCTATTAATAGTTTATACTATGATGTATCGACTGATAGAACTCAAGAAAGAAAAGCAAAAAGTTTTGTGAAGCTAGTAAATTTTTAAATAACTTTGGATTCTTTCAATTAGCCTGTAATCTTATGTTCGCACAAAATTCCAATGTTGATTCCTTCTCAAGATGTTTAGTATCAAGCATATTCACTCTTTTCCAGTTCTCTGTCTCAGGTACCAGAATGGGGAAAAAGACAGAGCAGACATGCAAGGCTATGCCACTACAAGCAGGCCTGTTAAGGCTGTTCTGCAGTGAACAGTCCAAAACAAGTATGGATTCAAAAACCAGAACATGTGGTATGATTGAAAAATGCACTAGAAAGATGAAGAAACTGTTGATCCATTGGAAGGGCCAACCAGCAGTGCTGAGCAGTCAAGTAGCCAAGGAGAAGTGGAGGTTCAAACAAAGATGGCAGAAACAGAATTGACATTGATAACTAGCAGCTAGATTCAAGACAAGTTCCACTCATCCTGCCGTGGATTGTCCTGCTTTACTGATACACAGCAGAACCATAATTTACCCTCACATTCCCCCACTGTCCACTGAACAAAATCTAAAAGATATTGCATTGATTCTTCTGTTCAAAGTCTTGTTGGGGCTCCTGGGTGGCTCAGTCAGTTAAATGTTCAACTCTTGATTTTGGCTCAGGTCATGATTTCCTAGTTCATGAGACTGAGCCCCACACTGGGCTCTGCACTGTCAGAGCCCTGCTTGGAACTCTCTCCCTCTCTCTCTGCCCCTCCCCTTCTCTCTCTCTCTCTCTCTCTCTCTTTCAAAATAAATAAATGAACAATTTTTTAAAATTTTGCTAAAAATTCTTAAAGTTTTATTCTCAGTTCTTTCCCTTTAGACCAGCTCCATAAAAAAAAAAAATTACAATGTTTATTTGTTTTTGAGAGACAGAGACAGAGCACGAATGGGGAGGGAGCAGAAAGAGAGGGAGACACAGAATCCAAAGCAGGCTGCAGGCTCTGAGGTGTCAGCACAGAGCTCAACGTGGGGCTTGAACTCACAAACCAGGAGATCATGACCTGATCCGAAGTCAGTGCTTAACCAACTGAGCCACCTGGGCACCCCAGACCAGCTCCATTTTAGGGGAGATGCTACTAAACCTTTCTGACTGGCCTCTCTTCGCTATAAACCATCAGGTTAATTTTGTAAACACTGCTTTACTATGACATATAGTAAATAAACTCCCAGGGATAACTTACTATCAGAAAAAGTTTAAACTCAATCTCACATAGAGTTTCTTGGTATTTTTAGGTAATCAAGAGCCTGTTTCAATATTTTAAACAAACAAGCAAAACTTCACAGATGTTAATAGATGATTTTTGGATTATACTGAAAGTCAGTTCAGTGTAATAGTTAAGAATACGTTTCCAGAAATTGATGTCTTATATTTGGATCTCTTTCTACCATTCACTAGCTATATATCCATCGACCAGTCACTTAATTCTGCTATACTGTGATCTCTTAATCTCTAAAACAGAAATCCTAATCTCTAAAAGTTCTCAAAACAGAACTTACTTCGTAGGATCGTTTTAAAAATTTAAATGAAACATAAAAAAAAAGACATCTAAATGCTGCTAACTCATTTCAAATGATCAATATATATTAACAATTACTATTAATTGAGAAAACATGCACTAACATGAAGACAGAATATACACTTGTATTTTGTTTACCATAGATGTATCTGCGTAAAATTAAAAGAAGGAAACAATAGTTAATGAGCATATGAGATATTTGAACAGCCTGCAAATCATGTTTGTTGCACATCTGGATGCGGAGATTGATTTCAATATTTTTTTGGTCCCTTGGGCTTTAGAACACACATATCTAGCATGATTATATTCACAAACTTTTAATTTGTTGATCTGATTACTTTTGGAATCACTATTTTAAAATCATTTTGGACTTATCATAAAAGCTTGTAGTGCTCTCTCACCATGAAAATGCAGAAACATGAAGATATACAAAATTAGGTGCTCTGGGGCTTTCACTTAAGTGAGTTAGTAGAGAGGTAGCATTTGAAGCAATGTCTGGAACACAGTAAAGGCATTAAATCTTATACATTAATTACCATTTCATGTTTAAGAGACCATGTAAAGGCATTTCTGCTACACCCTGCTCATTAAAAAAAAAAAAATCCAAAACAATTAGAAATATAAAACAAAGGTTGAAACTTCGATGAAACTAGAAATTACACATAAAGTCTTGATAATTTTCCAGAAGGAGCTAGCTACCAAATACACTGACAGTTACATAAAAGAGGGGAATGGGGTGGAGGGGACGGACAAAAAGGGGTGAAGAGGAGTGGACGGTACAGGAGGGAATAAGTCATGGGGATGAAAGTCACAGCTTAGGGAGTATAGTCAATGGAATCGTGACGGCATTGCATGGGAACAGATGGCAGCGACACTTGTGGTGAGCACAGAATAATGCATAGAGTTGTTGGATCCCTATTTTGTACACTTGACACTAATGGAACATTGTGTGTGTGAATAAATAATTCCATCCTAAGCTAGAAAATATTTTGAACTCAATGGAAACTGAAATTGGACATAACAACCTTCACAGATTGCAGGCCAAGTGCTACTTAGAGGAACATTTATATTTCAAATGTTTATAGAGGAAAAAAGAAAGGATTTAAAACTAAGCTGTCACCAGAAGTAGAGAAACACGAGAATACTGAAATCAGAGCAAGCAAAAGAAAGAAAATAACAAAAATTAGAGCAGGAATAAATGGAAAAAAGTAGAGAAAGTCAACAAAACTGTACATTGCATTTTTGCAAGTATCAACAGCGTTATAAACCTATAGCTAGTTGAGGGGTCAGCCAACTCTGGCCCATCTGGTTTAAGACTTTTTCTACACTAGTGTTTTATTGGAAACATCAGTTCCTATTTATGTATCTATGGCTGCTTTCATTCTAAAATAACATGGTTAACTGGTTGCAATTGAGACTATATGGTTCGTCTGTAAGTCCTAAAACATTTATTACCTATTTATTTACAGAAAGAGTATGCTAACTCCTGATTTGTACTGAACCAGAAAAAAAAAAAAGACACAAGTTATAAAAATGAAGAATGAAAAAGTTAATGTAATTACCAACAGTTCGGAATATGGAATACGGGGAAAATATGCCAACAAATAAGACAATTTAGATGAATTGATAAATCATAGGGAAAAAAATTGCCAAAACTGACTCAAGACTATAGGAAAAATAGAAAAACAAAACAAACAAACAAAAAAAACCAAGAAGAAAAACAAAGAAAACAAATAGAATGAATGATTATATTAAAAACATTTCCCCAAAGAGAAAATCTAGACCCAGATTTCTTCAATGATAAATTCTGCCAGTTATTTAAAGAATAAATACCACTCTCATAAACATGTTCAATGAACTGAGAATGAGAGAACATTTCCCAACTTACTGGTGAGCCCAGTGTTACCCAGATATCAAAGCCAGACAAAGAGATAACAGCAAATGGACACTACAGACTAACATCCCTCGTGAACACATATATAACAATCCTTAACATAACAGTAGAAAACTGAATATAGCAACACACACAAAAAAAGTTTACACCATGACCAAGAAAGTTTAAGATTTATCCTAGGAATGAGAAGTTAGCTTAACAATTGAAAATCAATTAATGTAATACATAAAGTTAATATAATGAAGGAAACACACACACACACACACACACACACACACACATCAGTGTCTCAACTGATGCAGAAAAAAACTGACAGTAGTTCATACAAATTGATGATAAAAGTCTTAAACTAGGAATGTAAAGAAACTTCTACCTGCCAAAGTGTTATGTTATTATAACATCATATGTACTGATAAAAGACTGCTCTTATTACTTTTAATTAACACTGTACTGGAAGTTCTAGGCACCAAAATAACATAGAAGGGAACAGAAGTGGAGTGGAGGGGAGGGGAGGGAAGGCAAGGGAAGGCAAGGGAAGACAAGGGAGGAGGAAAAAAGGAAATGTATCAATATGGGAAAGGAAAAAAGAATACTAAAAAATGCTAGAAAAAAATTTTTTTAAAAGTTTATTTAGTGGCAGGATATAGGATCAATATAAAAAATAAAATAAACTGTATTTCTATACACTATCAATGAACAATCTAAAAACAAATTTAAGAAAACAATTACATTCACAATATACTCCAAGAAGAATAAAATTCTTAGGAATAAATTTAACAAAAGAAACGTTAAAATTTATAAATTGAAAACTACAAAACGTTGCTGAGAGAAATTTAAAATAATTTCTGAGTAAATGAAAAATATTTCACATTTATAGGTCAGGAGGCTAAAAATTCCCAAATCAGCAATTCTGTGCAAAACGGTCTACAAATTCAATGCACTACACATCAAAATGATATTTTTTTTGTAAAAATTGACAAAATGCTCCTAAAATATATGAAACAATAATGTCACTAAAAAGAGCCGAACAGTTTTGAAAAAGTAAAGCAAATTTGGAGTTACACTAAATTATTTTAAGTAATTAAAAACACATTGTATTCAGGACAATGTGATCGTGGTTAATAGGTTTAGACAGGTCAATGGGACAGAATTGAGACTCTGGAATTGAACTCTTATGTTTAACAGTTAATTTTGGACACAGGTGCCAAGACAATTCAATAGGAAAAGAACAGTATACATAGCAGATGGTGTTGGGATAATTACATACACATGTAAAAACATCCCCTTAGATTTTGATGCCACCAATTAACCTAACATGTAAAATAGGCCAGCAAAAATATAAAATTTGTAGAGAGATAATGTTCTGACCTTGGGTTTGACAAAGATTTCATAGATAAAACACTAAGCGCATTATTTATAAATGGAAAAAAAATCAGTCGATTGGACTACATCATAATGAAAAAAAATATGTGATTCAAAAGACACCATGAAGAAAATGAAAAGACAAACCATGGTCTCCTAGGACTGGAGGAATAATTTTGTTTTCAAATTATATGTTTGCCTTGTATCCAGAATATATAAAAACATACAATTCAATAATAATAAAATAGCCCAGTTAAAAAATGAACACAAATTTTGAATAGACATTTCACCAATGTAGATACATAGATGCCCCATGAGCGCATGAAATTATGTCCCAAATCAATATTAATTAGAGAAGTGTTAATTAAA
This sequence comes from Prionailurus viverrinus, assembly GCF_022837055.1. Lineage (NCBI taxonomy): Eukaryota > Metazoa > Chordata > Mammalia > Carnivora > Felidae > Prionailurus > Prionailurus viverrinus. The sequence continues at coordinate 103,616,022 of NC_062568.1, read as the reverse complement.
ACTGCAATAAGTGACCACTGTATGTCAATGATAATGACTATAATCAGACAGATGGAAAGTACAAAGTGTTGATAAGAATGTGGGGAAATTGGTTCCCTCATTCATTGCTGGTAGGAATGTAAAATGGTATAGCCACACTGGAAAACATTTGACGAGTTTTAAAAACCCCAAATATGAATTTTCCAAATGGCCCATCAATTCTATTTTAGGAATTTATTCGAGGGGGAAGGGGAATATATATGTCCACACAAAGGCACGTTGATGTATTTCATAACAACATTATTTATAGTAATCAATAACTAGAAAACATTACAGCAGCTGTCAGAGCGTAAACGGATGTGTATTTGTACAATGGAATATTATTCAGCAATAAAAATGAACCAAGTTCTTACATATGCCATACATAGATGCATTTCAAAAATATCATAAATGCAAAAATCTAGGCACAAAATAGGTGACAGGAAGCTTTAAGTGATATGGAATCATTACTTATATGCATCGTGGGAGTTTATCATTGTCCAATGTATTCTTCAATACATTATTTTGTTATTAAGTACTTTAAAATATTTTAAATAATACAAACAATTTTTAAATTTAGGAATGAATTTAATGAGCAATATATTAGAGTTATATGAATGAACCCTTAAATCTGAGGACCAAACCCTCTAATCTGAGGACCAAAAGAAAGAAAAAAAAAGGACAATAAGCCATACTATTTCTTTACATAAGAAAATAATACCCTATTCTCCAATATTCCCTAAATTCATCCATAAATGTAATAAATTCCTAGTTAAATTTACAAGTGGAACTTGAAAGAACTAAACTATTCTTAATTAATACAAATTTTTAAAAAAAGCTCAGCACCTTAATAGCCAGAAACATTCTGAATTAAAGAGTTGTGAGCAGAAATTAGCCGTAGCTAATACCAAAACCAATTACACAGCTACAGCAATTAAAAGTAGGATGCTAATGTAGAAATAAATAAAACATCAGAGTAACAAAATGGAAAGTCCAGAAATATAACTTAATAAATATAGAAATTTAGTGTATGAAAAGGGTAATGAAATGTTAGTGACTTAAAAATGCTTTATTAAATAAACGATTTTGAAACACTGAGCAGATATCCAGAAAATAAACATATAGCAAATTAATTCCAGATGGAACAAACATTTAAATGTGAAAAATAAAATCATAAAATATTTTGGGTAAAAATATTTTTATGAGTTAGCATGAAGCCCTTTCAAACTATGACAGATTTACAAAATTAATGAAGTTTTATCAATTCGAAGCTTAAAAAGGATTCCACATATTTAAGAAACTCAGAGCCAAAAGACAAATTAAAAGTTAAAGAATACCTTTCCAATACATAGTATGGACAGCAGATAACATTTTTATTTTTTTACTGTTGTTTTAAAGATTATTTATTTATTTATTTATTTTTGAGAGAGAGGACGTGCGAGGGGGGGAAGGGGCAGAGAGAGAACGAGAGAGAAAGAATCCCAAGCAGGCTCCGTGCTGTCAGCACAGACTCAATGCCAGGATTGAACTCACAAACCATGAGATCCTGACCTAAGCCCAAATCAAGAGTTGGACTTTTAACCAACCGAGCCCCCCCCGCCACACCCCAGATAACATTTTTAATAAGTAAACAGCCCTAAGAGTTATTAGAGCAATTTAATGAATCCCCTCAGAAAATGGTAAAGGATGTGAACAAACAGCTCAGGGAATCAAATACAAATGGCTCTTGGTGGCTGAAAAGATGTAGAACTTAACTCAAAATCAGAAATGTTCAAATTCAAATTGTAATGGGATTCAGGATCACTTAGAGTGGTAACTTTCAAACAAGTTCGTGACACACTTCATGGTTTGATGAACAGAAATTATCCTACTTTTCTGGGTGAAGTATAAAACAATAATTCTTGGGACAATTTAGCAACCTTTCTCAACCTTTAAAATGCACATCAGCTTTGGCATGCACTTCAATTTCTATGTATGGTTCCTGCAAATACATGCAAATTGACAAAGGGACAGGTCTCATGTGGAGTCTGCGTGTACATTACCAAAAATGAAAACAATCTAAATGTTCATCAGTAGAGTACTGGTTAAAGATGTTATGGTGAGGGACACCTGGGTGGCTCAGTAGGTTAAGTATCTGACTCTGGCTTTTGGCTCAGGTCACGATCTCATGATTTGTTACTTCAAGCCCTGCATCGGACTCTACACCGACAGCATGGAGCCTGCCTGGGATTCTCTCTCCACTCTCTGCCCCTCTTCTGCTCTCTCTGTCTCTCAAAATACATAAACTTAAAAAAATTTTAAGGAAAAAAGATGGTATGGTAAATACATGTAACTAAAAGTCATGCTGCTGTGGAAAGGAATGAGGTTCCTCTACTAATGTGGGAGAATCTCTAAGGTATACAATACAAACTAAAAATAAAACAAGGGATAGAATAATTTGTATACTATGTTGCATTGATTAAAAAACCACAACAATAAATTCATATTCAATGCATAGAATATTCCTGGGTGGACGCAAGAAACCAATAGGGAACATTACCTTGGTAGGAGGGAAGGTTGGGGCTGGTGCAGAGAAGGATAACTTTCTACTATGTATCTTTTCGAATGTACCAATTTTATAATATATTCATGTATGACTTAAGAAATAAACTTGGGGTGCCTGGGTGGCTCAGTCAGTCAAGTTTCTGACTCTTGATTTCAGCTCAGGTAATCATCTCAGGGTTATGAGACTGAGCCCCTCATTGGGCTCTGCAGTGAGTGTGGAGCCTGGTTGGGATTCTCTCTCTCTCCCTCTCCATCTCTCTCTCTCTGTCTTTCTCTCTCTCTCACCTCCTCTCAAAATAAATAAACTTAAATAAAAGAAATTAACTTAAAAATATTAAGGATGGATAATAGAATAGGAGTCTTAGTCCCTTGTTTTAGAAGATAACAAAAGGTCTAAGAACAAGAATTTCCAAATATGCCCACATGCCAAAGCAATGTGTTAGACCACTGATGAAGTGACATTAATTTATATGGCTATTTATTAAAGATGTTGCTACTTATCTCTACTTCATTCTGATGTTTTTCCCAATTTTTCAGTTGTCTTTGATTTTTTTTTTCAGAAGACTGGCAGATATGAGGTGTTAGCTTTGTTTCCATGTCCGTTTTTCCCAAGAATTGTTGGTATTTTGTAGTATTTTGTAATTTTTCACCCCGCACAACCCCTCCTGAGGAACAGGAGAGGGTTTCTCTTCACCTTAATGCACCTGTGGAGAGTTTCACAACAAATCTCACAAAGCTTCACCTTTGCCCCTTGAAATTTGGAGTGTGTAGCAATGTCATCTTGATCCCTGAAGACTTTTATTTTTGAAAGGATGGTACAAGAGTCTGAAGGGGACTGACAGGGAGCAAGGAGCTCTTGGAACTATTTTGGGCAAAGGTAAATGTTTGAAAGAGGGCTGGCTTTGGATTCCACAGATGGAAGCTTGACTGGGTCATTTTGAGGAAAACTTCCAATTTGAAAAGAGGGTTTGCTGACAGTTAACCTGAGCAGAAATTGTCAGTCTGAAGAGGGTAGGCTTTCAGGTGTGGGAAGTTAGGGGGTACGTTGGTAGCCATCAAAGAGGCACCGAAGCTATATCCTTCATGGAGCTCCAGCAGCCATGAAGCAAAGCATCCTCACTCAGAATCCAGTCTGCACAGCAGATTATATCTGTCCTAAATGTGTTCCCAGGAGCCAACTGGGAAACAGAGACCAAGGGAGAATTAGAGATCTGAGAAGCTATGTAGGCCACCATAATAACAATAACTGGAAGCCACTGACACTGCCAGGGGTAGTGGGAGGAGGTGGGGGCTTTGAGCCCAAGCTCCTGGGTCACTAGGCAGACTCTGTAAGCTCAGTGGTCTTGTTGGAAGGAGATGGGGCTACAGAAGCAATGTCACCTGAGCGAAAAATAAGGGAAAGAAATACTATGGGTTTCCCCCATCTCTTGGCCTCAATATCATCTCAGTGCCTTCTGATGGTCAAGCCCCACCAGAAGTCAAACCCTCACTGGTTATACAGTGAACAAGCTCTAGTACCCTGAATTTCAGTGCACAGAAGGCTGAAGAATGTGACTGAGGCAAAGTGTCCAGAACAACCACAGCAGTAAGATGAAATCTGTTGTCGTATATCTTCCCTGTGGTACCCAATATGGAAGGGAGGAAGAAGAACCTCAGAGAGGGAACACAAGAAGCCAGCTATTCTCATCCTCTCCCCTCTCACCCCAACCCCTTTCCCCACACAAACATAAATACACAGAGCTCCCCCAACCTACATGGAAGGAGCTTTATCTGTGTAATATTAGGCAGACTGCCAAGAATCGTCCAAGTGCACCTGACCAAGGCAGTCGGACCAAGTGCAGATTCTACCACACAGGTTGGTTCTATCCACTAGACAGCTCATAGGTAATAATAGCATTTTTCTTAATGAATGATGATAGAATTAGAAGTTGGGTGTATTCTAATGCAAATCTGGCTGTCTCTTCAATATTCACAATCTTTTTCAAGTTATTTAACCTCTCAGAAATGAAATGACTTCTTTGTTAATTCAGGATAGCAATAACAGTCATTTAGGCTTTCACAAGGTTAATGCTCCCCCCTGGGACCAGGTAGATGCTTGATAGCTATTGTTTTCTTTCCATAATTAAATTTATTGGAATATTCTGAATCTCCCCTGCATCTAGGAGAAGCTCATCTATTGGACAAAACCCACCTTAAATCTCTTTTTCAAGATTAAATCTGTGTCAAAGAGAATTTCTGTTTATCCATACATCTCTTTTTACCATGCTCATTCCTGTGGTCACATGATAATTATTCAGAATATTAAACATGGAGGCTACAGAGGGTGAACAGTGGGGAGGAGGCATCATTTCCATGATGGGCTCCAATTTTCTCTGCACTCTTCTGTACATAATCACCATTCCTTGAGCATTCACTGTGCACATCCTTCCAGAGCCCAGGACCAGAGACCAAATTGCTTTGCGTCAAAGCCTGGCTCTAGAGCTTGACAACCAAGGGGCTGTGGGAAGATCATTTAACCTCTTACATTCACAGTTGTGAGAAGTGAATTCATATAAGATGCTTGGAACCAAGTCTTGCATGTGGCAAGCACTAGGGACTGAATTATTTTACCCTTCGGTTTCACAGAGAAACTTTTAGATTTCCCATCAAGTAAATTAATATTCATGCGGATCCCTTACTGGGATAATTTTCCGCCATTCATTCACTCATTCATTCATTGATTCTTTCACTCACTTTTAGAGATTATTTTGCATCACATTTATTGCCACGGAAGAATTCACATGCACGTATAGTTACCCAGATGCAGGCCACAAATAGTTCCAATAGGTCTTATCTATTTTATAGATGGCTTTCCTACAATAAATGGTAGACACCTGTATAAAAATAAACCCAGACTTGGGGCGCCTGGCTGGCGCAGTCTGTTAAGCGTCCGACTTCAGCCAGGTCACGATCTCGCGGTCCGTGAGTTCGAGCCCCGCGTCAGGCTCTGGGCTGATGGCTCGGAGCCTGGAGCCTGTTTCCGATTCTGTGTCTCCCTCTCTCTCTGCCCCTCCCCCGTTCATGCTCTGTCTCTCTCTGTCCCAAAAATAAATAAAAACATTGAAAAAAAAATTAAAAAAAAATAAAAAATAAAAAATAAACCCAGACTTGATTGAATCCCACGGGAAAATAGAAATCTTATCTATCACTGTGTATCTTTATGTATTTTAAAATACATACACTATCTTTGTGTGAATTCTTTCCTAATGTAATAAATGTTAGGGAATTTAAGTCTTTTTTAATTTAACATATGCCTTTTATTTTTTGCAGAAAATGGAAACTTAAATTTATATTTTAATATGTTTTTGGTATGTTTTCTTTACTGTCTCTTCTTGTAAAGAACTTTGGTCCCTCACTGTTGCCTTGAGTAAAGTCTATGCAGTCCTGCCACTGTCATTCTGAACAATTGGTAGATTGCGAAGGAGAGAAATAAATTGTAAATGAGTCTACCCTGGGAGAGTCCCCCATCACAGTGAGCAATCAGTCCCGAGCTGTTAGGTCCACAGCCTCACCTCCCTTAGATTTGGCTTCCTATTATTTCACCAATGGTATGTTTTTCAAACTAAACCTTTATACACTCACCTTACAATGAAGCCGTGAGTTTGACTGTCTTGGCCAGTGTCCCTCAGGTATTCTCATGAGCACCTGTCATTTTTAGACCAATATACTTTAAAGCCTTATTGGCTTATTTATCTTCTCCTCTTCCCCTTTTTTTAAATAAAAGGTTATATCACTACCTACCACCCAATACTCCCCCTCCCCATACACACTCCTCTACCAACAAAGGCACATCCAGCCAGGCTGTTGTATGTCCAATTTGTTTATCATGATGAGAAATGTGGAAATCTTTGGCAGAGATCATTAATTTTATAGCTTGTGTTTCGAAAAGTAGTTCCTGGGTTATTTACATCTCTTCATATTAACACCTGAGAAAATGAGTGTGCTGAAGAAAGCACACTTGAACTTGAAAGCAAATTGTGTTTACCGTCTCCCTCTAAATATAATTTATGGCTCAGAACAGATCTTTATGACTCATGATCAAATATTTTCCTGGGGTGGCATTTGATGTTTGCTGCAGTGACACTGAATGTCTTTGGGTCTTTTGATTCCAAGACATTTAGCTTCCTGTTGGATTTTGATACTCAAGGTGAAATTATTACAATCCATCTTGGCAGGGAAAATTACTCTCTGAATTAACAGATACAAGTATCATGAGTTGCAAAAGATTTCCAATTTAAGAAAACATTTTTTTTATTTCCTTTGAAAGGAGGAGCTGAAAAGAATCCCAGAAATTATATATTGCCATCTTATGTATCTTAACTTTTAAATATCAGCATTATTGAGGTATAATTGACATATAAAATAGCAAGAAATTTAAAGTGTAAATCATGGTGATTTTATATATGTGTGCATTGTGATAGGATTCCCCACATCTACTTAATTAATACATGCGTCACCTCACATAATTATCTCTTGTATATATGTGAGAACATTTAAGTTCTATTCTCCTAGAAAATTTCAGTTATACAATACAGTGTTATCAACTCAAGTCACTACATTTTACATTGGGCCCCCAGGATATATTCATCTTATAGCTAAAAACTTGCACCCCTTTACCAACCTCTCCTTATTTTCCCCGCCTCTCAGTCCTTGTCACTGTCTCATCTATTTTTCTACTTTGTTTCTATGAGTTTGACTTTTTTTTTTTAAGATTTTTGCAAACAAATGAGCTCATACAGCATTTGTCTTTCTCTGGCTCATTTCATTTAGTATAACAGCTCAAGTTCCAACTATGGTGTCGCAAAAGACAAGATTTCCTTTTTTCTCATGGTTGAATGATATTCCATTGTAAGTTTATGTCATATTTTCCCTATCCATTCAGCCGTTGATGGACAGTGAGGTAATCTGGGAGTGCAAATATCTTTTCAATATCCTGCTTTCATTTCCTTTGAATATACACCCAGAAGTGAGGTTACTGGATCATATGGCAGTTCCCTATTTAATTTCTTAAGGTATTTCATACTGTTCTCCATAGTGGCTGTACCATTTACATTCCCATCAAGAATATACAGGGTTCCATTTACTCCACATCCTAGCTGACATTTGCCATCTCTTATCTTTTTGATAGTATACATCCTAATAGGTGTGAAGTCATATTAATTTGCATTTCCCATATGATTAATGATGTGAGCACCTTTTCATGCATGAATTGGCTATTTCTAAATCTTCTTTGGAAAAATTATATTCAGTTCCTCTGCCCACTTATAGATTGTGTGGATTTTTCTGCCAATGAGCTATATGAGCTCATTATATACCTTGGGTTCTTTTTTTTTTTTTTAATTTTTTTTCAACGTTTATTTTATTTTTGGGACAGAGAGAGACAAAGCATGAACGGGGGAGGGACAGAGAGAGAGAGGGAGACACAGAATCGGAAACAGGTTCCAGGCTCTGAGCCATCAGCCCAGAGCCCGACGCGGGGCTCGAACTCACGGACCGCGAGATCGTGACCTGGCTGAAGTCGGACGCTTAACCGACTGCGCCACCCAGGCGCCCCTATACCTTGGGTTCTTAACCCCTTATCGGATATATGGTTTCTGAAAATTTTCTCCCATTCCATAGACTGTCTTTTCACTTGCTGATGATTTTCCTTTGTTGTGTGAAAGATTTCTAGTTTAATGTAGTCTCACTTGTTTATTTTTACTTTTGTAGCATTTGCTTTTGCTGTCATATCCAAAAAATCATTGTCAAGACCAATATCAGGTAGTTGACCCCATGTGTTTTCTTCTAAGGATTTTGTAGTTTCAGGTCTCCCATTCAAGTCTCTGATCCATTTTGAATTTATTTTTATGAATGGTGTAAGAAAGGAGTCTACTTTTATTACAATACATGTAAATATCCAGTTTTCCCAATAACCACTTGAGGGAAAGACTATCCTTCCCTTGTTGTATATTCTTGATTCCATTATAACAAATAAACTAAATATGTATGAATGGGTTTATTTCTGGGTTCTATTCTATCCCACGGATATATGTGTCTGTATTTATGTGACCTTATTGTTTTGATTAAGGTAACTTTGTAATAAAGCTTGATATCGGGAAGCACGATGCCTCCAGCTAGCTTCTTCTCAAGAGCAGAGGAAGTTCATGGCATCTTCTGACCACTGAGCATTGCTTTTAATCTGTAACTATGAATGAAATCCAGAGATTCCACACACACTTGAGAAAAACAAATGTAACAATAGCAACAAATAAATGAAAAAATTAAAAAAAAAATAAGATGTGTATACCCAAATTGGGGAGGGGAGGCAGATAAAAGATATTTAAAGGAAAAGGAGTACTATAAAAAAAACTAGTAGAGAAAAAAAAATACTATGTTTATTTATTAATTTATTACTAAAAAATAAATGCTTCCCAGGCAGAAATATTTACCTTAGAAATGACTGCAGCTGTGGCTTGGGGACAGTCAGTGGAATTGCTCACTCCATCAAAAAAACTAGGGAGCTCTACTTTAATCCTATCACTAGTTTCCAACTTAAAGTCTAAGGTGGGTGCATCTGATCCTGGGGCCCTGACCTTCCTAGCATCCAGGAAGGCATTGAAAGTATGTGGCATTTTCAGTTCTGGAGTATGAGGCAAACTCCAAACTGACTCTTTTTTTTTTTTGAAGTTTATTTATTTGGAGAGAGACAGAGAGAGCATGCGTGGGGGAGGGGCAGAGAGAGAATCCCAAGCAGGCTCTGCATTGTCTGCATAAGGCCCCACGCGGGGCTCGAACTCGTGAACTGTGAGATCACAACCTGAGCCGAAACCAAGAGTGGGATGCTCAACAGACTGAGCCACCCAGGCACCCCACACTCTGACTTTGAAAGGTGGGATTTCGGATACACAGACAAGTGTTTCACATGGTGGCCAGCAGAACAAACCATACACAGCCACAGTGGTGGGTCCAGCTGCAATTCTAGGGCATGTTTCCATCTTCTTCCGCCTTCAGTGTTTAACTTCTCTCATCTCGAAATGAAAGATTAGGACTCAATTATTGCTAATGTTACTTTTATCTTTTACATTTTGAGATTCACTGATTCAGAGAAATGACAAGATGAGAACAGTTCAGATATGGTGTTCAGAAAGCAGACAGATGAAACAAAATGAGAAAAGAATTTTCTGAGTCAAACAAGAAATTCAGTGCCGTCTTGTCATGGCAGAATGACAACAAGAAGGTAGATGAGAGAGAGACAGAGGGGGTGGGAGAGGGAAGAGAGAGACAGTGGCTAAGAGAGAGACTAAGAAAAAATAGTATTCAGAGAAGCTGACTCATGCATTCATGAAGCAGGTGAACTCTGCTTGGAAACTTAATCAGCGGAACTGACGGATAAAAAGAAGGTAACTATAAACATCCCTTACCTTCACATTCATAGTGGAATGCATCAGACAAAACTTAGATTGCTGAATGCTTTACCTGAGGGGAAGAAAGTCTAAGAATGTAGGAAAGGAATTTCATTCATTCACCTACTCATTCAGCAAACACTTTGCCCCGCCTTCTACAGTATTAAGAACAGAACACATGTTCCCAGCTGGCAAGGACTCCGTAGCCTAGAAATTAATGATCGCAACAGTATGGCGAGTGTAAAAAAAATCAGTGACACATTAGGACATCAGAGAACAGAGGAAGTGTACATAACAGCCTGCAAGGCACAAAAAATGTTCTCAAGGGGCAATTAAGCTACATCTTGAAGGAAGAATAGAAACCACTCACAGGAGGATAGAGAGAGGATGGTTGTTTCAAAACCACAAACAACAACAAAAAACACATGATCTCAGGGAAAAAAAACTTGAAAAATTGTTTGACTTAATTTGAGAACTCAAGGTTATTGCAGTTGAGATGGTGGCTACACACATAGAAAAGAAACAAGGCCTAGGACATGAACCACATCACACTGGGCTTCACGTTTCTTGTTAAGTAATTGGTGCTACATTCTGGAAATAATAAGTGACAACAAGATTTGGGGCCAGGAAGTAACAAGGACGGGGTTGAGGAGGAGTTTAGAGGTTGGAAGAAACATGGAAAATTAGAAGCTGGTTTTAATAGCATAGGAAAGAGGCACTGATAGTTAGATCCAAGGCAAAGGGATCAAGAGGGAAAAAAATAACCTAATGGATTTAAGCGAAAATATGGAAGATCAGTTAAGAGCATGCAGAGAAGTATAATCCTGACCATGGTTTCCTCAAATCCTAACCTCAAATGGCTTTCAATCTCAAAGAAGGAAAATAAAATGTGTGTGTGTGTGTGTGTGTGTGTGTGTCCGTGCGCACATATGCGTGAGTACATTACATATACAGTACATGCGCACAAAAGTATGGAAAAATCTGAGAGTATATTATTATATGAGAGTTGTTTTGCGATCAATACTCTGCCACATTTTATAAGTGTTACCATTTTTATAAGGGTAATATATTCAAGACACACTTGTTTTATGGAAAAGGTGGAATTTTTATTGCATCTTTAAGAACAAGTAATATTTAGCTTCCCAGAAAGGAGAAAGGTGGGCTTTCAGCTATGGGGAACAAATCGATCAGGATAATGGGGTTGGAATGAATCTGGTTTGGGCTCGGGATGTAGACAAGATGATACCCGCTAAATAAACAGAGCACACAAGCAGGAAACGGGTGAGGAATGCTAAAGAGGTAAAGATAATCAGCACCCTCTTGAAGAATTGCTTGTTTGGGTGTATGAGTGGTACTGTAGTAGAAGGCATTGAAAGAAGGTTGGTTGAAGAAATAATCTGAAGGCAGAATGGGGTTAAATGAGATAATTGGGCCAGCTGTGTCACAGAAGAAGTGGGCTGAGTGGCTGGGAGGAAATGGGAATCAGGACTTGGGAGGGTCGAAAGGGTTTCTAAGAGCAGGAGAGATATGTAAGAAAGATACGTATTTAGATATTTGAGCTGAGGTCCAACAGAGAGACAAAAAGAAGACGTCATTTCAGACAGCAGGGTTATCTTGTGTGAAGATGAGCGGGCACAAAATGGCACTTCATATTCATGGTACTCTAAGTCATTAGGGCGGGTTGGAATGATGGGACAGGTGTGTGTGCGCAAGCACATGCACGTGTCTATTTGGGCTGGACATGCTGGGAAGATGATACCACTCATGTGTTGGGGGAACCTAACAGGACACAAAGTTAGAGACAGATAGGAGCCAAATCTTAGATGATCTTATACAGAATAAAACCACAGGGTCTAGGCTGTATCGAATAATTCCATGTCGTTAGAAGATCTGTGATACAATTTGCAAGTTTGAAAGATCTCTCCCTACAGTGGCCAGGGTAGAAAGGGGAGAGAGAGACAGAACCAAGCCATTCTATTTATCCCAGTGGTTCTCACAATTTATTGTGTGTGTGAATCCCCTGAAGATCTTGTTAAGATTCTGATTCAATGGGTCCGAGTGGAGCCTGCATTTCTACATTCATAACATTTCTCACAGTCAGATGGTACCAGCCTGCTGGCCCATGGGCAGCACTTTGAACAGAGATGGTGAACAGATCATTTCTCTGGCCCTGGTGACATGATGATGGCCTGACCTGTATTCCGTAGCTGTTGCTATATGTCTATTGAGGGTTCCTCACTAGGTGATCTCCTAATCAGTTATATTCTTGAGATGCAGCACACATGAATTTCAGTTATTAACTGCTATAAACATCTAAGAATGTTCACACAGGCCAGTGGACCATATGTTTTCTCTTCTGTATGAATCAAGGATATGTTCTACTCAAAGCGTCTCTTCATATAAATACCCATTTCATGACATTGTACCTCCAACTGGTTTTCTCTAATAGAAATGTGAAAACAGATAAAGAAATAACAACACATTTTTTTTTCCTGGTACTCACAGAACTGTTTTTACTCAAACCTGAAAAGATTGTGCAAATTAAACGCGTCCCTTTCCAACTTGTTTAACTGTTGGAAACGGTTATGTTTAAACACGGATATGAGGAGGCTTCTGTTTCTTCTCTTCTCGAGACATATCAGTGAGAGGGGTATTCTTACGTGCCCATCTTCTTCCGGTGACACGTGCATATTGTGGAATTCAGTCATTAGGTTTAGGTTACAGAGTTAGTGGATATTTATTTTCTAGAATGAATTCATTCTTGCAAGAACAAAAGGAAAATTGAAACCCTTGGAAAATTTTATGTTTGTCAATTGGGTCAAGCTATTCCCTAAAGTCACTCTTTCCTTCATTATCTGACACAAAGTCTGTGTATTATTTGCAAGAATAGTGGATGTATAGAGATTTAATTTGGTTGTAAAATATGTTTTCATGGTCACTTGCGGCCTTTATTTTTTTCCTACCTCATGTTTATTCCTTTTTATCTTCCGGACCCATTTCTTGCCTTCCGTGGAATCCGCTTACTCAAAATACCCTTCACATTTTTCTTAAAAACTTAGATACCTATAAAAGAAAGAAAATTAGTGAAATATTTCTTTCCCAATGGAAAACATCCATTAGATCTGTTGTCAAAAACCTGTGAAGGGTCCATGATTTTGCTATACTTGGAAGCTAACAAACTTGCCTGCCATAGTCTCAGTGTCCTGAGAGAAGATACACGATTCCTAGATCAGAAACAAAGCACATTTACTCCTGGCATAAGGAGACAGCATGAGCTTCCTATCTGTTTTGGTTTTCTGTGTTGCTCCCACCATAGATCCTCAGGGGTGAAGTAGAACCAGATGCTGTCCATGCAGTAAATTCATGTTATGGCTGAGGAACTCTGAGGTTAAGGCATATGAATATATTTTTTAAGTGTATTTATTTATTTTGAGAGGGAGGAAGAGAGAAAGAGAGAGAGAGAGAGAGGAGACAAATCACAACTGGGTGAAAAGCAGAAAGAGAGGAAGACAGAGAATCCCAAGAAGGCTCCGTGCACAGCACAGAGCCCGTTGCAGGGCCCGAACACAGGAACCGTGAGATGACCTGAACTGACGTCCGACGCTAAATCAACTGAGCCACCCAGGTGTCCCAGGACATCCGAATCTTTTATAATAGGATGCAAGCAAAGTTGCCCAACATTTACCCTGGTGGGAGATAATGATCTTTGTTATACTGGGTAGTAAACAAGCCTGCCAAGTCTCCATCTTCCTAGAAAGTTCCCTACACAAACATTCTTGAAAACACAGTTGCACAGAAAGCTACCAGTACTACTGCCTGAAAGAGGTAATATGATAATATTAAAATAATAGTAATAATAATATTATTATTAATAACATTAATAATAAATAATAACAATAACATAATAATAAAATGTGACATCCATGGCCAGTTGTCTCCCAACGTTCATAAACTGATTTCTGTATTTTCAGATGTAAGACATCAGCCCCAAGTTGACAAATATGAAAGAGTATTTTAAAATTTCATTTGGACATCTGTCACCATGAGAAGTCATTATTTTATTTTGCACAAAGGGCAGCATGATGAGAGCTTTGGAGTTTGAAAGTCCTGAATTTGTGGCTCAGCTAGAGCTAGACGAATCTCTGTGGACAATACACCTTACCTGTTTACACCTCAGACATTGGAAAAGTAAGGAGGGCATAGAAGCATTTCTGCAGAACCAATCTCCCAGCACAATGTCTGGAAATTGAAGGAAATCACTAGGTATTTCGCCTCTCAACATTCTTCTTTCCATCTCTTACTCTAAGTGTTTACTCCTATAAATAAAAGCACACTAGCCTTCTCACCCAATTCTAAATATTCATGAGAAGAGCTCACTGGTCTGCTATTTACTTTCAATTTATTCTCTGACTAACTAATCAAAGCAGAAAAATAAAAGGAGATATAGTCTGAACCAGAGGCATAGAAAGCAGACATGCTGAACTGAAAACCTTATTGCAAAATAATTTTAGGAAAGCCATTGTCAACAGAGACCCAGTCTCACTGTCGTTCTCTTCAGGCACCTCACACATCAGTTGGAAAAGAACGCAAACTTCAAAGGCATGCCCACCTTAAATCCAACTCTATTGCTTAGTCTATAAATTAGTAAAGTTATCACAATGGGATGTCTATATATAAAATAAGTTTTAAAATAAATACCAGAGGAGAAGGGGGGAGGGGTGGATTAAATAGTTGATAGGTGTTAAGGAGGAACACCAGGTGTCGTATGCAAGTGATGAATCACTAAATTCAACACCTGAAACTAATATTGTACTGTATGTTAACTAACTGTAATTTAAAAAAAAAATAAGTTTATTCATTTTTGAGAAAGAAAGAGAGACAGAGTGTGAGCAGAGGAAGGGAAAGAGAGAGAGGGAGACACAGAATCCGAAGCAGGCTCCAGGCTCAGAGCTGTCAGCACAGAGTCCGACACAGGGCTTGAACTCATGGACCCTGAGATCATGACCTGATAACAGGTTAGACACCTGAGCCACCCAGGTGCCCCTTAAATAATGGGAATTTAAATAAAAATTTTGAAAAAGAAAAAAGAAAATAATATGTATCTATCCTGTTGTAGAGATCCAATGAGATTACACCTGAAACACCTATCAGTCTATTGTAGGTGTACAAAAAACTTTGTTTCCTCCAGAAAACTTCACCTCTTCTTTCTTTCTTTTTTTAAAATCTTTATTTATTTTGAGATAAAGAGAGCTTGTGTGCCCGTGTGTGCAGGTGGGCAGGAGAGGGGCCGAGAGAGTCCCATGCAGGCCCCGCACTATCAGCGCAAAGCCAGATGAGGGGCTTGAACTCACAAACCATGAAGCCTGACGCTTAACCCACTGAGCCACCCAGGTGCCCCTCACCTCTTCTTTCTGTCTAATATTTGTATCACAAGGTTCGTTTTAGCTATTTGAGGACTTCCTGAGCACCATCGAGAAACAGCCCTGTGTTCTTGCCCTTCTTTCCAACTGCTTTTATGTTTCTTCCTAAATCTAGTCACCAGAATTCTCAAATGAGTGACCAATGTACATTACTTAATAAACTTTCTTTTTTTTCAAGTTTATTTATTTATTTATTGAGAGAGAGAGAGAGAGAGAGAAAGAGAGAGAGAGAGAGAGAGAGAGAGAGAGAAAGAGAAAATCCCAAGCAGGCTTTGCACTATCAGCACAGATCCTGAAGTGGGGCTTGAACTCACAATCTGTGAGATCATGACCTGAGTGGAAATCTAGAGTTGGATGCTTAACCAACTGAGCCAGGCTCCCCAGTACTTAAGTTTTCTTAAGTTTTTTTTTTAATGTTTATTCATTTTTTGAGAGAGAGATAGTGGGGGTGGGCAGAGATAGAGGGGAGCAGAGGATCCAAATCAGGCTCTGAGCTGAGAGCAGAGAGCCCCATGCAGAGCTCGAACTCACAAACCATGAGATCATCACCTGAGCTGAAGTCAGATGCCCAACTGACCGAGCCACCCAGGTGCCCCACTTAACGAATTTTCTTAAGCCTGAGCCTTCATAATCTTGAAGTAAGTTAACTCAAACCAAATGCCAAATCGCCCATGTTGGCCATTCTTTTCAATGCTTCATGCCATCCTTTGTGGATGATTATACAGATTATGTATCTTCCAAAAATCTCCATAATGTTTCTAGTCCTCCATGCTCTCTGAGGACATTTCGCTCCCCATCAAGAGATAGTCTATTTCCCTCCCTTTGGGCGGGCCTATGTCTACCCTGACCAACAAAAAAATGACAAAACCATGCTATATGACCTCCAAAGCTAGAGCATAAAAGGAACATAGCTTTCTTTTCCTGGCTCTCTGTGTTGGCTGTTTTCCCTTTGAGCCCAGCCACCATACTGTAAAGAAGACAGGCCACAATTCAAGGCTGTGTATGGTGTTCCAGACTACAAGACCAAGTAATGTCCCAGCTGACAGCCCCATTCCACTGCAAGATACAAGTAAATAGACTTCAGGTGATTCTAGCTTTTAGTTTCTAAGTTCCTCCAGGCTTTGCTTCTTCCCAGTGGAGGTTGCAAACATCATGGAGCAAAGAGGATCTAACCCCACTATGCCTTGTATTAATTTCTGACCCATGAATTCTATAAACTCAATCAATGCTTTACATGACTAACTTTTGAGGCGTTTATAACACAGATCTGGTAACAGGAACATACTCCTTACCAATCTTTGCTTCTGAAAATTGTCTCACTTTCACCCCTATGCCTTTTAGGGTTTCAATTCTCTTCTGCTCTGGCTCTTTCTCCACTCTGCATTGACCCCAAGATTTTCTCCCTAGATCTTTCCTCTCACCTGTACCCTGTTCATCTTGTAGAGTCTATGTCCATGCTAAATATCTTCAAGCCTTTGTCTCAGGACCACAATTCTTTGGGAGCAAGTCTCCTAAGGATTAAATTTTAAGGAGACTCTTTCTCTCAGGATCATGCACATGTCTCCGTAAATTTGGACCATAGGAATCTCACTTGCCCTCAGCCCTGACTCTTAATCTGTCTCTGTTAGTTCCCTATTAAAATCCTAGCCTTGGAGTGCCTGGGTGGCTCAGTCAGTTAAGTGTGTGACTCTCTTGGTTTCAGCTCAGGTCATGATCTCATGGTTTCTTGAGTCCAAGTTTCGTGTTGAGCTCTGTGCTAATAACACAGAGTCTGCTTGGGATTCTCTGTCTCCCTCTCTCTCTGCCCCGCCCCCTTTCCATGCTGTCTCTGTCTCTCTCAAAATAATAAAAAAATGAATTAAAAAATAAATCCTAGCCTTGTATATGTAATTCAGGGATAAAAATGAGCAGGCTCAAAATTTGACTTTCTAGTTTGAATCTCAAGTTTGCCATTAACAGGCTGTGTCATAGAGATTATTTTAACTCTAAGTACTTTAGTTTTGTCATCTATTAATGGAGATAGTGGTATTATTTATCTTTTAGGACTAATGGAGAGATTAATGAGTTAATGAAAACAAAGACATTACAACAGTATCTGTAATAGAAACAGTGTTGGTTATAATTGTCCTTTATTGTAATTGCTTTCATATCATATGTACTTCCTCATTATAATAATTTACACAAATGTAAAACTGAACTTTTGGTCAAAACCTAAAAGTAACACTTCCTCTGAGTCTCTCTACTTGTCCTAACATTATTTAACTCATATAGGCCCAAATTTAAAATCATCTTTGAACTACAGTCTTCCTTCAGCCAAACAAATGTGGTAATTTTTTGTACTAAGATCACCTTACCCTTTTCTCTTTTTGTCTGGTGATTTCGTCTTCATATATTTGATGAAGTCTTGATTTAGTCTTGATGAAGTCTTGATGAAGTCTTGAAGACTTTGATCCCAAAGTCTCAGTGGGATCATCAACCCTACCCAAACAATCAAAATTTAAAAGATGTTACAAAAACATCTCCGTGACTACTGGTCACTCCCTCAGGCTGTCATACATCACTCTCCCAAGCTGATTTATTGTTCTGTACTCTTTTTTTTCTGGGTCTGTCATCAAAAATCATCCAGGTTTCCCTATTTCCTTCTAAACAATCTCTACATCTCAGCCTTTGTATCAATGTTATCTAGTAAGTAAACTTGATTAAGTTATCAGACCTCATTTTTCACTAACATATAAAATGCTTTCTCCAAGTAGATAGTCTTGAATGTGCCATAAGGTAAAATTTCTAATTTAAACATATGTCTTTGTATGTTGTGGTTTGTTGTAGCTTCTGATATACATAACTCCTTTTCATTTTTGACCTTTCAGATTGGCTATGTTTTGTACATAAGTATTATTATTATAGAGCACTTTTTAATATCACGTAATATTTCAGAGAAATATAAGCATAGGACTCTGCAGGAAACTAAAAGGATAATCATTATTTTTTTAAAGTTTTGTTTACAAGGAAAACTTAGCTGACCAGAATTATTGCCTTTGCACTCCAGGATTCCAGATAGCATGGAAGTTATTGATAGTCTTAGATGGAATTGGACTATTTTCTTATTTCCCCGTGCAAAGTTACGTATTTCTGATATTCTATGAGGGTAAGCAAATCAGACACAAATTGATATGACTAGACCACATAATCATAGAATCATTGAAAAATTCATAGATGTTATGATCTGATGTTCTGGCCAGTTTTACATAAAATATAAAACATGTGATTTACAATTATCTTTTAACTGTCATGAAATTTATTCTGATATTTTATAAAATTCAAACAAGGTCCCCCTTTAACACCCAGTTGAGAGCTTAAGTTATGGACAAGTGATGTTGAATTTATTACTGTTTTATTTACATGTTATGGGCATCTCGAAGCTTTACAAAAGTCTGTATCATCAGCTATATAATATTGTGATTATAATTTTGGTATTATAATCAAAGGCAATAACCAAATAAGATCATCCCTCAAATCAATTATAATTTTGTCTGAGAACAGAGAAATACCAGCTGGAAAAATAGTTTGCTAAGCAAATTGGTGGATTGTTGGAAGTTTTCTTAAAAGAGGTTGAAAAGAGAAAAGTCGGTCATGGAAGCCTATCATTTTGATTTATCAAACTGAAGAGACAATAAAGAAAAATCTTGCAGGGAGATATCTCAATAAGACTATATTTTGCAAAAAACAAAAACAAAAACAAACTTTCTCTCATAAGGCTTGGTTAGTTTATAAATAATTAATATTCTTTGACCAAATACATTGATACATTACAGATGAACCTTCCCTAAGAGTTAGACAAGGGACAAGAAACTAAGTGTCTTAAAAGGCTGTGACTGATGCATGTCGCAAGCCTCTGTTATTTGCATCAGGAATTTCTCTAATTCAAGAAGCAATAAAAAAACTTGCATGAGAAGCCTATTGGGACACCTGCTTTCAAATTGTAGAAATAATATCTGATCCTCACCCTCATCGTCTGTAATATTTGATATCTGCCACTGGACCTGTTAAGAGAAATGCATGAAATCAAATATGTTTGCTCCAAGGACATAATGTATTTGTGATGAAGAAAATGCAAATTGGTACAGAGCCAACTGCCTCATTCCTGATTTCTTATAATTAACATTAACAATGAACAAAAAAAGATCCAAAACGTCTGGGTTCTATTAGATAATTGGAAATCGTGAATTCAGTCTGGCTTATATTTGAAGCACTGTCTAATGGATTGAAGAATGGCCAACAGTCTAGATCTAAAGTTAAATGATAAATAGAAGCTTATTCAGCCAGGAGGCTTCCCTGCGTGGTGCAATGGGGATGAGAGTTGGTTGCATTTTATTTGTCATTATTATTAATGATGTGGAACAGAGGATAAGCAGCAGAAAAATTAAATAAGCAGGCAATAGAATATTGGAAATAGTTGCATGTCAGTGCAATAAAGTGATGGGGCCCAAAGCAAGTTGAAAATCTATAATGCACCCAAGAGATGACTAAACAATATTTAATCTAGAAAATAAGAAAATGCACATAAAAACAAACACTTAAATTCAGGAAACACAAAACTAAATCAATCTAAAAAGAATCCAGTTGAAATAATTAAAACTTGACGGGTGTAGAGTAAATCATATATGCAGCTTTAATATTTTCAAACATCAAGGGGTCTCTTAATACTATACGTACTTCCCCTTTGTTTTAATTAATCACAGGTGTAATGTCAGATTAATATATTAATATTTACTGTAGATGTGTACGTAACTGACAACATATGGGTTGTTATAGATTTTCCCAGAAATATGCTATGAACCAAAGTAAGAAGGACAGGGATTTAGAAAGAATTCAGCTTCTTTTTGGATGTTTTTTTTCAGGACTCTACCAGTGTGGAAAGTGTGGTAGTGTCATGCCTCTTTTGGACAGGAGAGGTGAGTAAAGTGCCTAGTGAATTATGCCGTCTGCTCTTGCTCTGTAGAGTCTCATTTAGTTCTGTATTCTTGACTAAATAAATTAAGATTTATTGTAGGCATGTGTGGTCACTTCCCACAAACTCAGAACCTTTCAACACTAGAGGCCCATTTCAGAATTGCCTTCCATGTGATTCTAATTATCTTTCAGCTGTTCCGTCTATGCAACAATTTTTATGATTTAATACATTTTGAATGGCAAATGAGAAAATAAGGGGGAAAAGTCAGGACTGTGTGCAAGAAAATAAGACTCTTGAGGATAATGATTGGCCCTCACCTCGATACACATTATGGCTGATTGCTCTTGCTCTCTCTCTCTCTGTGGGAAGACGGAGCTAAGCCAGGACTAGAGCCACTGATCAACACGAGAGAGTCAATTTATTGACTCCAACTGTAATAAACTTCAAAAAGGTATATAACAAATAACAAAATACAAAAAAAAATCAAGATGCTGCTGAGTTGGTCATAGATCCACCAAATTGTATTGGCTCAGGCTATAGTAATCACATTAAAACATTCTTGGAACAGACACAGCCAAATATCGAATCATGGGCTCCCAGAACGGAAAATGAGATTAGGTCATCTGTATTAACCCTCTAACTAGATGCATAAATTCCAAATAAGTGGTCGTGTATCTTCTTATTGCACACTTCCAATACCAGAGAATTCACTGCCTCACTAGGCAGTTCATTCCATTCCATGGCAACTTAAATTATTTGAAAGTCCTGTCTTCCATTAAGCCCAAATCTACCTCCTAATAATTTCCAATTGTAGGTCTTAGTTTTTCACTCTGTGGCTATGAAATAGAAAGGAGCCCAACAATTTCTCTTTCACCCAGGCCAGTAAATATTTGAAGACAGCAATCGTGTTGACCTAAGTCTTAGTCACAGGCTAAATACCATGTTTTTTTTCCTCAGCTCTTCTCTTGATATGTCCTCAATTGCATACCCACCATTTTCTTGGCCTCCGTCTATCTCTTCATATCCAGTTTATCTTCATCATTCCAAAAGGTATTTTCCAGGATTTAGTCTGCCACTACTCTAAACTGTCCCTCAATTCTCATGAAGCAGAGTGGTACCATTACCACCTGGTGCTGAACACTGAGTTTGTTCTACTGCCAAAGACAACAACAGCTCTTCTAGAACCTCTCTTGTCTCATGGTAGGTATGGTTACCTACACAGGATAACATTTGGTCCCTTCTCCTCTCAAATCTCTTTTTTTCTCATTGAGAGATCACTGGTGCCTCAATAATATTTAAGCAAAACCAAAAACATAAAACTTTATTGTTTTTTCATCAGAACACAATTTAATTAATCCAGGAATGTGAACATCAGTGAAAAAGCGGACTAAAAATTGAATTTGTACTTCTTTATTGCATATATTGCAAAAATCAAAAACTTTATTATTCTTAGGAAAATACTTTTCAGGCTATAAATATGGCCTCCTGACCATCACTAGCCATGCTCTGAATCTATAACCAAACAAAAACCATACTTTGGAGGATTATTGACAGACCCATCTTCTTGTCACGGAAAATCAGACAGTTGATGGTTAGTATGCACATTTTGATTCTTCAGGTGTATACAATTGCCCTACTGAATTTCTGATCACTCTAGAAATTATTATTTTTTTTAATATAATTTATTGTCAAATTGGTTAACATACAGGGTGGAAAGTGAGCTCTTGGTTTTGGGGTAGATTCCTGTGGTTCATGGCTTACATACAACACCCAGTGCTCATCCCAACAAGTGCCCTCCTCAATGCCCATCACCGATTTTTCCCTCTCCCCCACTCCCCGATCTACCCTCAGTTTGTTCTCTGTGTTTAAGAGTCTCTTATGGTTTGCCTCCCTCCCTCTCTGTTTGTAACTATTTTTTTCCCCTTCCCTTTCCCTATGGTCTTCTGTTAAGTTCCTGAAGATCCACATATGAGTGAAAACATATGATATCTGTACTTCTCTGACTGTCTTATTTCACTCAGCATAATACCTTCCAGATCCATCCACGTTGCTGCAAATGGCATGATTTCATTCTTTCTCATTGCCAAGTAGTATTCCATTCTATATATAAACATCTTCTTTATCCATTCATCAGTTGATGGACATTTAGGCTCTTTCCATAATTTGGCTATTGTTGAAAGCATTGCTATAAACATTGGGGTACACGTGCCTCTATTAATCAGTGCTCCTGTATCCCTTGGATAAATTCCTAGTAGTGCTATTGATGAGTCATAGGGTAGTTCTATTTTTGATTTTTTGAGGAACCTCCACACTGATTTCCAGAGCAGCTGCACCAGTTTGCATTCCCACCAACAGTGCAAGAGGGTTCCCGTTTCTCCACATCCTCACCGGCATCTGTAGTTTCATGATTTGTTCATTTTAGCCACTCTGGCCAGTGGGAGGTGATATGTTAGTGTGGTTTTGATTTGTATTTCCCTGATGAAGAGTGACGTTGAGCATCTTTTCATGTGTCTGTTGGTGATCTGGGTGTCTTCTTTGGAAATATGTCTATTCATGTCTTCTGCCCATTTCTTCACTGGATTATTTGTTTTTCAAGTGTTGAGTTGGTAAATTCTTTATAGATTTTGGATACTAACCCTTAATCTGATATGTCATTTGCAAAAATCTTTTCCCATTTAATTTCTTATCCCACAGTCTCTTAGTGGAGAGCATATGATGATTTAAAATCAATTGAAGATACAGATAGTTATTAGATTATTGATGGGTGAGTGGGGAACCTAATAAATGGTAATTCTGTGTAAAAAAGGAAAGAGGGCTAGGAGAATATACATGTGTAACAAAAAACGCACTTTGTTAACTTACACACTTTCTCCTAAAATCGTTTTCCTGAGAAATGTGTGATGAGGTAGATGTGTCATCTTCGAAGACAAATAAACCAGGCCATGAATCCTTGCTCACTCACCTACTTGTTATGTGAACTTAAAGCAATTACAATTTTTTTCCAATACTAATTCCCTTCTTTATAAAATCGAGATAATTCCAGCAATTATTTTCAAATAATTAAAAAGAGAATTAAATAAAATAATGTACTAAATTGATGAACACAATCTGTGGTATGGAGCTCTACATATAGGCACTGTAACTTCCTCTTCCTCCTAATACCTAAAATATGATTCATGAAAAATTTTAAGTTTACAGATAAATCTATAACTATGATTACTTTTAATTCAGACCTTACCCTAGGACTAGATGAATGCCAATGAATTGTAATTTGAGGGGAAATGAAAGTGGTTTTGCCTGAAAGCATCTCTTCCACCTCACTGCCATTTTGTCATGTTCCCTTGTGAGTAATTTTTCAAATCTCTCTGTGAGAGCTGAATCACCAGGAAGTGTAGGGGAAAGTGTAAGAAGGTAGATAAGGCAGAGATGCAGGTATGAGTCACTGATCATCCAGAGAAGGTCAGCTCAGGAAAGATGCTTCTGCATGCCTGGTAAATGGGAAAGCTACAGAATGGGTGATAATGGGGAAAATAGACTATTTGGTCCTCTTTGGAAAGTCCCCAGAAAAAAACCTGAAGTATTTATCTACTAGCATGGACCAGACCCATACCTAATTGGCATCAGATGGGCATTCCAAAGGTAACAGAAGAAAGGGGAAAAAAGACTCATGTTTGAGAAAGACTTCAAACTTAACCAGAAGAATAATACCAAGTGTCAGGGCACAAGACTCATGGCAAAGCATTGGCTAGAATAAGACAATCAGAAGAGAGTCATGGGGATTAAGAAATGTGCCAGGAAACAGGAGTTAATATGAAATGAAGGATTCAAAGCAGGGGTGCTAGACTTGCATTGCCAATGGTCAGTGGTCTCTGGGTATGGGAAGTGGGATCCTGCAAGGGTCCAGACAGAGAGAAAACAACAAAACAAATACTCTTTTAACCATACTCCATGTTGGCCATGACCAAAGCAACATGGTAATTCAATTTCTTCCATCTTTTCATTAAGACACTTTTTTTTTTCATGACCTAGAAATACTAGGAATGTAATAATATGCATGGTTGGGCTAAATGCCTCCACTGTAATTATCCCAGGCATGTTAACCATAAATAATGAAGTTATTGGTTGGAGCTGAGTCCATAAAACAGAAGGGTAGTGATTAGTGCATCAGTGCCTGAAGCAGCCACAACTGTGTGTGGTCTTTTGTTTTGCTTTGTTTTATTTCTGACTATAGATAATGGTGGTCTCTGATTACTTTCCTTGCTTTAAATAAACTCAGTTCCACTTATTTGTTTCATTGTGGGATTTTTTTTTAACCAACAAATAGACTTGATTGCTATCTTTTTGGCTGCTGAATTCTGGTTCATATTTCCCATACTTGAAATAGGTAAGAAAAACATACTTTCCTTGAATAAAAATTTTAAAAAATGTATTTGTAAGCACAAATCACATCTATCACTTTAATCACGGTATAAATAAATTGGATGTAGTTTTTAAGGATTCTTTTTGCTACAAATAATGTGTAATTTTAGTTCTTAAAAGGCTGTCTTAAAAAGGTCAGCTGTGAGTTGTGGGTCTTTTGTCAAGAGCCTTTATTTCAGATGTGTATGTTAGCATAAAATGTGCAACTTCGTTGTGTTAATAAGCACACATACATTGTGGCAGAGTAGGACAAGACCATGCTGTAGGCTCAAACTAACCCTGATTCGGTTCAAAGCCCCTGAACTTACCAGCTGACCTTGGATAATGTATTTAATGTCTCTGAACCTCAGTCTCCTTACCTGTAAAACTTTTACACACATAAAACTGGTGGCTTCTCTAGCAAACAGAAAGTGTTTATCATACAGTGGCCAATATTATTATCATCCATATGTATATATCATGTAGTGGTCAATATTATCATCATTAATATGCATAAACATTTAGCATAATGCCTGTACATAGATACTATTTAACAAAGAGTGCAGAATATTTTTGTCTTTGTATTTGGGGTAGACCATTAGATACAGCACTATATATATATTTATATAGAGTCATATATATTCTATACGACAGGTACAGAATAAGTGATAGCATGCACAGCATGATATGAATAAACTAAAGACAATTCTTCCACAAGAAGAGGAGGTGAGGGTCATCTAGGTCAGGAGCACATGCATAGGAGGCTCTTCATAACCACCTGATAACAGGGATGATTTAGAATCCATGTAAAGCTACTGGTACAAAGTTAAACTCACAATAGTGGCTTAATAAATGTTAGCTATTATTGTGTTCTCCATAAGCAGTATCAGACCTAATAACTTTATTCGTTGCTTCAATTGATCCCCATATCAATACTGAATATTTATGCTTCTTAAGTGGATTACCTTTACTTTAAGAGGCCAGCTTTCATTTTCAATAAGCCCCCTGCTATTTTGTTTTGTTTTCCTTTTTTCAAAGTGTGTAGGCCCTTATTGATACAGGGCTTATCTAAAACAAACAACACGAGTCTGTACAAAGGAGAGAGTCAAGTGAAAGGAAAGAGATGTCTGTGTCAGAAGCACAGTAAATGCGGGCAGATTGGGTGTTTGCTGCAGATGCTACTTTGCTGACACGGGGAAGCGCATACATCATTCTGTCAGTGCATGGTGTTTCCGAGCTCGACAATCACCAGGCAAGCTCACGGTGAAGTACAAACGCCTGGAGATAAATATGAAGGGGATATTTCTGTTAAGGAATTTCCTCCACTGAGCACAATTCCAAGAATTAGGACCATAACGCCTTCAACCTAAGAATTCGCCTTAGCCAGATTTCAATATCGCATTTCTCAGAAATAATAATAAAGAAGACAACAAGTTATTTTAAAAGTGTCTTGTTACTGTTTTACTTGTTTGGTTTTGTAATTGGCCAGTGTTCATGCCTGGGTAAAACTGGTATGAGATTTGGATTCTGAAACTAGAGCAAATTCACCCAAGACTCACTCCAAAAACATACATATACGCTCCAAACAGAAGAACAAATAGAAATTTTCAAGTACTATTTGACACAAGCTTAAGAATAAATCATATTCCATGTACCACAGATTTAAAGTCCTCAGGCATATGTGCCTACTGGAAATCAAGCATTATGTCTGAAATAAACCAAATCCTTCTACCTTTCTTTCCTGAATTCTTTTGTTGATTTAAGTTTGCCAGCTATATGCAGGAGAGCTCTATATTATGCTTGGCAATTGAACATATCCTTGTGAGATATTTTGTGACAAGGGTGTAGGCCACCATTATGATTAAGCAGAAAAATTATGGCCCTCTGTATGGACGTTCGGAGGCACCGGCCCTCTAACTTTCCCACCATTGTTTTGTTTTGTTGTGTTGTGTTTTTTTAATTTTTTTAACGTTTATTTATTATTGAGAGACAGAGCATGAGCAGGGGAGGGGCAGAGAAAGGAGGAGGCACAGAATCTGAAGGAGGCTCCAGGCTCTGAGCTGTCAGCACAGAGCCCGAGGCGGGGCTCAAACTCACAAACCATGAGATCATGACCTGAGCTGAAGTTGGACGCTTAACCGACTGAGCCACCCAGGTGTCAAAGTCTGAGACCCTGTTTTTTTTTTTTCAATGTTTATTTATTTTTGGGACAGAGAGAGACAGAGCATGAACGGGGGAGGGGCAGAGAGAGAGGGAGACACAGAATCGGAAACAGGCTCCAGGCTCTGAGCCATCAGCCCAGAACCTGACGCGGGCTCCAACTCACGGACCGCGAGATCGTGACCTGGCTGAAGTCGGACACCCAACCAACTGCGCCACCCAGGCGCCCCTGAGACCCTGTTTTTAAGAAGCAACTACAAACTCCAGTCCCCTTGGAGAGTGAGCACAATGACTTAAGTTAATCACTAGAAGTGACTCTTGACCAATTTTCCTGATAATGGATTTGAGCCCGAATAAAGAAGAGAGAACAAAATGATGGCAAATAAAGAAGGAAGGCCATTGAGAAAGTCAAAGTTATGAAAAAGATTAAAGGAAAACTGCGCTATTGTCTCACATCAAGAAATGGTCCCTAACTAGATATCAGGAGCCAAGATATGTATGCAAAAACACAAAGAAATGTAAGCATAGTTATTGTAAATTCATGGGTGAAGGTCTTTTTTCCAGTCTATTAGTAAAAAGGAAAAAAAAAGGAATTTCCCAGGCTGATTTGACTTCATTAAAGGAATGGTGACACTCCAAAAAAACTCATATTTTGACCAGAAGTCTTGAATTCTAAGAGACAAATCAGACTCAGTATGTGGAAAACAGGGTCACTTGAGGCATATTATTTTCCTCTAAAGTTTTCTGTTTGACTTTTACACTTGGTTGTCTCTGATGGTGCTGCTAGGCTTGAGAGTATGAAATGTATGGCTCTAGGGAAAAACCATGGTAGAAGAGAAGCCTAACAAAATAGCTAATTCAGGAATGATGTGTGGTACTAGAGACTCAACGGCCACCAAAGCGGTGCTTGTTTCTGTCCTTATCCTGAAAAGCTACCTTGAAACACACTTTAGAATTTACTATAGGTATCTATAAGGATCCTGAAATTGCTCAATGATATGGAGGAGCACAATGAGAATTTTTTAAAGCTAAATGAAGTAGACTATTCCTAGACCTGCTCATAAGAAGAGCCTGAAGATCAAGTCTTTACCATAATTTTGGTTTCAAATGAATTTGAAGCTCTTTGTATATGTCAGGGGCCATCAGCTATTCTTTGGTAGAACACACTCTTTGCTCCCGGAGTAAGACATTTTGTGGAGATATGAAAGAGTATTGATAATCAATATCCAGTAAGTCGCTGAGATTCAACCAAGCCTGAATATGGCTAAAAACCTCTTTGGTCCCTGCATCATAGGATCATGGTGACAAAGGGTGTTATCTTGCTCCTTCTGGTCAGATGCAGCTGACATTTGCAGTGGAAGAGTGACTGGCCAACAGTCTTGTAAAGCAGAAGCATAGCTGTTAAATTGTGTTCATATTTGTGGCATCAGAGGTATCATGGTCAGGCCTTGAGCACCATCCCCCTGGCAGCAGTATACCAAAAGGAGAAGGAGAATTTCTCACCCCAATTCAGAGTCAAATCTCATTTTTGTGTATATGAAGATAAGATAAGATAACATTTAGACTATATTACTCCTCTGCATGATCCTTCTATGATCTGCTAGAGCCATCACACCTCTTCACATTGCTTAGTGGTCATAAGCAGAGTTAGCCTGACTTTTGACTGAAAATCCTTTCCTGGTGCATCATCTCATGAGTAACTTTGCTCAAAATGTCTTGGTGTTGAAAATATGATTTGCACCCCCCAACATCAGCCTTTGAAGCATTCCTCCACTTGCTCTCTTCTTTTCTTGAATTTTTCTTGGGTACATGCCTAGAAATGGAATCATTAAGTCATATGGTAACTACGTTCCATAACCTTTTGAGGGGCAGCCAGACAGTTTCCCAAAGGACTGTAACATTTACATTCCCACAAGTAGTGAATAAGGGTCCCAGGTTCTCCACATGATTTTCAATGCCTGTTATTAGTTGTATTCTTGATTATAGGCACATTAAGTGGATATAGAGTCGTATCTCAGTTATGACTTACATTTCCTTAATGGTTAATGATATAGTATATCTTTTCAGGTGCTTGTTGACCATTTCTATATCTTCTTTGCAAAATATCTACTCAAATCTTTTGCACACTTTGAGTTATGTATCTTTATTTTTGCATTAAAGAATTATTTTTGTATCCTGGATACTCGTTTCTTGTCACATACATGAGTTTCAAATATTTTCTTCTATTCTGGTGGTTGTTGTTTCACTTTCTTGATGATAGCATTTGCAAAACAGAAATTTAATTTTGACTAAGTCCAAATTATCTATTTTTTCTACTTGTCGTTTGCATTTCTGAGGTCCCATCTAAGAAATTATTACCCAATCCAAGATCATGACTATTCATTCATATTGTCTCCTAAGAGTTGTATAATTTTACTCTTATATTTATGTCTATAATCCATTTTAATTAATTTCTGTGTAAGATATGATGTTGGGATCCAACTTCATTCTTTTCTTTGTGGCTATTCAGTTAACATCAGCATTATTTGTTGAAAAGACTATTCTTTCCCCATTTAACTGTCTTGGCACCCTTGTTGAAAATTGGTTGACTATATATGCCAGGATTTATTTCTGAACTTCAATTGTATTTCATTGAACTATATATAGTTTCATTAACCTCATAATGCATTGCTTTGATTACTGCCACTGTATATGTTTTCAAAACAAAAGAGTGAGGAGTGACTTTTAATAGATACAGGATTTCTTTTTAATAATTTTTTAATGTATTTATTTATTTTTGAGAGAGAGAGAGACAGCTCATGAGCAGGGGAGAGGCAGAGAGAAAGAGATACAAAATCTGAAGCAGGTTCCAGGCTCTGAGCGGTCAGCACAGAGTTCAATGCAGGGCTCTAACCCAGGAGCCATGAGATCATGACCTGAGCCGAAGTCAGTCGCTTAACTAATTTAGCCACCCAGGAGCCCCTGGGATTTCTTTTCAGAGTGATGAAAATGTTCTTGAATTATGTAGTAGTAATGAGGGTACAGCTCTGTAAATGTACTAAAACCATTGAATTCTACACTTTGTATGTGTAAATTTGATGGTATTTAAATTATATTTCAATAAAGATGTTTAAAAAGACAGGGAATACTTCACAGAGAAGCTGAGGTCTGATACAGTTCTGATATGAGAATTTGGCAGATGAGAAGAAAATGGGATTGCAGGAGAAGGATCTAAGGGCACAAATGCAGAGTGATACGAGGTCATACCAAGTGTTCCAGCAACCCCAAACAGTTTTGTACTAAGCGTAAAGTAGAATAAAATATGGGTGATGGCATTGAAGAAAGAATAAAGAGTCTGTTAGGAATCCCATTCTATTCAAATAAAAGGAGTTCAGATTTTAATCTGTTAACTGATATAAATATTTGACCATGTTCCATCTATATATGTATTTATATAGTTATTAATTATAAAATATAATATATATTATGTTATTGGATTAATAGCACATTTATGCATTTTACAATATTCTATTTATTTTATTTTGTAATGTGCATTTATTTATTTATTTATTTATTTTTGAGAGAATGGGAGTGTGAACAGGATAGGAGCAGAGAGAGAGAGAAAGTCAGACAGAGGATCTGAAGTGGGATCCACACTCTCAGCACAGAGCCTGATGTGGAGCTCGATCTCATGAACTGTGAGATCATGATCCAAGTTGAAGTCAGATGCTTAACTGACTGAACTACCCAGGCACCCCATTTCACAATATTTTAAAATTATTTTTAAATCATAAAATATAAGCAAAAAAGGTAAAAATAAACACAATTTCTAATATTCATTTATCTCATTCCAAATAATAAAGGTTACTCCTGGGTTATTTGGGTGTAGCCAAATAAATATGAAATACTTGGTTATAAGGCAGGGGAGAGTATATTTCAATTTAATTTGCAATATTAAACCCAGGAAACATATCAAAATCCAAAGCGGATCCATTTTTAATAATAGAGCTTAGTCAACCTAAGATGCTTTTTGAGAAATATTTGAGGGCTTGGAGACTTATCTGGCACACTTTCAATAAAAGTCACACATTTCTTAATCTGAATCCACATGCTTTAATCCCGCTATTTCTTTAGTTATCTTCTTCATTTTTAAGGGCCAACCAATGGAGAAACAGAACAGGATACACTCTGCCTACTTTTCTAGCTTCAGTAGAAAATGATTTGCATCATGATGCTACTTAAATTTTGCCCTTTACGATTACCTAGTTAAAAACAAACAAACCGCAAGGTAAATTCCTGTTTTTCCTTGATTATTGGAAGAAAGGACAGCTTGCTAAAAGACTGGAAGGAAATGGTCTCCAGTCTTCTTTTACCTTTCCAGTGTGTGTGTGTTCTGGGGGAAGGTCTCATATTTCACGAACCAGCATACAAAACTCTTATTATTTTATTTGGGCCTATTTTCAATTTGTATTACAGTAGAGGGAAAAAGAGTTTCCAACTTCCATGTTATAAATGAAGAGATTAAAGGTAAGAACTGGAGGCAGACGGTGTGCTTACAGGCAGAATAAATGCTCCTCTCCTTAGAAATCAATCAATCAAACTGGAGGCAGAAGCACACGGTGGCCTCTGAGCCCAAGCCTCGTCTGAGGTTTCCTGAGAGCCTTGTGGCTGGGCTGATGCTTGGTGTGCCTCTCCCGAAGCCACTAGAGGCAGGGCACCCCAGGTGGAGGGGCCACCGTCCTTAGTCACGACACACAACGGGGCGCAGACCTCTGCCGCTCCTGGCAGGGACCTCACCTGGTGCTTGAAGCCTGCTTTGGCAGAGAAAAAAATGGCAGCAAGTAGGTGGGCTGCTCTAGAGGACACCAGTGACCAGGTGGAGGCCTAGGTCACCAAAATGAACGTTATGAAAAAGGAGACAGAAGAGGCTCCGCTAATTTTGCATGGTGTTCACTTTGCCTTTCGCAGCAATAACAAGAAGGCCATCACTCACACTTAAATAAAGGTAAATAAAAACTAACATTTGTTAGTCCTTCTGCACAATACATACTTACTTAACATCAACAATCTTTTGTAATTCTTACCTAAACTTTGCCATTTAGGTTTTTCTCTCCCCTTACCACATGGGGAAACAAAGTTTAAAAGATCATAAAGTGGAAAGCAACTTGCCAAAATGTAGACCCAAGTTCTTTTTATACTAGAGAAGTATTTATATATCTATTAAATAAGCACCTATTGAGCAAATACTAATTTAGAACAGACACTAATTTAGAAGTTTAGATACATGGGCATGTGGGGAAAGCGACACCAGAAAAATGTCAGAAGAGTTTCTGATGTCTTCCCCCAAATGCCACCAACTTTGACAATAGCCCATTGATAAAAGTATCTTTGTGGAAGTCAGTGACCCCACCATTTAAGTTCCAGAACCCCACTGTAGAGAAAGAATGCCAACTAGTATGTTTTCAAAACTGTAAGAACAGTTTCACTGCACCAGGGGCATCCCTCCTCTAAACCAGCTCAGCTCAGAGCAGAATCTTTCTCACTCTGTGACTGTACCACGGTGTGTGACGTGAGCATGTGACTTCCCCAGCTGTGCTGCCACTTCATTCTTGTCCTGTTCATGATGCTGAGGTGTCTGTATGACTTGGGGAAGGGAGAGTGGGCAGTGTAGAAGTGCAGAAAGAACAACAGCCATGGTTCTCCAAGGGCATGAAAGGAATAGGAATCCCACTAACCACTATGCAGACTCCCTTGAAAAGCTCACCATGAGCTTCTTGGGATGCCTTGGCTTAGACTCCCCCCTTCATTGGCCCATAGACACCCAGGATGCTCCACATGCCTCATTCACATACACCCCCACCCTGTGACTGACTCCATTTTTGCCGTGTCCCCAGGGGCATGACTGCAAACCTTTGCAGACCGCTAATGAGCATGCACAGAAGGCTGGCTGCTGAGGGAGAAAGCACGCAGAACTGAGAACTTAGCGCTGCTCTAGGGAAAGCATACAGAAGGCTGTCAGCACCCAGGCTGACTTTGCAGAACTGAGGGGAAGCATTCAATCTTAATATATTGTTTCCCTTATTAGGGAACATATGTGGAGTAGGCACACCTTAGAAAAGGTTTTAGAAAACCTCAGATTTTCCAGTAAGGGTGACAGAGGGTATTTCTCTCCCAACACAGGCCCACAAAGAGTAGAAGGGGTCACTACTTCCTTAAATGCAAAGAAAGCAAGGCAAGACTTCAGCAAACATGAAAAATTAAGTGAACACCACCAGAGGAAAACAATAATTTTCTAGAGAACGAGAAAGGGATGGAAATCTGCAATTTGCCCCATCATAGTTGCCCAATTTGCCCAAAATAGTCATTTCAAGGAAGTTCAGTGAGGTACAAGAAAACACAGAAAATTCAGTAAAATCAGGAAGACAACACATGAACAAAACAAGAAATTTAACAAACAGATAGAAATCATAACAAAGATCTAACCAGAAATCCTGGAACTGAAGAATACAATTAATAAAATAAAAAGTACAATAGAGCATTGACCTCACTCTTGATCAAGCAGAATAAAGAAACTGTGAAGTCAAAGATAGCTCATCCAGATAGAGGAGAACAAAGGGGAAAAAAATAAAGAATGTCAAAGTGTGAAGAAAGCATGTGGATTACAAGATACCATATAAGAAAGCTACATATATAATGGGGTCCCAGAAGAAGAAGGGAGCAAGAAAGAACACATAAAACTCATTTAAAGATAATGCTTTGGGTACCTGGGTGTCTTAGTCAGTTAAGTATCTGACTCTTGATTTCAGCTCAGGTCTTGATCTCATGGTTTATGAGATTGAGTCCCTATCCCACCCCTCACGTAAGACTGTGTTGAGCCTACTTGGTATCCTTTCTCTCTCTCTCTGTCTCTCTCTCTCTCTTCCTCTCTCTCTGTCCCTTGACCACTCATGCGTGCTCTTTCTCCCTCTCAAAAAAAAAATGGCTAAGGGGTGCCTGGCTGACTCAGTCAGTAGAACATGTGATCCTTGATCTCAGGTTGTAAGTTCAAGCCCCATGTTGGGCATAGAGCTTACTTTAAATTAAAAATAATAAAATAATAAAATAAAATAAGTGGACAGGGATGTCTGGGAGGCTCAGTTGATTAAGCATCCAACTCTTGATTTCTGCTCAGGTCATGATCTCACAGTTTGTGGGACTGAGCTCTGTTTTGGGCTCCACGCTGACAGAGCACTGCCTGCCTGGGGTTCTCTCTTTCCCTCTCTCTCTGCCACTTTCCCACTTGCTTTCTCTCTCTCTCTGTCTCTTTCAAAACAAAAACATAAGTTAAAAACAATAAAATAAGTGAAAATAATGGCTACAACTCTCCAATTCTGGGTAGAGTTTTGGAGATCCAAGCTCATGAAGCTTGTAATTCTCAAAAAAGATTCAACAAAAAGATAATCTCCCTCAAAACATAATAAAACTGTCAAAAAATATTAAAAGTGGGAAGATGAAAATAATTCCTCACACGTAGGGAATTTCCATAAGGCTGTCACTGGATTCCTCTGCAGAAACCTTATTAGCCAGCACAGAATGGGATAATATGTTCAGAGGAAAAGAACCGGCAACTGAGAATACTTTACCTGGCATAGCTGTCTTTCAGAAACTGTGGAGAGATATAGAAATTTCACAGACAAATGGAAAAAGAAACTCCATCAGTTCTAGACCTGATTTATAAGAAATACTAAAAGGACTTCTTCATGCTGAAATGACAGGACACTAATCAGTAACATTAAACACTTGAAAATATAAATCACTATGGTAAAGGTAAGTATAGAATAAAATTAGATTATTTGATTCTAATTGTTAATTAGATCTAATGCTAAGAGAGAGGGAATCAAACCATGAGACTCTTAATGTTAGAGAAAAAACAGAGTTGATGGAAGGAGGTGGGGGGGTGAGCTAAATGGGTGATGAGTATTAAGGAGGGCAATTATTCGGAGGAGCACTGAGTGTTATATGTAAGTGACGAGTGACTAAATTCTACTACTGAAGTCAATATTACTCTATATGTTAACTAACTATAATTTAAATTAAAAAATTGAAAAAGAAAAAATACTCTAATACTGAAATATGGTGGTGTGTTCATTATTAAACTGTGGCATAAAGATTAAAGGACAAAAGCATTAAAAATAACTACAGCTACAAAATTTATTAATGGATACACAATATAAAATATGTAAATTGTGATATCAGAAACATAGAATGTGGGGGATGTATAAAAGAGTGTAATTTTTCTATGTGACTAAAATTAAGTTGTTTTCAGCATAAAATAACTTTTACAACTATAAAATAATTTGTGTAAGCTTCATGATAACCACAAAGCAAAAACTTACAGTAGATACACAAAAGATAAAAGGAAGGGAATGAAACCATACCACTATGGAATGTCATCAATTCATAAGGAAGAAATAAAGACAATTCATAAGGAAGACATAAGGAAGGAATTCATAAGAAAGGAATAAAAGGACCACAAAACAGCCAGAAAACAGTAAGTTGGCATCAGTAAGTCCAAAACTATCAATAATCACTTTAAAAGTAAATGGACAATGTTTTCCAATGAAAATCAATAAAGTAGCTAAATTGTTAAAAAAAAAAAAGACCTAACTATATGCTATCTGCAAGAAACACACTTGAAGTACACACATACAATGAAAGTGAAGGGATAGAAAAAGGTGTTCCTTGTAAGTGGAAATCAAAGGAAGCAGGAATAGCTATATTTATAGCAGAGAAAATAGACTTTAAGCCAAAAATTGTAACAAGAGACAAAGAAGGTCATAACATGATGAAAAGGGAGTCAATTCGTCAACATGATGTAATAATTGTAAATGTGTGTGCTCCCAACACACACACCTAAATATATTAAGCAAATATTAACAGATATGAAGGAAGAAACAGACAAAAATATACTAATGGCAGGGGATTTCAATACCCCCTTTCAATAATGGATAGATAATTCAGACAGAAAAGCTGTAAGAAAATAATAGACTTCGATGACATTTTAGATCTAATGAACATAACAGACATATACAGAACATTCCATCCAACATCAAGATAATACACATTCTTCTCAAGCACACATGAGAATATTGGATAGGATTTATCACATGTTAGATCACAAAACAAGTCTCAGCAAATTTAAGAAAATTGAAATTATACTAAATATCTTCTCCAACCACAATGGCATGAAACTACAAATAAATAACAAGGTGAAAACTGAAAAAAGAATTTTAATGGGGAAAATAAACAAGATACTACTAAACAACCAAAGTGCCAAATAATACATCAAAATAAAAATTGGAAAAAAATCCCAAAACAAATGACTACGAAAACACAACATTCCAAAACTTATGGGATGTAACAGAAGCAGTCCTAAGAGGGAGATTTATAGAGATAAATGCCTACATTAATAAAAAAATAAAAACCTCAAATAAAAAACCTACTTTTACAACTTTACCTAAACTCTATAGTTTCTCAAAGAACTATAAAAAGAACAAACTAACCCCAAAGTTATCAAAATGAAAGAAATAATAAAGAGCAGAGCAGAAATAATATAATAGAAATCAGCAAAACAATAGGAAAGGCCAACAAAACCAAGAACTAGCTTTATTAAAAGGTTAAAAAATTGACAAATTTTTAGCTAGACTAGCTAAAATATAGAAAGATTTAAATAAAATAAGAAATGACAGAGGAATGTTACAACTGATACTCAGAAATGCAAAGAATCATGAGATTATTATGAACCGTTTTATGCCAACAAATTGGAAAACCTAGAAGAAATAGATACAATCGTAGAAACTTAACAATCTTCCAAGACTGAATCAGTAAGAAATTTAAAATCTAAACAAACTAGTAATATGCAAGGAATTTGAATCAATAAACAAAAACCTCCTGACAAAATAGGAACTGATAGCTTTATTGGTGAATTGTATCAAATATTTAATGAAGAATTAATACCAATATTTCTCAAATTCTTCCAAAAAAATTTGAAAAAGATAAAACACTTCCTAACTCATTTTGGAAGATCAGCATTACCCTGAAATCTGAGTCAGGCAAGGAAGGCATAAGAAAAAAAATTACAGCCCAGTATCTCAGATACATATAGATGCAACAGTCATCAACAGAATACTAGGAAACCAGATTCAACATCATGTTAAAAGGATCATAACAGCATAAGCAATTGGCTTTCTTTTTTCGCTTGGATGCAATGATGGTTCAACATCCACAAATCAATAAGTGTGATCACCACCAACAAAATGAAGGGAAAAAATCATCTGATGATATCAATACATTAAAAAAAAGCATTCAGAAAAAAAAAAGCATTTGACAAAATTAAACTTCATTTTATCATTAAAACTCTCAACAAATTAGGCATAGAAGGAGTGTATTTTCACATAATAAAAGCCATATGCAACAAGCCCACAGTTAACTTCATGCTCATTGTGAAGAGCTGAAAACTTGTCTTCTAAGATCAGGAACAAGACAAGACAAATCTGTTCACTCCTACCAGTCTATTTACATAGTACTGAAATTCCTAGCCAGAAACATTAAGGGGAAAAAATCCAAATCAGAAAGGAAGGTTTAAAATTGTTTCTGAAAATTATACATATCCTTAGAACTTATAAACAATTCTATAAAGTATACAAAACCAATATGCAAAAAAGACTTACACTGCTATACCCCAGCAACAAATTATCAGAAGGAGAAATTGAGAAAACACTCCCATTCATAATAGTTTCAAAAACAATTAAATGCCTAAGAATGAGTCCAACCAATGGGATGAGGGGCCTGTACACTGTGAGTTGTAAGAATTTGATAAAATTTATTGAAGGAGACACAAATAAATGGAAAGATATCTCATATTCATGGACTGGAAGAATTAATATTGTTAAAATATCCATACTACCCAAAACAATATATAGAGTCAATGAAATTCCTATCAAGATTGCATTGAAATTTTTCAGAGAAATAGAAAAATCTATCCTACAATTCATATGAAAGCACAAAAGACCCTACAAAGCAACCCTGAGGAAGCACAGCAAAGCTGGAAGTTATCACACTTCATACTATATTACAAAGCTATATTAATCAACAAAATATGGTGCAGGCATAAAAACAGACACATAGATCAATGGAACAGAATAGTAAACCCAGATAGAAACCCATGCATGTACAGTCAACTAATTTTTGACAAGGGTGTCAAGAACATGAAATAAGAAAAGGATAGTCTCTCTAGTAAGTGGACAGGAAAACTGGATATACACAGTCAAAAGAATTAAATTGGGCTTTTACTTTTCACCACTCACATAAATTAATTTGAAATGGATTAAAAACTTAAAGAGAAGACTTGAAACCATAAAACTACTGGAAAAAATATAAGCTTGACATTGGTCTTGGAATACAGTTTTTAGATATGACACCAAAAGTACAAGCAACAAAAGCAAAAATCAAGTGGAATTATATCAAGCTAAAAAGCTTATGCACAACAAGAAAACAATCAACAAAGTGATCGTTGTACCTCATGAGAGATTGCTATCAAAAATATAGAAGAAGCTCATGTAACTCAATAGCAAATATATACATATCTATATATATTAATAGAAATTTATATATTATAGAGTTATTATTATTAATATTATATATTATATATATTAATTGCATATATTAATATAATGTGTATTATATATTAATATATATTATATAATATATATTATATATTAATATACGTATTGTATAATACATACTATACAATATGTATATTATTGGATATACATATACATATTATATGTATATGTATATGTATATTATATTATAATATACATATAATGTACTTATTATGTAATATGTATATTAATATATAGTATATATACATTATATTATATATTATATATTAATAATATGTATTAATATGTAATACACATTACATTAATATATGTAATTAATATAATATATTATCCCATATATAATATAATGTATATTAATGTATAATTATATTATATATTGATATATAATATAAATATATTATATTTATATTATATATTATATAATATAGTAGTAGTATTATATATATTAATATAGTGTTAATATTAATATTATATTATAATATATTAATATATTAATATTAGCATTAATAAAATTAATTAATTAATATTATTCATATTATATTATATATTAATTGCATATATTAATATAATGTGTATTATATATTAATATACATTATATAATATATATTATATATTAATATACATATTGTATAATATATACTATACAATATGTATATTATTGGATATACATATACATATTATATGTATTATACATATATACATATTATATGTATATGTATTATTATATTATATTATAAATACATATAATATACTTATTATATATGTATATTAATATATAGTATATATACATGCATTATAAATTATATATTATTAATATCAATTAATATGTAATACACATTATATTAATATATGTAATTAATATAATATATTATCCCATCTATAATATAATGTATGTTAATATATAATTATATTATATATTGATATATAATATAAATATATATGTAATTTAAAAACATGAAAAGGACTTGAATAAGGATTTTCTCAAAGAATACATGTAAACAAGTACATGGAAAGTCGCTCAACATCACTAACTATCAGGAAATTTCATATCATCTCATGCCTGTTGGAATGGCTTTTATCAAGAAGATAAGAGGCAACAAACGTTGATGAAGATGTGAAGAAAATAGAGCCCTTTCACTAGTGGTGGGAATGCAAATCGGTACAGTTGTTATGGAAAACAGTAGAAAAAATGAAAATAGAATGACCATATGGTCCAGTAACCCCCCTTCTAGGTATACATCCCAATTAAGTGAAATCAGATCTAGAAAAGATAGCTGTGCTTCCATTATCATTGCAGCATTATTCACAATAGCTAACACATGGAAACAACCTAAGTGTTTATGAATGGATGAATTGATACAGAAGATGTGGTATATATATTCAATAAACATTATTCAGCCATCAGAAAGAAAGACATTCTGCCATTTGCAGCTATGAACCTAGATGCCATTATGCTAAGTGAAATTAGTCACAAAAAGACAAATACTGAAATACTGTATTATCTTACTTACATGTGAAATGTAAGAAAAAAAAAAGAAAAGGAAAGAAAAAGAAAAAGAAAAAGAAAAAAAGTTGACCTCATAGAAACAGAGTAGAATGGTATGTTAACCAAGGTTTGATGTATGGGGGGGAGGGGGAAATGCTGGCAAAAGAAATGAGCCTTTGGGGGCGCCTGGGTAGCTCAGTCGGTTAAGCATCTGACTTGCAGTTGATGAGTTCAAGCCTCATGTTGGGCTCTGTGCTGACAGCTCAGAGACTGTAGCCTCTTCAGATTCTGTGTGTGTGTGTCTCTCTCTCCCCCTCTCTCTGTCTCTCTCTGTCCCTCCCCCACTTGCACTCTGTCTTTATCTCTCTCAGAAATAAATAAACATTTAAAAAAAATTAATTGTATGGAACCACTAAGGACCCCGAATAGCCAAAGTAATATTGAAGAAGACCAAAGTGGGAGGCATCACAAACCCAGACTTTAGCCTCTACTACAAAGCTGTTATCATCAAGACAGCATGGTATTGGCACAAAAACAGACACATAGACCAATGGAATAGAATAGAAACCCCAGAACTAGACCCACAAACGTATGGCCAACTAATCTTTGACAAAGCAGGAAAGAATATCCAATGGAAAAAAGACAGTCTCTTTAACGAATGGTGCTGGGAGAACTGGACAGCAACAAGCAGAAGAATGAAACTAGACTACTTTCTTACACTATTCACAAAAATAAACTCAAAATGGGTCAAGGACCTGAATGTGAGACAGGAAACCATCAAAGCCCTAGAGGAGAAAGCAGGAAAAAACTTCTCTGAGCTCAGCCGCAGCAATTTCTTACTTGACACATCTCCAAAGACAAGGGAATTAAAAGCAAAAATAAACTATTGGGACCTCATGAAGATAAAAAACTTCTGCACTGCAAAGGAAACAATCAACAAAACTAAAAGGCAACTGACGGAATGGGAAGAGATATTTGCAAATGACCTATCAGGCAAAGGATTAGTATCCAAAATCTATAAAGAATTCCCCAAACTCCATACCTGAAAAACAAATAATCCAGTAAAGAAATAGGCAGAAGACACAAATAGACACTTTTCTAAAGAAGACATCCAGATGGCCAAGAGGCACATGAAAAGATGTTCAACGTCACTCCTCATCAGGGCAATACCAATCAAAACCACACTGAGATATCACCTCACCCAAGAGTGGCTAAAATGAACAAATCAGGAGACTATAGATGCTAGTGAGGATGTGGAGAAATGGGAACCCTCTTGCACTGTTGGTGGGAATGCAAACTGGTGCAGCCACTCTGGAAAACAGTGTGGAGGTTCCTCAAAAAATTAAATATAGATCTACCCTATGACCCAGCAAGAGCACTGCTAGGAATTTACCTAAGGGATACAGGAGCACTGATGCATAGGGCCATTTGTACCCCAATGTTCATAGCAGCACTCTCAACAATAGCCAAATTATGGAAAGAGCCTAAATGTCCATCAACCGATGAATGGATAAAGAAATTGTGGTTTATATACATAACAGAATACTATGTGGCAATGAGAAAGAATGAAATCTGGCCTTTTGTCGCAACGTGGATGGAACTGGAGAGTGTGATGCTAAGTGAAATAAGTCATACAGAGAAACACAGATACCATGTATTTTCACTCTTATGTGGATCCTGAGAAACTTAACAGAAGACCATGGGGGAGGGGAAGGAAAAAAAATAAAGTTACAGAGGGAGGGAGGCAAACCATAAGAGACTCTTAAATACTGAGAATAAACTGAGGGTTGATGGGAGGGTGGGAGGGGGTGGAAAGTGGGTAATGGGCATTAAGGAGGGCACCAGTTGGGATGAGCACTGGGTGTTGTATGGAAACCAATTTGACAATAAATTTCATATAAAAAAATTAATTTAAAAAAAAAGA
The DNA here is from genome assembly GCF_022837055.1 of Prionailurus viverrinus. NCBI lineage: Eukaryota > Metazoa > Chordata > Mammalia > Carnivora > Felidae > Prionailurus > Prionailurus viverrinus. The sequence continues at coordinate 103,574,058 of NC_062568.1, read as the reverse complement.
AATGAGCCTTTGGTTATAAGATGAATGAGCTCTGGAGATACAAGTTGCAGCATGATGATTACAGTCAGTAATACTATGTTGGGTACTTGACATTTGCTGAGCGAGTAGACCTTAAGCGCTCTTGTAACTGGGTGAGGTGATGGATGTGTTCATTAACCTGATTGTGGTAATCGTTTCACAGAATACATGTATGTCAAATCATCATGTTTTACATTTCATATTTATATATATACATACACACATTAATTTAATATATTTATATTAATTCAATATATTAAGTTAACTAAAATTATTATTAAGTATCAAATAAATTAATTATTGAATCAATAAATAATTACATTTAATAATTAATCACTATGCATATAATTTATTTAATTTAATTTAAATATTAAAGTTATTGAATTAAATTAAATGTATTAAATACAATTTTGAAATATATAATGATACATATAATTTCTTATCAATTCTACTTCAATAAAGCTGATTTTTTAAAATAAATTGATAAAACTAGACATATGGGTATGAACAAGACAGACTACATCCATCACTTGTGTAGCTTACATTCTTGGAGCATAATAAACAAATAAAAGCAGAAGTATGTAATAGAACCTCAAATGAAAATAGCCATTATACTGGAAAATAAAACATGGAAAGGAGTCAGAAACTGACTGAGTGATGAGGACACTATTTTATGTAATGGTGATGAGGTTTTATGGGGTAATTTTGGGGTTCGTGGGGTCTGGAGCCAACAGCAAAGAATTATTGAAGACGTCTTTGGTGCAAAAAGGTGATTGCATTAAAGCACGGGGACAGGACCTGTAGGCGGGAAGAGCTGCCCTGGGACCATGAGGAGAGACTGGTTTTATACTTTGGGGTGTGGGGAGGAAAGTCCAGGGGGAGTTTCCAGTGAGATTTTCATATGCTAAACTCCCAGGATAGTGGAGGCCTGGCTAGTGTCAAACTAGGGTTGCTTACCCTCTAGCAGAGCATTAGCATTAAGACATAGGGAGTTACTCTGCCTGCCTCAAGTATTTGTCAATGGGCTGAAGTTTATAAGGAAATTTAGTTCTATCTGCCATTTCCTTCTGCCTTTGTTTCCCACATCCCTATGGAGGGGTGATGGAGACTTAGGTCCTGCAGGATCATTATCTCTATCAGTTAACCATTTTTTCCTCCTTTTCCTTTGTTGTTCAGCAGCCAGGAGTGCCCTAGGAATATCCCACATATCCCACCTGGGAGTGGGGGGGTGAGGGGGGTGTTTGAGACCTGTCAGCTTGCCTTATGTTCCCTCATCAATATGATCAATAAAAAAAAAATGTGACCAAGAAGATATTTTTGCAAAAATTAGAATAAAACCAATAGAGACTTGCCTAGGGGGTGTTTTTGTAGAGGTAGCAGTAAGTGCAAAGACCCTAGACCCTGAAGAAGCAATTAGACTGTCACATTTGAGAAAGAGCAAGAAAGTTGGTTTAGCTGTGGTAGAACAAGAAGGGAGATGGAGAGATTGGCAGATCTAGACCACATAAGATTTGACAATCAAGGTAAGAACTCAAACTTTAATTTTAACTGTGGGGTAAACCAGTGGAGGGTTATGATCTCATTTGAAATTTAAAATTATCATTCAGAAGTAGAAACAGAGAGAACCATGGGGAGGGGCTCTCTAGATAAGAGATCATGCTGTCAAAAACAGGAAAGCAAGGAAGGTAGTGGGAAGTAGCACATTCAGATATCTAATAAAGGAAGAACTGACCACATCCATTGATTAGTTTAATTTGTGGTGAGGAAGATATGGGGGAACCAAGAATAGCTTGTTTCTACTTATTTTTTTTTTGTTTGCCCGAGCAACTGGGTAAATGGATGTAATAAATGATCTGGAGAAAATGGGGAAGGAGCAGATGTGTGGATTTAGTAGATTAAGAATTCTATTTTGGGGGCAGCCAGGTGGCTCAGTCAGTTGGCGTCCAACTCTTGATTTAGGCTCAGGTCATGATTTCTCAGTTCAGTTCCTGAATTCAAGCCCCGCATCCAGTTCTGTGGCCTGCTTGGAATTCTCTCTCTCGCTCTCTTTCTGTCCCCGCCCTCAAAATAAATAAGTAAACAAAACAAAATAAAAAAATGTATTTTATTTTGGGCATGCTAAATCTGAATTGTCTTTTAGCCATACAAGTAAGGATGTACAACAGGCAGAGGAATACGCCTTATTTCAACTGATCCCAGTGTTCATTGTTCTTTCATACTTTAATATCCTTGTAAAATAGAAATGTCTCACACAATTGTTCTTTTCAGTGACTGGAAGTCAGGTGGTGGTGGTGATGGCATTGACATTGTCTGATCATGGACAAACTTACCTCCAGCTCTTCATATTGTCATGACTTCAATTAGATGCTTGCTGTGCAATGTTAGTCCTTTACTACAGAAATGCCTTTCTTATTGTTATCAGAAATAATTGAGTCTCCTCAGCATGTAAATAGCACATTCAGCCATAGTACTGGAAGTGATGCACCAAAACATCAATATAGATAAGAAGACATTGCAATTAAAGCTTACCCCTGTGGCATGCCAACATTTAGGAGTCACAAAGACAAGGTGAGCTCAGCAAAGGAAACCAAGAGTCCTCAATGGTGTAGAATGGAAAATGGAAGAAAGAGGAATCAGAATAAGAGAAATGTGTTTATGGAAGGATGAAATAATCATCCAGGTTAAATGTTGCTGAAAGATCAAATAACATAAAAACTGGGGACTGACCACTGAACTTGGTAAACTGTGAGCCTTTAGTGATCCTGACAAAAGCAGAAACGCTTTTTGGGAGAGGCAGAGACAAAGTTTAATTGGAGTGACTTTAGAGAAGATAGGAGATGAGGAAGTAGAGGTTATCTTTTGTGACTTTGAGGAGTTTTACAAAATAAAGAATAAACACACACACACACACACACACATTCACAAATAAGGGATGAGTTAAGGAAGAAATTTTGTTTTAAAGTGGAAGATCTATTATAATGTCCTAAAGAAAAGAGAAAACCATAATATTTAAAAGAAGGGAGTAATTGTGGGAACAAAATCATTAAGTAGAAAGGGGATGAGTTTCACCCTATAGGTTTGGCCTTGAAAAGAAACAGGAACAATGCTAGGTTTACATATCAAAGAACTTTCTTCACAATGAGTAGAAGGGAGATCATCTGCCTGTGCTAGGGGTAGGCAAACTAATATAAAGGACAATGGCATGGATTAAACACTACAGTGTTCCAGGCTTCCAACTCCCTCTTCCGTCAAATGCTTGCTACACTACGTGCCTTTATATAAGCTTGTGACACTACAGGGACCCAAGGAAAGTGTAGTTTGAACAGTTCAAAATTGTCTACTACATGCAAGATGCTATGATTGCTTTCCATCAGACTGCTGTCAGCAGGATTTTCTCATTCCTGTGCCAATGTATCTCTGTACACCACCCCCACCAGCACCCCAATTTATTTTACTGGCAACAGTAAAAAAGTCTTGCTGGAGGAGAAAACCATGTGCTTCACTTCACATGGCGTGCTACTTGCCAGTAGCTCATATATCAGGACAATTTGGAACACAGTTGGCGCCCTGGATTTCCTGGTGTGACTTTCTTCAGGGTGTGATGGCTGTCCCAGCACCACCCGGCACCCCTTGAAGCCACCAACTGTTGTGCTTTGTAGAAATCCATGAAGCCCTAGGACTCAGGAGCCGATGTCAATACCAAAAGTCTGCAGAAAATTAGAAAATGTAAAAATATTACTGGGAACAGATAAGCAAAGTATTTGAGATTTCGTTCTTTAGTGACTTCGGCTTGTAGTTTGGTCAATTGTTATCATTATGTCCAATAGATACCTGTGCAATACTTACATTTAAGGCACGACCTCAACCTTGGCGGGGGGGGGGGGGGCTCACAGACAAGTGGCAACATCGACAGACAAACAACTAAATGTCTCAGACAAGCCAAATTAAGAGGGAGCTGTTTCAGAGTTCCACAGTGGAAGGTATCAACCACCATCGCAACCTCAAACAGGTATCCTGGGACCCTCAGTTCTCTACTGGTTTTTAAAGAGATGGTGAAGGTACATTTTAGAAATTCCAAAAAGATCGGTTGAGCATCCAACTCTTGATTTTGGCTCAGGTCATGATCTCACAGTTTCACCAATTTGAGCCCTGCATCAGGTTCTGTGCACTGACCTCCATAGAGCCTGCTTGGGATTCTCTCTCTCTCTCTACCTCTCTGTCCCTCCTCAGCTCATTCTTTTTCTGAATCTCTCAAAAAAAATAAACTTTAAAAAAGAGAGAATAAATTCCAGAATGAGAAAACAAGCGTTCTAAACTCTCAGAGTTGTATAATGGCAACATTTGTAGAGATTTATAAATTTTTAAATTATTACTCTTCTGAAGATGGATTGGATCACAATGGACTAAACTTTCTGTCATCTTGGGGAAGGGCCAGAGAGAGAAAGAGAGAGGAGGATCTGAAGTGGGCTCTGTGCCGTTAGCACGGAGCCTTATGCAGGGCTTGAACTCACGAACCATGAGATCATGACTTGAGCCAAAGTCTGATGCTTAACCAACTAAGCCACCCAGCGACCCTCATTTTTCTATCATCCAACCAAGGGAATTGTCAATAAAAGACGTGTATGAGGTGTGATCAACATGGGGATACATGGCCTGATTCCTGTTTAAGGACGGGCATCTGACCAACTTCGCAGGTGCCATCAGGAGACAGCTGTCCACCGTTCTGGGTGTGCTTCAGCCACGGGAGTAGCCTCACCTGAGGACATGCTTTTCCTGGAGTGGCCCACACGTGTTGATTGAGCAAGTTAGGGATACCCAGGTCCTGCCCTTTTGCCCAAAGTGAAAGATTCCATCAGCCAGTATTCTCTCCAGTGCTTGTACCAGTTGGCTAGAACTTTGTGAGCCTGCATTACAATTTGATGTCTCCTTTCATAACTATTGATCCCCATGAACACCTTATACTTCAAACTCTGTCAGTGGATGCCTCTGGAAAACCCAAACTATAGCAAGAAGGTGGGCATTTAGCTGCCTTTTGGCTATGTGATATCCTGTTGGAAAATATCTATTGTTTTATTACCTTATTTTTGTTTTTAGTTTTAGTCGATCTTACTTGGTGGATAAAAACTCCTCTTATAACAATTTAAACTGTCTTTTATAGCATTTTTTTCCATCAGGTATGTCAGGTGGCTTTTTTGGTTTTTTGTTTTTGTTTTTTAAGTGAAAGGCAGCTGAGATTAGGGCATAGAAGGACTGGGGCAAGGTGGGGAGGTTGTTTGAGGGACTCGAAAGCTATGAAGCAGGAAAGGCCTGAAATCAGTAGCAAGGGCAGGAATGTGGTCATTCCCTGAGTGGGGTGGGCTCAAGGGACTTAAAAGGTGGAGATCAAGGTGGGGATAGAGTATACTGCCTGGCAGGGTCAGAAAGATCCCCCCTCTCTCTCTTACTGCCATGAGACAGTGCCTTACACATAGTAAGAAATCAAAAACTGTTGGCTATTGCTTTTTGTTGTTTTCATTAACATTGTTATCAGAAATAAAAGAATGAGTGGAGAAGCGAAGATCAGCTTCATACACTCTATAACTCTGCCTAGGGCCAGTCTTCCTGCCCGAACAAACCACGAAGAAATTGCTTAGCATCAGTGGTTAAACAAAAATAAGGAATAAATGACTGAATTTTCTTCCACATCTTTACACCAATGCAAACATGGGGACGTAAGAAAAAGAAATTAGGAATGATAATAAAAACTGAGATAATTAGCATTTGAGAATAAGTGATGATTTGTTGTTTTAATTGCAGCACAGATCAGAATTGATTCAGGCCATCTGCAGAGCGGGGAACATAAACGCTAGAAGAGGGGTGTGAATACCAAAGTGCTTTCAAAGGCATCAAGATAAACAGATAAGAGGCTGGTGAAATATTGAACTTGAAATAAATATTCAAAGGATTAAAAAGCCATGGCAGGGGGGACTCCTCCTGCCATATGGATAACTAGGTATGCTTAAAGAGAATATGCTTGTATCAATATAGCCCAATATCTGTTCTTTTGAGACATTAACCAGTCTTTTTTCTACTAAATAATTTTATATATGTTATCAAGCAAGTGGACTCCAGAATATATTTTTTTTCTAAGCCCAAAGTCATGATAAATAAAACTGGAAGCTTCTAGGACACTATTTAGTCCAATCAGGTAATTTTAAAACTGGCGGCAGGGTGGCTCAGTCGTTAAACGTCCGACTCTTGATTTAAGCTCAGGTCATGATCTCATGGTTTGTGAGCTCGAGCCCTGCTTTCTCTCTCTGCAGCCCCTCACCCCCTGCTCATGCTCACTCTCTCAAAATAAATAAACTTTAGAAAAAATAAATAAATAAAACTGATGATAGATAGTCCAAAGGAAATAAATGGTTCATATTAGGTGACAGATACAGCAGAATCAGAATAAGAACTCAGGTCTGAAATCCTAGGTCAGCATACTTTGTAATATCCCAGGATACGATGTTTCATTTGATTGCAATTAAGAAATACCTCCATTTATTTATCATAGATACCAAAATTCTCTTTGTACCATATAGTTGTAAAAGAAACTAGGGGGGGGGGGGCAGTGAAACAACAGATCTGTAGCTTTGTTGATTTCTGTGTTGTAACTATTCCTAAATGTGTTCACCATGAACAATTTCAAGCTACCGAAATGATATCACTGGACACTAGAGAAGATATGTGCATAAACAGCTGTAATGAAAATCATCCAGTATTTAACTTAGTCTGTGACAATCATCTATAACCCCTCTTGCTTTCTCAGATTCCTTGTGTGCACAAAGAAAGCCTTCCTTTAAGTCTACAAATAAAGTTGGCTGGAAAGACACAAAGGTTAGCTGCTGCAAAGAATCTGTAGAAATTATCCTGCAATTTGAATTACTTGCTTTTGAAGTCCTTAGTAGGGGCACCTGGGTGGCTCAGTCAGCTAAGCGTCTGACTTCAGCTCAGGTCACGATCTCGCAGTTCGTGGGTTCGAGCCCTGTGTCAGGCTCTGTGCTGACAGCTCAGAGCCTGGAGTCTGTTTCAGATTCTGTGTCTCCCTCTCTCTCTGACCCACCCCATTCATACTCTATCTCTCTCTGTCTCAAAAATAAATAAACGTTAAAAAAAAAGTCCTTAGTAAATAGGTGGGAAGGACAAAACTGCCTCCCTAGCTTTAGGAATTAGGTAGGATACAAGGTAATATGCTAGTGAGTCATGTCTCAATGTATACTTGAGAGTATCAAATCTGTAAAAGTTGTATAAGTGAATATCTTAAGCTAATCACAATGTTTATCACATAATATAGCCTTCTTATTCTTCCCCTCAATGGGTGAGAACCAGAAGTCTGTGTCTAAAGCATACTGGCCAGAAAAGAACTAGAATCTTGTCTCTTGACTTCCAAAAACATTCAAATCTACTCCTTTCTACTGACCTGAATAGACCTTTGTTACCAACCAAGAATAGCACTAAGTTTCTCTGGAACCATTTGTGCCAGAAATCAGGGTTTCTGCGATGTTTCTCACTATGGGAGAATCTTAATACCAACTGTGCTCTAGATCAGTAGCTCACACCTGTCTGCAACATTTCCCTCTTGAAATCTATTCTGTCAATGTGTTATTCTTTCCTTCATGTCTTCACCCCTTGATTCACTCATAAAACATGTATTACATACTAATAGAATGTCAAAACTAGCACTCACAGTGTCCATAGCCCAAAATAGAAAGCAGACAAGTCAAAATAACGACAAAAATAATATCGAATAATACAATAGAATAAATATAACAATGAATATAAACACACATGAGGGGACCTGAAAGAAATGATCTGATTTTCTGTGGCAGGCATTATGTTTTATGGGGTTTTGGATCCTATAGGGTGATTATAAGTTTGCCAATAGACTGGGAAATGCATTCCAGGAAGAAGAAATAAAAACATGTATAACTATCCAAATGTTTTTGTTTTTTTTTAATCAATGGGCATACTCACTCCTGAAATATACACCCTTTTTATCTTTTCTTCTCACAGTCCAAGCTGCTAAAACCAAGTAGTATCAGTACTAAAACATCAGGGAATAGAGACCTCAAACACTTAGCTTTTACATTGTAAATAAATAAATAAATAAACAAACAAACAAACAAATGCCTAACACTTGAAAGATTCTGAAAATGAAAAACCTCCCGATGTAATGTTAACACCTCAGAAAGGATTTGAAATCACTGGGACAGGGGACCGAAGAAGAGTTAAAGAGAAGGTGAAATAGAGCAATTGTTAGGATCTCCAACAGAATCATGTACCTGTCCCCTCTTCTCCTTAGGGAGAGCTCCAAGGAGGAAGTTTGGAGATCTGAGACCAGTGGTCACCTCTACCTTGTTTTGGGATACAATCCTGAGATATATCAGCCTTTGGGAGGTTTCTCTCTCCATTGTGGTTTGGAAACAGAAAAAGCAAGATACCTGCTGGGGAAGAAAGGACCCAAAGTGGTAGCTCCGTGTCTCCTATTGTCCCAGAAAAGGATGAGGGAACGGTTGTGTTTCCTAGTTTCTTAGTAGAATTCTCATTATTTATGAAGGAGAATGTTGAACACTCCTATGACACCATCAGGACATTGGGTTGCTGGAGGGATGAACAGAGTGGACAGAGTAGCATCAGAAGAAGTCAGGGTGGGGAGATGGGCTATAGATCAGACAAGACTTGTCAGAGAGCAGACAAGACTGAACACCTCAGAGAATGGGGTCTTTGAGTTAAAATAACTGAGAAAATCTGAAGTAATTGAATTTGCTAGAACTCACTAGAGTAGATTTTCTGCTTTCTAAAAGAATAAAAGATTCAGAACAAATTGTAATTCAAATAGAGATCAACAGGTACTTTGAGTGATGTTTCTGTTTGCATGCGAAGAGGTTGAAGATAGGGATGGATTACACAAATATTAAAGGTGTTGAGATTCATCAGGAGATCAGCTTTAGGCATGAGAACATGGGGAACTCTGGTTACTCCAAGTAAACTTGTTTAAAATTACTTAAAAAAAAACAAAACAAAAGAAAACAAAAACAAGGGTGCCTGTGTGGCTCAGTCAGTTAAGCATCCAACTCTTGTTTTCAGCTCAGGTCGTGATCTCATGGTTTTGTGAGTTCAAGCCTCACATCGGTCTCTGCATTGAGAGCATGAAGACTGCTTGAGATTCTCTATCTCCCTCTCTCTCTATTCTCTTCCATTCATACTGCCTCTGTCTCTCTCAAAATAAATAAAATAAACTTGAAAAATGTAAAACAAAAACAAAAATCAAACAAATTAAAAAAAACATTTAAAGACTCTAGAAATGGTCTTAAGGGCAACAACAAATGGAGAAAGATATTTTCAAGCAAATATATGAAAGTTTTAAGAGAGGTAAGAGTATGTAGTATTTAAAGCAACACTGCTACATCCCTCCAAGTTCTTGGCTCAGAAAGAGGAGACTGCCCTCCAGGATACTGCAGCCAAGAACACATGGCTGCCTCCCGACTCAGGACCTGGCCAGGGGGATTTCTTACTGGAAGAAACAAGACCTCAACATTTCTTATCCTACTGCCAGCTGACTGTTGCTGAGATTGTCTTGGGTGATGTGAGAAATGAGACCGCTGACCCAATCAAAGGAGGGACACGGAGACTCAGAGCACAGTGACGTGAAGTTTTAATCAACGTTCTTGCAAGAGCAGGTGTCTGATGCACAGGCACACTCCAGGCAGTTACAGCAGGCAATTGACCTCCTAGCGTGAAGTCCCTCCCCTGAGTCTTCTTTGGCTGACACTACAGAGGTTACCCAGAAGTCGCCTATGCCCATGTAAGGCAAAAAGTAGTCTGATTGGAACAAAGGTACATTTCCTGAGGTAACACAGAGACTTCAGTTCTTTGGCGCATGCTCATTGCAAAACCTATGAAAAATAAGCCCGTGAAACGGACAGTGAAAGAACCAGCAAGTGAAGTGTGTACAGGTTTGGGACTCCATTGTCAGGGGGAGACGTTCGCACACATTCTCAATAGGTTGTAAACCTATTGTTAACTAGACAGCACAGCTTGTATTTGGTATTTCTGAAAATGAATCATCTCACTTACTTCTCACAGATGAGTGCAACTGAGAAGTGTGGAGATCACTATTTTGCCCAGTCCACACTGCTGGAACAGTAGTTCTGCCTGAGGCATGATATGCTGAGGACACTGAGCCCATGAGAGCCCTTCCTCTAGCTTGTGGGACAGTACTTACAGGTCAGGAAAATGCAAGCCAGGAAGTTGACTTTTCCCCTCCCCCAGAGGACTCAGATCAGACAGTAGGGGTGTCACTCAGAGAAGATTTCCATTGTCCCTACCTCCAGCTCCAGAGCCTTTGGTCCCAGACTTTGCCTTGAGGTAAAAGAGAAGCATAAATCATATACCTCCTAATGTCCTCCTAAAGGAACTTACTTCATTCATAACACAGTGTGGAGAGTTTTAACCCAAGGGCATTCTCAAGAATGCAGAGCTTGTGGTGAGGGCATTTGGGAAGAGACCTATGGATCTAATGAGGATGTGGCCTAGGTTGTAAGCCAGCTAGTTTGCAGGAAAGAACCAGAGAATAAGAGAGCTTGAAGCAGACAAAAAGCATGATCCAACTATATTGTGTTTATAGAAGACAGACTTGAACTCACAGACAAATAGGTTGAGAAGAAAAGGGTGGAAAAGCATACATCATGCAAGCAGCAACAACAGAAAATCTGCAGTGACTCCACTAATATGGAACGCAATAGAGTTTAAAACTAAAAACAGAATTTAAAACAGAGTTTTAAAATATGTATTATAACATGAGACCGCTTGGGGCACCTAGGTGGCTCAGTCGATTAAGTGTCCAACTCTGACTCAGGTCATGATCTTGCCGTTCATGAGTTCGAGCCCCACATTGAGTTCTGTGCTGACAGCTCAGGAGCCTGGTTCAAATTCTGTGTGTGTGTGTCTCTCTCTCTGCCCATCCCCTGCTCTCTCTCTCTCTCTCTCTCTCTCTCTCTCTCTCTCTTTCTCTCTCAAAAATAAACAAAAACATTAAAAAATAATTTTAAAAAGAGACCTCTTATAATGACAAAAACCTCCAAATACATTAGGAAGAAATACTAATTGTAAGCATATATACACCTAAAACAGAGCACCAAAGTACACATAGTAAACCTAACATAAATGAAGGCAGAAATAGACAATTCAACAATAATAATTGGAACATTCGACATCCTACTTTTAAAAATGGCTAGAAAAACTAGAAATAAGATTAACAAGTAATAGAAAACTTGAATAAGCTATAAACCCCCAGTCCTAACAGACATCTATAGAACATTCCATCCAAAACAACAGAAAATATATACTTCTCAATTGCACATGAAACATTTTCAAGAATAAGTCATGCCCTAGGTCATAAAACAAGCCTCTATAAATTTAAAAGCATGGGAATAACACAAAGTATGCTCTCACACATGGAATGTAACTTGAAAATTCATTAGTTATTTACCCTGAAAGAAGATACAATCAGAAGAAATATTTTAAGCACTAATCAGTTTTTCCATAATTGGGAAGATAGATCAGAGTGGATTACATAAGAAAAGGAAGACCATGTAGATGACTTTGGCCAGTCTCTTTGGCAAAGAAGTCTGAACTAAGGCAGTGGAGGTGGGAAATCAGAAGAAACTCACAGAACATAACTTTATCACCCTGCCTCCCTCTGTATTTTGAACCATAGTTTTTCATCCAGTTTCATTTATTTTTTTAAGTTCATTTATTTTGAGGGCAGAGTGGGGGCAGTGAGAGAGAGGGAGAGAGAGAATCCCAAGCAGGCTCTGTGCTGTCAGGGAAGAACCTGTTGTGGGGCTCGATCCCATGAACCATGAGATCATGACATGAACTGAAATCAAGAGTTGGACAGTTAACCAACTGAGCCACCCAGGTGCCCCTCAGCCAGTTCCATTTAAACTGTGATCTTCACAAATGGTATGTAATACTTGATAGTCAAGTGCTTTTTGAGAGAGGCAATACTATTAACAAGAATTTCAGCCTCCGTGAAGTGTGACCTGCCCAATTAGAAGAGTACTGCTACGAACAACAACAAAAATGCACAATAACTGTGATTAGCAGTGGTGGCAATAATGCCCATGGCAAGTACCATCAGCAAAAAAATAAGAGAGAGGAGAAAGCTTGTTGTATCAACAATGCTGGGAAATATGTGGGCCTATTGGTTCTTCATTAATAAAAGGTGAGGAAGTAAAGTGTACATTGGAATGAGAGACTTACTGGCGAAAAAAATAGTATGTCTTTTGCAAGAGAATTTTTGTGTCTGACTTTGTTCCTGTAAATTGAGGAAAAAAACATAAATTGGGTAAAGTGCTTTTGACTATGCTTTTTCTTGGTTTAGAGCAGTAGATTCTAACCCCTATGGAAACATGCATGGAGGTGAAAGACAAAATAGCACTGGATGAAAGGTGACACACACTCATAGCTGACCCTACCTGTGTGGGCAAAAGAACAGGAGAAAAAAATATGGGGCTGGGCAGGCATGACTCTGGAGCGATATTCAGGGTGCAGATCCAGAAAAAAATGAAGAGTCAAGGGTGAGTGGAAAATCACGACATAAAAGGATTATATAAAGGGAGGGTCAAGCAAACTTGGCATTGATTGGCAGATTGAGTGGCCCCATGAGTTATAGGGGATCAACAACTGTCCTGCAACAACTGTCCTGCAACAACTGTCCTATTTCCCATTGAATGGATCAGAATCTCTGAGGAAGGACTGAATTAAATTATTGTGCCAGCCGCAGTCATCAAAGGGAAAGGAGTTATATGAGCAGGCAATAGACTCTGTTCCAGTGAATGTGATGAAGGCTTATCTTAGGGGAAGTCTCCATTCATAGCAGAGCAAAGAGAATAAATATGAGACTAATTAAAGTTACATCTCCAGATGTGTGACAAAAACCCATATTGACTGAGAAATTGCTCAAAAGTGCGTAAAGAGGTGATAATTGTGACACAGCTAAGGGAATTGGCTTTTAGCACCAAATTGAGGTGAAACCTAAATAGTATAAAATTTAAAAAGAAAAATCCATAATGAGATCATGAACCCAATTGGACTATTTAAAATAGTCCTTAAACATTACCTCTTCATTTCTCTGTTCTATACCTTGGCTCATACATCTACATGGTCAAGACACCGACACCACCTAGGACCTTCACTTCTTGAGAAGTCTTCCAATGATTCCTATCTTCAAAACGTGCACATACCCACTTCTGAATTAAATGAGAAAAATTTTAAGCTCCTTAGAGCAGAGAGTCATCCTTAATAAGTGTTTTTTTGTTTTTTGGGTTTTTTTTTTTGTTTGTTTTTTGTTTTTTGTTTACATAGAAATAGCCCCCTAGTCAGCCTGTCTCTTGGGAAGGTGTTAGACATGTGGTTTCAACTACTAAAAACTGCTGGTTCCTTTCCATGCCTTAAAAGGTGAATGCACATAGGAAGGGTTTCATAAATCAACAGAACACAACTAAATCCAGTCTCCTAAATGCCTATTCCTCCAGCGTCTGCAGGATGTTGGTTATCAAGGATGTTGCAGAGGTGGAAGAGGAAAAGAGAACTGAAGCCAATAAAAAGACACAAAGCTTTCTGGTTGTTTGTTTGTTTCTTTGCTTTTAGAGAGGTCAGGGGGCAGAGGGAAAGGGAGAGAGAATCTTAGGCAGAGTCCACGCTGAGGGCTTGATCTCATGAACTGTGACATCATGACCTGAGCCAAAATCAAGCATTGGATGCTTAACTGACTGAGCCACCCAGGTGTCCCAAAGCTTCTTGTTCTTACCAAGGTTCAGCGATTTTTTTTTGAAACAAATAGTCCTCATATTGTTGCAAGACTTTAATTAATTGATTAATATCCTCAATGACTTGATTTTGACTTTTTTTTGGCTAGGTTTTTTTTCCCCCTCTATGGAAGAGGTTCCTATTGCCTGTTATGGACTGAATATCTGTGTCCCCCCAAGAAGTCATTTGCTGAATTCCTAATGTGATGGTATTTGGAGGTGGAGGCTTTGGGATGTGAGTAGGTCATGAAAGTGGAGCCCTCATGATGGAATTCTTATCCTTAGAAAAAGAGACACAAGACCTCCCTCTCTCTCTCTCTCTATGTCTCCCTCCCTCTCCCTCCCTCTCTCTCTCTCTTTCTGTGTGTGTGTGTGTGTGTGTGTGTGTGTGATGTGAAGACACAGTGAGAAGTTGACCATCTGCAAGCCAGAAAGTTTGTTCCCACCAGGAACCAAATCAGTCTTGGTCTTGGACTTCTCAGACTCCAGAGCTATGAGAGAGAAATTTCTGTTTTTTAAGTTGGCCAGTCTGTGGTATTTTGTCATGGTAGCCCAAACAGTCTGAGATAGTTCCCCATTCCAGATTTTATCTACAACATTTAATCTGATCTTTATTTTCTAGTCAGATAAGACTGGTATAATGATCCTCACACTTGATTTTGGACACAGAAGTAAAGAGTAGACAAAGGAAGAGGTTGAAGAGGAGGAAGTGAAGGAGAAAAGGAGGTGAGGAGGGGGAGAAGAGAAGAGAAAGCGGGAGCAATCAACTGGTACTGAAGTGTGTGGCTTGCCAAAAATCAGACACCTAGCAAGTGGGTAGTGCTCACATCTGGATTTGCATTTTTTAACTTACAGAACTCTTGCAGTGTATCCAAAGAGGGAAAAAAATGCATTTTTTTTATTGAAAACTAAAACAGTTTAGTTGGAAAGATATATAGAATAGAAATAATTGCCAGTAGCTGGTGATGTTTAAGATGTGACTTGGCCCAGGGAGCCTGGGTGGCTCAGTCAGTTGAGCGTCTGACTTTGGCTCAGGTCAAGATCTCGCAGTCGGTGAGTTCTAGCCCCGCATCGGGCTCTGTGCTGACAGCTCAGAGCCTGAAGCCTGCTTCAGACTCTTTGTCTCCCTCTCTCTCTGCTTCTCGCCTCCTCACGATCTGTCTCTCTCTCAAAATAATAAACATTTAAAAAAAAGAAGTGACTTGGCCCAAAACATGGTGAATCTGATCAAAATGACAGAGACAATGAGCAGATTTAAGAATTATGAGCATCTCTCTGGCTCTTCAATCGGGCTTGGGCCCCAAAGTCACACAACTTGCTTATGGCATCTGCCATAACACCATAAACACCTGGGTGTTAAGCTTTGCCTCTTCTTCGCCTGGATTGATATAGAATATGAGATCACTATGATAATGTTTTGTTTTTCCTTCCGGACACACTCCTGATTTTTGGAAAGACCTGACTTCATGCAGGAGAATCCCTTCCCCACAAACTCCTTCCTAACTTGTCCCAGAGAGAAACAGAGGATTTTCTCTCAGTATTCATAAAGACTCAGGTTTCCTATTTCCAGGTCCAATACCGTACATATTATCCTATCCTCTTAAGTAACCCCTGTTGTTTTAGGCTATCATGGGTCCAGAGTTAAACACTAAAATTTTTAAATTTTAGTAAATTTAGGGTAAAGAGAGCTCTGATCCAAATTCCTAGTGATCTAGAAGGGCCAAAGTCTATTCAATGAAGCAGTAATGAGATTGCCATTTTGGATTATTTTAGGTAATTATGGTATGGGACAACAAAGTTTTAGCTATCTTTGGCAGCTTCCAACCCTGAAATTGAAGGTGTCTTTAAAAGATAACGTCTCAAGAATTTAAACAGCATAAATTCAGAGATTTAAAATATCACTGAGAAAGTGCGTTTTAAAGTCACACATTTCTTATGAAATTTACTAGGCTTACCTTCCAGTATTCATTGTTATTAAGCTTCTCACTCAGTCGGGTCACAATAAAGTCATAATTTAGTCAAACATGAATCGTTTTAGTCTATTCAGGTTTCCTGCTAGAAGGAAATTCAGTACTTATTAGTCCCAGGTGTTTAGTGTCTAACCCTAAAAACCACCATGAAGTGACAGCCCAGGTTCCCAGGAGACAAATATCTATGTACCTGAGACTCCACAATTGAAAGTCATTTGTCATCAGGAAAGAGGTTTTGAAACAAAACTGCAAATATTATTTCTTTATACAATCATGGTGCACATTAACCTGGAGTAGTGTGCGTGGATGTGGTTATTCATTTTTTCCCCAGTTATTTACTTTGTCCCTTGACAAGGTGCTCTTCTAGGGTTGGGGACCCAGAATGGGTTATATACATTTCCTGCCCACTAAGAACATACAGATTCCTTTTCCTATGTTGCTGCCATGCTAAATAGGTACTAATTTTCACGACTGTGTACTCTGTGCAAATTCTTGAGTTTGGTCTGGAGGAAAATGGGGATAATGTTGGTTTAATGATCAGCATTTGTTTGGTTCCTGTTTTATGTCAGTCACGCAGCAAAGTTGATAGCTAGTTTGTGTGTTCATTTTTCTTTTTTCATGTGTTATATTTTGGAATCCCCAAAGCAAACTTTCCAGTGAGAAGCAGAGAGTGGTATAGAGGGAAAAGCATGAACTCAGAGGTTAGATCGTTGTGGGTTCAAATCTTACTCTACTGAATAATATTTCTGTGATCTGGACAACTTGCTAAAATGTTTTGAGACTGTTTTCTTGGTTGTAAGAGAATTGAGAAGATTGTGTCAAATACTATATTTGAAGCCTTTAACAACATTCCCAGAATATAGAAAGTTTTTTTAAGAAAATTAGTTATTTCTCTTAGTTATTATGATATCCATTTTATAGTTAGAAACGTGAAGCTCAGAGACATTCAACAATATGTCAATAGTGACATAACTAGTAAGTGAAGGGGAGGGTTAAAACCCACATGGTCCAGTTCCAAAGTCCTCCTCCAGTTTCCAAGATGCCATGTTTCTTCTGCACTTAGCTTCCAATTCCTTTCCCATTTTGTTTCTTCCACCATTCCGTTAAATCAACCTTCCCTAAACTCGTTGCATATCAGCACGATCCCTCAATATCTCTTGGTTTCTAAAGTATCTGATATTATAAGCTTGTTCAAACTATAGTAATTACTGCTTTTATACCTGTCTGTCCAGGTATATGTTCAGATAGACTTATTTCCCAGAGGGAAAAGTACTCATGTCCCTATTTCCATGGCTAGATAGAATTATTAGAAGTTGTTTATTGAATAAATTGTATTCACATTGTAAAAGAAAACTTAATTGAAAATATAATTGAAGAAATGATTAATAAATTCCATTATATACTTACACATCTTCCAGTTAATCTTTTTCTCTACAGATAAAGTATTGTGATTGAATTCACAGACTACCTTCATCTGAGTGTGCACCTTCAACAAGTTATTTAATCTCTATTTCACTCTTCCTTCTTCTTCTTTTTTCTTTTTAATTAGGAATAGTGATTTCCAATTCATAAGGTTGTTTAACTATTGACATATGACGGCATTTAGCGCAATGTCTGGTACAGATTTTCTAATAACATCCTCCTCATTATCTTTTCATCTAAAATTCCAACAGCATCTAATTACTAACCCAGAGCTTGTGATTGATAGATGGGCTTTAAAACTTTATTTTCTTAAATCCCTTTTTACCTGATTTGTAATAGCATCTGTGAATTTAAAAACAAAAGCAAAAACAAAACAAAACAAAACAAAACAAAACAAAACAGAGCTAGGCTAGGTATTGTATTTTTCTTGTAGGTGCTTCATTATAATACTGCCAGAGTATTTATTATATTCTTAATCACAATTCTATGATGATTCTCTGAGATAAAAATCTTCCTTCATTTGCTGTGGCTGCCCAGATGATGGTGGGAAGAATGATCTGGAAGCCACATCTAAACACTTCAAAAGGGTGTCATGGCTGATTATTGAAGTCTACCTTGGCAGGAGAAAAAGAGAGTAGCATCATATATACTGAGAGCTGCTCATCCCTGAATATCATAACTCATCAGGAAGTCATGAAAATGGAGAAGGTCTTGGTAGTTAAGGATAATGTTTGATTCTTTCAGACACTAACCCCTACATTTTTTCACTAGCAGAGCTCTGGCCTCTTGCCATTATTTTTAAGATGTTTATCTGTTTATTTTGAGAGAGAACATGTGCACACATAAGTGAGGGAGGAGCAGAGAGAGAGGATCCCAAGACGGTTCCCCACTATCAGCACAGAGCTCAATGTGGGGCTTGATTCGAACCGTGGAATCATGACCTGAGCCAAAATCACGAGTCGGACACTTAACTGCCTGAGCCACCCAGGCACCCAGGCGTCGTCCCATGAAGGAGGCAAATGCTGATGGAGAGTTCAATAGGCTTCCAACCTGGGTTAGCCCAAAGTCTTAAGTACCCACTGTACCTACTCTTACTTCCTGCAACCTGCTTTATTGTCAGACAACACTGTTCTTCAAACCATTCCCTATACTACTCCACATGATATTTGCTCTTGAATTCTTTTTTTTTTTTAATTTTTTTTTAACATTTATTTATTTCTGAGACAGAGAGAAAGACAGAGCATGAACGGGGGGAGGGGCAGAGAGAGAGGGAGACACAGAATCGGAAGCAGGCTCCAGGCTCTGAGCCATCAGACCAGAGCCTGACGCGGGGCTCGAACTCAGGGACCGCGAGATCATGACCTGGCTGAAGTCGGAGGCTTAACCGACTGAGCCACCCAGGCGCCCCGATCTTGAATTCTTAAACTTGGTCTCAACCAACCCTGATTAACGCTCTATCAGCAGTCCAGCAAGGTATGTCTTCAGTTTATTCCTCAACACAAGTACATAAGCAGTCAGAATACTGCGACCACCACCACTACTATAATAAATGATGATGATAACAACAACAACAACAACAACAACAACAACAACAGTAATTGCTACCCTACTCATCAGATCGTTTTCAACATTATATCATCAGCATATTGAATTAGCAAGATGTTCTAGAAATCATCAAAATGATCAAAATCCCTTAGGACTAGATTGTGAAAGAGTAGATTTAACCATGTCCAGGGAGAGTTAACATTGATGTCCTTCCCACATAAATTATAACTTCTTTTTGTCCCTTGTATTTACCTTTTTAAAGAACTAACTCTTCCTTTTTTTTTCTTGTTTTCTTTGGTTTTTCCCTGTCTTTATTTAATTTACTAATTAATTTATTTCTGCTTTGATCTTTGATCTGTTATCTCCTTCTACTCACTTTGGACTTAATTTGTTCTTCTTTTTCTAGTTCCTCGAGGTACTAGAAACTCCTACTTCTAGTGTACTGTTAAGTTGTTTATTTGAGATCTTCTTTTTTTTTAATGTAGGCATTTATCACTATAAAGTTTTCTCTTAGCATGGCTTATGCTGCATCCCATAAGTTTTAGAATCCTGTATTTCCATCTTTGTTTTGAGATTTTTTTATTACTCTTTTGATTTCATTTTTTACCCATTGGTTTTTCAGAAGTGTATTGTTTAATTTCCACATATTTGTCATTTTTTTCAGTTTTCCTCCTGTTATTACTTTATAGATTTATACCATTGTGGTCAAAAAAGATATTTTGTATTATTTCATTTTTTTTCCTAAGAGTTTTTTTGTGATCTAACCTATGATCTCTCCTAGATAATGTTCCATAGGCAGGGTGAGAATGTTTTATTCAATTGCTGTTGGATCAAGTGTTCTGTATCTATTAGGTGCATTGGCTTAAAATATAATTCAAGTGAGACATTTCTTTATTGATTTTCTGTCTGGAGGATCTATTCATTTTTGCAATTGGGGTATTGAAGTTTTCTACTATTATTGTATTATTGTCTATTACTTCCTCCAGTTCTGTTAGTATTTGCTTAATGCCCCTCCAAAGAGACTGAGACTCAAAATAGATAAAATTATAAAGAAAAGGTATTACAACTGATACCACACAAAGGATCATAAGAGGCAGCTATGAACCACTATGCACTAACACATTGAACAATCTATAAAACAAAATTGTTACATTCTTAGAAGTACAACCTACCAAGTCTGAATCATGATGACATTGGAATCCAAACAAACCAATAACAGGTAAGATTGATTCAGTAATCAAAAAACTCCCAACAAAGAAAAGCCCAGGACCAGATGACTTCATGGGTGAATCCTACAAACATTTAAAGAATTAATGCCAATTCTTCTCAAACTCTTTCAAAAAGTTGAAGAGGAGGAGACACTTCTGAATCTACTTTGTGATCAGCATTATCTTGATTCCAAAACCAGGTAAGGATTCAACAACAAAAAAAGAAAACTAAAATACAATATCCTCAATGAACATAGATGTGAAAATTCTCATAATAAATGTTAATAAAGAGAATTCAACAGCATTTTGAAAAGATCATACACCATGATCAAGTGGACTTTATCCTTGGCATTAAAGGATGCTTCAATATAAGTATATCAATAAATGTGATATGTCACATTAATAGAATGGCAGGAAAAATCAAGTGATCAACTCAATAGATGTAGAAATAGCATTTTACAAAATTCAGCATTCTCTCCTGATAATAACTCACAACAATAGAACATAGAAGGAATATACCTGAACATAAAAAAGTCATATACAACAAGCTTACAGTTAACATACTCAATAGTGAAAATATTAAGGTTTTTCCCTCTAAGTTTGGAAACAAGACAAGGGCACTCAATTTCACCATTCCTTTTGAACACAATAATGGAATTCCTAGCCAGAGCAAGTAGGCATGAAAAAGAAACAAAAGACATACAATTCTAAGAGGAAGTAGTTAAATTATCTTTGTTTGCTGATGGCATGATCTTATATAGTAAAACTCTTACTAAAGACTCCCCCCAAAACAGAGCTATAAGCAAATTCCATAAAGTTGTTGGCTACAAAATTAACATTCTAAATTAGCTGCATTTCTATATTATAGAAAAGAACTATCTGCAAAAGAAATAAAGAAAACAATCACCTTTACAATGGACATCAAAATCAATAAAATACCTAAGAATAAATTTAACCAAGGAAGTAAAAGATATGTATACTGAAAACCATAAGACACTGATGAAAGAAATTAATGCAGACAAAAGCAAACAAAAGATACTATGTTTTCATGAATTGGGACAGTTAATATTATTAAAATGTCTTTACTATCAAAAATTATCTATAGATTCAATGCAATCTCTATCAAAATTGCAATGACATTTTTTATAGAAATAGGAAAAGCAATCTGAAAATTTATAAGGAACTACAAAATACCCCAAGTATTTCCCATCTTACACAAGAATTAAATTGAAATGGATTAATGACTTAAACATAAGACATAAAATTATAAAAATCCTAGAAGAAAACATAGGTAAAATTCTCCTTGGCATTTGTTTTGGTAATGACTCTTTTTGACCTAACACCAAAACACAAGCAATGAAAGCATAAGTAAAAATATGGGACTAAATCAAACTAAAAAGCTTCTGTACCGTAGAAGAAACAATCAACAAAATGAAAATGCAACCTACTGAATGGAGAAAATACTTGAACACCATATATCTTCTGCTGAGTTAATATCCAAAATATGTAAGGATTTTATGCAACTTAATAGCAAAAACCCATAATCTTATTTAAAAATGGACAGAGGAATTAAATAGACATTTTTTTTTCACAGAAGACATACAAATGACAAACACATTTATTAAAGTGCTCAGTATCACTAGGTAAACACAAATCAGGGAAACACAAGTCAAAACCACAATAAAATATCACCTTACACTGTTAGAATGTATCATCAAAGAAAAGATACAATGAATATTGGTGAAGATATGAAGAAAAGGAGACCCTGGTACACTCATTGAGGGAAAGGCAATTAGTATAGCCACTATTTAAAATAGTAAGTAGGTTCCTCAAAAATTAAAAATAGATCTACCATACAATCTGGCAATTTACTTCCAGGTATACATCCAAAGAAAATGAAATCATAACCTCAAAGAGTTATCGGCATTCCCACGTTTGTGGTCCATTATTCACAATAACCAAGACATGGAAACTATTAAGTATCTATCAATGGATGAATGGGTAAAGAAAATGTGCTATATATACACAATAGAATATTATTCAGCCATAAAAAGGATATCCTGCCATTTGTGACAAATGAATGGACCTTGAGAGCATTATATTAAATGAAATAAGTCACAGAGAAAGACATATACTGCACATTCTCACTTACATGTGGGATACAAAATCATTGAACTCATAGAGTGTAGAATGGAGGTTGCCAAAAGCTGAGGGGTGGGAAAATGGGGAGTTGTCAAAGGATACAAACTTTCAGCTACAAGATGAATTTAAATTCCA
This sequence comes from Prionailurus viverrinus, assembly GCF_022837055.1. Classification (NCBI taxonomy): domain Eukaryota; kingdom Metazoa; phylum Chordata; class Mammalia; order Carnivora; family Felidae; genus Prionailurus; species Prionailurus viverrinus. The sequence continues at coordinate 103,551,777 of NC_062568.1, read as the reverse complement.
AAGATGTAAAGTATAGCATGGTCGCTATAGTTAACAATGCTGTGCTTTATACTCAAAAATTGCTATGAGACTAGAGCCTTAATGTTCTCACCATAGCAACAACAAAGAGACGGTAATCATGTGAGGTGAAGTATGTGTTAATTAACTTTATTGTGGCAAACCTTTGGCAATATATACATGTATCAAATCATCACATTGTACTTCTGAAACTCACACAGTGCTATATGTCAATTATCCTTCAATAAAGCTGACAGAAAAGCTTCTTCAGCTCCTCCTTACTGATATGTTTTGAGGAGAGTCTGTTCACTAGATTAATAGCCACATACTATGTACCAGAGGCTGTGTTAATATTTTGAGCAGAAATATCACATCATACATGCAGCTGCAATTGTGGCTATCATTTGGCTAAGTTTATGGTAGACCACTGTCATTTTCCAAGAGTGATCTTAATTTGCAGAAGCCATACAAACTAATTGAATGTGATTATAATGGACAGAACCACTGCAGTGTCCCTTAAAGCCTTAAATCTTTAATGGTGGCTTTAATCTCTGCAATTCCTATAGTATACATTATTACTTCTGATTTACCACCATTGCTGAGGGAGGAGGCTGTCACAAAGGACCATTTCAGGAATTTGACCCTTACTATCTTCATGGCTCTTATTCCATATTATCATGGAACCAAAATGAGGTTCTGCCAGCTACTAAATATATTTTCTCAATTATACACTTGGAGGATAGGGAAATGATAGCAGGGAGGGTATGAAGAAACAATGAATCCATTGGGAGTTGACTTGGCCTAGAATACCATTTATCAGTGGCCTCAATAGGGGTCTTACTAGTTGGAGCATTCTGATGGCATTTTGGTCCCCTGGTATCAATCATATATCAAAACCTACAGCAAAATTCCAAAAAAGTCTTGACATTCTTTTTTCTCTGGTACAATTTAGCCAGATATATTACCACAGGTTTCTGTCAGAAGGAATTTGGGTAACATTTGGCATAAAGACTTGTGAGGGCATTGCAAAATCCTTCCAAAATTCTGGTCTCCATTTCAATGGATGACTCCCAGGCCTGTCTTCCATTGAGGGCTATCACGTGACTTCTGGGAAGCAGCTTCCTCTCAAAGGGGTGTTGACCTGCTGTCTCATTGCCCGCCAAAATCTATTAATCACCACGACAGATCCCAGGGGACAAGACATTCTCAGTGTCACTTTACCCTCTCTGTATATTTTGGTAATTCCATGTTGTTTTTGATGATTGAATGTCATTACCTTGCCTCTGCCATTACAGAGTGCTCTCATTGGTACTATCTGCTCATCATCTGCATTGTTACTGGGGAGCCCAGTTCCATGGTAACATCCCCTGCTGTCAGCTCCAGACTCCAGAGGAGAGCCAGCTCAGGTCTCCTCTCCAGTATATACTTCTCTTAGTTAAAGGTCTACTCTATTGGCCTATCTAGAAAACAGTCAAGTGATGGTTTCTCTAGTTTTGCATAATAAACTTATTCCACATTCCCACTTCCTTAAGCCTTCTGGCCTTTACTTCAATACCCTGCTCCGCAGTCCTTCCATGTCTATGGCATTTAGCTGCTATTATTATATAAGAACTTCAGGGGCGCCTGGGTGGGTCAGTCATTTAAGAGTCCGACTTCAGCTCAGGTCATGATCTCATGGTCCATAGGTTTGAGGCCTGCATCAGGCTCCGTGCTGACAGCTTGGAACCTGGAGCCTACTCGGATTCTATGTCTCCCTCTCTCTCTGCCCCTCCTCCACTCACCCTTTGTCTCTCTTTTTCTCTCCCTCTCTCTCTCTTAAAAAGAAGTAAACATTAAAAAAATTTTTTTTAAAGAACTTCAAGGAACCATTCCCAAGCACATTAGGTTACTTTTAGCTGACTTGCCAGGCTGCTAACCCACAGCAGAGGTCACTAATCTTATATCAATAAATTCTTGCCTATTCACACTTACGGTCCTGTTCTTCACTCTACCTCCTGCTCCAACCCCTTAGAATCCAATTCTACTCATCTTCCCAGATTCCTACTGGCATCTCATTATGTGGATCCTGATTTTTTTTTCCTTTTAGAGTTATATCCTTCTGGATCTTGGACTGTATGTCCTAATGTGCACTGTGCTGAGACCTAATGCTCCTAACCAGCCTGAAGACAATAAGGGATGGTAAAGGAGAACCTTCAGAAGGACAAGAATCATCTTGAAAGACACTAGCTTTGGGTGAGGTCCTTAAGGGCCTCAATGAAAAAGATGATCCTTGAATAAACACATGAAACAAGTTGGCTAAACATGCCATAGTGAAATGTAGAATAAGAGTGAAAGGTAGAGACTACCTGAGGGGCAAACCACCAGAACAGAGATGTAATGTAGCTGATGGAATCAGATGGGCTTGAGGGACTAGGGAGCGTGCATGGAGACATTTGTGAGAAAGAGTGGCAGGGAGTGAGATCAGGGAATCACTAATCCTCACAAAAACCTTATGAGACATGGTCTACCATGTTCTTCAACTTACAACTTAAGGAGACTTATAGCAAGTTTAAATAGCTTACCTAAGGGGAGTCCTCTAAAGATAGTATTCAAACCAAGGAAGGCTATTTCTAAAATGTGTTCACAACAACCATGTTGTAGTGGTGAATAGTGAAAGCAATATAGCAGACTGATTCCACGTGAGCCCACAGAGTGTCTGTGATGACATCATGCACCTCCTCTCCTGCTCTTGACCCCAGCTGCTCATTTTGGTGTCTGCTGTAGTGATGGGCATCAACTAGATTTACCTAAGTGCAACCTGACAGTGCTTCATCTAGGCATAAATGAATGAACTACCAAAATGAATGAGCATTCTACTCACTTTCTAGGGATCTCCTCCATCCATGTTTTTCTTATTTTTTACATTTTTTTCATGTTTTGAGAGAGAGAGAGCAAATGAGGAAGGGGCAGAGAGAAAGGGAAATAGAAACCCAAGCAGGCCACAGCACAGAGCCCCATGTGGGGCTTAAACTCACAAACCGTGAGATCATGACCCGAGCTGAAGTCAAGAGTCAGAAACTCAACCAACTGAGCCACCCGGGTGCCCCATCCTTCATCCTATTTTGATTCCCAACCCACCAGCCCTGGGTTCCACTCTCCTGAGGTACTACTCTCCATGTATTAATATATTATAATGTTATGTCATAAATGATAGTCATTTGTTTACCGTCTCCCCCACCACACATTAGAACATGAGCTCCAGGAGGGCTTTATGTTTTGCACCCTGCTATATCCCTAGGGCTTAGAAAAGTTCCTGGAACATAGTAGGCATGCCATAAATATATATTTAACAACCTGATGATGAATAATACTTAAACCCCACTTTTCAAAAACACTTTAATGTTCATTTATTTTTGAGAGAGAGAGAGACAGGGGAGGGGCAGAGAGAGAGGGAGACACAGAATCTGAAGCAGGCTCCAGGCTCCGAGCTGTCAGCACACAGCCCAACGCAGGGTTCAAACTCGAACTGTGAGAGCATGACCTGAGCTGAACTTAGATGCTTTACTGAGCCACCCAGGGACCCCAATACCTAAAACCCACTTAAAACAGAATCAGATATGCGCTTAATGCTCAAAAAAAATGGTAGTCTTTGTTACCATTACTTGTTCTATGGCTTTGTTTAATTACTTAGTGTAATTTTTTTTTAATTTGATACCTGCAAAATGAATTATCTGTCCTATATGTTTGTTGTAGAGGACCTGTGAGATACTATGTAGGAGGTGATTAATGGTAGGACACCAGCACAAGGTAGTTTCTACCTTTTTTATTATAACTTTGTCTACATGATAAGTCTTAAATTTTGTATGATGAGTACACTTAAATACAGAGAGACTTGGCTGTACGTATGAATTCACAGATTTTTTTTCCCTGTCAACTTTTCCCTCCTGGTTTATTATCCATTACTCACTAAATGCAACCATCATGGCTTAGCCTGGGGTCCTGTTTACAGATGACACCACATGAAAACCATGCACATTTTCTCACATGTACACACAAGCATTTTAGCACAAATAAAGATCATTTTTAAACATAGGAGGTGGATGGGATCTTTAAATAATGTGAATTAGCCAACAATTCTCCTGACTAAGGAATACTCCCCTTGGATATGGGGCACCAACTTGGTCTCTTTGTCAGTCTTAGGACCTGGTCAAAGTGCTGACTCATGTGAATATGGCTTCCTTCCATTGTCTATGTCATGTTTAATCCATGTAAAGGAAGTTTTCCCAACAGCAGCTAACAGTTTGATTTACTTTTTATTACTGCAAGTGGAATTGTATGGAGCGATTCCAGTCAGGGTTCAAAATAGAACACAACCTCAGATGCCAATTCCAGGTAAATTCTGTCTCAGTCACTCACTGAGTGATACTCTGTAACTGGATTCCACTAAGCTTCAGCCTCAGTTTTGGCATCTGTGAAATGAATGTTATTACTTCACAAGGCCATTGTGAAAATAAAATATTAATGGAAAATAAGCAATGTAAAGTGTATGACCCATACTAGTAGGTCAAGAAATTTAATAAGTGTACTAATACAACATTAAAAAAAAATCCCACTTATTGAATGCATGTGATATATGTTAACACATCCAATTGCCACAATCCTTTCAAATAAGTACTATCACTATTTCATTTTACAGCTATTAGTCTAAACAGACAGCTGACAGAACTTGCTTCAAGACCACAGCTCATTGCACCTTAGGCGGGAGATGAAGTATGGCTAACATCTCATGAAGGCAGTGATGACATTTCAGAAAAGCCAAGTGATATGGCCATGGCCCCTTTGTTCATGATAGTGAAGCAATCTGAGATTGGGGACAGACAGCTGCCATTCCCCTGCCCTGTTTGATAGTCATCAAAGGAAGCAAAAGAAAATGGCTGATTCCTGGAAATCACTTTCTGATGAAACACCATTGTTTTTCAGCATAAAGCAGTTCCCTGACTCCTGGGACCACTGGCAACTCTGCTGGGGGCAGGAAGTGAAACATACTGCCCCTCCTTATTGTGATGGGGGTAACCTTTCACACTATGGTTCTCAGCCTCATGTTGAGAAGTCTGTACTCAGGGGCTAAGCAGAAATAAATAGAGACTTACCTGGTTTTCTACATCTCAATTGAGATATTTATTCATGTGGAAAAAAGTCACTGAGGGGGGAAAAAAAAACCTCACTGCATTTAAAAGTAATTAGATTTAGAAATATTTTTATTTGAAAGGGTTCTGAATAATGCCCCTATAGTCTGTGTAATGAAGGCAGAAGGGGAGATCTTTCCAATTAAACACTTGAAAACATCTTACTCATAAATTATTTTGCTGAATTTCCAGTAATAAATTCAATAGAAGCTAAATGTGTAGGTTGAGAACAAAGTGCTTGTTTCCAGCAAAAGAGGGACAAAGAAGCCAGATAAACATAATCTCCTTGTGAGATAATATCTGAGGACAGGTGGTCTTTACCAATACCTATTTGCTCAAGTAATTGTTCTATTGAATACTTGTCAAGGTATTTTATCAGCTTTTTATGTATCTGTTTAACTGAAGCCTGGGTTTTCTTATACCACCGCCCCCTCTCCCCCTCCTCCAACACCCTGTGATGAAGCTTGGCTACTTGGTTTCAACTGTCTGTATATTTAACTGTTTTCTTCACTAGAGTGTGAACATCCTGAGGCCAGAGACTTTGCAGTAGCTACTGTTGTCCCGTCTAGAGCCTGGGAAGGAAGCAATGCAGAGCCTACGTTTAATAAATCACAACTACAGATTTACCCTGAACTACTGTGCAGGGACCATGAAAGGAGAATGAAGAAAAGAGATAAAAATGACTAGGAGACATGGTTTCAGCATGCAAGAAACCATCCGCCTATTTCAGTGCTTCTCCACCACACTTATCCCTTGTTTTGCCAATCAAGATTTTAAGGGACAGAATCTCTACAGTTTGTATTATGAGACCACAAATATTGATTGTCTAAATACGAAGTCATAGGACAATATTGACTATGTTATTTGACACCACCCCACTGACATATTGCCTCTGAAATGCTGATCTCCCTTGAGGAGGGGGGTTTCTTCTCCACTGGTTGAGAATAACTGGTATCAAGTGAGTCAAATCATACATCCTTATAAACATCTACGCCTAGGTGTATTAAGCCACTAGTAAAGAATGGATGTCTGATTCTGCATTGTTTAGTGTGTACTATATATGAGTATGCATGTTTTACAGATCCAATTGATAGTCATCTCTGAAGCAAACATCTTGTGTGTACTATTGTCACAGATTAAAATTAACATGTTTAATCAACAAAAACATACAATTTCACGATATTGCAGAAGCTGGGACGAAGCTGGCAAATCTCTCCTTCTTTTCGCTGCTCTGATTTTTGTCCCCATAAAGGAGTGGCTCCACTTGAAAACAAGGATGCTTCCATTGCAATCACTCTGCTTATCAAGTATCTGAAGCCAATGTCAATGCCTTTACCTTTATCCCAGTTTCATTTTGTTCTTACGGAATAAGAAGTCAAGCAGATCACTCTCCAGTTTCATATGTCTCTTCCCCATTCTTTCTTGGATGTCTATTTTCCTACTCGTCTTTCAAAGACTTATTTCTTTATGGTACAGTTCTTGGCCATTAAAAAACAAAACAAAATAAAAACAAGGCGGAGTCTTTTCTAATACGGAGCTGGGTTATCTGTGCCTTTCCAGCTAGAAAAGCTCTCCATCTGTTAGTTGATTCATAGTAATAACAATTTTCACCAATGGATTAGTTATATCAGGCCTGCATATATTTTAGTAGAAGTTGTGGAATTTGGAAATTACTCCTGAAATAGGTGGAAAGCTAAATGAAATATCCTAGAAATGTAGTAGCTTCTGGCAAATGCTTTCATTCATGCTTCACTCACTTCCTGAGCACATGTGCCAGAAACTGAACTGGACTCCATGGGTGAGGAAATCAAGGCCAAGGTTGAGCTCTGCCTTCCAGAAGGTTACAGCCAATTGAAAGGAAACTTTTGCTCAGATTCCTGCATTTCAGCGTGTGTTAAGTGACAGATTCAGAGTCCAGGCAATAAATACTGTACCAGTTTAAAAATGAGAAAGTGTAATAAACTGTTAATTGAAAAACAATGATATCACCTGCAGCCTCAGTGCCCAGAACTTAATGACTCTTTATGAATTGGGGACCAGTCAATTGGCTTTCAGTGCTCTCCCTTTGTCCCCATAGAACATATTCCCACTTTGGTTGCTCACAGAATGGGAGCTCCCTTTATTCTCTTAGACTATATCTGGGCAACATCAATTTTAATGTTTATTTTGTCCTTGGAGCATATATTCACATGGAAAGAGAGTTTGTAGAGCACTAACAAAACCTAAAATAAATGAGAAGAAATTGTTATCTCTGCCATGAGGGCTGGGAATTGACCCATGATTGCCAGACGTGGACAGATTTCCAGTTGGAGAAGTTTTCCCAGACTTCCCTCAATGGAGACAGGGTCTACATTTGACACTCAGAACACATCTGCTCATAGAAGCAATATATAAATCAGGGTTAGCTTTCAGAACTGGCTAACAGAACACAAACAGTAACTCATATGGTACCAAAAGCATAGTGTCACACTATTATAAAATTTTTATTTAATGTTTATCTATTTTTGAGAGCGCGCGAGAGAGAGAGAGTGTGAGTGGGGGAGGGACAGAGAGAGAAAGAAAGAGAGAGAGAAGGAGACAGAGACACAGAATCTGAAACAGGCTCCAGGCTCTGAGCTGTCAGTACACAGCCGGATGCGGGGCTTGAACTCACTCACAAACCATGAGATCATGACCTGAGCTGAAGTCAGAGGCTTAACTGACTGAGCCACCCATGTTCCCCAGGGTCACACTATTTTAAAAGCAAAGTTTATTACAAAACAATTCATCCAAAGAGCAATGCAGATGAAGCTCTAATTGGAAATACCAGAAAATGTGATATGGAATTCAGGGGAAAAGGTAAAATAAAGAACCAAAGATATTCATGACTAGCCAAGTATGTTCTCTTCCCCCTCATTTCCAGGGATGCTTTTTTTATTTTGGATATTCCTGGTCATCTATATATTTATTTCTCAAAGCACAGTAGATAGGTTCATTGCTTTATTTTTCCAAACTGTGTCGTCTTTCCTTTTTTTTTTTAACTTTTTTTTAATGTTTTATTTATTTTTGAGACAGAGAGAGACAAAGCATGAACGGGGGAGGGTCAGAGAGAGGGAGACACAGAATCTGAAACAGGCCCCAGGCTCTGAGCTGTCAGCACAGACCCCGACGCAGGACTCAAACCCACGGACCGCGAGATCATGACCTGAGCTGAAGTCGGGCCCTTAACTGACTGAGCCACCCAGGCGCCCCTGTGTTGTCTTTCCTTAAACTCTAGACTCCTATTACCTCAAAATTTCTCTCCTACCTTCCAGAAAGTAGCTTAGAAAGAAAGAAAGAAAGAAAGAAAGAAAGAAAGAAAGAAAGAAAAAATCAGGACCAGGGGTGCCTGGATGACTCAGTTGGTTAAGCTCCCAACTCCTGATTTCTGCTTGGGTCACGATCTCATAATTTGTGGGATCCAGCCCCACTGTCAGTGTAGAGCCTGCTTGGGATTCTCTCTCCCCCTCTATCTCTGCCTTTCCCCTGCTCACTCTCATTCTCTCCCTCAAAAATAAATAAACATTTATAAAATTTTTCAGGGCTAGGAAAAAAAAGGAAAATAAAAAAGGGTCATGAGAGCTATCCCTGGCATTCCACATTGCCCTCTCTTTATTCCTTACCTATAAACTTTTGGTGAGTGTTGGCTTTGGTTGATATTTGTATCACCATGGGTTCCCAAGGGTTTTAGCACACAGCCGATGCTGTAGGCAATTCCTACAACATCGCAGGTGTTATATAAATATTTCTCAAATGAATAATTTTCTGAGGTTAAAAAAATGTTAATGGTCTTTAGGAAATTGCGAGCATGCAATTTTATAATGCTAACTTATTTTCCTTCTAGCCCATCTTTTGGTTAGATAGATAGAGCACTTGGTCATCATGCTTGTTCAATGTCCTCTTGCCCTTCAATCACAGCTGTTTTGACATTGGGTCCACATTTGACTGGGGCTGGTTCAATCAAATGGCCAAAAGTCTTGGTCAGGAAACATTCATCTGTGCCTCTTGTCCACAAGAGAGGAATATGGTGACTTGTCGGCTCTCCTGGGTGAAGGGGCTAATCACTGCTATACTTAGAATCTCTTCAGAGTATTAATAGAACATTTTAAATAGAATTGATTTTTTTTGGGGGGATGCACTAGAGTTCTCCATCCTTTGCTTAAGAAGCTAGGTGAAATCTGATGATGTGAGTTCTGCCTAAGACCAAAGTCAAGATAATAACTTTTGCCAAATGTAAGGAACTCAATATTTATAAGATAGGATAAATTAAATTACCTTCTTTTTAAATTTTATTTATTTTTAAGACAGAGACAGAACATGAGTGGGGATGGGGCAGAGAGAGAGGGAAACACAGAATCTGAAGCAGGCTCCAGGCTCCAAGCTGTCAGCACAGAGTCCGACATGGGGTCGAACTCACAAACTGTGAGATCATGACCTGAGCTGAAGTCGGACGCTTAACCAACTGAGCTACCCAGGCACCCCAAATGAAATTATCTTCTTAATGGAAGAGGAGCTCAAATTCAAGAGAGTCAATAGCTATAGGACCTCAAGTGTGAATAGGAAAAGAGGAATGAAACCATAATTTATAGCATCAAAGAGTGTTCTTGCTTCACAGATGTTCAGATGTTCTGACAGCTAGCTCTAGTCTTTTGCTGCCTTTCATGGTTGGGCAGCTCAAGGTCAGGGTAGCAGAAAGGCATTGAATCTCTTAATTTATGCTGTTTTCAAGTGAAAACATATAACCTTCAGAACTTCCTGTTATACTTGGAAAAATGAAGATAATGATATTAGTCATTTATATCTCACTCATTGTGATGGAACGAAATGAATGGTATATTGAAAATTATATTGTAAAGTGCACCACTGAAATATTAGTTACCATGATAACCATCAGTGGCCTCTTGATCCCACTTGCCATCTCACCTGCTACGTTTTTGCATAAGGAATGAATTCCAATTGCTACCTTCAGTTGAATTCCAGATCCAAATAAGATCATCTGTAGACCATTTTCACTGGTATGGTATACATAAGCTCTTTGAGTCAAGATAACCTCAAGAGAATTGCTTATTTTTTTTCCATAAAGCCTCACCTTCTTCCAGTGTTATGATCGACACTTCCAGTTGCTAAACCAGACAACAAGGGGTAACCTTTGTCGAAAATAATAATCCAATTGATCTTTCTTATAAGTTGTTACATCTGTATTCTTTAAAAAAATTTTTTTAACATTTATTCATTTTTGAGAGAGACAGAGTGTGAGTGGGAGAGGGGCAGAGAGAGAGGGAGACACAGAATCTGAAGCAGACTCCAGGCTCTGAGCTGTCAGCACAAAGCCTATCGGGGGGTTTGAACTCACGAACTGTGTGATCATGACCTGAGCTGAAGTCAGACGATTAACAGAGTAAGTCACCCAGGCGACCCTACATCTATCTGTATTCTTGCTACTACCACTGTCATTAACTTATTTAGATCTCTAAATTGCTGCACCAACCTTTTAATTTGTCCCCTTTCTGTCTCTCTCTTTTTTTTTCTCTCTCTCTCTCTTTTTTTCCCCTGGTTTACAAATTCTCTGGCACCTCTGACGATGTGATTTTCTGTCATTAATGAAATTAAAATTTTACTTAACTCCCAGAGTCTTTCATAATCAAGACTATATGATGTGTGCAGACTCATCTTCTCAACTGTTACATCCCTGCCACTGACATTTCTGCCCACCAGACCCTGAGTTTAGTCCTCAAACTCGATGTTACACAGCAAATGAAGGGTAGAGCGAGGGCACAAACCCAGTTCTGATGACTTCAGAGCTCCTTATTGCTTCCCTTACCTGCTTGTGAATTCCTGGAAATTTTGTTCTTGCTGTTGTTTCCTTCCCTAGGAATTATATTCCAAGACCTTCTCTTTGCCTTTCTAATCTGTGTCCCAATCTCTTACTCACAGAAGTTTCCCGGGAGTGTCTTTTCTAAGTCACTCCCTCAAGGCCAGCCTATTTGATCTTGTTCACTGAAGTAGAAACTGCTACTCCCCACCATTCACCCCACGTCCTCTTCTAGTGAGAGCACTTGTCATTACAATCACCTTAATATCATTAAAAACCAGTCAGGCCATCACATTCTTTGAAGGAGTGAAATTTATGCTGTAGCTAAAATAAAAATTAACAAAGTCAATTATCTTAATGAGTGGCAGTAGGGGGGAAGAAAGGCATTTGAAAGGGCGCACCAAGGTGCTGTGGATGATGGAAACCAGACAAGTACTGCTCAACCAAGTTACCACAGAGACCACTGTGTGTGACTATCTGGAGTGGAACAAACAGCGGCCCTACCAGCTACTGCCTGAATGAATTGTCAGTGAAAGGAGGATGGGGGAGTGTGGGGTGGCATATTGGGAAATGGAACATAGCGTTAAAAGCTGCATCCTCGGAGGAAGAGGGATTGTTTGAAGGAGAAAAAAGTAGTGGAGATAAAGATGTTGATGTGAGGAAGAATGTCGTGGTGCATACATGGCTGGTGGTGTCAGTCAGCATTCAACAGCTAAGGGTGCATCCTCTACCCAAATCCAGGTTCAGAAGGAGACTCAGAAGTTGTCTTAGCCACACTCCATCCGGTACTGAGCGCCTCTCTCAGAGATGTAATCTACCTTCTGCTTAAACACCCGAGGAGCAGGAATTTATTCTTTTAATATATTTTTAATTATTTTTTTATCTTTTTATATTATAGTTTTATATTCTGTATTTGTTTCAAGTTCTTTAATTTCTAAAGAGAACTTTTTTTGGTTATTTTATCTCCTTATCCTGACCTGAAATGTTCCTATGGTTCTTACAAACCAGCTGACAAGTTCTGTTCTCTAGTGTTAGGGAAAACTATGAAAAGCCAGAAATTAAAATAAAAATATGTTCACTCTTCTATATGCCATCTTTCAAAAGTGGACTTCAAAAGTGACTTGGTTCCTCAAAAAGGGGTATGTGTCCCTACACCAGGGCACATCCCAAGATGGCAAAGGGCACCCAAAGCCACAGGATAAACATGAGTAATCTTTGTAGATTAATATTTTTGTTTGAATAAAACATTGGGTGAAGACTTTTAATTTTTAATTAAAAATAATTGTGCTATGCATGCACCATCTAATTGGATACAAATTTCACATTGGCGAAACTCATGGATTTTGTGAAAGCTGGGAGAACAGAAAACTTGCGTATACAATATGGGAAATTTGGTTGTGGTCTTTTCTGTTGTAATTATTTTCTTGATGGTAACTAATTTGATTTTTTAATTAAAAGAAGCATAAATATATTACTGAATAAGAGGAAATATTTTACACATATAAGAGAATAAAAAAATCTTAATATAGTGTTTCAAGTATTTCCAGAGACTCCTGGAGTTGTAATGCATAGAAAAGTTGGAGAGGCACAGAAATGATCCATCCCTGGTTCCCCAAGTTCACTATAACTCTACAGTGTTAAATCTCTTACAATAATAAAGCTGACTTATTTTATTACAAAAATAAACATTCTAGTTACTTATCATTTAGAAAATGCATTGAAGTAAAACTCAGAGTCATATTGCTGATAAAATTTGGCACTCTACTTTTTCTACTTAATACTCTATCATGGGCATTTTCATATGTATCTAAAATTTTTCAATAAAGAGTATTAAAAATGGCTATGTATTATTCTGTTAGAAATTTATACCATAATATATTTTATAATCCCTTTGTTGTTGGGAATTTAAATTGTTTCAAGGTATTCTCTGTTATAAACAGTTTTACAACCATCTTTTAAATAAATATTTGTTATTTCATTTTACATGCTTATATATTATTACATGTTCAGATATTACATGGTTAGATCCATGGAACAGGAAACAGAAACAGAAAGAAAATACAAATGAACAAAATTCCTCTGTTAAGGGTATATAAATCATTTCCATGGGTGTCTCTTTGATACAAATGGGCATTCATATGTAAAGACTCTTGGAGAGCAATCAGGTCAATTATTAGTTCCCTGTGGTGGGTAGTATTTAGACAATGGCTTAGCATCACGATTGCTTTGTCAGAAGTGAGAGCAGTCTTCTGGGGCACTCTGTGCCCTCTAATCTTGGTAACTGGAAGCTCTGAAGGCAAAAACAACCTTCATGCTTGATGATTGACTAGAAGAACCCATAGAACTTACTGAAAGCGATTACCCTCACAGTTACTATTTCGTACCATGAAAGGGTACAGATCAAAATTAGTCAAAGGAAGAGTCATGTGGGGCAGAGTCTAGGAGAAATGTGTGACTCTGACCAGTGGAAACAAGTTAGTGTTAATTCTGTTACCAGAAGAGTCACACGGGCTGCTTTGCATATGTTCAAAATAATTAGAATATTCCCTCTTCAACCTCCAGGACCTCCTAGAAACAGAAAAAGTGTGAAGGAAAACATCTCAGGAAAAGGAGATAAATACAGCAAAAGGATTAGCACTAAAGATGCTAATGGGAAGTGAGAGCCACGGATGAAGGCCAACTACCTAGTTAGCAGGTAAGGGGACTAGAAGGTTTTCAGTAGGAAGTGGACAGTCATAAAGAATTAGTCAGGTTTAGATAGATAAAAGTTGAAACAAAAGATTCTGAAAAAGCACATCTCATGCCTACACACACACACACACACACACTCCATAAAGAAAATGATGTATGTTAAAAATAATCATAGATAATAGCTAACATTTACTGAACATACAGTTATGTGTCAGATACCATCATAAGCTTATAGTCTTTTTTAGCTTAGTGCTTCTCAGACAATCTGTCACAAAGAACCATTTTTTATTGTCTAATTTTTAATCAACCCCAATTGGATAGTCAGCACACTGGGCAGGACTCATGCACAGCTCATAACACATGCAACTCAGTACTTAAGTCGGACAATATCCAAACCAGTATCTGCCATAGTCGACAAGACATTCCCACCGATCACACTGTGAAGTGTGGTATCAAATTACTATAAAAATGTTTAAATGCTTCCTTCTCATTTCTGCATCTTTTCTAGAGCAGTAACTTAACAATATTGCACAAAGCCCCTTCATGGACATGTGACTTGTGCTGTTGCATAGGACACGTGCTCCAGAGAGACACAGGCTTACAGTAATGCTCTGTTCTCACCATCTTGAAATTCTTAACAATTGGTGAACAAGGATCCCTCAGTTTCATTTGCACTGAGCCCTGCAAACTGTGTAACTGGTCCTCTCCACGGACCATACTTTGAGTAGCCCTGTATTAACACATTGGATTCTTAGAAACACCTATGAGATAGTTACTATCATTACCTTCATTTTTAGGAGAAAAATGCGAAGCACAAACAAGATGGTTGAGATGAATACAGCTGGTGAGTGAATAGATAGATCTGAAGCCAGGCAATCTGGCTTTAAAACCCAGATTCTTTTTTTTTTTTAAGTTTATTTACTTATTTTGAGAGAGAGAGAGAGCAAGCAGGGGAGGGCTAAAGACAGAGAGAGAAGGAAAGAGAATCCCAACCTGGCTCTGCACTGTCATCTTAGAGCCCATCGTGGGGCCTGAACTCACGAACCTCGAGATCATGACCTGAGCTGAAACCAAGAGTTGGACGCAACCGACTGAGCCACCCAAGCAGCCCTTCAAGCTCAAATTCTTAACCACATACAGTGAAAGGGAAATTTTGGAAAATTGCTAAATACCCAGTGTTGCCCAAGTAGAGGAGGAAAAAGGGAAAAAATATCTTAACAAAGAAAAAGAGGGACACCTGGGTGGCTCAGTAATTTATGCATCCAACTTTGACTCAGGTCATGATCTCAATGGCTCGTGAGTTTGAGCCCCGTGTTGGGCTCTGTGCTGAAAGCTCAGAGCATGCAGCCCACTTCAGGTTTTCTGTCTCCCTCTCTCTTTGCTCCTCCCCTGTTCACCCTCTGTCTCTATCTCCTTTAAAATAAGTAAAGATTAAAGAAAATTTAAAAAGTTAAAAAAAAACAGAGAAAAAGAATTTTTCCTTTACAAGGAATCATGGGAGTAATTTTGAAAACATGCAGTGTCGGCAGTGGGCTGCACTATTACACCACTTGGTAAAGAAGACGAGGATGGAGCCTGCACTGAGCATATTTGTCTGGTTTGGAGACCCCACAGAGGAAACTCTTGCCTATTTGGAGTGCAGTCATGCCTGAGATTAAGTGCTCTCAAAGTTCTTCCAGCCTCTCTTGAATCAGAGCATGGACAGGTGACCAAGGTTCAGTAAGATAGATGCATGTGCCATTGTATCAGACTGGGAGTTTGTGACACAGAGGAGCAGCTACTGTAGAGGAGCCTCTCTGGTGACTGAGGATGGTGTTAAGGTCATCAGTGGGGTCTGGGCCCATGTCTAGTGCAGAAGTCTTGGTGGTGCCTTTGGTGGTGGCCTGTATCCAGTGGATGAGGGCAGTGGTGTCCCTCACTCACACAGTGCTGGGATGTGGGCAGTGGTCTGACCTGTGACCTCACTTTGCTCTCGCCCATTTATGAGCCAGGTTTTCCACCTTCGCTATTCTGACATCCATTCACCAATTTCCAGTTTTGCTCATACCAGTCCTAATGTGTGTCTTTGACTTGCTTTCTGGGAGCCCTCATGAAGGTAAAACCTGAATGCAAAGAGGATAGAGATCTTGACATTTCAAAGCCAATGACAGCCTCAGAATAGTGAGGACCTCTGGGTCGGACATGAAAGGAAGTAAGAGTTTCAGAAACGCCATAAAAAGGTGGAATTAGAATGAGGTTAATTATTCATTTTAAAATTAAATATTAATAATCAAGATTAATAACAATCTTACATTTATGAAATGCATTTCCCACTTGAAGAATCTCCAAGAGCCCATTTGAATTTATAAGCCAAGGTAATATATAGAACATAAAATCATTAATTAAAACATGAAATTCATGAAATATATACATCTTTAACTAGCAAGAAAAAAGATCATGGAAGCCTAATTAGCATCTAGCATTAACACAGCTTCAGGGAGGCACAGGTCACGGGGATGGTCAGTTCTCTCTACAGATGGCTTTGTGGTGTTCAATGCTTTGCCTTTTTGTCCTGGGTCCCCAGAAACCTCTGCCACATGGCTTTCCCTCTTCTGACATTTGTTCATGACCCAGTGTGATCACTGCCAGCCACTAACTCAGTAACTGGGGCTTTGAGAGTATAGGGTTCAGGAAGGAAATATGTCTCTGGTTCTATAATGATGACCTATAAATCCTGAGGTGACAAAGTTTGAGTAAGGGAAAACATGGTGTCATACATGTGGTTTTCCTGTGCAGGTGTGGGCAGGGGTAGCTATCTGGCACACTAAACCTCTGGAAGCAGTGTGGACATTCTAACACATATGACTTCTAGCACAGGATCTCCTGGTAACATTTCCATATCCAGAAGTAAGTGAAGAGTAACCTATTTGATGCTTGTTAAGTGCACACATGTGTGCTCATAGCCTCAGCAATCCACCCCTTTTAGGGATTGAAATTATATTAGTCATGGTGGGGCAGGAAAGTAATGGCTCTGGACCTGTGGAACTTACTAGAGCTTTATGAATGGCAATGTGCCATTGTGGTGAAATTAAGGGAACCCCTGAGTGAGGGTGAAGGAAGCAGCCTCTGGGACTGGCTGCAGGGGAAGCCCTCATCCCCATCATCACGGGGCAAAGAGGAAACAGTGTTTCTGGACCCAGCCAGGGCTTATACCTCCAATGTCCCTCTTCTCCTTCTCTGAGCTGCTCTGTCATGGCCTTCCCAGCTTGCAGTCTATAGGGGCAGCCTTCCAGAACCCAGAGCAGGGCAGAGAAGCTATGACAGAGAAGGCAGACAGAGCAAACAGAACTGCCAGTACAATGGTCCTTTTCACATGTGGGAAGCTCAAGTTCAAAGTGACCTCTAGAAATCATGTGGCTCTCTGGTCGAAGAACTGGAATTTGAACTAACATGACACATTCTCTTTCTGTGCCCACCAGGCCTCCACCTCTATATACCTCTCCCAAAGCTTCTCATATTTTCCTACCTAAGCCCTCTTGAAGTCCAAGATGATTGAATATAAACTCAGGTTGAGCATGGCGTCCTAGTCATAAATAACCCATTCCAAATGGCAAATATATTTGAAGTCTCATTTTATCTTAAATATTAATGAAATTCTGTGAGTATATTTGTATATATGTCTGTGGGGGGATATAGGTGTGTGAGTTTATTTTAAATAATAATAAGTATTAATTTCCCATTAAAATTTGAGTATATGAAGACAGGCCATGTTTGCCTTGTTGCCTTATACCTTTCAAGGCACAGGGACAGATAGATACCCCAGGGACAAGGTGTCCTCGATTTATGAAGTATGGTAGCCTCTTCCACCCTTCCACAGCATACAAGACTTGGAAGTATCAAAATGACAGTTACAGAGATTTTACATTGAAGCTCTGCTCTTGACTGTGGGTGTGAATCCCCAGAGTGTTCGTTCAGGATAGATTATTCTTTAAAACCAATTCTTACAGACTTAATAACCCAGTTTTATGAACGAGGTAGGAAATGGTGAAGGTGGCCCAGGAGAAGGAAGCAGGAAGAAGCCAGGTCAGAGCAGCCACAGTGGTAAACGTGAGAAATGACATAGGGCTGGGCTGGCCTCACTGAGCGGAGCAAGTGCTGTGGGGACTAGTCCCTTGACTGAGGTGTGTACATACTTCCATTCTGTCCCCATGGAAGGCAATGCCCCAAAGCATCACAGAAGCAGATCAGAGAGTTCCGTGCCTGGAGGGTCTTGAGTGTATGGCATCTCAGAATTACAAACTATCCACTCCCTCATCCCCCACCTATTAGGAATATGTATTTTAATTTTGCATTTTAATAGACATTTTATGTGTTTTCTCCTTTAGTCTTCATTATCAGCACTTTTCCTTAAAAAAAAAAAAGATTCTCACTGCAGCGGCATCTGGGTGGCTCAGTTGGTTGAGTATCTGACTCTTGATTTCAGCTTAGGTCATTATCTCACGGTTCATGAGTTCAAGACCCGCATCGGGCTCTGTGATGACAGCAAGGAGCCTGCTTGGGCTTCTCTCTCTCTCTCTCTCTCTCTCTGCTGCTGCTGCTGCTCCCCTGCTCATGCTCTCTCTTTCTCTTTCTCAAAATAAAATAATAAATAAAAATTAAAATCAATTCTCATTGTATAGATGAGCACTAACTCTCAAAGAGATAAAGAAGTAAGTCACAAGGTCACAATTTTCAACTGGATGACTCTGAGTCCCAAGCCCGCACTGCTTTATGCCAAAGGAAACTAATGAACAGCGATGGCCAGTATCATACTCTATGACATTGCCGTGCAGCTGTGTCATCCTGTAGTAAGGTGATGGTCTTCAATCACATAGACCTGGGTTCATGCCCAGTCTTTACCACAGACGTGCCAAAGGATCTTTGCCAAGTTACTCAACTTTTTGAATCTTCTGTTTTCCCATCTGTAAAAAGGAACCAGTGGTTGTTTTTTTTGTTTGTTTGTTTGTTTTTTTATGTGATGGTTGTGAGGAGTCAGTAAAGTCATGCACAGGAAACATTTTTTTATAGCACCTGGAACTGGGTTCCCAGATCCTAAAGCCTGGTGGCATATGCACACTTGTTAACTTGCCATCAGGAATCACTGTTTGTCCTCTATGTGTGTACCATTAAGAAGAGTTGATGGGCTTGTATTTAGGAGAAGCAAAGAAGAATTCAGGTTTAGAAGAGATTAGGGATTCCCAAGTTAGAGTGGGCAGAAACACTTTCTGGAGGGGAGGAAATCTGGCCAGTTTCTCCGGACTGGGGGCTAGAACAGAAGAAAACAGGCTAGCCTGATGCTGGACAGTATCCTGTGTGGGGTTGGTCCACCATTTCCAACCCTTTCCTTTGTAGGTTCTCAGCCCTGGCTGTTCCTTGTAATCAGTGGGAATGTTCAGCATGCTGGGGCCCCAGCCCAGAGGTTCTGGTTTAATTGCTCTTGGTGCAGCTCAAGTGTCAGGAGTTGTTGAAATTGCTAATGGTGATTCAGCTGTGCAGCAACATCTGACTAGGTGTCACATGAGTATATCTGCCTCATCCCTCCCAGCCGCTCCAGTGTCTGTTCTGAAATCACGCTGAACGTGCCCCTTTTTCTTCCAGTCTTGCACTCCTACTCACATTTCCGGGTTCTCCACACTATCAGACCTTTTCGTTCACTTCCTTCTTACCAATGCTTTTTAGTTTGTAGCAGAACGTGACTGTCCCAGCTTAAGAACTTGTGTGGGTCACATTCACTTTGACTCCTGGATTCTATATGCTCTGGGCAGCTAGGTAATCATCAAGTGGGAACAGAACACATGTTCTGTATCCCATGCAGACGTGTTCTGTTCATTAGTGGATATGGTGAGTCCCTAAAGGCAGAAAGAGGGTCCTGGTTATTTTGCTGTCTAAACCCAGAACTAAGACAGTGGGAGAGGTCTGAAGACATATGGGGACAGAAGATGATTCAGAAAGTGAAACTGGAAAACATTTAATTGATCGTGTACACTCAAAATGCCAAAACCATGGAATTTTTCCCGGAAAACAACAACAAAAAAAATGAGGGCCATGTGCATTGAACAATTATTTGTGATTCCCTCCTTTCCCCTTCACCACCTTGGCTGGATTTGACTTTGCCTTGGAGGAGCTGTTCTTCAGCACAAATGAGTTGAAATAATATGTTCACTTTCTTGTATCTATATGTCACCCCAACCTTAGCAATCCATAATATTAGGGTAAGAGTGAACGTTCCTTCAAGAAGTACAGTGCTCTTGGGGCACCTGGGTAGCTCAGTCAATTAAGCGTCCAACTTCAGCTCAGGTCATGATCTCACAGTTTGTGAGTTTGAGCCTGGCATCTGGCTCTGTGCTGACAGCTTGAGGCCTGGAGCCTGCTTCGGATTCTGTGTCTCCTTCTCTCTCTGCCCCTCCCCCACTCTACTGTGAGTCTCTCTCTCAAAAATAAACAGATGTTAAAAATTTTAAAGTAAAGAAGTACAGTGCTTTTTTAAAAGTTTATTTATTTATTTTGAGGGACAGAGAGAGGGGTGTTGGGGGAAGGCAGAGAGAGAGAATTCCAAGAAGGCTCCGTGCTACCAGTGTAGAGACCAATGCAGGACTCAAACTCACAAACCATGAGATCATGAGCTGAACCGAAGCCAAGAGTCAGACCCTTAACCCACTGAGTCACCCAGATGCCCCTAGAAGCACAGTGCCTTTTATGTACTGAGTGCTCAGTAAATGTGTCACTGTTACTGGTTACTGACTCACCCAGTCCTTTGGGTGGCTGGCGGGTGGGGAATTTCTAATATTGTTGTGTAAGTCATATATTGTGTTCATGACCTTCTGAACAGGGAAATTGTGTTGAAATAGAAATAAAAACAAAACACTATTGTCCAGTGCAGCAACATAAACTCTCCCTCAGGACACCATCCACTTTTTTAGACCTGGAAAAGTATGACTCCCCTGGGGGTAAATGTTACCTGAAATACTCTGGGTTCTGTTGCCCTAAACACCAGCACATATTTTTTAGCCATCACCCTCCTGCAAAGGCAGTAATAGTAGAGATTAGGGGAGGAGGAAGGAGCAGATCATTTCATCAAAATTAAATATATATCCTCTATGCTTTCTTTTTAATGTGATTTACCAATACCTATGCTTACCAGGGGAGCAAGGTCTCAGAAGGTTTTGCATTTGTCTTCCTTCTTGTCATCAACTGCACGGACTCGACTGGAGGAGTAGCAGAAAAGGTGATGATTTTCCCATAATAAATGCTCAACCACTATAAGCCTTCCAAGTGCACAGAGAGTTTTGAATGTGACCTTATGGGAAATGAAGAAAAGTCAGCTTAACGTCAACTGAAATGCCTTGTTCTTTTCCTCCAGCCCTTATGTTTATTTCTTTTCCCCTTGGAACTTTCTGCAAGTCGCTGTGGCAATTCCTTGTGTAGTTTCATGACTTTTGTTTAGAATCTATGCAATGAAAGGCCACTTCTGTAATTTAAAAACAAAAGCAAATTGCTTTGTGGGTTACAGAGATCCCTCAGGGACAGAGGGCCTGAACTCATTTGGGCATGCAGGACTGACCTTTGCCCAGCAAAGAGAAGGCAGGGCCCCCTTTCAGGGGTGATGAATGCCACTGTGACTCTCAGATGGGATTTCCACCCTTCTGCTGGTCCAAGGCACTGGCTTCCTTCTCGCCCAAGCCATAGCAGCTTTCATCAGTGACAAATGGACAAGAGAGGAAACTCACCATGCTCTGGGAACTTGCCCTGACGATGCCAGCTTCCTCCTGTGTCCCAGGGCCATTGTGCTGCTCTTCCTTTCCACAGAACACTGTCCTCCAGGCTGTATTCTGTCTGTTGCTTTCTAGCATAAGGACCTCCTTTTAAATAGATTCTCTTCAAGATGCTCAATGTCACTCATCATCAAGGAAATACAAATCAAAGCCACACTGAGATACCACCTCATACCGGTCAGAGTGGCTAAAATGAACAACTCAGGAAACAACAAATGTTGGTGAGGATGTGGAGAAACGGGAACCCTTTTGCACTATTGGTGGGAATGCAAACTGGTGCAGCCACTCTTGTAAACAGTGTGGAGGTTCCTCAAAAAATTAAAAATAGATCTACCCTATGACTCAGGAATAGTGCTTCTAGGAATTTACCCAAGGGATACAGGAGTGCTGATACATAGAGGCATATGTACCCCAATGTTTATAGCAGTGCTTTCAACAATAGCCAAATTATGGAAAGAGCCTAAATGTCCATCAACTGGTGAATGGATAAAGAAGATGTGGTTTGTATACACAATGGAATACTACTTGGCAATGAGAAAGAATGAAATCATGCCATTTGCTGCAATGTGGATGGAATTGGAAGGTATTATTCTGAGTGAAATAAGTCAGTCAGAGAAATGTGGATATCATGTTTTCTCACTCATATGTGGATCTTGAGAAACTTAACAGGCAACCATGGGGGAAGGGAAGAGGGAAAAAATAGTTACAAACAGAGATGGAGGGTAAGAGACTCTTAAATACAGAGAACAAACTGATGGGGGGTGGGGGGTGGGGAAAAGGAAAATGGGTGATTGGACATTGAGGAGGGCACTTGATGAGATGAGTACTGGGTGTTGTATGTAAGCCAATTTGACAATAAATTGTATTCAAAAAATAAATAAATACCTTTTCTTTAACCTAATGTAAATTGATCATTCTAAGACCTGTTACTCTTTCACACACAAATGTTACACAAAGTTGCCTTTCATTATATATTAGTTTCCTTGTTGATTGTCAATTACTTCCCACTCAAATATCAGATTACACAGTAGAGAGGGGTTTTTTCTCAGCTCTATTTCTAGCACCAAGGACAGGGCCTGACACAGAGTAAATACCTTCCAAGAGTGAACTAGACTAGGGGGTTGGGAAGAGTAGAGACAGTGTGGTTAGTTTGGGGCTGGAAAAAAACTCGGTTTGAATCCAGACTCACAGAATAGCTATTTGATCTTGAATAGAATGCTTAAATTATCTGGACTTCAGTGCCCCATCTGGGAAAAGAGCACTTGTCCTGGGGGCTGGGGCTCCCTGTGGATGGGAACAGAGTCACCAAAACTATCTTTGCCGCTTCCCTTCCCTTCTGGTTTCTGCTTAAGATTGTTGCTGCATTCAGAAGACGCATTATCACAAAGCCAGCTGGTGCCTTTGGTGTTGCAAATTAGGTGAGATTATATATAAAAGCATTCTGACAGAATACCTGATGAGTTGGCCCTTAATGAGTATTATTTTCTTTACTTCTTAAGATGCTACATAAAATGTCATACTTCTCTGACTTGTTCTAGACAATACAGACACCCCACCAACAGCTAAGTGAGATCTTCTGTTTTTATACTCATGGGGTAAGGGGGAGAGGGAATTCATGTGAAAAAGGTAGAGAATAAACTTTAATGTAATAGACAGTGGCAGGAAGACAATGGACAAGGGAGAGAAGCTGGACATACATCTGTGAAGTCAGATTTCTTGAAGAAAACAGTGGTAATAAAAATAGATGGTTCCCACTGCAAACTGTTACCAAGCATGTGACAAAAATCAACCCTCTTTGCTGTACCAGCATCACGCTGGAGGATTATAGATGCTATGACTAGAAAGAACTTCCTGAGATCATTTAGCACAAGCTCTATAAAGACAGCAGTGAATGCTAAAGAATACATTTTTGAATCCACAAACTACATCTGAATCCTTGATATGCTACTCACTGTCTTGTTCACTTTGGACAAGCTACTCAACTTATTTGAATCCCAGGTTTATCATCTTCAAATTTCTGATAATGGCACATAACCCAGGGATTAATCTCAAGATTAAATGAGATATTTTGGGTAAATTGCATAGCACAGGTCCTTTTACAGTAAACCTTGATATAGGTAGCTATAATGACTCTTTAATACATAAGTTACTATATTTTATCATGTTTCATTGTGGTCTTTCCTTAAAACTTACTTATTTAAATTCAAGTTAGTTAACATACAGTGTAGTATTGGTTTCAGTAGAACCCAGTGATTCATCACTTACATATAACACCCAGTGCTCATCCCAAAAGTGACCTTCTTAATGCCCATCATCCATCTAACCTATCCCCCATCCACCTCCCCTCCAACAACCCTCAGTTTCGGTCTAAGAGTCTTTTATGGTTTGTTTCCCTCTCTGTTTTTATCTTATTTTTCCTTCTCTTCCCTTATGTTTGTGTGTGTGGTGTTTCTTAAATTGAACAAGTGGCTGAAATCATATGATGTTTGCCTTTCTCTGTCTGACTTATTTTGCTTACCATAATACACTCTAGTTCCAGCTATGTTGTTGCAAATGGCAAAATTTCATTCATTTTCATAGCTGAGTAATAATCCACTGTGTATATATACCACATCTTCTTTATCCATTCGTCAATCAACGACATTTGGGCTCTTTCCATAATTTCGCTATTGTTATAGTGTTGTTATAAACATGGGGATGCATGTGTCCCTTTGAATCAGCATTTTAGTATCATTTGGATAAGTACCTAGTAGTGCAATTGCTGGGTCATAGGGTAGTACAATTTTTAGTTTTTTGAGGAACCTCCATACTGTTTTCCAGAGTAGATGCACTAGTTTGCATTCCCACCAGCAGTGCAAACGTGGTTCCCTTTCTCCACATCGTAGCCAACATCTGTTTTTTCCCGAAGTGTTAATTTCAACTATTCTGACAGGTGTGAGGTGGTGTTCTATTGTGGAATGTTTTTGAAAAAGAAGCTCAGGTCAAGTAGTTAATTGTTTTGCTCCAGGTCACATCGTCCAGTAGAAAAGGAACTGGAACTACTTCCTGTGTTGTTTCCATGTATTCAGTGTTGCCTTTGGTACTCCTCAGAGCAAGAATTTGGAGATATTCAATGCCTTGATCAAGTTCCTCATGTTTAATGACTTATAGGGCCTTCTATTCCTTGTATGTAAGTCAAAAAGTCAATGAAAGCTTACTAAGTTCTCAGGGTTGGGCCAGATGCAGAAAGACATTGAGAAGACAAATAGTCTAGTTGGGGATTTATTTTGTAAAAAAAGATCATTATTGCAAAAGAACAAAGCATCATCAAATTGTGCTGCAAATACCAATATAGATTAAGGATACAGGTATCAGACAGAGGAATGGGCCCCAGAAGCAAAGTTGGCTCTGCTGAGGTTTTCATATAATTGTCTGATTTTTCAAATTTAGGTAGATGGAGAACTAGCCAGGGGATTCAAGCCAAAATGGCTGGGGACCACCTAGTATTAGATATGCCATCACGCTTGTGACCATAAGAATACCTTGTCTCAGTATGGAGGGTAGATGTTTTTCCCCTGCTCTCTGTCATCAGGACAGTCTATGAACAGTGGCACATCCAAGTGGAGAATATTAAATACTGAAAGAAAAATCTGCAAGGTGGAGGGCATTTCTGCCCAGTACACCACCATCTGATTAAATTCTATTCTGTCAGAGAATATTTATTGCAGCTTCCTAGATGCTTTTAGACTATAGATTCACCGTTTCATAACCTCTGAGAAGATCCTCCCAAGCTTATCTTATTTTCGTGATCTTTAATATCCAGGATCTAGTAGTTCTACTTTATATTCTTGGCCTCAAGCAGAAACTAACCACGATTTTTTCATTATCCTCTAATGCCTTCCTCTCTATCTGCACAGTGATGTGAATGAACATGTCTGAGAGTCACTTAGTTCTACAATGTATGAGGAACCCTGTGTGAGGCCCTCCAAAACAAAATGTCCAGATTCAAGGAAGAGAAATTTCATAAACTATATCATTAAACTGGACAGGATAATGTTCTCCCCAAAATCCACATCCACCGGAAACATCAGAATGTAACTTTATTGAGAGTCTTTGCAGATGTATTTAAGTTAAAATGAGGTCATACTAGATTAGGGTTGGCTCTAATACAATGATTTGGACGAAGAAAAAGCAGACACATACAAAAGCTTAGAGGAGTACACTCTGTGAAGATGGAGACAGAGATTGGATTAATGTGTTTACAAGTTAAGTAAAGGCAAGGATTGCAGCAACCACCAGAGAAGCAAACAGAGGCAAGGAAGGATTCTTTCTGAGAGCCTACAGAGGGAGCACAGCTCCATCAACATTATGATTTTGGACTTTTAGGCTCCAGAATTGTGAAAGAACAAATTACTGTGCCGGTAAGCCACGATGTTTCTGGTACTTTGTTCGAGTAGCCACAGAAAACTAACACTCATCTGTAGGATGAGAGGGAGTAACATATAGACAATAAGGCATTGAGGGATAATGCTTTTATTAATATTTTTAATTACAGAGTGCCACTGAAACATAGAAGAAGATGACTGAAAAGTAACAGTACACAACCTTATGGATATCAACAAAATAAGGAAAATATCATATACAGTAAAACCTTGGTTTGCAAGTATAATTCATTCCAGAAACTTGAGTGTATTCCAAAGCACTTGTATATCAAAGCGAATTTCCCCATAAGAAATAATGGAAACTCAGATGATTTGTTACACGACCCAAAAATATCCATATAAAATGATTACAATACTGAAATATAATACAAAATAAGGAAGAAAATACAAAATATATACAAAAATACACAAATTTGCCTGCACTTGCCTTTGAAAACTTTTGTGGCTGGTGTGAGGGAGACAAGAGAGAGGAGGGTGATTGGATGCCTGGGACTTAGCATCCAAGCAAAGGAGATAATCACCCACAATCCTGCAGCAAGAGAGAGAGAAGGGGGCGGAGGGGGAAGAACCATTGGCTCAGTTGTGATCATGTGACATTCAGGGTCACATACTACTCCTATTGCAAGACATCACTCGTTTTTCATGTTAAAAGGTATTACAAATGTTCTCTCATCTTGCGGAACACGCACAGAACAAGTTACTCGCAATCCAAGGTTTTACTGTAACAAAAAGTCAGGGACCTACACCACTCTGCCCCCATCATTCATGGGAGTGCATTGCATTGTGTATCTGCTTCCCTCTGCACAGTGACTTTACTCCAGCACTCTTCTCTGTAGACCAGCTTTCTCTGCTTACATACTCTTGTAGTGAGTTCAGTGGGGTCTGCCTCTTGCCTTCTAGGGCCACTGACTCTAGCAAAACATAAAAATAAAAACAAACACACACAAAATATCTGTTTGGTCATCAGCTGTCTTCTCAGTTATACTTAAGTCACCCTGTCAGTTCCAGATTCTTAAATTGTGGTCTGATTAGTTCTTCTCCAGTCAGCTGACCATCGAAGCCCACTATGCTATGCTGATGGTCCATGAGCATGCCTTTAGGACGACTGTGAGAAAAAAGGAAGAAATAAAAAATAAAAAGGAAGGTTGTAGGGAAGAGTCCCTAATAAGTCATGTGAGCAAGTAGGTGATAATTGATATGTCTACCATGGTTAAAACTGACAATATTTATTCTGACATCCCAAGAGCAAGAGATAAACCAGCTGTCATCAGCAATTTATACCTGATAAAGGACTTTGTTTTAGCACTAGATTATTGAGTCCCACCTTCTCTTAGAAGAAAGTTCTTAGAAAACTATCTCCCCCTCTCTTGTATAATTTCACATTCACCAATCCCTGCACAGGAGCCACATACATCCTCATCAAT
Organism: Prionailurus viverrinus; assembly: GCF_022837055.1. Taxonomy (NCBI): domain Eukaryota; kingdom Metazoa; phylum Chordata; class Mammalia; order Carnivora; family Felidae; genus Prionailurus; species Prionailurus viverrinus. The sequence goes on along the minus strand of NC_062568.1, from coordinate 103,524,459 downwards.
TAAAAGAGCCATTGACACACTGATGCTATATTGATAACTTGACATTTTTGTCCTGTTTTCTGTAGATACACAAGAAGCCCAGTTTCCAGTCAACAAGGACAAGAGCAAGATTCTAAATTGTAAAGAATTTAACAATGTGCTAGCTCCTGCCAAAGTTAGGATATTGGCTTTATTCTAAATGAAGTAAAAACTTGTTGAAATATTGAGTTCAACTCCTTCAGCAAATTTCTTATGTCCTTCACAATACATCCACATGTAACCACAAATGCCTGAAATTCCTCAACACAAAATGTCTCAAAATGTCTGCTGGATAGAATCACTTAGTTTTAAAAATATTTATGCCAAGATTTCATCCTTAGAGATTCTGATATAATTGCTGGGCACTGGGGTTTCTAAAAGCTCCAGTGTGGGGTGGGGGAGGAGGAGGGGGGCTGGCAGAGGAAAAGGAGAGCAGACAAATTGCTCTGACTATGGAATTTTTCCAGAAGTGAGCACTTCATCTTCCCAGGCAGAAATATACTTAAACTGAAATTTGGGTTCTTGCATCAATGAATCACTGAACAAGAGATGGCTCACTGTTCAGTCAAGTTTGTTGTTATCAGTGGAGACAGCCTGACCCAAAATCCAGTATGGAGTCCATTTATGATTCTAGAACTTTCTCCTTCCCATCCCATCCTAGGTCTTTCAGTCTGTGAAGGCTCCTTGGATGTAGATAGAGTGGAGCTGAGAGAAAAAATCGGAAATGGTACAAGGAAATGCACACACGGGATTCATGTGAAAGGAGTTCCTGCAGGGAGAGAAGAGAGCAGATAAGCACCTCATTTCACCCAAAAGCTGAGCAGCAGGCTTGGCTGGCAAGCTGAGAATAGACTGGCTTTATTCATGTCCAAACTCATTTAGTAGAGGCAGCCCCATACAGCTGGAATCAGAAGGTAATGGCAGCATTTGTAACCCCTGTCTCTGGAATTCTGCAGGCCATGTAAAGCTTGCCTTATGCAGTGCACAGAATGCAAGACTCATCCTGCTCCCCAGGACTACTTAAATGCTGCATTCATTGTCTGTGGATCGCCCCTTAAAACACTAAGATACAATTTGCCACAGACCAACCACTAAAAAGAAATGAAGCTTTTTATCTTCTGCCTACAGATGAGTGTGGATAGGAGGGCAGAGTGTTCTGTGGGGAAGCTAGGGTTGGGTAGTGATTTCCTGAAGCGCATTATTTCGGATCTGTCTCCATAGAATGCCAGCTTTTTGGTAATTCAAGTCTAGGGAGAACTGACATTTCTAAAGCTTTCTGTAGAATACAATGAAGATTTCTTAAGATAAAAGACAGAAAAACAAAACCACTGCAATTCCATTTTCCCTACAGGGTCTTAAATCTTTATACTCATTTGCTCTTACATGATCTAACTTTCCTTTCCACTGGGATCCCGAGAAAAGTAGCAGTCCTTTTCTCTCAGAAGGGTTAACAGCTACTACATTCTATAACAAGGAGAGGAAATAATGCTGGCGTCCTCCAATTAAAGACTGTGCTCTGTATCTTTGCATATACAAAGTGACTGGCTGAATAGTTTACTTCAGGTGTTTGGAGGGGAGAAAGGGAGAGTCTGGGAATGGATAGCAGGTCTCATTTGTTGTCCGTGTGTTATCTCCATGCATGTATTTCGGGAAGGAGGGGAGAAGAAAGGAAGTAGAGAAAGAAGGGGAAAAGGGAAGGAAAGTTAGGGGGAAAGAAAGCCAACAAGGAAGTTGAGCAACCTGACATGATACATGGAAAATCTGAGTTCAAACCCAGTCACAAGTTTAGTCCAGGGTTTGAGTAACTGAAGGACAGCACTCTGTCCTACCCCAGGGACCCCCAGGTACTCCCTCTTCAGGTAGACACTGATCTCAAGCATGACTTTTCTTGGAACAAGTCGCCAGAAGTAAGAAGTGAGGACCCCTGCTGAGTGCTGAGTCAGGAGGGAAGTTACTTCCTGCAGTCTCCAAACAGAAAGCCCAGAACCTCCGTATCTGATAAAATAAGAACATAAAATTCCCAAGGGGGGGAAAATTCAATGCACTGAGTTGACACATTCCACTTCTGCTTTCACTGCCATAACCAGTTCTGACTGGACTGATGACCAAATTTCTTCAATTTCCTCAACATGAAAATCCAAGCCAAATTGGAATATCCTATAAAATTTATATACTTACAACTCATCATGTCCTTGAGGAATTTAAAATTGCTTACATAGGTCCACATAAGATCCACATATTTGAAAATAAGACCACGGATGGAACATTGTCAGAAGAAAAGAAGACATTTCCATCTATTTTCATACATTCATACAGTTCATCATATTACACATGTATAAATGATTGCATGTATATGGCCTTAAAAATAGACTTAGAGTTTCGATCTTGAAATATGACAGAACTGAAAATCTACTCCAAGACAGTGTTTGATCAGAGGATAAAAAGTTGAATCTTAAAACTTTGCTTTTTAGTAACACGAGACACTTAACAAGTTGGGAAGTTAAGTATTTTAACTGATTTAGGAACCTGTATCACTTTTGTTATAAAAACAAATAAGAACTGTAAGCAGATAATTAACACTAAGGGGATTTGAGAGAAAAAAAAAGGAAATATTTTCAGCTCCCAAGAGAAACCATATATCTATAAATGGGTACATGAAAAATACATATTTTCCTCAAAACACATCTGTTTTATGCAAAGAAAATTGCCAGCACACTTATATTCCCATAAATAAAATGTAAACTGCAATATTTTACACTTAGAATGGCACAAAAGAGCTATCTTAGATTACTCTATGGATGGGGGATAAATTGCTACTTTTTCATGGCTTATCTCTTCCCAATTCCAGAGCAATTATAAGTCTGATTCAGTGACCTTACAAGAAAGAGAGGCAGAGTTGAAATATAGTGATTTCAACACTACATTCTATAAAAATCTTAGCATCATGATGTCACGTACGATTCTACCACCCCAGGGTCGTGATCCCACCCCTGTGTGTATCAAGCAGAGACTGTACCCTGTTTCAGACCTGAGGCTCTTTCCTCTTTTGAGTTCAGAACTAAGAGTAAAACTTTTGAGCCCCACTTAATTATTTAATGTATTTGATTTCAAGCCATAACAAAATTTTGGTGACTGATGAGCTTTACTTGGAATTGTCATTTCACCGCAATGGATTCTGATCTTGAAGTGGGAATGTTGCTTACAGAGTTTCTGTCAAAAGTGTGAGGCTGCAGGGACGTGTGATGATAAGAATCTCAAGAGAGAGAGAGAGAGAGAGAGAGAGAGAGAGGCAAGGAGCGAGGAATTGCTGTGGTCTCCACGTGCCCTCCCATACCAGGGTTTGCTTCTAGAACTGACCTGAGTAGGAAGGGCTTGTGCATGAAGAGTATAAAAATCCCTCCCACTTTTACTACAACCGGCCAGAAAAGCCATCATCACACAAAAGAGATGCTCACGTTGGGCTAAGTTATGCGTTCTGCCAGACTCTCATTGGCAGAAACAAGTTTCTGTGGAAGTTACCACAAAACCCGAGAATGATCAGTCAAGTAATCATAAGAGGCTTAATACAAGAGTGAAGATTTGTCACCATCCATTCTGAGACCAAAGTGAAACCAAATAAATATACAACAAATTAGAAAAGAGGCTTTAAAAAGACTGTAACACAGAACACTTAAATGGGATTATTTGCTGCTGTTTCTTAAGGAGGAGGCACTAAAAGTTTGTGTCAGAACTATGTGCCTATCATTATTCATGTTTACTAATAAACTATATTTATTGATGTTCCTATGTTTATTGATGCCTAATAATAAACTAGGTTTATTGTTGACATCTGTGAATAATTTATTCTAAGATGTGAAGTCAGACACTCGTGTTAAAATCTACTGTCTTTTCAAGGTACTGAGTTTTCTAACATTGCTAGAGATTGGTGTTTGGACTTAGTAGGTCGCCTTTGGCTACCAGAGTAAATTTTCTGCTCCCCAGAGTGAATAGAACAAGTAATCAGTCTCAATTACTGACTCCTGCTTTAGCAAGTTTTATTTCTATCATAGTATATGAAATATTTCCATGCTTCTCTGTATTGGATTTTCTAATTCCTGTGCTATCCCTACTTAAAAAATCAATCAATCAATCAATCAAACTCCGACAAAACCATCTCCTACCTGGTTAGTGCCCTTAGACCAAGACAGAAAATTGACCACAGTGTACTGGAAGTGTGGTGTAGATTTGCGTTCATGCTTCACTTTGTGATCCTGGGAAAGCTATTTAAACCGTAAGCCTCTGTTTCTCTGCCTAGAAAGAAGCACTGCTACCGACCTGGTGGAGTTGCTGGAAGGATTAAAGGAATCACAGTACCATCTACCTCACTGTTAATTTGTCTTGATACCATTCCCCAAGAGTCATGGTACCTCGGAAACGGAAAGGAAACTCAAATGCTGAAACACCAGTGCCTTGAGTCTGACGTTGTTTCTTCTATTTCTGATCTTGGAAGTCTTACCTATTACCTGGAAATCTGATTCATCACACAGAACTAGCTACCTGTTGGATGTTGGTTTTTCCTTTAATGACGCTATTGAACGTATAACACTTTCCTAGAGAGTCCTCCTGCAACGCTCGTGATGTGACTCCTCCATTCACCCCACCTTTTCTGCTGGTCAGCAGATTTGGGGGACCTCATGTCTTCTCTGGCTGCAGTCTCCTCACATGCCATACCAGGAGATTTTAGGGTCCGTGTCTCTTTTGAAGAATTGCGCATAAAGCATTATACAATGACTCACAGGTTTAGAGGGAAATGTTCTATGCAGATTAATGTTATTCATCAAAACTATAATGTGGTCACTTTTTATCCAGTGAAATAAAAGAAAACATCCTCTTGTTCTAATGTTGGTAGAAAAAAATCTCCGACTTTTCACCCCGGCTATGATTATTGGTGATTACCAGCTAACTATTGTATTGTAATTCTTTGCTGCAACATGTATTTATAACGTTAATTAGTATACTAAAAAGAGTTAATGCCTCATCTAATATAATCTGCACAGTATCCTGAGTATATGATTACCCGTTCCAGAGTTGTTGAAATAAAGCTCAAAGATTTGATGTCATGACCTTGACATTAACATTACCCTATTTACCTTCAAGCTTTATGAACTGCTGGTAGGTTTTAAAAAAAAATTAAGGACCTGTATCACTTTGAAAACATGGGAAGAACAAGATCTCCAAATTGACTAGTTTTCTTTTACTTTTAAAAAATACACAACTGCCGGGGATCCTGAGGGGCTCGGTCAGTTAAGCATCCAACTCTTGACTTGGACTCAGGTTAATATCTCATGTTTGTGAGTTTGACACCTGCATCGGACTCTGTGCTGCTGGCGTGGAGCCTGCTTGGGATTCTGTCTCCCTCTTTGTCTACCTCTCCTCCACTTGCTCTCTATCTTTCTCTCAAAGTAAATAAAAATAAACTTTAAAAAAATACAAAAAAATACAAAATACACAACTGCAAATGAGTCCTAATTGAGCTTTGGGTGAACATGCAAACAGAACAACAACAACAAATTGCAAGGGAATGAAAAAAAGTCTATTGTTGGAAATCTAGGTGCACATAATTTTTTAAAAATGTCAAGCAGCAAATGTGAATTTCCTTTTTTTTTAAATATGAAATTTATTGTCAAATTGGTTTCCATACAACACCCAGTGCTCATCCCAAACGGTGTCCTCCTCATTACCCATCACCCACACTCCCCTGTGAATTTCCAAGATAACTAGTCATAAAGCAGAGTCCATCAGCCAAAAATTGCCATTAAATATTTTGCAATGGCTATTCCCTGTTAACACTTGTGTTAATGATGTGGCAAAAAGCTATGCTGACAGGTGAGAACATACTATTCAGCAGTCTCTCGCATTTTGTTAATTAATAGCCTTGGATGCAAGTCAAAGCTAACCAATCTTTTATTATAGTCCTGATGTTGTTTTGAGGTGACTCCAGTTTCCAATACACTATGCTGATGAGGCATGTGCTAGAGCCAGGCATGCTATTCAGTGAAGACATGGGTTTTCATAATCAGGGGACAGGATGTCACATCATTTTGGGGACCCTAAACAAAAGAAACTTTGGAGTAACTGCCTTTTCCTGAAAGAGGAACCAAATCACATCATCTACCGGCTGGAGGAAATTGTCAAGTAAAAATTAATACTTCTTGTGAGATAGGAAGACACAAATCTATGCACCTGTGAAAAGAGAAGCAGAATTTGCATGCCACACGTGGAATGTATCTCCAAACTAGGAATTTAACACAAAAACTGATCTGTGAACGCTGCCCCTAGCTCACTAAAGACACCTACATAAACCCAGGGTAAAGTAATATTTCAGAAAAAGTAATCCTCAGGTTTATTGGGCCAGTAAAGAAAGCCTGAAACCCACTTCCTTTTTTTGTGTGTGAGGGAAAACCAAACAAAAGAGTCAGAAGGATTAACAGTCCCAAGAACCTAAGATAATAAGACAATTTGAAAGACACTATAAATATCTTTGAAATTAGTAAGGGCTAAAAATAGGAATGCAAGTCAATAGCAAAATGAAAGAAAAAGAGACTATAAAAATAAAATAGAGCAACTTTTAACGTGCACCAACCGGGATTGCTAAGAAAGGAAAATGTAATCATTTGCATTAAAAACTTAATAGGTAAGTTTCAAGAGTAGACAAAGCTGATCAATATGAGAAAACACTTTGAAATGGAGTGCTGAGGGATGGAGATGATATAGTAATATATAAATGACCGGCAAGGATATAAGGATGATAAAATAAAATAATTCATCAAATGCCCACAAAGAGAGAAGTGCCTTGAGAAAATGAAGAGAATACAGTATAAGAAATAATGGTTGAGGGGCGCCTGGGTGGCGCAGTCGGTTAAGCGTCCGACTTCAGCCAGGTCACGATCTCGCAGTCCGGGAGTTCGAGCCCCGCGTCAGGCTCTGGGCTGATGGCTCAGAGCCTGGAGCCTGTTTCCGATTCTGTGTCTCCCTCTCTCTATGCCCCTCCCCCGTTCATGCTCTGGCTCTCTCTGTCCCAAAAATAAATAAACGTTGAAAAAAAAAAAAAAAAAAAAAAGAAATAATGGTTGAGAATTCTTGAGATTCCGTGAAAGACTCGAAGCCTTGGATTGTACAAGCGTGCCAAGTACTGAGCAAGATAAATAAAATGAAATTCATACTCACAGATTCTTAGTGAAATAATACAATATTACATGTTGGGATAACAGTTAAAAAAACAACAGAAAAATGATAATGTTATTCGCGCTGTACTGATGGAAAGTAACTGTCAATCTAGAATTCCCTGCACTGCAAAGTGTCATTCCAGAATGATGAATTCAAGCTATTTGCAGTCAAAGGGAGTTTACAGTTCACAGATCTTCATGGAAACAAGTTCAGCAGAAAAGGGATATTGGAACAAAGAGAAAGGACTACAAGATGTATTCATAAGCAAATAGATAAATAGACATAAGTGGAAAACTAATTAGGTCTCTACTGAAAAACAAAAATAATGACTAATTTTGGATTTTAAAGCAGGCAGAACTGAAGTTTGAGAACACAGTGTACAAATAAAACACTGTGTTTTCTCTGTTGTTGGTAAGGAGGGTAACACTAACTCTTAACTTTCTGTGATACATGTTATGTTGTAAGGAAAACTATAAAAATAAGGCAAATACCAGAAAGTCTTCCAAAACCAAGGGAAAAGAGACAGAACAAAGGAATAAAATAAATCTGATAAGTTTAATGGACAGATTGAAAGAATAATGTTTAAAATGTTAATTTTTTGTTTAAAATTTAAAAATTTTAAATGTTTAAAATTCAAATTTTATTTTAAATGTTTAAAATAAAATAAAATCAAAAGAATAATGTTTCAAGTTCATAGTATAATAAAGAATTATGTGAGGAACAAGTGTCATTTACCAATATTTACAAAAAATTACAAATAGCTTATACGTGCCTTTTCAGTGATAACAATCCGCAATCTATGTAAAACATCCTATTTAATTCAGTTGTTCAGTTTTTTAGTTGCCTACCAAATAAACATCTGAAACATAATGACCCATAAAGTGAAGTGGAATTAATGCTATCACTCCATTTATTATAATTTCTATAGTTCTGAGGTCCTCATTTAAATACATTTTCTCTTTATGACCTGTGTTCTATTATGAAGTATTCCTAGATTTGGTACTCTTTTCCTTTTGATTATATTTTTAAGGAAACTGCAGACCTACACACAGTTGTAAGATGTAATACAGAAAGATCCTCTACATCATTTACCAGTTTCACCATACAGTAACATCAAAACGATGGTATAATTTCATGCCCAGGACATTGATATGGATACAGTGACCACACTGAACTGTTCATCACCGTAAAGATACCTTATGCTGCCCTTTTAAATCTATGCTTGCTTCCTTCTCCCATCACCACTTACGTAACCCTTGACAACTGCTAACCTGTTGTCCAGATCTACAATTTTGATATTCAGAGAATGCTACATAGATGAACTCATATAACATGCGATCTTTTGGATTATTTTTTTCCCAATCAGCATAATTCTCTGAAAATCCACCTAAGTTGCTACTTATATCAATCATCCATTTCTTATTGCTGAGTAGTATTCCACGGTATGGAGGTACCACAATATGTTTCACTGTCCAATCACTGAAGGGCATCTGGATTTTTCCAGTGTTCAGACTTCACAAATAAAGCTGTTAGAACATTTGTGTACAGGTTTTCATGTGACCATAAACCTATTTATCTGTGATCAAAGCCCAGGTTGTTTTAGGGGGGTTGTTTTGGCGTGTTGTTAAGAGACTTCCTATGTGTTTTCCACAGAGCCTGCACCATTTCACATTCCCCCACAGTGTGTAAGAGACCAGTGTCTCATCACACAGTACTTTATTCTTCTCCCTACTTTTCACTTCCACCACTTTGAGAGGTGTGTAGTGAGAGCTCATCATGGTTGTAATTTGCAGTTCTCTAAAGACTAATGCTGAACGTCTTATTTTGTGCTTATTTCGCCATTCTGAGTACATCTTCTATGGAGAAATGTCTATATAAGCCTGAGGTCCACTTTTAGTCAGGTTGTATGCATTATTGAGGAATTGTGGGAATTTCTTTCTATATCATGGGTATTAAGCCGTTAGGACATATATAATTTGCAAATATTTTCTCTCATTCTGTAGAGTCTTTAACTTCTTTGATGTCTTTTGATGCACAAAAGATTTTAAATTGGATGAAGTCCAATTTATCTTTTTTTGTTATTGCTCATGTTTACAGTGTCATATCTAAGAATCCATTACCAACACCCAAATCGTAAGTATTTACCCTTATGTTTTCTTCTAGGAACTTCATGATTTTCGCTCTTATATTTAGATTGTTAACCTATTTTTAGATAATTTTTGTATATGGTGTGAGGTAGGGGTTAACTTCATTTCTTTCCATGTGGAAATCCAATTGTCCCAGGACCATTTGTTGAAAAGACTTCTCTTTCCCCCATGGAATATATTTAGTGACCTTGTCAAATATCATTTAGCCATAAACAAAACAAAACAAAACAAAAGAAAAACATTGGTGAGGATGTAGAGAAATCGGCAAACTTGTGCACTGTTGTGGGAATATAAAATGGTGTAGCTACTATAGAAACAGTCTGGAGGGGCGCCTGGGTGGCTCAGTCGGTTAAACGTCCGACCTCGGCTCAGGTCATGATCTCACGGTCCGTGAGTTCCAGCTCCGCATCGGGCTCTGTGCTGACTGCTCAGAGCCTGGAGCCTGCTTCAGATTCTGTGTCTCCCTCTCTCTCTGCCCCTCCCCTGTTCATGCTCTGTCTCTCTCTGTCTCAAAAATAAATAAACGTTAAAAAAAATTGAAAAAAAAAAAGAAAACAGACTTGAGGTTATTCCAAGAAAAACTGAAAACAGAATTTCCATATAATCAAGAAATTCCACTTCTGGATATATTCCTCAAGAATTGAAAGCGGTCACCCAAACATTTATTTGCACACCCATGTTTATAACAGCATTATTGACAATAGTCAAAAGGTAGAGAATATTCAAGGGATGAATGAATAAACAAAACATGGCATATACATAAAATGGAAATTATTAAGCCTTATAAAGTAAAAATAATATATTTGTTTTAATGAGGTATGATTGACATAATATTATATTAGTTTCAGGTGTACAACATGAAGATATTCATATATATTACAAAATGATCACCACAATAAGTCTGGTTAAAATCCATCATCTTAAATAACTACAAATTTTGTTTCTCATGATGAGAGCTTTTAAGATCCACTCTCCCACTACTTTCCAATATGCAAAACAGTATTATTAACTGCAGTCACTATGCTATACGTTACAGCCCCATGACTTATTTATTTTGTAACTGGGAATTTGTACCTTTTTACTCCTTTCACCCATTTTATTCACCCCCATCCTCTGCCTCGGGCAACCATCAGTCTGTTCTCTATACCCATGAGCTCAGTATTTATCACAGTGTTGGTTGTTGCTATTTTAGATTCCATATATAAGTGAGATCATATAGCATTTATCGTTTGTTATCTGACTTATTTCACATAACATAATGCCTTCAAGTTTCATTTTTGTTGTCATAAATGCTAAGATTTAATTTCCTTTTGTGAGTGAGTAATCTTCCATTATATATATCTCACATTTTCATTATTTATTCATCTATGGGTGGGCATTAGGTTCTGTCCATATTTTGGCTGTCACAAATAATGCTGCAATAATCATGGGGGCACATGTACCTTTTCAAGTTGGTGTTTTCATTTTATTCAGATAAATCCTCAGAAGTGGAATTGCTGGATGATATGGAAGTTCTTATTTTAATTTCTTGAGGTACCTCCACCCTGTTTTCCAGAGTGGCTGCATCAATTGACATTCTCACCACATGCACAAGGGTTCAAAACAGAAGAAATCTGGCACACACTACAACATGGGTGAACCTTGAAGACAGTATGTGAAGTGAAATAAACTAGTTAAAAAGGACAGATACGTTATGATTCTACTTGCTGTGGTAACTGGTGTGCTCACTGTGTGAATGTACCCGTTTATTTATCCGTCACCTGGTGAAGTTCATCTTGATTGCTTCTAAGTGTAGTTAGCCAGTTATGAATAAAGCTACTGTAAATATCCAGGTGCAAGTTTTTGTGGAGACATAAGTTTTCAGCTCATTTGGGTAAATATTAAGGAATGTTATTACTATATAATATGCTAAGAGTATGTTTAGTTTTGTAAGAAACTGTCAAAATGTCTTTCAGAATGGCTATACCATTTTGTATTTCTACCGGAAATTAATGAAAGTTTCCGTTTCTCCACATCCTCACCAGCATTAAGTATTATCAATGTTCGCAATTTTTGCCATTCTAGTAGGTATGTAGTGGTACATCTTAGTTACTTTATTTTTAAATCCCTTAATAACATATGTTAAGCATATTTCCATACTTTATTTGCCATCTGTCTATCTTCATTTGTGAGGTGTTTATTCAGATCTTTAACCTATTTTTAAAATCTGGTTGTTACTTTTTTTATTGTTGAGTTTTAAAATCTTTTGTATATTTTGGATCTAGGTTCTTTTTCAGGTATGTCTTTTGAAAACATTTTCTCCTAGTCTATGGAATTTTTTGTTTTTAATTCCCTTGAAAGTGCTTTTTGCAAGGCAGAAAGTTTTAATTTTAATGAGGTCCATAAAGCATGCCTTTGATGCTGCATCCCAAAAGTCATCATCAAACCAAGGGCCATCTAGATTTTCTGCAATTACCTGCTAGGAATTTTAAGCTTTGTGTTTTACATTTAGATCTATGACCCATTTTGATTTAAGTTTTTAAATTTATTTTTATTTATTTCAAGAGAGAGAAGGAGCGGGAGAGAGAGAGAGGGAGACAGAATCCCAAGTAGTCTCTACTATGTCAACGCTGGACCCCAGGCGGGGCTCAAAGTCACAAACCTTGAGATCATGACCTGAACTGAAATCAAGAATCTGAAGCTCAGCTGACTGAGCCTCCCAGGCACCTCTTGACTTAGTTTTTGTTAAGGCGGTAAGGTATGTGTCTAAATCCCAGTTTTTGGCCTGTGAACACCCAGTTTTCCTAGCACCATTTGCTGAAAAGACTATCTTTTGTCCATTATATTGTCTTTGCTCTTTGTCTTGTGTAAGTGTATTTCTGAGCTTTCTATTTGGTGCCATTAATCTATTATTTTGTTGCTGTTTTTGCTCTTTATCTAATACCACACTGTCTCAGTTACTGTAGCTTTACAGTAAGTCTTGAAATCAGGCGATGTCACTCCTCCAACCTTGTTCTTCTTCAATATAATGTTGGCCATTCTGTTTTTTTTTTTTTTCCATCTCCATATAAATTTTAGAATCAGTTTGTCAATAGCCACAAAACAACTTGCTAGGATATTGACTGGGATTGCCTTGAATCCATACATCATTTTGGGAAGTATTGGCATTTCGACAATATTGAGACTTTCTATTCATTAATGTGGAATATCTATCCATTTATTTAATTTTCTTAAATTTATTTCATTAGAGGTTTGCAGTTTTCCTCATATAGATCTTTTACCCATTTTATTAGATGTAGGTATAAGTATTTAATTATGTGGAAACTCTGATGTAAATTTTTAAACATTTTTTAAAAATTTAAAAAATTTTTAAATTAATTCTAATTTTTCATTTTTTGCATGTAGAAAAGATTGACTTTTGTATATAAACCTGTTCTCTGCATCTTTGTTATAATCACTTACTAGTTTCAGGAGATTTTATTGCTGGTGCTGATTCTTTCTAATTTTCTACATAGACAATCATATCATGTCCATATATATACACTTTTGTTTTTTCTTTATAATCTGTAAAACTATCATTTCTATTTTTTCTTCATCTTGTTGCATTAGCTAGGACTTCCAATATAATGTTAAAAATCAATAGTGAGAAGGCATATCTTTGCTTTGTTCCTGAACATAGTGGGGAAGCTTCTAGTTTCTCATTATTACTTGCATTATATGTAGGTGTTCTGTTGATGATGTTAATCAAGTTGGAAAATGCCCCTTTTATTTCTAGTTTCCTCTGAGCTTTTATCATGAATAGGTGTTGAATTTTGTCAAATTATTTTTCCACATCTGTCGATGTGACCTTGTGATGTTTCTTCTTTAGCTTGTTGATGTGATAGATTACAACGATTTTCAAATGTTGAATCAGCCCTGTATGAAATAAATCCCACTTCATTATAATACATAATTGTTTTCATGCATGACTGAATTTGATTTGCTAATATTTTGTCGAGGATTTTGGTATCTATGTTCATAAGAGTCATTGGTCTATAGTTTTCTTTTGTGTAATGTCTTTGGTTTTGGTATTAGGATACTGCTGTCCTCCCATAATAAATTAGAAATATTTCCTCTGCTTCTGTCTTCTGAGATTGTAAAGAATAAGCACAATTTCAAGTGTTTAATAGAATTCACCAGTGAACCCATCTGGGCCTGGTGTTTTCTGTTTTGGAAGGTTATTAATTATTGACTCAATTTATTTAGTAGATATAGATCTATCCAGATCATTTATTTCTTCTTGTGTGAACTATGACAGATTGTACGTAATCCCTTTAATACGCTGTTGAATTTACTTTGTTAGTATTGTGTTGAGAATTTTTATATCTACAGTCATAAGATATATTCCTTTGTAATTGTCTTATAATGTGTTTATCTGGCTTTGGTAACAGGGTAATACTGGCCTCATAGAATATATTATGAATTGTTTCTTCCTCTATTTTTTGGAGGACTTTAACAAAGATCAGTGTTAATTTTTTTTTTTTTTTTTTTTTATGTTTGATAGAATTCTATAGTAAAGCCATCTGGTCCTGGGCTTTTCTTTGCTAAGGGAGTTTTAATTACTGATTCAATCTCTTTACTTATTATAGGTCTGTTGAGATTTTCAATTTCATTTTTAGTCTGTTTAGGCAATTTGCATTTTTCAAGGTTATGTAGGCTATCTAATTTGTTGGCGTACAATTGTTCACAGTATTCTTTCATAATCTTTTTATATTTTTCAACTGCCCTCACTTTTATTTACTATTTTAGTTATTGTCTTCTTTCTACTTTTATTTTTAAGGTTAACTAAAAGGAAATGAATTTTCTGATCTTTTTCAAAAATTAACTTTTGGTTTCATTGTTTTTATTGATTTTCTACTCTCTATTTTATCTCTGCTCTAATCTAATCTATTCTAATTTATTTATTTTCAGCTGCCTGAGGGCTTTGTTCTCTCATCTTTTTCCAGTTTTTCAATGTGCAATGTTAGGTACTTATTTTAGATTTCTTTCTTTCTTTCTTTCTTTCTTTCTTCTTTCTTTTTTTCTCTTTCTTTCTTTCCTTTATTTAAATTTTATTTAGTTATACAGTGCAATATTGATTTCAGGAGTAGAATTCAGTGATTCGTCACTTACATACAACATCTGATGTTCATCACAAGTGCCCTCCTTAATACCCATCATCCATCTAGCCCATCCCCCACCCACCTTCCTCCATCAACCTATAGTTTGTTCTCTATCATTAAGAGTCTCTTGGGGTTTGTTTCCCTCTTTTCTCTTCTCCCCCTTCCCAAATGTTCATCAGTTTTGTTTCTTTTTTGGTTTGTTTGTTTGTTTGTTTGTTTGTTTTGAGACAGAGAGAGAGAGAGAGCAGGAGAGAGGTACAGACAGAGGGAGAGAGAGAGAATCCCAAGCAGGTTCCAAGGAACCTGAAGTGGGCCTTGATCTCACAAATCATGGGATCATGACCTCAGATGAAATCAAGAGTCAGATGTTTACTGACTAAGCCACCCAAATGCCTCTCATCTCTTTTGTTTCTTAAATTCCACATATTAGTGAAATCATGTGGTATTTGTCTTTCTCTGACTGACTTATTTCGCTTAGCAGAATATGTTCTAGCTCCATCCACATCATTGCAAATGGCAAGATTTCATTCTTTTTGATGGATAAGAATATTCCAATATAGTGTGTGTGTATACACACACACACACACACACACACACACATATTGGCTATTGTTGATAATGCTCCCATAAATATTGGGGTGCATGTAATCTTCCAAATCTGTATTTTTGTATCTTTTGGGTAAATACCTAACAATGCTAGATCTTAGTGTAGTTCTATTTTCAGTTTTTTGAGGAACCTCCATACTGTTCTCCAGAGTGGCTGCACAAATTGTATTCCCACAAAGAGTGCAAGACGGTTCTCCTTTCTCCACATCCTTGCCAACTTGTTGTTTCTTGTGTTATTCATTTTAGCTAGCCTTTCTGACAGGAGTGAAATGATACCTCATTGTGGTCTTTCTTGATTTGTAGTTCTCTTCTTAATCTAGGCATTGCAGCTATAAATGTCACCTTGAGCCTAACTTAACTGTATCTCACAGTTTTATTTTCATTTATTTCTAAATATTTTCTATTTTCCTTGTGATTTTTCTTTGACCACTGGTTGTTTAAGAGCATTTATTTAATTTTACATATTTGTGAATTTTCCAGGTTTTCTTCTGTTTTTGGTTTCTAGACTTTATCTCATTGTGGTAAGAAAAGATGCTCTAATTTCAATATTTTAAAAATTAATTGAGAATGGTTTTGTGGCTTAACATATGTTCTGGGAAATGTTTCATGTGCACTTAAGACAAATGTGATTTCTCCTGTTATTGGGTAAACTGTTCTATGTATGTGTTAGATCTAGTTTTGTTTTGTTTCTTTTTTATATTATTTAAATTTTTTCTAGTGTTTATTTTGAGAGAGAGAGACAGATTGTAAGTGGGGGAGGGGTGGAGAGAGAGGGAGACACAAGATCTGATCAGGCTCCAGGCTCTGAGCTGTCAGCACAGAACCCAACACTGGGCTCAAATTCACAAACTGCGAGATCATGACCTGAGCCAAAGTTGGGTGCTTAACCGACTGAGCCATCCCGGTGCACCTTGTTTGTTTCTTAATAGTGTTGTTGAAGTCCTCAACTTCTTTATTGATCTTCTAAGTGTTGTGAATGTAATAGCAATAAATTATTTGGGGTATGAAACACAAACGAATATCTTATTCTATCTCTTGGATTTTGATTTCGTAATAATGGAGTCTTTTGGCTTTTGCATGCTATAATTTCCCTCTTTCTTTTTTTATTATAATGTCTTCTGCATTTGTCTATTCAACATGTGCTGTGATTCACTTCCTCTCTTCTTAGTCAAATTTACTATGAGAAACTTTGTTCTGACACTATTTACTTTGAGAGATTCTAGGCATTTTCTTCTAAATTCCTTTTTTATTTTTCTTGCACGTGTCTGCATCCCCCTCTCAAAAATGGTTGAGGACACATTGTGTTTGATAAACTGTGCTGTAATGGAAGAAAGAGAAGTCAAAAATTCAGCTGTAGCTGTGTTTAGAACTTTGTGAAACTTTAATACTCTGCCCTACATTTACTCTATTGGTAAGGAGGGTATTTATTTCCTTGGGGAGATACTCATGTGGTTTTCTTGTTCTCTGGTCCATTTGGAGTCAGTGCCCCTAAGTGAGAAAGTCATGTTCACTTCCTCCTGCTTGCTAATATAGCTTTTCTTTCTATTCTTTCTGCTGGTCTCATTCTCATTGCAGTCAAAAGAGGGAAGGTATCCCTTCCTTTACTTTTCTGCAAAGTTAGGACTCTTCATTAAATAATGGGGACTTTTGGAATCTCCAATATCTTTCCCCGGGGTTAGGAAGAAAGCATTTTCTTCAGCCAAGTTCCTTCTTTGAAGTTATCTTGATTTTTGCCTTATTAGTATTTCAGGACACCAAAGGACCATGTGGCCTGAAAAGAAGAATGGGACAAATTAACCTGGACATCTAATAAAAGCCATATCCCAGATCAGACATGTTTCCAAACCCCTAAACCCATGCTTTTGTCTCTTAATATATGTTTGCATTATAAAATGTAATTCCTGCCCATAATATTTCCTGTTTGGTGTGCATGAAAAAACACTCTGTTAACATTTGGCCATAGATACATTGGAATTCTGACAGGTATACTGTGTATACAATGACACAAAGGAATGAGAAACTCAGTAGGCCTGGATAATAATAGCAAGGGATTCAGTGTGGTTAGAGGAGAGAAAGTGTGGGAGGGGTAGAAGATGTGAGGCTGAGATATACAAATAAATCAGAAATCAGGATATACTTGTTAAAAGACGTTGGAGTTTGCTCTGAGTACAACGGGTAGACACTGAAGGAGGAATTTAAACACTAGGGAGGAACATCATCATATTAGTGTTTCAGAAGTCTTTCTGATGGCAATGTGGAAGCTGGATTTAATATTGGAAAAATTGGGGAACACGAGAAACTGTTTGGGAGATTATTACTGTGTTCTAATCAATATATGGATGCTATTGTGCTTCCCCACAGGACCAGGAGAAGATACCAAATGTAACTGGAAGGTGAAAGAGGGCCTTCCAAAAAGGGTTATAATGCACCCCATTCTGGGAACAAGGTGTTGAGGTCAAATCTATCCTTCAGTACCTCAGGTGAGATCATTAAACGGTGCCCAAATGCTCTCAAATGGACTGAAGTAAAATGGGTGTTTTGCCAGGTTCTTGTACGGAATTTCTTGGAGGTTGATCATTTACATTTCTGCTCATGTCCAGCATTCAGTAGCAATCTCTGTCTTCTGAAGACCCGTCACAAAGGCTATAGCTGCCAAATGGGAAAAGGAATGGTAATGCCCATCTGTACAATAAGTGGTGTTTTTATGAGATCCCCCACGTAAAAAGGAAACAGATCGGGGCGGGGGGAAAGCAATTGCAGGAAGAAGTTCATATGTAAGGAAGATCAATAATAACCCAAGTGGCAGAGCCTGGTCGAATCAGTTGGAGGAACATGTGACTCTTGATGATGGGGTCGTGAGTTCAAGCCTCATGTCGACTGCAGAGAGGACTACAAATATAGAAATCAGTAAACTTAGAAAAAAAAAAAAACAACCAAAGTGCTAAAATCCGAGTGTGCCTCTGGCAGATATATAATAAACAACTATCAGAAAACCTTGACACTATAGCCACTGAACTCTTGAGACCATTTGTAGAATAAAGAGTTAAAAATTTTGAGAGATTGCTTGGGAAAGCAGACTGGCACCAGGTTCATTTTTGTTTATTTATTTTAAATGTTTACTCAATATTTTAATGCAGTAAAGACTCAAGGTGTTCTTTATAATTTGTTGCCAAAAAAATGGCATTATACTCTCCTTTTGTCTCCTCCTCCCGCCTATGCCAACTCACTCAACTTCTTTGTCAGACTCTTCTCCTATTTGCCTCAATATCTCCAAATAACATGCTATTATTTTTACTTTAGGTTTTCACTTTTAAGTATTACCTATTGATTTTCCACAGCAATCTGTTGTTGACTCGCCTTCCTCTCCTCCATCCCACAACACCTCTTCCCTTTATATCTCTTCTTTCCTGTCACCTCGCCAACAAAACAGTATTGTAATTGGGGTCAATTGAGTACTCGGTATCTACATTTTTTTTTTAATGTTTATTTTTGAGAGAGAAAGAGACAGATCAGGAACAGGGGAGAGGCAGAGAGAGTGAGGGAGACACAGAACCTGAAGCAGGCTCCAGGCTCTGAGCTGTCAGCACACAGCCCAACATGGGGCTCGAGCCCAGGAGCTGTGAGATGGTGACCTGAGCCAAAGTCAGTCGCTTAACCGACTGAGCCACCCAGGCACCCCTACATCGTTTTTACAATTTCAAGTGCTATTCACAGCCACATAGTAAACTGATTTCTATTAGTTTCCACCACAACTTGTTTTGGAAGGAATAATTATTATGCCCTTGTGGAGATATCGTACCTTATTAACAAAAAGTATTATATGTTGTCATTTGGTTAGTAATTTAGCTTAGAAGAGAATTGTAAATCACAAATAATTTTTTCCTTAAGAATGGAAAGTCTTGTTGTTCCCTATTTTTGGTGTAGAGAAGTCTCAAGCCGTTCTGACTGACTCTTGATTAAAAAAAAAA
This sequence comes from Prionailurus viverrinus, assembly GCF_022837055.1. Taxonomy (NCBI): domain Eukaryota; kingdom Metazoa; phylum Chordata; class Mammalia; order Carnivora; family Felidae; genus Prionailurus; species Prionailurus viverrinus. The sequence continues at coordinate 103,505,394 of NC_062568.1, read as the reverse complement.
AAGATCTCTGGGGATTTTTTTTCTCTTTGTTCTTTGTTCTCAACGCTCAGATGTTCTCTAATGATATACCTTGTCATGGATCTATTTTCATCTATTGAGCTAATAACACTCTTTATTGAGCTCTTTTATTCTGGACACTCGTGTCCCGCATATTCAAAGATTTCAATAATTTTGTTGATGATTCTTTTCTCAACTATTGTGAAATACATCTTAGGCACATATTATAACTCTTGGATGTTTTCTCTGTTATTTTTGGTCTTTATTTTCTGTAACGCATTTCATTTTTATTCTGCCTTACCTTCGGAAAGATGTCCGTATCCACTAGGCATCCAATTATATGTTTCAAACTTGCATCGAGTTTTTTCATGAATAATTTCTAAGTGTTCTTTTGTCCCATGAATATTCCTTTTCCTCCTAATTTCCTTTTCTTGCTTCATAGTTGCAAAGACTTTTCTTATTTCTCTAAGGACATTTATTGATATTTATTTGAAGCCTTGCTCTTCTTGAAAAGGTTGTTCAAAATTTGCTTTTTTTGTATCTTATCTCTCTCTTTCATGCTGGAGGCTTTCTTCAGATGCCTAATGATCTCAGACTGCCTATTTATATGAAGTGCAGAGGAGTAAGACTTTTTTGTAAACACAGAGTATAGGTGCTATGGACTTCCCTGATGGGAGTTGGACTGATCCATTCAGTTGGGCCGCTCAGAGTCCTCAAGAAATCACTTGTATTCTCCAGTGAAGGGGATAAAGGCTTGTCTGCCAGCATTCTGGAAGCAGAGTGCACTTGAAATTCAGACTGTCTTCATACAATAAGTGTGCATTTCTTTAATGGCTGTGGTTCCAAAGTAGCGCCCCTGCCCTCAAATATCTTAGCTTCCTCTTGTGTAGAGATATTTTATTTTACCTTCCTCAGGGAAAAAGTTTGAATGTTCTCCTGCAATTGGGGTTGGGGGAGAAGAGGACACCAGTCCAGGGAAACAATGTGAGAGATCAGATCTGGGGATCTAACTAATTCCCAACTATTTCTGACCAGTCATCTTTCATTTTACTCACCCTCTCACCCGTTACCTCAATTTCAAGGGATACCAGCCTATTGGAGATACTGCCATATAAATCATACTGCTTTTCTGTCCACATTCCTCACATCCACCCACAAACCCATCCACCCACGGAACTCACATCTCAGCTTTCTCAGGACTCAGTGAATAGCCCGTTGGGGCTAGCGCTTTCCAAGGCCTCAAAATACCTACCATCACTGTATTTATCTACCATTCTCATCCTCTTTGTAGGTTTATTAACATCAGCAACAAAAAGTCTTGTATTACTGTTTAATGAGTCTTAGGGAGGGATGTGTTAGACGTGGTGTGGACAATCAGCTACATTTATCCAAAAACCACAGAATAGTTTTTGGTTGAGTGTTTATTTCAAGTGCTGCTTAGTTTAAGTCATAGTTAATAACTTTGAGTAACAGGTCACTTAAGCAAATCTATCTGTCCATTTTCAGACATGCACATGTATATGCCAATGATCGGGTTTTCTCATATACAGAGAGAGCTCAGCACACAAAGACACGTACATATACATATTGTGTTAATCATGGCTAGTCAGAGTCCATATGTGTGTGTATGTCTTCATTTATATCTACGTGTGCATCTGTAGAGAGAGAGAAAAGGATTTATTTTACGGAATTGGTTCATGTAATTAGGGAACACAGCAAGTCCAAAATCTGCAGGGTAGGCCTGCAGGCTAGAGACCCAAGGAAAAGCCAATGTTACAATTCAAGTCCGAAGGCTGCCTGCTGGCAGAATTCTTTGTTGCTCAGGGAGGTCAGTTTTTGTTCTATCAAAGCCTTCAAATAATTGGATCAGGCCTATCCACATTACAGAAGATAGTCTGCTTTACTCAAAGTCTACCAATTTTAAATGTTACTCTCATTTAAAAACCACCTTCACAGGGACATCCCCAGATCCACAGAAAGAGAAAATTTGGTTCGACCAAATAAATATTTGAGCATTGAGACCCAGACAAACTGACCCATAAAATTAACCAGGACACACAGACGTAATATCTGCATGTATATAATATGTCGATGTATATATATGTATTTCTAATAATTTCTAATTATTAGAAGAAAGTAATTTCTAATTATATGTATATATATACCTATATGTGTGTGTGTAGATTTGTGTGTGTGTATATATATATATATATATATATATACATATTGGACCTTAGACTCAGGTAGACCAAGATACAGTTGATTTAAACTTCATGCTCACTTCCCCTCCTCCTCTTCCTCCTCCTCCTCCTTCTTCTACTTCTTCTTCTTCTTTCTTCATTTTCTTTTAATGAAGAGGATAACAGCATTGCTCACTTCTAAGGATGGTGAGTTGATGAGTGTTCTGTAGAGTAGTGTAAAGAATGATACAGTAAAGCGTGTGAAGCCAGACTGCCTGTCTGGCTCATAGAAAAGACACCACAATGTGCTCTAGCACTTTGGTTATTATGATAGTCTTTATTAATTCATCAGAGAAGTATTTCCTAACCATTTTTATCTAAAATAGCCTCCCTCATCACTCACTAACTGCCTTCCTCTCTATACTTGCCCCATCCCAGTACTCGATGAAGGCAGACATCTTGTTTTGTTTATCACTGTAACCCTGCAAAGTAACTGGTATCTGCATTTCACTTTTGAAAAAAAAAAGTGAATAAGTGACTTATCGCTCTCATAGCAGATATCTACTTCCACCAGTTTATCTTACATTTGACTATGCTTCAAAGGGATTAAGGCAGTTTCAAAGCTAACCACAATGTAAGCAACTATTAATAAAAAAAAAGCAGAATCATGAAAAAAGTTAGACTTTTGTCAAACTAGAGACTTTCACTAAGAAAATAAATGGATAAAACACAGTGAAAATACATATTTTTTAAAAGCCTATATTACATTTCAATAATAAAAAGACAACCAATCCTATAAAAAATGAGCAAAACATTTTAACAGGCATCTCATAAAAAAGTATAAAAAAGCCAATAAGCATGGGAAAACTGTTCAAAATTATTATACCACAGATATAAAACTATGAAATTATGACAAGATACAACTATCTGCCACTAGGACAGCAAAATTAATGATGAATAAAAACAAAGGTTAACAGGTATATGGAATAGTAATTCTATTACAGTGTTGATATGAATAAAAAATGGCACTAACAATATACCTTCCAAGCAATTCTAACACCATGTATTTATCCAAGAGAAATGAAAATACATATGCACAAAAGTGCTTAAATAATACATTCATAAAACTGTATGGCTGAGAAGGCAAAATATGGAAACAGCCTGTGTCAGGAATAGATAAGTGGTGGTATATTTAGACAATATATATATATATATATATACACACACATATATAATGCAATAAAAAGAAAAGAACTCTGTACAGCATGAATGAATCTCAAAAATATTTTGCCAAGTGAAAGAAACTCTACACGCAAGACGCCACACTATAGGATTCCATTTATATGAATTCCTAAAATACACAAATCTATCTATGGTTAAAAAAATAAAAGAAATCATGATTGTGATTGCCTGAAGTGGTGGTGATAACGAATGACTGGAGGGATCATGAGGGAATGTTCAGTGGTAAGTTTAGTGTATTGGTAGAGGTTTGATTACTCAAGTGTACGCATTTGCCAAACCCTAGAGAAATGAAATAAAATATCTCCAGTTGATCATTGTTACTGTTGCCTCCAAGGGGAGATCACCGTGAGCAAAACTGTCCTCTAACCGAGGATGTACATGGGTTGGGATTTGGCATGCAAATTTATTTACTTTACTTTGAAATATATCAAAAAGGATGAATTAATAGATGGAGAAAGAGGTGGATAGAACAATGTGATAAAGTGAGCACAGTAAAATGAGAATGGCAGAACGTAGAGGGCGTTCACTGTTAAATTCCCTCCATTTTTCTGCATGTTTGGGACTTTTCATAACAACATGTTGTAACAAATAAAATGAGAATAAGAAAGAAATAAAAGATTCAAAGAGTGTACATCTTCAGGCACCTAAGGTGTGATTGTTGTTCTAGTTGAACTTCCAAACTTTGAGTCCTTAAGAAGCCAACACAAAAGGGCAGGTGTGGGGGCTATAGAGTCCTCATTGTTTAGATTTAAATGGCTCCTGGTCATGCCACAGTCGAGTATGAATTTCCATAGACTGACCTTGCTTTGAAAATATCACTTCAACTCAGAGATAATCTCACCAAAAATAGGCACATTACTCTTTGCCTTGTCTTTGAGAGACAGAAATACGTTTTCCAAGAAAATTCCATTTAAATGTCAACGATGTGAGCCTCTTTTGGAGACTGCAGAGCACCTGCTGGTGACCTCCAGTGAAGCTGGCCCAATTCTGGGCTTGTGAAATTGTTCAGCAACAATCACACTCCCTGTGGTTAAATCAATACCTTGAACTTGATACCTGGCGTTTTGGTGTTTTATTACTACCAAGGGTTTCCAAGCATGCTGTTTCACTGAAGTTAGTTCAAACACTATTGTTCTGAAGAGGGCTTGGGAAGAAAAATACAACTATAGGTGTCAAAAAGTAATTCTCCATGATGCAAATATTGCAGAGTAGGGAGTAAGGATTACATAATGGACAAGCATTTTAAGCAACTTTTCCCATCGAAAGTTTTCCTCCTTTTGCAAATCAGATCTAGATGATACAAGTCTAAGTAACATTTGTCTTAACACTTTTGTTCATTATAACATTGATTACACTGTATTGTAACCATTTGCATAAAGAACTTCCTACTAGACTATGAATCCTTTGAGGCAAAACTGATAACATTTTAATCTCTATATTTCATCTAGGGGCTACACAAAGACATTCAATAAATTTTGAGCTAATATCCCCAGTTGCTATCATTTGCTTTGGGAGATTTGTGCAGTGGAAATTTTCAAGCATGAGATACTATATTCTGGTAGAGAAGTATCTTTTTAGTAAAATATTTGTCCCTTTTTTTCTGATAGATCTCATCTTTTCTGAAGTTGTTTTGTCCCCAGTATATTTTTCAAGGGCCCTTGTTCATAGAAGTCTATCCAGGCAGTCTGTAGCTTACTGGGCTATTTCTTTCCCTTTTTTATCCTGTTGAGATAAAACTCTGACAGTAAAATGATTCACCATATTGCTCTTCATAGTGATTATTTTAGGATGGACACATTCTCTTTGCTAAGAAGATTCTTAGAAACAGAATTTCAGCTAAATTATTTGCCTTCATTGTGCATGTAGTTGATAGTTCTAAGCTTTTTTTTTTAGGTATTTTGTAAAATGAGTAGCTTAAGTAAAAATATGTTTGTTTTGATAGGTGATCATGATTTTGTACTGCAATGGTTTAAAAAAAATGCAAATTATTTGATGCTCTTGCTATCAACAGAGTCTACATTTTGTCTCCTTTGTGGATCTATGAGACTGTCTCAGTGAATAGCAAATGGCAAAAAAATGGCATGGAGTGACTTCCATATCTAGTTTAAAAAGGGATACACAGCTTATTCTAGTTTCTCTTGGGACAGTCTCTTCAGAAGCCCTGAGCCAACATGTAAGATGTACTGCTACTTTAAGACAGACATCTGGAAAAACAAAGTGGAGAGCGCTCCTAGAAATGGAGAAGCCCAGGGAGCCCCAACTCTTCCAACCTCCAGATGATTGAGTCTCCAGCCCAGGAGCCAGGCATGCAAGAGAAGGAGCTCCAAGATGGCTCCAGCCTCAGCCACCATGTGGCTGCAATGGAATGGGGAAACCTCAAGTCAGAGTTGCTTAGCTGAGTCCAGTCAGCTCCCAAATTAGTGAGCCAAAGAGATTGCTGCTAATGTTTAAGCTACTCTTTTGAAGTGGTTTGATACGTAGCAATAGGTAGCTGGAACAATTGTGCATCCACAAATAAAAACAATATTCTTCACAGGTAACCTAAGACTAGAATCCCAAAGTATCAAGACCAACTGAAGTCATGAGACAATATTTTTCACATCTAAGTAGGTGGTTTCACGTGATGTGGAAGCAATTGACTAGGCAGAGAAACGTCTCTCAATCATTCCAGGTGGATGATAACAAGTGGTGTATCTGATTAAGTCTTTCTTTCCCTAAGTTTTGATTAGTATATTTCACATTTTGTGACTGTAAAAGTGGCACAATGTACTTCTGAGGTCTTGTGTGCTTACTAATTTACTTATGTATTGTTGATATTGCTTATCTTTTGTCTCCCCTTCCCCCACCAGATATCAGCTTCACTGGGCAAGATCCTTCTTTAATTTGTTCACTGAGGCATCCCAGGAGGTAAGAACAGTGATAGACACATAGCAGATGTTCAATGCAATAAATTAACTTTACCAAGAATTAGAGAGTCAAATCAAATTAAGATACCAAGATTTCATTTCACACTCATCAAGTCACAGGTGTTTACAAAAACACAGTTTCTTAAAGTTGGCACAAATGTAGAGAAGCAGGCACTCTCATGCTTTGAAGATGTGAGAAGAGATTGGTTTTAGAGATTTCCATCACTACACAAATAGGTAAGTTGTGGCATATATAACAATATTTTACACAACAGCTTTCAGTAATAAATCTGATCCAAATAGATAAAGCTTAAAGGCTTAATGGTGAGTGGAAATAAAGAAGTAGTAGAAAGATATCAGCACTATGATACCATTTATTTTAATTAAAAAATTCAAAATAAAAAATAAATTACCAATATAAATAATGTATGTTATGGTCACACACATGTATAGCAAGTGTATAGAAGATCATCCAGAAAAGTATACATCAACTTTAGAATATTACTTACCCTAATTAATGAATGTATGGAAATGGGCATTAGAAGAAAAATATCCTTCAATGATTTATATGTTATGTATTTAATAATATTATTATTATTAAATGATAATAACTAAAAGATCTAACCCAAATGACAAAGTGTTACCATTTATTAAATCTGGTTGGTTGGCACTTAAGAATTTGATACTTTTCTGTACTTTTATCTATATTGAAATATTTCACAAAAAGAATATCATGAATGTGATCTCAGGATATATTTGAAGTATTTCACCAAAAAAATGTGCAAATTATATAGGAGTCAGTAGAGAATTATTTGTTATGCAGTGGGGCTCAGGTAAGGGACTGAACAGTACTCTTAGAGTAATAACAAAACATGATTTCATGAAGAAGATAGAACTACCTCTAATCTTTAATGCCTTGTAAGGATTCATGAGGGATGCACATTGGGAACAGAAAGTATAGTTAGAAGAAATTGCATGAGCAATGGTATGTCTGTGTAGATTCGCTGCTGTGGAAATGTCATGGCTAGAGGAGGGCAAGGCTGGTGCTTGAAGCAAACAGAGGACAGAATGCCTTCATGAGCTCCTCTGGCGTAGACATCTCTGGGTCCCCTGCTAGGTCAGGGACAATTCTATATTTACCCCCAGTGGCATAACCAGCTTAGTTTATAACCATGACAAGTCCTTTTTTTTTTTAATTAATCCCATCCTTTATTAGGCACAATTATTTTCAGTATTACTATTTCACTAAAGTTAATAATATCAAGACAAAATGGAAATATGGACAACAAAAATGTCTTTTCAATAAACTTTGTGTAATCATATCAATAAAAACCAAAAAAAAAAAGATAAAATAAAGTGAATATTGCAGTACCAAAAAAAAAAAAAAAGGCAGATCAATTACAGGGATGAATTTCTATTTTAAAGCTAATGTTTGTATAGGTATAACATTTCATGGATGAATTAAATTGTATTCTTAGGAAACACAGTTCCCACTTTTTGATGGATATGTTAATTAGTTTGATTGTGGTAATCATTTCATAATTTATGTATATTAAATTATCATGCTGTGCACCTTAAATATGTATACAAGCTTTATTTGTCGATTTTATCTCAATAAAGTTGAAGAAAAGTTTAATCCAAAAAGGATTCCAGTTGGTCACATTGAAATAGCTGAAGTTCTATGTCTTCATGTTTTTATCACTATGTGATCATTGTTTATTTTCTACAGGAATCTGTGTGGTACCTCAAGCATTGTAGACACAACACCAGGAGGAAGCATGAACAATTCCAACCCATTCCAAACTTATTCTGTTCAAGTGAATGTGTGTAGTGAGTCCATTTAGGATTCATTTTGGCTGCTTACCTCTTCTGTCTTCCCCTAGTGGAGTGGGAAACTCCAGCTTGTGGATCTTTAAATGCTTGGATATTTGGAAACAAACAAACAAACAAAAAAATCACCATCATCCCCTCAAATTAAGCAGCTTGTAAAGGAGAGGAATTTTAAGGTAAATTTAGTAAAGTTTTGATTAATAACGGATTCTGAACATTTTAAATTACTGAAATGAGACGATTTGGGATCTAAAGTAACTCTAGAATTTCAGTTAAGACCATGAGAAAATCAGAGAGACAAGTTTTTGCACCAGGAATAGAGAATGGGTGTTCTCACTTTCGTTCCAAGCTGATAATTCCTAGAAATTAGTGGTTGGATTCACCCCCATTCCACAGACCCAGTATAGAACAGTCATAAAGTAGTTTGTGAAAGTTTGATTTGATTATCAAATGACTTTGTTAGTGTGTTAGGGTTGCCGAAAAAATACCACGGACTGGGTAGCTTAAATAACAGACATTTATTTTCTTATTGTTCTAGAGCCTAGAAATCCAAGATGGAGGTGAAGTCAGGGCTGGTGTCTGGTGAGTGCTCTCTTCCTGGTTTGCAGATGGCAGGGGCACATCACCTCTCCTGAGTGCTCACAGGAAGAGTGAGAGAGCTCTCTGGTGTCTCTTTGTTTTCTAATAAGGACCACAGTCCTATTGGATTAGGGACCTACCCTTATGACCTCATTTAAACCTTAATTATCTCTTTGAAGGTCTTAACTCCAGAAACAGTCACACTGAAGGATAGTGCTTTAATATATGAATTTGTGGAAGTAGTGACAAAATTCAGTTCAGAAAATAATTCTGGTAAAGACAACTGGTAAGTACTCTTGAGAACTGCATTTATTTCAAGAGTATGTGACAGCAACGTGTCAGCTAATGAGATCGGGTGAATTGTGGTTGGATAACAGCTCTCGGGGAGGATAGGGCAGTGAGACAGGCCCAGGGACAGCAGGGTCTGGTTAGCCCACTCTCCCCACGGTCCTACCATTTTCTCACTAATACCTTTGGGGAAGAACATTTCCTCACACATATATGTTTCAGCAAATCTAGTGTAAACGGAGCAGTCTATCTGAAAGCAAGTTCCACTCATGAGTCTTTCTCAAAACGACATTACAACATCAAACTGAACAAAACTGTTGCATTCATTCAAACTTTCAATGTAGACTGACTCAAACTCATATCTGTAATGTAGTTGTTTTGATGAATGGAGATAGAAAATGAAGAAATAAAGGAACAGGATGCTATAATATTAGGAAACATTAAGATAATATAAGAGGACTCTTGGAAAGCAAAGTTATGATGGTAGAAATTCGAAACTCAAAAAACAGGGCTGATAACTGAGGAAAATAACTCAGAAAGAAGAGTGAGATGATGGAAAAATTGAGACTCAGACCCAGATGCCCCAAATCATTTTGTTTCACAAAGACAGAAAAGTCAGAAAGGAGGAATTTATCAAAGAATACTTGAGCTTTTCAAGCTTCAGCCTAGAGGGACTTGCTGTGGGCAAAGCACAATGAATGGAAAAGCACTCACACCCAGAAATATCATGGATGGATTTCAGAACAGCAACAAAGGGAAAATCTTGAAAGGTTTTAGAAAGTGTAAATAAGCAGTCATCCTATAATGAATGAGGAATTTATATGGTATAAGACTTGAGTCCCTACATCAAAGCTAAAATTGCCTTGGAGTAACGTCTTCAAATTTTTCAGGGAAAATATTCTCAAGCTAAAAAACCTGTCTCTCACCTAGCTAGTTATCAAGCATGAAGTTAAGACTTTATATATAAGCAAGGAGTAATTTGTTTTCATCTTTGTCACATTTTTTTTCTCAGTATCCACTTTCCCCAATTGAGAGAGAGAACCAAAAAAGCAGGGAGGTCATGGTATTCAGGCAAAGGGAATATAATGCAAAATAAAGTGCAGTACATTGTATTTCCTACATGAGGGTGAAGGGAAACCCCAGGAGAATAGCTCAGCAACAGGCCTGAGAGCAAAAGTCTTGACTAGAGCAGGCAGATCAAAGGCTTCGGAAGGGAAGGATGAAATGAAACTGCATACCTGATGGGCTTTAGCATATTAAAAGGAAATTCACTCTCCAGGCAGTTGAATGATAAACTTTTGATAGGCATATAGCCAATCGAGCAAGTGAAAACATGAGGAAATAAAGATTTATAAGAGAATAAATGCAATTATTACACAGTAATTGCCTTAGGCTGGCTAATATTTATGTAGTCACAACTATACGAACACTGAATATTGATGTAACCAACAATTGTGCATTAATTTTTCTGGGTGGATGGTAAAGAGTGTATGAAGAAGAGCTAAATCCTTCTTTTCTGTAGCAGGGAAAGCACAGTGATATCTTAAACTAAAGAGTCAAAATTAGCAGCATAAGCATGTGGTTTAGAAAAATGGGGTGTGGTACCAGAAGAAAGAACTGAAATAGATTCAAGTCTTCTCTTTGAGGGTATTAAAATCAGGTAAGGAGGTGGGTAGAGCAGAGAATGATTATTTTAATTATAAGACTTATCAAACAACTTCTAAAAATAGCTGTGGCTTTTAAGTTGATTAGTTGATTTTAAAAGTTAATTATTCAGTTAAGAGTTAGCTGTGGGTATTTACTAGGACCTAAACATTGAAGTTGGCCCTGTGGGGACATGGGGGTTACTAGAGGCATTTCAGTACACAATCTTCAATGACTCGGGAATTAAGAGCCGAAGGCCCATATATAAATACACTGCTTACTAACTTATAATTAAGTGGTAAGTTTTCTGGAGTGATATGTAGCTAGAGAAGGCAATCCCATATGGACTTTAGTCATGGGTGCTTCACAAAGAGATGTCAACTTCAACAGACTTTGGAAGGAGATATTTGATGTGAACTGAAATTTACCAGCATTTACTGACCTCTGTCCCAAGTACTATCATTGATGATATCTATTCGTTCATTCATTTTTGTATTATTTTTTTTAACGTTTATTTATTATTGACAGACAGAGAGACACAGAGTGTGAGCAGGGAAAGGGTAGAGAAGGGGGGAGACACAGAATCTGAAATAGGCTCCAGGCTCTGAGCTGTCAGCACAGAGCCCGATGTAGGGCTCGAACTGACGGACCACGAGATCATGACATGAGCCGAAGTTGGACGCTCAACCGACTGAGCCACCCAGGTACCCCTCGTTCATTTAATTCTTGACTGAACCCCATGCTGTAGGCTTGATTATTATTATCCCTCTGTTATAGATGAAATGCCTGAGGATCTAGACAAATTGAGTAGTCTTCCTCAAACCCACATAAATTGTAAATAACAATTTTGGGGTGAATGAGCAAGTCGCATGAGAGTTCTGTTTTTTCCTTTGAAAATACATATATTAGGTTATATGAACCCCAAGATTATTTGATCCTATGATACCTGAATTGTGACTTTATTTGGAGCTTGACTGGAGATGGGGTAGGCAGAGCAGCAAGCACCCAGCATAGTTATGTCTCATTTTTACAACTTGGGTAATAGTAACCATTTTGCTCCATGTTTAAAAGAGGGGGAGGGCACCTGGGTGGCTCAGTCGGTTGAGTGCCCGACTTTGGCTCGGGTCACAATCTCACAGTTCTTGGGTTCAAGTCCTGCATCAGGCTCTCTGCTGTCAGCACTGGAGCCCACTTTGGATCCTCTGCCCGTCCTCCCTCCCCAACTTTCCCACTTGCATTCTCTCTCTCAAAAATGAATAAATATTTTTAAAAAAGGAAGGAAGAAAAAGAAAAGTGGGTGGTGGTTAAGCCCCCAATGTTCAAAAATTCAATAATGCACCAGCTAGTTTGCTCTTGTGACTACAGGTCTTCTCCATCACTGTTGGAAGGTGGCTATTGCCTGGCTTCTAGGTCAGTGACTTCTGCATTTGGAAAACAGCCCAGTTTACAGGTCCAAGTGTTTTTAACCTGGATTCTGAGATGGGCATATTGTCTGGATGCTTGACCCAGAGCAAAGCGTTTACTCTCTTTATGAATTACCAGTCTCACATCTCATACACTGAGGGTATTTGAGGCTGCGTGTGCTTACTCAGTATTAAGAGCTAAACCTGATATTACCAGGCTCAGCCCAGGCTTTCTCCTTGCATATATTTTTATCCTGGTTGTTGAATGGAATAAAATGCAGTGGTTGAAATCATGGGATCTGGATTCAAGACCTGTCCTGGTGTCCTTGCTCTAAGACCTCGGTTCTTAAATTCTTTAAGACTCTCTTCCTTATCTACAAAATAGGAAAGAAAAAAATAATGCCTATTCTACAGAGCTGATGATCAAAGGGACAATAAACATAAAGGTTTTAGCACAATATTTGACATTTTAAGCCTTCAACAAATATCAAATATTGTTTTTGATTTAGTTTGATTTGAATTTGTTTTAAACTTTGTTTCCATTCAAACCCCAGTTAACTCACTGGTTATGTTGGGATCACTCCTGAGTGTACTAACTTCAGAACTAACCATCAAGTTCATGTTAACTAGTCACTTTGTCCCATTTCTGGATTTTGTCTTTTTCTACTAATGGGACTCTCCTTTTAAGATAGGACCAAGAGGTGAATATAGTGGTGTTGATGACTCTGAAGAACATTTGGAATCAAATCACCTCATACTGGATTTCTTCCTCTTCCGACAATGGCTAGAAGAGCAGAAATTGGAGCAGTTATGTAATCTTTTTGAAGACTCGCTTTTCTCATCAGCAAACTGGGAATGGCAGGCCTTACCTTGCAGGGATGTCAAGTAATGTCAAGTAATCCCTGAGGATTAGTGATAATGCGTGACATTCCTCACTTAGAACCTTACGCTCCATAGACGTTGTCACTGTTATGGCTGCTAGCTAGAAGAAAATATTAACTGATCATTATTTTCACTTCAGAATTTGCTCACGAGAGGCACGAAATTTTATTTTAATGTGTTTGGGGTTTTTTTATTTTTTATTTTTCATGGGAGCTGATTCTATTTGCATCATGTGATTCTTCCCCAGCTCTTCTGAAAATATTTCTCAACTCTCAATGGAGTTCTGAGGACAGACTCATAAATTGGGGGGAGAGAACCCCAGAACACATCCTGTCTATTCCCTTCATTTCAAGGGGGAAGAAACTGAAGCCCAGAATGGTACAAGCCTGGCCGGGACCTGCACGGCTCCTGAGGAGAATTCTGCCCAGTCAGAGGGCTTCTTGCCTCAGGAGCAGTGTTCATTGTCTATTTTTTGTTTGTTTGTTTTGTTTTGTTGTTTTTTAATGCCTTTTTTTTTTTTTTTTAGAGAGAGAGAGAGCAAGTGCGAGTGGTGGGGAGGGGCAAAGGGAGAGAGGGGGAGAATTCCAAGCAGGTGCCATGTTTAGCACAGAGCCTAAAGCAGGGCTCAATCCCACAACCCTGGGATCATGACCTGAGCCGAAATCAAGAGTCAGAGGCTCAACTGACTGAGCCAACCAGGCGCTCCCATTATCTGTTCTTTGATGAGGTTTAATACCATCTTCTGCTTCCTGACATCTCTTTAGCATTTGTGATTACTGAAATCTGTGAAGTAAACTCTAACAATTATGTCGCAGCCCTGTCATCACTCCAGCCTCAAGAAAGCATCTTCTCTGTGAAGAAACGCACCTTCATCTTCCCAGTTAATGTCTCTGATCTGTTTCAAACCAAGTTACAGGGACAGTGATCTTATCCAACAGCTCATTCCGGCTTTCACAGAGCTACTCATTCAGAAGAGTGTCCCTTAAAATGAAGTCTCATCAAGTTGACAAATTTCCGAGTATTCAGATTTTTGAAACTGGAAAACAGCACCACATTGACTAAGCCTTTCTCTATTTTCATCTGAATGCTGCTACCTCTCTTAATTCCTTCTTTTGGGTCCATTTCCCTGGTCCATTATCTCCTCAGTGTCCTGTCTTTTCCCCTGCCAGAGGGAGGTTCCCAGGGTGGAAGGGCATGTTATTCACTTGAATGGGCTCAGTGGGGAAGTTCTCTAGGACAAAAGGATGTGAAGATGGGCTGCAACATTTAAGACAATTACGTGTCTTGCATAATTAGATGTCTTGTGCTTACATTTGTGAGGAATGAAAGAGACAAAGGAGTCATTCTGTGGTTCATACAGGCATTTTGTAACTAAGATCATTCCCTGCCTGGAGGTGTAACAAACAAGGAAGGCAGAGCTTGGGAAGGCTTGGTGATGCCAAGCCTCAACTTCTCCACACATTACCTTCTCTCAGATTTCTGTGCTCACCCCTGCAAGCTTGATAAAATTTTGGCGTGATGGTGGGGTTCGTGGAGTGCGAAGCCAGTGACCAAGAAAGAATTCTCGAAGACACCTTTGGTGCAAAAAGGTGATTTTATTAAAGCACGGGGACAGGGCCACAGGGGACAGGGCCGTACAGGGCCCATAAAGATGGGCACAGGGGTGCAGGAGCATGTGGCTGTAGGGGTCCCAAACAGACCAGATTCAGCCACGTGGAGCTGACAAAATCCAAAGTCAGAGAAACGAGTGGTGGTGATACAAGAAGGGGATTTATTTCAGAGAGGCCAACACTGGGAAGACAGCAGACTATAGTCTCTCAAAGACTGTCTGCAAAGTGCCCCAAATACTTCCAGCTTTATATAAGTAAAATGTCGGTGGGCACCTCCAGGTAGGCAGTGAAGGTTAAATTGATCACTGTCTTGGATCATGGGGCAGGGTCCTGGGGGCTCTGGGCTGTCGTTACTTCCCAGTTCTTAGGAGGGGATGCTGTGCCTACAGGGTCTTTGGCCTGAATTCAGAGATAACCTGGAAAGAAGAACTTAATCTGTTAGAAAGTTTGAGGTCACAATGGAGGTGGTTGAAGTCCTCTTTCAGATGTAATTGAAGAAGGGTTAACTAATCCACAGATAATAGATGGCGATTAGGAGATTACCAATAGTGGTACTGGTAGACTAGGACTGGAGGAGGTTATTTCGCTTTGTGGAGGACATCTTGTCTTGCACAAAGCATTTCTTGGTGTCTTCTGCCAAAAGGTTACAATCCTGAGCCTTGCATTCTTACCATATGCCTTTCTTGAGTTTCCCTGGTCATCCCTTCAGACTGAGCTGGGTTCAAATTCTTTATCACATTCAGGACACGAGTTTAAAACGCTCCAGATTTTTCATCTACGCTATTTTTTTATATTTATTTTAAACAATTTTCTTAACATTTATTTGTTTTTGAGAGCCAGAGAGAGACAACATGAGCGGGGGAGACGCATAGAGAGGGAGACACAGAAACTGAAGCAGGCTTCAGGCTCTGAGAGACTTGAACTCACAGACCATAAGATCATGACCTGAGCCGAAGTCTGACACTTAACCAACTGAGCCACCCAGGTGCCCCCGTGCTATTTTTTTTAAGGTGACTAATTTTGTCAGTCCTCACTCTCATTTTCCATTAATATTATCCCTCTGTGTTCTTAGGGTTGACTTAGACTAATGGTGAGAAATCAATATGGAGGAAACAGTGTCCTCTATGTCAAGACCTTTGTTAGTATCATCAGGCTTGAGAGCTGCGAAGGCTCTGAGGTACATGTGGACCAGCTCTCTTACTTTACGTTGGACTGTGTCGCTGAGAGTAGAAGTGTCGTGTTCAAGGCCAAATAATATGTCAGGAATAGATTTGACTGTAGGATCCAGCCGAGATTTTGGCTCCTGGGCCAGTGTACTGTCCACTTTCATAAATAAGAACTACTGAGGGAGTTTGAGAATAAAATATTCCATGCCCCAAAACATTGGTGTATACGGGATAAACAAAGTTCATCATATTTCTTCTCAGCAAAGATTCTACAGTCTGTGCATATGCACTGAAGTACCAGATTTGGAGAATATACTTTTCCCCTCAACTATTATTTACTCATGTAATTCTTTCAATTGTTTTTATAGTATTTTAATCATCTATAGAATATAATGTGCACAGCTATTGGAAGTCTTTTGAAAACCACAGTTCAGATGGTGTTGCATTAACTACCCATAACCATAAATCAACCTCATTTTAATGCCCTCAGACCCAGGACCACCCTCAGTCATCCTGTATCCTCAAGACTATTGAAGACCTGGCAGGCATGGTTATTATGTGAGTTTTTAATATTAGTGCTTATTTTTACCATCAGCAAAAAAAAAAAAAAATTACCAATGAGCAGTTAGCCCAATAACTAATGTTTCTGTGACAGCCTGCCACGTTACTATTAGAATGTATTTAAAAAATTGGATGCAAGTCTTGTCTCTTCATCAATTATTAATAATCAACTGAAACTTTTTTAAATGCTTTCCTTACCATGAAGTTACATTTTTTTAAACATTTATTTATTTACTTTGAGAGAGAGAGAGAGAGAGCATGTGAGAAGGAGGGACAGAGAGAGAGGGAGAGAGATACTCCCAAGCAGCCTCTTCACTGTCAGTGCAGAGCCCAATGCGGGGCTCGATGTCACAAATTGTGAGATCATGACCTAAACTGAAATCAATAGCTGGACGTCTGACTGAGCCACCCAGGTGTCCCTACCATGAGGTTACATTTAAAGTACATTTATGAAACTTAATGTAAGTGCTGGAAGCCACGCTATCCAGCCAGCTTGACGTCAGGGCCCTGGCGGTGGACGGATCAGGACTGCAGGGTGGCTCACTGACAGTGAAGCTCCTTGTACTCCCGCTTTTATGTAATTTGGCCTTAATAAAAGTACCTGGGGAATTGTCTGTTGGGGAATTGCCCTCGACAGGCCCCCTGGGAAAAGAACCATTGGGGAAAGAAAATAAAGTTCTGCAAAGAAATTGTGTGGCCCTACATTTAGCCCTTGCCACCCCCTATAAAGACTTCTCTACCAAAAGGAAGGATAGCCTCATATATTTCCCAGCCAAGGAGGGACAAATGGATTTGAAAGCCCCACTCCGGCAACAAAAGAGTGTATCTATGGGCACACTTTACTCCAACCCCTAGGCCCACTTGGCTCCCAGGAAGCATTCCAGATGATGATTGAACCTAGTCAGTTAAAGTACAGAATGGTTCATTAGTTCCTAGGTGCCTTGTTTCTCCGAGAATGCATAAGGCATGGGTTCCTAAGGCCCTCTTGGCCCCTTCCTGGCACCTCGGACCGAGGCGAATACTTTTGTATTGAACCATGAATGGTTCAGGGAAACAACTAAGAGGTCATGTCCCTGTAACTGTTCCACTTGAGATGGTGAGAAATAGATGACCTTTCATGAAAGCAACAAAGCAAATGTTCTGTAGATTATAGATAAACATAGAAACATAATGAAAATAATGTAAGAAATTAATCAACAAGCAAAGGGCAGGAGGGAACGTTATGAGAAAATAACCATGTTATTCCTTAAAGGGTGATTACACATAAGAACATTTTTAGAATTAGGTAATGCCAGAAAACATAGATGACGTGCACTATAAAGAAATTGCTAACTAATATATAAAGCCACTTTTGCCACAATAAAGCGGCCAGTCCAACACACTGCTGTTGTCTGTGTCCATTTTATTTTTGTTTTATTTTATTTTCACTTTTTCACTGACACCGTTCATCCTTTAGGAACCTCTGGACCTGCTGGAGCTGGACTCCGGCACATAAGGAAACTCAATACATGTTTGATAATAAGAAAGTAGAGATGATAGCTAAGTTTTCTAGGATAAATTACTCTCTTTTCTTCAAGGTTTTTGGAGATTTATGCTCTACTGTATTTTTGTTTTCTTCAAACCCCAAATATTTTGTGGGATACATTTTTAAATACCTTCTATTATTTTCTGAGTACTCATCATAAACTTCTCTGTCCGACATTTCTCCATAAAGTTGTCATGGTATTTTAGTCTGACATTTAACCATCGATCCATTCAATAATATGAGTGGAGTGGCTCAAAACCTTTTGTGCTTTCTACACTTTCCCTCGTGTGTGTAGGGGAGGGTAGTAGGGGTTGGTCACTGCCTTCAAAAGGCTCAGAAACTGACAATTTAGGATGGAAACAGATCATCGGTAGGCAAAATCCTAATCAGAGAGGCATACCTATGTTACAATAGGAGAAGAGCCGAGGGACCAACACTTATGTCATACATGAATAATATACAATGGAGAAAGAGTCCTTTGTTTTGACTTTTATTTACATTAAAAGTATGGTCTTCTTTGACCTCAGTTTATTTTCCCCCATACAAATCCTTCCCCTTTCTGGATATAAGTGTGTTGGCTATATTCCCTCAGGTTCGTCAAATTGTGTCACCTTTTGTTTTTTTCAGCAGTAGACTTTGGCTAGTGTGTAATATCATCTTGAAATATATTTATTTGTTTTTTATTAATAATTCTGCTTAGAGAGATTTATCTATATATTTGGTAAGCTTCCTCTCAATTCTTGAAAGGAGTTATCTCAAGTTGTAAAATGTAACATATTCTAGGACTAATTATTGTGAAATAATATTTATGGCCCTGGTTGAAATTGAGTTATAAATAATTACTCTTAAAGTCAGTTATTTTTGTACCAAAATATTATAATCAGGTCTGCACTGTCATCACTTATTGGAAGAATGTCTTTTGAGATAGAATTGATCAAAGCCTTCTTGAAAAGAAGATAGTTGTATGTTATTGTTTCCAACTTATTCCCACATTCTTGTAACTTTTTTGCTGAAATAAATTAAATTCATCTAAAAATATTTGGTTTTTTTCCAGACTCTTGTTTTCTAATACCATAATATCTCAGATGGGTTATTTGATGGTTCGCTAGGATCTTTCTTTCTTTCTTTCTTTCTTTTCTGAATGTTTCCTTCTTTAGAACAGGTAGTTAGGGTCAATGCCAGGGACCATGGCCAAGCCCATTGAAAGCATGAAGGGCATGGCATTCAATTCTTCTGATTTAAATATGACAGTGTTCCTGGTTCTTCTTTATCTTTCAACACTTCGATTTGACCTTGCAACAGAACTGACAGTTATTCAACTCAAAAATTCACGTCCAGTTTTGCTAAAAGTGAGAAGTGAAAAAGTCATAGAAACCCTCAGGATTTTTATGGCTTTCTGTTAAGAGCTCTTCTTTTCTAGAAGAACACAAAACTTTCTGAACAATTATGTAAATTTTCATCTTTTTTTTCCCCCTTCCATTCCCTTTGCTTGGTATTGTCTTGCTAGCTATAGCCTTCCTAAATTTAATCTTTAAATAGCTTTTCTTTAGCTTTCCACTTAGCTATTTAGTCTGTATTGTCTATCCCAACACAAAAATGGAGATATGGGATTATAGAATTTGATCCACCATCTCTACAACGCCATCCTAAACAGGCCATCATTTTAGGAGTTTTGCACCAGCTGGAGTGTCCAGCCACCCAAAGCCCTGCCATTCCTCACCAAGGGAGGCAGGAATTACCCACAAACAATACATAGGTTTGGAAGCTTAACATTGTCCTATTGATCTTATTATACATTAACATCATCCATGCTGAGCAAACAAGACTCCCTTTCTCCACAATAATGTTTATTTCTCTTTAAAGTGGCTCGGCCTATTCAACTTGATCACAAGTAAAATGTGTAATTTGGTCATATCCCGTGACTTCTGCAAAATTTGCTAACTTCCTTTGGGTCTCTCAAACTGAACAAACAAGATGACAACAAAGGAAAGACTTCATCATTACCATAACTGACATTTTTATATGTTTTATGGATAATAGGTGTTTTCTTATTCATAGCTTCTTCTGTTTCTTGTTTCTATGTCAACTGGTAAGCAGGAAACTGAGGTCATCCAGTCCATTCCTGTCCAAGCTGTGGCCCAAGGAACCTCTGTTTTACAACCCTTTCCCATTCAACCAACTCAAGAGCAGTATGATCCCTTAAATCCCACACCTGGAGTTGAATCTCTTGAATCTCTCTAAGCTCTCCACATCCTCAGCCTTATTTTCTAAAATGTGTGTACATTTTCATGATACTGGTCTCCAAAAGAAAATAAGCATATATTTTATATCTCCATTTTCCACACTAAGAGAGGAGAGACTTCAAATGCAGTGAATGTTTGTCTAATTAAGGGGTTTACAGGGTATGACCTCTGGGTCAAATCTGGCCAACTGCCTGTTAAGCATGATTTCCTGTATTTATAAATGGTTGAGTACAATAAAAAGAGGAATAACATTTCATGTTATGTGAAAGTTACATGAAACTTAAATTTAAACTAAAGTTATGAAGTTGCAGTTTCCATATATAAAGTCCTATGGAAACCCAGCCATACTTACTCATTTACACAGTGTCCATGGCTGTTTTAGTACCAAACAGCCGAGCTGAGTGTTGACGGCAGACACTGGCCCTTAAAGCCTAAAATATTTCCTCCCTGGCCCTGCTGTAATTGATGGATATTTTCTCCCACTCTGGGTTTGGAGGTGCAATAGTAATAACTAATATTTGTATTGTTTTGTAGTTTTAAAAGATACTTTCATAGTTCTTTTGTTAATTACTCATAACAACTCAAATGATAAATTAGATGCCCAAGGTTCAAAATAGTGGTGTCCAAAGTCAGAAAAGAGAGGGTTGGGACCCAATGGAAATCTTCTGGCATCAAATCCCATCTAATGCTTGCTTCAAACATGAGTTCACCAAAATATAATTCTATTTTACTTCTGCACATCCCCTATGTTTCATTTCTGCTTTGCTCATCCCAATGAGGAGACTTTGATCTAAAAGGCCATTCCAGGGGCGCCTGGGTGGCTCAGTCGGTTAAGCGGCCGACTTCGGCTCAGGTCATGATCTCGCGGTCCGTGAGTTCGAGCCCCGCGTCGGGCTCTGTGCTGACAGCTCAGAGCCTGGAGACTGTTTCAGATTCTGTGTCTCCCTCTCTCTGACCCTCCCCTGTTCATGCTCTGTCTCTCCCTGTCTCAAAAATAAATAAAAAACGTTAAAAAAATTTAAAAAAATTAAAAAAAATAAAAGGCCATTCCACATATTTAGTGAGTTGCCTGTCATTTTTGAATAAGAACTTTCTAACCCTTGTTCTAAGTCACATTTAGCTATGTATGGTTTCCTGAATTGGCACACACACTCTTGCCTCGGTGCCTGTTTCCTTTCTCTTACTTGCCATTTTCAACTTAACTTGTGATCATCCTCTAAACCTTTGAGACACAACTGAAACAACACCTTCTTTAGTCAAATGCCTGCTCCCTGTTCATGTGTGTTAATTGGGGCCTGGGCCCTTCTCTATGGCACCTGTTGTACAGGATTGTACTAGCCTCCCTAAGTAAACCCTGTAGAGCCCTTTGTGAGCAGTTGCTATATCTTATTATGTGATTATTCCCAACATCTCAAAATCCACATCAAAATTGCTGATCAATATTTGTTAAATGAATGAGTTAGGAAATTAATGGTTAGTCTCAGAATATACAACAGTTGATATTACACACTATAATATTAATACTATAAAGTTATCTTACAAAATGTAAAGGGTGATAAATTAAGATGTCTTTTTGTATAAGATAAAATGCTAAAGAACCTATATACATGTCACATGACATTGATCCCCTTTTATTTGATTTCTGGCCGCTTGATATTGATGTTTTTTTCTGGCAGTTTGATTTTTAACTTTACGTTTCCTTATAATTTCAATAACTACAGGCAAAACCAGGAAGGTCAGCATCTAGCACACTGCAGGCTCTCAATTAATGTCACATCATCAGGTTTCCTTAAGACGCTCACCGGCTCCCTCAGAGACACCCAAAGGGAAGAGCCACAGGAATCGGAATATTTTACAACATGAATGTCCCACCAAAATTCCAAAGTGGTGTCATGGATGGCGGAAGATCTCTGCCTGTTTATTGGAAAGGGGCACTTGATTTTACTTGGTTGCAAGTTTATGTGCTGAAAAATGTTTTCTGTGGGCTCAGCTTTAAGTGAGCATTTGAATAATGCTATTCTCTTCTAGAAGAGGGCCTGCCTCGGGGCGCCTGGGTGGCTCAGTCGGTTAAGCGGCCGACTTCGGCTCAGGTCGTGATCTCACGGTCTGTGAGTTCGAGCCCCGCGTCGGGCTCTGTGCTGACAGCTCAGAGACTGGAACCTGTTTCAGATTCTGTGTCTCCCTCTCTCTGACCCTCCCCCATTCATGCTCTGTCTCTCTCTGTCTCAAAAATAAATAAACGTTAAAAAAATAATAATAAAAAATAAAAGAAGAGGCTCTGCCTCTTTAGACCTCTGGAGAGTAAAGATCCGCTACACTCCCTATGCACAGGGGATTGGCCCTGAGACAGGTACATCACAGAGGTTTTCCTGCAGACACAAAATGATTCCTACATATTCTACTGGTAGCGCAGTTTTGGTGTTTTGAAGCGTAACCATGTATAGCCAGAGAACCCTTTGATTTTCTCTTTATGGCCTTTTGGTTTATCTTGTTTAGTTGGAGATTTTCCTCTAGTTTCATTGAGCCATAGAGGCCAGGGACAGAGCAGCTGTACAATGGCAAAATTAACATTATTTGAATCTGTTCTAGCTGTAGCTCGGTACAGCTAGATGTGGTTTAAGGCTGATATTGGTTAAATCTTCACTCTTCCACTAACTAGCTATATTAATCTGGGAAACAGGTGTTACCATTCCTATTTTCCAGATGAGAAGCTGAGTCACAGGTAGGGTAAGACCATTGCCTGAAGCGACACAGATAACAGAGTGGGAACTGACTCCAAGCATCTGTGACCTCAAACACTGTGCAGTTCTTTCAGCAAGTTAATTTACTCATGCTAGGTATAGTTTTCTGCAAAATGAGAAAGACAGTCCTCCTCTGATGGTTTCATTGGGACAAAAAGGGGTAGCACGTATAAGTACTTGATATACACCAGGTGTGCAACGATTCTTAATTATTTTATTATTACATTTCTATTTAGGAGAATATTTGACTCATGCCATTTCTCTTCATAAAGCCAGCATTTTTTAAATGAGAGCTGTGCACACAACAAAGGGCCCTGTGAGACGTGGACAAGTTGTCACACTCTCCAAACCACAGAGATGGGGGGGGGGTCGTGAGGACGACTACCTGCCCTTTCCAGGGAGCACCCTCCTGTGCTCTCCCTTGCTGGCATTTCTCCTCCATTCGGTGAAAGTTATGCTGTAAGACAGCCTTTAATTCTCTAAGGCCTATTTGAACAGTTGGAGTGCCTCAGAGGGCTAGGCTAAAGTGGATTTGCTTTTCTTCCGCTGCTCAACACTGTCATCGGCTGGCGCTGGTGTCTCCTCCCCAAGGATGGATCCCACATTCCAGACGGGGCTTTCAGCAGCCGGCTCGCTGGTGTCAGATCCTGTTGGCCGGTCTCAGATGTGCAGACGCTGTGAGCTCATCGACCCCATCAAATGTAGGCCCACGGAAATTTGTTCATTTTGAACCGTCATGAACAATGAAATCAATTCACATACAGTTTAAAAATTGTATTAGGAAAAAATACCATGAGGTTAGTCCTCCCCACAACACAGTATATGTCTGTTTGAACTCAAAGTCATTTGTTTTCTCTTTTCTTCCTTTCTTTCAATTTTATTTGCTTATTGTGAGAGAGAGAGGGAGAACGTATGAATAGGGGAGGGGCAGACAGAGAGGGAGAGAATCCCAAGCAGCCTCCTCACTGTCAATGCAGAGTGTGATATGGGGCTCGAACCCATGAACTGTGAGATCATGAACCAAAATCCAGAGTCTGACAACCGACTGAACCACCTTCTCTTTTATTTTATAGGCTTAAACCAATACAAATATGGCAAAGTGGATAAGATTAACATAGTCCTTCATTAACTCTGAATGGTACTCTCTGATTATATTATGTGACTAGAAAGCAGCTCAGGAAAAAGACGTAGGGAAATGAACATATTTTTAGTACATGAATATTGTTTTAAAATCCATTGAATGATGAGGCATTGAACCTCAGAGATGAGAAAGGATTTATGTATTTACTGTCCCTCAGCTACTAATTAGAAGAGTTGGGATTTGAAGCCATGAGTGTCTGGCCAAAAGCCCATAGGTCAATTTCTCTGCTATCCAGAATTATTGTAAACGTTTAAGATAATGGATTTGTTTCATTATTTAGAGTAAGTCCCCACTTTTGCAGGGACAGGGCATTTCAAAATCTCATTTATGGCAGAGGCACAGCTAGAACTCAAGACTTCTTCGTAGTCCAATCTGCTTACAAGCCATTACTGAGCCTCCTTGCAGAGCAAAGCATGACTAACTTTTCTATGGCTGGCTTTAGTAAATTCTGTGTGATATGTGTCACTTGTTTTCAATACATTTGGAAAGGATAAAGAGATAAATAATGGCAGGAAGCATTTATGAAGGGCCCCACTGCTCATGTACTTGTCTAAGTGGTTTGCATGTGTTATTTCATTTGATACTCAGGGTCTCTAAAGGTCTTTGTGTTTAATTTTCCAATTTACATCTTCAAAACCCAAGGATTATGGTGGCTAATCTATTTCAAGTCACAAAAGTAGAGAATGGGATTTTGTGGGATTTGAGCCCCAGTGGCTTGCCTGGCTCCAATGTCCATGTTTGTACCATAAAATTATTGCTCTGAGTCTTATCCCATGCTTCCCCCTAGCTTCTCCATCCCTTCAGCTGACTTGAAATCACATGGACTTCTTCATTAAGTGGTTCTAAGGGTCGTCAGGGCTTTGATCTTGCTAGAGCCCATGGTCATTATCTATTCTCATCTGACTTGGTTTCTCAGTAGCATTTAAGAGCTGTTCACTTCCTCTTCATTACACACTTTGTTTTCTGGGCTCCAACTTACCCTGTCTTCCTCCTTCCTCGATGTCTGCCTCTTCCTCTAACAGACCATCGTTCCAGGCTCTATTCCCTAGTTGCATTCATTGTCTGATTTCAATCAGACGCTCACACACACATACACACAGATGTGTAGATCTGTAAATGCATATACAGATTCAAATATCTCCCAAGTATCTCTCTAGAGCAGACCACACTCCTGAACTGCAGACGTATACCCAGATACCTGCTTGACACCTACACTTATTGCCCAGTGGGAATCCTAAACTTAACAAAATCCCAAATTGAGCTCAGGATCCACTCTTCCTACTTCTCAGCCACCGTTCTCCAAGACAAAGCTATTTATTTTCTCCTGTCCATTCAATGGCCTAAGCCCCAAGTTCTAATCTTTCTTGGTTCTTTGTTCTGCTCATAATCTCCATCAAGTTCATAAGCAAACCCTTTTGGTTCTCTCTGGACCCAGCTCTACTATTATATTCTCTTCTACAACAGCTCTAGTCCAAACAACCTCCCTCCGGGCAATGGGTCCTAACTGTTCTCTCCCCCTCCCCTCTTGTTTCTCCATGGCCAATTCTTCATTGAGAAGTTAGATGAGATTTTCTAAAAGGTAAATCTGATAGTGTCACTCTCCTGTTTAAAACCTTTGCCAGTTTTTTGACTGTTTGTTGACTGACTACCCCATACATAGAAGTCTTAATCAGCATATGAAGTGAGTTCTAATCATCACTATGGATTGTTTAATATCTTAAACACATAAAAGTCCAATTGGGGTTGGGGTTTTCTCTGGGAAGAAGGGGAAGGCAAGATAAGCAACGTGGCTGCTGTTAAGCTGGCAGGGATGAAGGTTTAGGAGAGGCCTAGGGTTTCATACAGGTGGATGAAACCAGGATGGTTCCAGAGCCCTGAATGTGCCTTTTGACCAAGTCACTGAGCTTGCTGTCATAGGCATTTGAGCCAGGAAAGCAGGTGAGTATAATTTAGCCTAGTGACGAGACAGCCCATGACAGCACTTTCAGGCCCGCTGAAATCAATAAACCCAGGGAGTGGGAGTTTCATGTTTCTCCAGCAACACCACAGGTCATGTTGTCTTGGAGTTAATGGTCTAAGGGATGAGAATGAGAGCTAAGGGATTAATTGTTAGACTCTTCATTAACCCAAGAAAACACAGCAAGACACATTTGGCTTCCACACAAAATCATACAAAATTCTCTCTTTATTAAATATACATTATTTACAGTTTAAGTCTTTCTTCTGTACAACAGTAACCATAGAAAACAAAGAAATCTAAGGCTAACGTTTTATTTTTCCCCATACAGTGTATTATTAAGACATGTTACGTGGTCTACAAAACTGACTTGGAACGAGGCAACATCACTTGAGATTTTGTTTTGGGAACAAAAATGAGAAGATCCAAAGGAAAAAGCAAGACTCTGGCAGAACTACAAAGAGAGGTGACCTGTTTTGTGCTTTTGCCATAATAGAAAGTCTACATATAGTTTTGGAGGGGGGGCGGAGAAGTTATTTTGCATTTTATTATTTACTTGTTAAAAATAATCCCCCCACTCTTTCTCATTCCTCAAAAAGGAGGACCACTGCGTGCCAGAGAGAGATTTCCCATCTGAAATGGACATGGCAATGGGCTATCATAGAGATCAGCAAGCTGCAGTCCATGGGCCAAATCTGACATGTGGCCTGTTCTGTGAATAAAGTTTTATTGGAACACAGCCATGCCTCTTTGTCCGTGTATGGCCCACTTCCTGCCACAGCAGGAGAAGGGAGTATTTGCAATTTTCAGACTGTCTGGCTTGCAGAGCCTAAATTAAACCATCCAGCCCTTTACAGAAAAAGTTTGCTGACTCTTTCCCTATCAAATCCTGGAGGCAGACTCCTGGTTCCCCCTCAGCCTGCCCTTCTATTCCCAGTGACAACCCTGCACCCCTTTTGCCTCTTCCAGTTGACTGAAGGAAGGGACAGCTTAAGACGACAGCACATGATATCAGGAGGCCTGTTAACTACCAGCTTCAGAAGGAGAAAGTCTTCGTGTTGGACCTCACTAAATAAGACCCTCTCACACTGTAACTATGCTGCTTTAAAGCAAGGTTTGGTATTTTTTGCATGAGTATTTAAGGCAGGGCAAGGTTACACAGGTTGACACTGCCATTCGGATAGAAGAGACTATGTTAATATTTCATGTAAAGCCTTGGGGATGGGGTTGACTATAATGGAAAAGTATGACTAGGCAGAAGCCTGTTAAGTATTATCCCTTAGAGTTTCACTGAAAGTTTCTACTTATGGGCCTTCCAAAGAATCTACAGGGTAATACAATGTTCCTCTTGAATGCCCAGCACCTTTTTCATGTCCTCTGAGGCTACCGCTGGCATCTGAGGCATGGAAGAACATGATGTGAATGAAAATAAGACCAACATTTAATTATTAAAACAATTAGATTCACCTTTGGTCATGGCTTAGGACTGCTCTCCTAATTTTGTTCTGGTATTCTGCATCAGTGGTCAGGATTGAGAAAACCAGTGTTCCTAAATAGTGTTAGATGGTGGGTCCCTGGCAGTATCTGTTGTTGGGGATGGACAGTATCACATCGTCTTATAATGTGGCATGCCACATGGATGGCAGGACCAATGAAGGGGAAAGAAGGACCACTAGACTGATTTCAGGACCTCAAGTATCCCACCCATGGGGCTTTTGATTTGGGATAGTGGATTCGAAGAGTTGTTCTGACATCTTCTTGTCCTTAATATTGTATCTGAGTGTTCAACCTTGGCAGGTTGGGTCACTGTGGTGATAGCACACAATGAAAATCTTGTTGAAATAAAAATATTGGGGGCAGGAGGGAGACGTGGTTGGAATAGGGCTGAGAAGGGTAAAAAAATGTCATGCCAAGGTTGGTAATGGATTCATCATGCGAAACCCATGATATTGCCTCTTTCCCTAATGTGTAAGACAGTGATCCAAATGCACTGAAGGGACTCCTGATTTAGGAGCCAAGAAAGAGGGAAGAGTTGCTGCCCCTGCTCCATGGTGGGAGCAATGACCCTCCACACCTGAGATGGCCACCGACTGTTGCCACAGATCCCCCATTCCTCCTCAACGTGTTCACAGCAGGTGTGGTCGAAACACCCACACCAAGCTTTGCCTTCATCCTTGCTCACGTCTACTCAGCCACTTTGTAGTCTATAAACATTACAAAAGACATACAACTAGCTGACAAAGTACAATATTTCACTAAAAAAAACTAAAATGTGCTTTTCTGTTCTTTCTCAGAGCTCCATAGTGCAAAATAAGAGAAAAATCACTCAAAAATAGCAAGAGTTCAGTATCAAAACCTTATATGAAGGTTTCAAACAACCGCCAACTCAAGAGGAGATGCGTCTATCCCTACTGAAGAGCCGTGTATGTAGGATGTCCTGGAGAAAGCCTGACTAACAGCCCTATTTACAAAATCTTTGTGTATGTGTCTGCTTACGCTGCTTTTTCCCCCTTTAAGAGGTTTAACTGTTTGGGATTTGTGGAAGCAGTGATGCACACAAGGGACCCAAATCTGCAAACTGGATGGGCTCAACAACAGTGGGGGTGGGAGTGTGGGAGGAAGGGCAGAAAAAAGAACCAAGAACAGTGTGTGGAAGTAATTCAATTACGCTGCGTGTCTTTTAAAGAAAACATTTTCCAACTACATGACAGACATGAAGTAGCAGTCAGCCTCCATGTTTTTGAAAGTTTGGGGCTTGCTTTCGCCTTTTCCCATGAACCATTTTCGCATCTGCGGGAACAAGGAAACCTCTTTATTCCTTTGGTCCGCTTGTGACCCATAGGACAACGGGAGCCTAAGTATGTCAAAGCCTTTAGGCTAAGGAAAAATGAGGAGGAGAGCTACACACTGTCTCAAATTCCTCTTGGCAGCCCGGGGTTGCAACGTGGACTTGATGGATTGCAGCTGTGGGGAAATTCAAAGGAAGCCAGGGCAAGTTGGTGGACAAACTGTCAAGGCTTTTTGTAAGAAAGATTTCAACAGCCTGATTCCTATTTCCCTGAATATCTTGGAGGAGACACTCTGTTCGTAGCCTCCAGGTGCGGCTCCTCTAAGTGAATGAGCTTCCTGCAGAGAAGAGACAGGTGTGACTTTCAGGATTGGAAAAAAACTCACCCGGGGCACAGAGGTGAGACCTCACTTAGATGGACAACAATTTTTAGTCAGTTATTTACTCGAAGCTACTTCATCTCGTTCTCAGAGACCTTTCTAAGTAGAGTCAAATGGTTCGTGGGGGCAAAGAAGGATTTTAGGAGGGGGCAAGAGGACAGCAAACACGTTAAGGGGCATTTGGAAGAGCAAATGGTTACAACCACATGGCCTTGAAGGAATTGATATGAGAGGAGGAGGGGAGCGGAAGTGGAGGTTGTTGTCCCTCCCCCACAGAGGGCCCCCAAGCCATCGCTTAGGTCTGACTGATGAGAAGGGGCTTCAGAATCCCTCAACCAGAAAAGAAGCAAGAATGGAAAGAATCAGGCCTTCCCCAAAGTACTTTAGAGACAAGGACCATCTTTTCTTGCCATTCTTAAAGAGTTAATCCATTTCCCTCTACAGAAATACATCTGCATAGACAGATATTTGGTTCGAAGAAGAGAAACATGGTGGCATATTGAAAGTGGAATATACAAGAAAAATTATGAACATTTTCCAGAAAATTGTCTGCTTCAGTCCCTAGCCAAGGCTTTGCAAAAATAATCATGCAGGACCTCTGATCTATATTCTATAACACTCTCTGCCTAGCCCTTTTACAACAATTATACCTTGTTCTTGCCCCGATGGACGTGGAGCTCCTCTAAGGGCAAGAACAAGGTATAATTTATATTTGTGCATCCAATGTCTAGTTCAACCCTTGGGGTACTGGGCATTCAGTATGAACTTCATGATGAATAAGGAAAGGGAACAATCTATTTCTTTTGTTCTGATCCTGCTCCTGTTACCCTGCAATGGTCATGGAGCTAACAAAAGGTAGAAGTCAGGTTTAGTGCCATGTCTGTGATTACAAGAGGGAACAGAAACTGTTTGAAAAAATCAGTCCTGGGATCCTTAAAATAAATCTCCCATATGCAGCTGAGACTGAACAGAAGAGGCAAAGTTATCCATAAACCCTTATCCAGAGAAGCGACAAATGTCTAATTCTCTAGGTGAATTCTCATAGAGACCACGGCAGTCTAACCTATACACCCAGCGAATGTTGCAGTGGGTGTGAAGTATTTTTTAGGGTAAGCATACGTACTGTTGCTTATGTAAATAGGTTTGCTTGGTAGAAATTATATCAATAAAGTATCCCCCTTAGAATGTGAAATTGCACAGGTGCTTTCAGTTTTGCTGTAAAGCGACCACATTCCATAAAATATTTTTGTAATCCACAGCTATCAAGGACCGAGGGTTACAGTGGGGGATTATGGTGGTCCAGCTCTCAGAGCATGCAGTTAGGAAACCTGATTACCGAAGCAGAAAACAGGGGTTAAGGAGGGGGCAGAGTGCTTTCAATGACGATTTGTTTTAGATTATAATCCCTCAAAGGTCAGAACACTCACGCGATTCAACAGTTGCACAAAACTACCTGGGTTTGGTACCACTGAGGAAAGACAGGCAGAGTTAGCACTTATTTCTAAGTGAAAATTGTGTTGCTTTGGAGGGAGCTGCTTGCTTGTTTCCATATACATCTAGTGAAAGTCAGTGTTCTCTGGGGTTACGAAACAATCCAACCCTGTAAAAATAATTCTGGTTTAGCCCTGAGACTTTACTTACAAGAGTGATGTGCTGATTGCACGGTCTTGGCATTGGTTTCTCGGCCTGTGATACGGAGCGCGTACGTATAGACAGTCTACATGCGTGGGGAGGCATGCTGGTGGATTCTGCAGTGTGGGAGGGGCAAGAAGAGAGCTTCACAGAATCTTCACCCTATAGAACTACCTACAAGCATTTATATGTGGATGAGGAAAGCAAATACTCGGAGTTGGCCTTTGCTAGTTCTCCGTTTCTTCTGTCAGCGCTATGCCAGCAAAATATAGTCCT
Organism: Prionailurus viverrinus; assembly: GCF_022837055.1. Taxonomy (NCBI): domain Eukaryota; kingdom Metazoa; phylum Chordata; class Mammalia; order Carnivora; family Felidae; genus Prionailurus; species Prionailurus viverrinus. Next base: position 103,474,423 of record NC_062568.1, on the reverse strand, counting down.
CGCTTCTCAGAGACTTGAATAATGAGGGGTTGCAGTTTTATTCCTCACACCTTCCTTTGCCTTTCCATTTCATTATTGGAGACGCTTCAGGCTAAACCTACTGTGCTTCGTGGTGACTTTTATTTCAGGGAGAAAGGACTATGTCCCCTTAGTCCAAATCAGCAAGAGGCTGATTTATATACAGCCTTTTTCATGGAAATCAACAATTCAAAAGTGAACATTGGAAACAGGGGTGGAAGGGGCAGGAGAAAATAATATTTAAAGATCTTTCCTCTTATTGATGAATCATTCATCTTATTAAAAATGCTAGAAGAAAAAAAACAACAACAAAAAACAAAAAAACAAAAAAAACAAAGATGCCAGCGTTGGAATCCTTTAAATACATTTACTAGCAAAATGATATCATGATGATGTGATTAAGAATCTGCAGAAAGTTTTAAGAGAATGTATATTTAGAACAACATCTTCAAGTTGATAAATATGATTACAAGCTGATCCTTGCCCACGTGCTCAGACCCTGAAAGGAAAGCCTGAAACGGATTTGAGATGAGACGGAGCTAATGAGTTCTTCTTCATGAGCCTGGCCACGCCAGGGGAGATAGACACACTAAGAAGAAAATGGAATGTCTGCTCACTGTCGAGGCTGGCAAACTGCAACGTGGTAATTGTTTCCCAAACTGAATCTGTCTCGTAAAGAGAATCGGCAAGGACTTTCCACATTTGTGGATCATTACATTGGCATTTTCAGCATACTGGAGACTTTATATTGTTTTCCCCTTCTCTTTTTCTCCAAGATGGCCCAGAGGCAGAATGAGACCCATCGCCATAGTAAAATCGTTAGGATTCTTACCACCACCTCGTGGATGAGCTAGGGATGCCTTCTTGAAGGAATAACTATGTTTTTTCGATGCTTTGTTTTTGGGAGGGACAGATACCCTGAAACTTCACATCACCTCATGTGAGAGTCTATGCCTGCAAAAAGATGTGCGTGGGGGCCTTTATATACATGGAATATAGATGACTTTAAAATGTGATTCACTGTAGAACCTAAGAGGGCCTCTCAAACTAAGCAGTGAGGGTTCACCAGGGAAACCATAATGCCCCAGTCACTACGCCCTGAACCTCCCAGAGAATGTCTCTATGGACAGAGGTGGGTCATTGTGTCTGCTAGAAAACATGACACCTGCATTCATTCACTTTAGTCACTAGATCGTTGGCGAGTAGATAGAAGGGAAGAATCCTCTGATATTTCTCTTCTTTCGTGCAGTTTTGGTTTTTTTTTAATTTTTTGTTTTCATTTTTGTTTTTAAAGCTCTTCATGGAACCAGTACTATTTTAGACCTTTATTTGAATTTCTTTATGTTGCAGCAACTTATATATATATATTTATATATATATATATTTATATATATATATATACCTTAGTATAATAATCCCAGGAATAACCTAGCTAACATTTCTTACAAAATTGGAAGAGGCATTTTTGAAGTTATAGAACATCTACTTCCTAGCAGCTTTCCTTTTTACCTCCTAGTTTCAAGATACTATTTTCCATGCTTCCCCTAGGTTTATGCTATTGTGTGCTGTTCTAAAGTGTCAGCCCCAGGAGAGAGTGGCATGAAAGGAGCAAAGGAATGGCTCACTACTATAAGGAATTTTATATTTGAAATACTCAGGGGAGAAGAGTCAAAGTGAAAAAGGGTGATGGGTTAGGGCAATGGGAGTCCTGTGGTAAGGAAAAGCAACACAAAACAAACCTCTCTTAATCCTTTGAAAGTGCCACTGAAGCAAACCAGGTTTTTAGCGTCTTCTTTCTCTACCCTGAGTTCCTTGGTAGGAATGAACTTGAGATGGGGGAGGATGTCAAGGGTGACTGTCATATGCCTAAGTCACAGAGCTCAGGTTCAACATAAGCCTGAGGTTTAATGCAAGACTGGACGGCTGAGAAATTAAAGAGTGCATCTTACTTAGAAACTGGAAATATAGAACTAAATATGCACATGTACACCCATGTGTCTCTTCTTTGTCTAGAGTAAAGTCAGTCTGTTGAGTGGTCACTATCACCACCATAACTTTGTCGGGAAGGAAGGCAGTGGCCATAGCTGCCTGGTCTTCTGGGCTGCGTCAAGAGGACAGATGCTGTGGTTGATACAGGGGTGTGCCAAACATAATTGGCAAACAAATGAGAAAAGGAGGATGACCAAAATGAAAAGATAGGAGAAAGGAGAAAAAATTTAACAACAACCCAAAGAATATTAGGTGACCCTGCAGTTTCTCAGATGAAATATTCCCGCTTACACTCGCTCACTGTGTTTTGCAAGTCAATGTCATTTCTAAAGGAGCTGTCCAAATTTTCTGGGTATTCCTTCTCCTTCATCTGGTTAGTGCGGTGTGACTGCTTATGCTGGTAAAGGAAGCGGGTCATGATGCCGATGATAGAGAAGATGATGAATATCACCACTGCTATCACTCCTGTTGAGAAAGAGGAAAGAAAGAGAGAAGGAAATCATCATGGATCATCTACTCGGAAGAGATGATTCAGTCGAGGCAGGCAAGGCACTCAGTAGAACGAAACAAAACTAACCCAACAAGGAACAACAGATTCTTGCCCAGAAATGAAGACCAGCTGAAATGCCTTCAGTCTTCAGTTTCTAAGAAGCCAGAAAGAAAGCCATTCTAAATCAGAGAATGCCATCATATAAATATGGACTCATCCTGGCCAAGGATTTCTTAGTTATTTCTTCAAGACCTGATTTAGGCTTAAAGATCCAACAGAATCTTTTAATTAGCACATGTGCCATTTGTAATCGCTTGTAATTTCTTTGTCCCCTTGCAACTAAATATTTTAGAACTACTTCAGCACCCTAGAGAACCATCCCGAAGCATCAGACACCTCAGTACACCCTCTCCTGATGTAAATTCCTTTAGGGTGTATGTTTGCTTTGCTAAAAATGATTTGCTATGTAATGGGACGCTTCCCAAACATACAGGGCACTCCTCCACTGCTCCGTGCTCTGCTAGGCATGGGCCGGTGCAGAGATGGTATGTTCTGTTTTCTGGAGACGCCGAGTCAGCTGAAATGGCAGACCTCTTCCAGTTACATCAGGTTCCCGCCTGCTCTCATTGCATGTGATTTTACTGCATCTACTCGGCAAGTTGCCCTCGCTGACTCGAAGGTCTCATCCCTACCCTTTGCCAGGAAGCCTCTCGGGATGCAAAGAGCAAAGTCAGCAAAAAGAGGGTGAAAATGTAGAATCTGGTGACTTTTAAACGGGAGAATGCATCTATACATGAATGTAGGTTTTCCAACATTCAAATATTTGAGAAGTATGTATGACATTCACATATAAGCTTATTCCCAAGAAAGTGTGTATTCTGCTGTTTTGTTTCTCTTTCTGAGTAGAATGGAGAGTGACAAAATGTGTTTATTTTAGAACATTAGTTTTGGACATCCTACACCGTGATTTACATAAGCATGGATATTTGAGAGTTAAAAATATTGAGTGCACATCTTCTACCGATTTGTATCAGAGCTGGGGCCATCATTAAGATTGCTTACTTAAAAAAAATATATTCCTAAACCCTTATACAGCATTTTCCCTGACTATTTCAGAATCAGGCAGAGTAAAGCCACGTAAGTTAACAAACCTATGAATAAACTGGGTGGCAGTGAGGGACTCCCAAGAACGGGCTGCAGCTTTATGAGATGAAATACAGAACTAATTTCTACTTCTTTTACACAGACTGTTAGAGGGATTTTCCCAAGGGGCTAGGATGCCTTTCCTGCTCTTAGAGACTCACGGAAGCATATAACTGGGTGGGAAATGTCAGCAGTCACAAAAGTCTCTTCTCCACATGTCAAATGAGAAATTGTTGGAAGAGAAACAGACAATACATTCTTTCTTGATGCCAAACAAAAATCAAATTGGACTCTCTTCCCTGAAGCAGAAATTCAGGTCAGACATTTTAAGAACTTCCTTAAGGAGGAAAGGTCACAGTGTCCGTTGCTCACGGTCGTATTGTAATGGGGCACCTCTGTGCTTCCACAGCCATTTGTACATCCTCCCTCAAAACACTACTCGCTAGTCCCTTGTTTTCTGCTTACCAGTCCCCTCTCACACCAGGCTGTGAGTTCTTTGAGGGAAGCATCCACATATCCCTATACTTAGCACAGGGCTTGACCCATAGCTGAGGCTCATTAAATAGAAGTTAAATGAATGGATAGTGCCAACTTTTAACAGAACTCCATCTGGTGTGGATCAGTTCATCTGGCCTGCCAGAAGGCAGCGATGGGGGCACCGTCTAGAGCTATGGCTCCTGGATGACAACGAATTTAGTCTCTCACAAGTGTCTAACATTAAACAAGGTTTGGGGATCGTTCTGTGTTGCAAGGCCAAGGGAGAAAGAAACAAGCCACTGGAGGACGCAGCCAGGCTGAGGCAGGATAAAAAGGGGTGAGACCAACAGGCAGGGAGAAAATGGAAAGGCTGGGGAGGGGGGAGGGAGAGGGAAGCTCACAGCAGAGTAGACAAGATCTGTATCTGTAACCATATGTGCTGCTGGATTTGAAACTCCAGTCCTGTGGGCTTCACCCTGCTCATTAGATCCAACCCAAATCACTTGCTGGAGAAAGCTGACAGGTCTGGGGCTTTCACCCATCTGTCTGCCCCAACATGGCTTCTTCCCATATGTTTTATTGGTGTGCTGTGTTTGTGCTTTAGGAAAACTGACAACTGCATGAGATGAACAGGGTGCACACTGCCTGCCGCTAAGTAAATGTCCCAGCTGTTGACTCAGTAGTCGGCTGCCTGATGGATCGGGAGCAGGATGCATCCATGGGACTGTAGATGCTGGGGGAAGAGGGCACCTTTGATCAAACAGCACCCATGACTATTCTTGAAAAGGCTCCCTCCCAGTCTCACAGATCATGCGGGGCTCTGGATGCTAGATGGCCATAATTAAGAAAGGAATCAAATAAATCTCTCCCAAGCACAGAATCATTTATGTCCTCTCTGCTTTCAGCAACAAGGAATGATTTACCTCCAATGACGGCCGAGTCACTTCGAACTGCATTGGTGAGCGGTTCCCGCTCATCTGTCTTCCCAAAGGGATCTGCAAGGAGTAAAACACATGGCACTTCATTCCTCAGAGTCCTGGAAGGCGGTCAACAATACGGACTTGAGAAGACACATCTGTGGGTTAGACCAAGTGCTCTCAAACAGTTGCGAGCTTGCAGTTTTTTTTTTTTAAGAACCCAAACAAACATACGTACAAAAAAGCATCTGAGGTACACAACTTCCACCCCATAGCTCCGTGACTATTGGCTTCTACGTCAGCTGTAGGGGCTAAAACAGAAGATGGTGGAACCCACTCATATCTGTGTTTGCCTACAGTTTACCTCCCAGATTAACCTTGATGTCCCTCTCTGCTTTGCTGGACCATCGCTATTCATGACAATGGCCTCTTACTTCAAGCATGCATATTCTGTCTGCTTCAGAGATTTCTTTAGCTGCGTAAGGATTCTGGGCCCATTAACAGAGAAGACAAGGGTGCTGGAGGATTAACACCTCCACGGAACCCTCACTGTTGGGGAGGGGGATTTCACTATATGCATGTTTACATATATAGTAAAAGAAAAACGAACATCAATCAAGTTGGAAGGCACGTAGATCTGGGTTTGAATCTTACTCTGCCACTTGTTGGCCTGGTGACATTGAGCTGGAAAGCAAGCAATTTTTAAAAATGTTATTTATTTTGAGAGAGAGAATGAATAAGTGGGGGAGGGGCAGAGAGAGGGAGATAGAGAATCCCAATCAGGTTCCATGCTGTCAGCACAGCCTGATGTGGGGTTCGATTTCACAAACTGTGAGGTCATGACCTGGGCTGAAAATAAGAATTGGACACTTAACCGACTGAGCTACCCAGGCATCCCCAGAAAACATTTTTTAAATAACAAATCAGCAAATGTATTAAAAGGGGATAATGGTACCGATATGTATGCATATGGTGCATGTGACATTTTCAGACCTATAACAGCTGTCATCATTATCACTGCATCCTTAGGAAATGCCTACAACATGAGTATTATTTTTCCCGTTTCACAGATAAGGAGATTAGATCATAGTCATTTAGTAACTTGTCTGGAGTTCTATAGTTCATCCATGGCAGATTCAGAATTCAAATCAAGGCTAGTCACCTATCACATTGTGCTTCTTTCCATTATGCCTCACTGCTGCCAGGAAGACACCAAGCTTGGTGACGAGTGGGCAACAGCAAAACTCAACCCGCTTTCTTTGTTCATAATTAATAACTAATTTGGCAACTCATTACCACACTTGATTAAATTAAAACAAATCCCAGGGATGCTTTAAGTTCCCCATGATGATGGTGACTAAGGAAAGACAGAAGAGGTGTTTTAGGGAGTCGTAAAGTGAGAGAAGATATATGGATGATACTGCTGTGGGACTTTCCTATTGTTAAGGAAGGCTGATTACATCACATGAATTATATTAGTTCAACAACAAATCTGCCTCTCTGACCCTAAACTCTTCAATCCTCAGAGTGGTAGGTGGTAGTCATTTAAACTGTAGTGTATATATACACGCACACACACACACACACACACATACACACACACATAGTGTGTGTATATACATATGTGTATATATACATAGTGTGTGTGTGTGTGTGTGTGTGTATATATATATATATACACGTATATGCACAAATATGCATGTAGTTCTAACTACTCATCATATTAAAAGTGGGATTATATTCAATATATATAAAGTTCAACCATGAGAAATCAGTCATAATTCTTAACTACCTGTGATCATATAAAATAAGGACTTGAGTAATACTACCCTTTAACCTAGAAAATTCATGAAGATATCAAAAGTAGTACTATCAGGGGATGCCTGGGTGGCTCAGTCTGTTGAGTGCCCGACTTTGGCTCAGGTCATGATCTCACGGTTCATGGGTTCAAGCCCCGCATTGGGCTCTGTGCTGACAGTTCAGAGTCTGGAGCCTGCTTCATTTTCTGTCTCTCTGACCCTCCCCCACTTGTGCTCTGTCTCTCTGTTTCTCTCTCTCTCTCTCTCTCTCTCTCTCTCTCTCTGTCAAAAATAAATAAATATTAAAAATATTTTTCATTCCTTTAAAAAAAAAGTAGCACTATCAAAGGAGGGCAGTTGCACTGTACCTGATGAAGAGTCCACTGTGGTCACTGCATTCACATCCGCATCCACCACAGAGCCACAGCTGGATTCTGTCAGGGTCCCTTGGACAGTCACAGGTGCGATGGTGGCGTGACGCAGGGCTGCCTTCAGGGGTGCTACCTGGTTGTATTGGACTGAAGACAGGCATCCGACAAAACCCATGATGTTTGCTTTGGCGACTTCAGAATCCAATCCAAGATGCTCTGCAAGATGGGAGACAAGCTGGTGTGTGTGTGTGTGTGTGTGTGTGTGTGTGTGTGTGTGTTTTCTTTTTCAAACTATGCCTCATAACCTCTTTATATAATGTCTAAAATTCCAGAAATTGCCTTGTAATTCTTTGTATTAAGGGAAACCATTCCAGGTCTTTCTTTGTCTCCTCTTCCCAAACCTTATCCCCATGATTATCATCGATATATCAACCACCTCTCATAGGAAACTGTTAGGGCCATCTTTGCTTTGAGATAATATTTCAAACTTCCAAAGTCTCATTCGTGTATTTTATGCACTGTGACAAAGACTTAATAAATCTGTTCTACACTCTAAATGTTTTATAAAATTTATTTCATTATCCTCATCACCATTAATCTATGGATGCCGGGGATTAGTTCAAGCACACTACAATGCTCATTACAACATCACACTCAAAAGTGTCACAAGGGGAAAAAAAATGAAAAGAGGTAGAGGGAATAGAAGTTAAAGTGGCACTTCCAGAAGTTTCTCACGTTCAGTGTTTTAAGCGGTCTGTATAAACTGACCAGATTCGAGATTTTCACCTGCTTAGTTCTGTTCATGGTACTGATTGGGGAGCACAGATTTTCTGACAGCAGTCTTCCAAAGTATCTTTGACTCTTTGTGAAAGGTGAAGAAGCAATCATTGATTCACAGCAAGATCAAATGCCTTATTCTCTTCAAGATTTGTAGTAAGATTACTCAGCCACTTTCTCTCTTTTAGCTAAGATCATTTAAACAAATTGCTATGATACAATTACATACAACTACAATACACATGAGCTGTTTCTTCTATTTAAGGTGCAATAGTTTAACCCTACCTAGATGATTCAAATCATTATTTTATTATGATACTCAGTTTATTTTCTGGAAGAAGGCAGGTGCTTCCCTCTGTACCCATTGGAGATTAAATTTATTTCAAATCCACGTATGGTCAAAGAGTGCCTCCATGTATCTCCAGGTGAGAATTTTTTGGGCAACATGCAGAAAGAGATGTGATGAGAATATGGAAGAAAAAGAGAAATTAATATCCCTTAACAATACCTTTTCCAGTTTTGCCCTTATATTCTCCGCCTTTGACACCCATGTATACCTCACCAGTGTATCGTCCCTCCCTTCTTACCAAAAAAAGGAAAGGAACCATGCATATTAATTTTATGTAGCCACTAAAACAAATTACCACAAACCTAGACAGTTGAAATTAAAAAACCTAACATAACACAAATTTGTTGTCTTATAATTCTGTAAAAGTCTGACATGGATCTTGCCGGCTAAAATCAAGGTGCCTGCAAGGCTGCAGTTCTTACAGAGGTTCTAGGGGGGTAATCTGTCGTCTTTTCCTATCCCCTCTGAGACACCCAATCCTTAGATTATTGTCCTTCCCCCCATCTTCAAAGCCAGGTATGGTGCACGTCTTTCCTCCACAGCTACATCTGCTTCTAATTCGCTTCTGTTGCCTTCTTTTTTCACTTTAAGGACCCCTGTGATTGCAGTGGGCTCACCCAAATTCTCCTGAATAATCTCCCTATTTTAAGCTAGGTGATTAGCAACATTAATTGCATTTGCAACCTTACTTCCTCTTTGCCACTTAACCTAACACATTCACAGGTTCTGAGGATTAGGGCTTGGGTATCTCCGTGGGCCATTCTTCCTACCCCTGCATGTCGGAGATTTCATGAGAATTGTCCAGGCAATGATAATGAAAATTCAATAGCGATGTGAAGTGACACTTCTGTGAATGTAACAGAACATTGGGGCAGGGGAGGAAACTGCTGATTTCCAAAGATTCCAATAAATATCCTATAGATTCCAAAAAAAACACCCTATAGTAGCTGTATGTATTTGTTACTCATTAAAGGATCATACGTATGTTTATTTCTTAATAATACGGGCTTTAAAAGACTTTGTCTGAGAAGAGACTTTTTAAACATTGTTATTTAATAGTCTCTCAGGCCAAAAAGCTTTCTCTAATGAAGACCAGTTGTTCCTGCCCAAATGTCACTAGAATGCGATCTACGCAGCTATAATTCCAAATGCACATTCACTACTGAGTGGAAGTTATCAAGGGGTTCAATTAGAGATCAGAGCATTTAGCGAAAGAGGCAGAAGACAAGAGCAGAAAAGCATAAACTAGCATGAAGTTTCTGCCTTGTAGGAAGGATTTCAAAGCAGCTGAAAGTGACATGTCAATATCACTATGTCTTAAGGGTCTAAGTCAAAAGTGCCAGATCTCATTTCCAGAACCCAGTTAGAAAGAAGCTTATATCAGGCCCAAGGTCTTTAGAGGACATCACTATAGTGACTGCTAGGAATATATGCTCCAGGTACAAGAATCAGCATGTGGAGAGATTGGGGATAATGCCAGAAAATGACATTCTCTCCTTAGGAAGAGATGTTTCGGACAAAGTCTTATGTCGAGGAAAGTGCATTTATTCTAGATGGATAATAAAGATGGAAACCTGGGGATGCTTATGAAAAGAAATGAAAGGGACAAGAATCACTTATAGGAGAAAATACTCCCAGTGTGAGGCCTGATATAACGATTTCTCATATATTTACATATATGGAGACAGAGAAAAAAGTTAGGATTATTTTTCCTTTTTATAACCTTGTTAAATAATATGCAGTAAGGAATAATCATTTGCTAAAACAAACAAACAAACAACCCAAAGAAAAACAAAAACAAAAACAAAAACACCTCAAAAGACACAAGGACTCGATATTCACCATGTATTAAGTACCTATTATGTAACTATGCAATAATTCTTTGTAAAGTATTATTTCTTTTCCCCTCAAAGTTTCTTCCAGATATTTGTTACTCTCTTCCAAAATTTACAGGTGAAGAAACTGACACACCGAAAAGTTAAAAGATATAAAAACGATTGTGTGGCAAAGTTGAGGCCCCACCAAAGTTGAGGTTATAACTTGAAATGCCAAACTATATATTTTTTTAACTCTTCCCATTCAGTTAACCTCCCCCTGCTGGTTTGAGTTCCATCCCCACCACTTTCTGCAGATCTTTGGGTAAGTTAACCTTTCTGAGATTTAGTTTCTCCAACCAGAAAATGGAGACATCTGTACGAACTTCCTGTGTTGTCATTTCCTTTTATTTGTAGCTGAAATTTAGTTGGCGTACAATAGTATAATAATTTCAGGTATATGACATAGTGATGACAATTACACACATTACAAAATACCCGCCATAAGTGTAGGAACCATCTGTCACCATATGCTATTTCCATATAATTGACTGCATTCCCTATTCTGTACTGTTATTCCCCATGACTATTTGACAAATGGGATTTTGTACCTCTTGATTCCCTTCACCTATTTCATCCATCCCCCCACCCCCTCCTCTCTGGCAACTACCAATTTGTTTTCTGTATTTATGAGTCTGATTTTTTTTGTCTTTTCATTAGTTTTGTGTTTTTTAGATTCCATATGTAAGTAAAGTCACATGTTGTCTTTCTCTGACTTATTTCGCTTAGCATAATACCCTCTAAGTCCATCCACCGTGTTGGAAATGGCAAGATCTCATTCTTTTTACAGTTGAGTAATATTCTATTGTATACACCACATCTTCTTTATCCATTCATCTGTCCATGGACATCTGGGTTGCTTCCATATCTTGGTTATTGTAAATAATGTTGCAGTAAACACTGGGGTGCATATATCTTTTGAATTAGCATTTTTGTGTTCTTTGGGTAAATACTCAGCAGGGCAATTACTGGATCATACAGTAGTTTTATTTTTTTAATTTTTTGAGGAACCTCCTTAACTGTTTTCCACATTGGTTGCACCAAATTACATTCCCACCAACAGTTCATGAGGGTCCCCTTTCGCCACATCCTCGCCAATTCTTGCTACTTGCCTTTTTTAATTTTTGACATTCTGAATGGTATGAGGTGTATTGTGCTTTGGATTTCCATTTGAAATGCCAAATTCTTTATCTAAGCTATGCTGCCTCCCCAAAACTCCCCAAACATATCCTGGGTAGAAAAAGATATTTTTTACATTATTAAGATGAAATAAGTTGCAAAAACTAAGGAAAACACAAGTCATTTTGATTGCATTTGCTCATTAGAATTTGCTGAACTCCGTGTTATATTAAATACATAATGCATTTCATAATTCATTTTATTATTTTTAGGTTACAGTTGCATTAGAATCATAAGGAACTAGAGCATGTGTGGGCTACAGAATGAAAAACAGAAGACGAACTCAACCATGAATGTGGCTCCTCCGAAATGGCAGAACAAGAATACAAAGGCCCCACCAGTGAAGAATGCCGCTGTTCTCTTTCTCACTCTTTTCACAATTTTCTGCTCCCACTTAAGAGTGCCATCCACTCAAGGAGAATGACATGGTGTCTCCTTATACTACGTACCACCACCTGAAGGAACCGCAGGTATTTTACAAAGAAAAACCCTACAGAACGTCTTGTTTGAAATTTACTTAGTTTCTCCCTCTCAGTATGCTTTGAACATCATTGAAATACAGTTTCTGATTCTCATTACAGTCTATCCCCTCTGCCCTCAAATACTGAGGTAGAAGCAGCATGGTGTGTTGAAATAAAGCACAGATTGGAAATGAGATGTGCCTGTTGGTGGATTGTGCACTTGCACATACGACTTGTGTTTCTTATCTCTGAGCTTTAATTCTGTCCACTGTAAAACAGTGACAAGGAGTACTCGGCACGTGGATTGTGCTGGAAATAAATATAAAGAGTCTGATTCTTAGTTCAGTGCCCTTAAATGCATTTATTGTTATTGTTATTAATGTTATTATTAATGATTATCTTTATTCTTCCTACTAGTCATCCGTTCCAGACTCCTTTGCCTAGATTCAATGGCCCTCAGCATGCTCAAATAAACTGCATTTTTTATGAGAGAACAAAGATGTAAATGTTGATGTGTTTGCTGTAAAGTCTTTGCATTAAATTTCCACTTCACACAGACAAACTGAATGCATGTTGTACCAAAACTCTGAATGACTTGATTGGTTAAGTTATTATAGACTAACTTCTTCAAGCGTTTTTAAACTGGACTTTCTACAGTAATTTAGAAACACTCATCTCTTCAAATCAAAGTTACGCCCCTCTATTAAAGCAAGTGGTTTCTTCTAGCCACAGAAAGCACAACACTTCACATGGTCAAAATTATTTGACACTAAGATCATGGTTGAGCCAATCTAGGCTAATTTTATGTAGGAAGTTTATTCTGGATATTAGAAGAAGAAGAAGAAGAAGAAGAAGAAGAAGAAGAAGGGGAAGGGGGAGGGGAAGAAGGAGGAGGAGGAGGAGGAGGAGGAGGAGGAGGAGGAGAAAAGATCAGCCATTTGCTAAAAATAGACATGGCTCTAGGATGTAACATGACATTTGCTATATGTCAAAAGTCATTATGACTTTTGAATCCTAAAGTGTCAAAGTACAAGCCATGCAGACCCATCTAACCTGGGCTTAGAAGAGTAAAATGTTGTACCAATATAAAATATAAATAAAGGAAGCTGATGTTAATGGAAGGTATGAACAGTATACAAGTGAAAAGTTTTTGCCTCCAGAGTCCTTTGTGGCTTTCAGGCAAGAGAGAAGTAGCCTGAAAATTTAACTACTGTGACTATTCCAAGGCCGAGAACTGTATCCCTCAGATAAATCTTTTAATCCTTAAAGTGGAATTTTAAACTGTATTTAAAAACAAAAACAAAAACAAAAAAAAAACCGACTTGACATTTACTTAATGCTTTATGTTTTCCATGGTATGTTCCTTTGTATATTCTGTGTAAATATTCATCCTTGTGAACTGAGAAAGGGGGAGATAGTTCTATTCAATTACCAGTTATGCAAACTAAGACATAAGATCAAGGACAAGTCCTAAGAAAATTAACCAGTCCATGGCCTCAGACCTAGGTCTCTTGGACCTTATCCTCCTTTTTTTGCCCCCTACTTCATCATACATAACACCTGTAGGTATTGACTGTTGATAACATGAAGAGAAGCCCCCCCTCTGTAGCGTGCCTTACAGCCATTCATGAGCTAGCTTACACCCACCTACCCAGCCCCATCTGTGCTGCACACAACCTGAACCGCTTTGTCTTGCCTGAACAGGCATACACTCTGCCTAGAAGGCCCTTCTGTCCCTTAACTACCGGGTAACATCTGCTTCACCACTGTAAAACATTCATCTATTTATGGGACACCTCTGGCAACCATGCTCTGTGTGAGACCGTGGATTTCACAACTGCTAGTAAGCAGACATTCCCTTATCTCAGAGTTTTCAGTCATTTTGGAGGATTAAGTTATCAGACAACCTATGGTTTCAGGCCGTAAGACTTAATGGTAGGGGCAGATCATTGTGGCTATGGGGGCACAGAAAAGATCCTGGACACAATCTAGGACAGTGGTGAGCAAACCGAAGGTGCAAAAGAATGTCCAGTGAAATGCACGAAAATGCCTTTTTTCTAGATCTCTAATCATTCCATAGGTCGGTCTGGTGTGGAGGTACCCAAGAATTTTCATTTTTAAAGTACATTCTTAGACACTTGTGATACGGAGGGTTCACGTACTACTCTTTGAGAAACACTGATTTAGGAAAGATAGCTTAGAATAAATGTATTTAAATCAAGGCTTAAGTGATGAATAGACAATAACCACACATGAGTGGGTGGGCAGAGTGTTACAGACACAAAGCCTATATAAGGCCTACAATGAGAAAGTCCATCACATTTAAAACACAGAAAACTCAAGTCAACTCTGCCTTAAAATAAAGCAAAAGATAGTTAGAAAGATAGACAGGAGCCAGGGACAGGTATTTTGCTTACCTTCTATGACATTTATTTATTTCGTGATCATGTTTATAAGTCTGTCCCCCAACAATATTGGAAGCTTCTTACTTTCAGGAGACTTGTCTTTTACAGATTTCCACCTTCATTAACCAGACCCAGACACGGTGCCCAACACATAGAATGTGTGTTTAGTAAACACTAAAAGGCATTAATGAATGAAAAAAAAAATGTATGTTTCCTACTATGAGCAGTAATGCAGCCTAATCATCGATATTTACATACATTTCAAACTGCATCACTCTGGCCATTGATCAGCATATAGTTTCTTGCCTTTTACATTCACACTCAGGACACGTTATGTGGAACTCTCTTTGATGAGGCAGGCCAAGTTCATTTACATTCCGTACATCTCTGCCAGGAGTGCACATGGAACTGTCCCTATTATTTCAGCACATTGTTACCTGGAGCTTTATAAATGTACTACTATTTGTATGGAGTCAGAATGGCCGTGTAAGATTGGCTGCTGTACGTCACAGGGTCTGTCCTGTTCATAATGACCCCGCAGGCTTTAAGAGGCAGGGCCTGTGAATTTGCTTTTCACATGGCCGAGGAAGCATGTCCCAAATACTGCATGACAGCCTCCTTTTCTTGTCTCAGCCTGAAATTCCTTTCATCAGTGGACACTTCCTTAGACACCTTACCAAGGAACACTTGCCCTCTTCTCCCTCTCTAATTCCCCAGCACTGAAACCAGATGACTTCCCTTCTAACTCATTTCTCAAACTTTGCAATTGTATGGGTGTGTTTATGCATGTGTGATTATTGGTTTACCTTTTATGCACCACTCCAGACCCAGTTTTATGAAGAAACAGTACTTACTTGCTTACTATGAACTACCTATTTTCTGATATAGTATTTGACATAGAAATCGCTAAATGAATATTTTGGGTGATTGAATGAGTCTGCATTGCAAAGGGTTTGTCCCATAAAGATCTCCCATGACTCTTTAAATAAAATTACATACATACATAAAAACATATGCTAATGATACAAAAAGACTAAAATATAACAAGGCCAGTTCAATAAACAAAAGTTGTATCATTTAAAAAAAATTGACATTTATTTATTTTTGACAGAGACAGAGAATGAGCAGGGGAGGAACAGAGAGAGAGGAAGACACAGAATCTGAAGCAGGCTCCAGGCTCGAAGCTGTCAGCACAGAGCCCAACGCAGGGCTCGAACCCACGAACAGTCAGATCATGACCTGAGCCAAAGTCAGCCACCCAGGCACCCCAAAGTTCTACCATTTAAAAATTTATTATTTGGGGTACCTGGGTGGTTCAGTAGGTTGAGCATCTGACTTTGGCTCAGGTCATGATCTTGCGGTTTGTGAGTTCAAGCCCCATGTCAGCCTGTGTCAGCCCCGTGTCAGCTCTGTGCAGACAGCTCGGAGCCCAGAGCCTGCTTCAGATTCTGTGTCTCCCTCTCTCTCTGCCCTCCCCTGCTCATGCTCTGTCTCTCTCTCAAAGTAAATCAACATTAAAAAAATAATAAAATAAAAATTTATTATTTGAACTGAATTAGTAGCTGAACTATATTCTTCATTTCTAAATTGATTTGTTTAGTTATGTGCATTATGCAAAGGCACCTCTACGGATATAGAATGGTGACTTCCGTAAAACCTCAGCAACATAACCAAATTTAAAAATTCTAGACATCATACCCCCAATGACAATTCTGCTGGTTTTTCTTAGAAAACTCACTTTTCTGACTTTAATACTGGGATAAGCTGATGTATAAATCCATTCTTTGGGATTCAAAGAAACAAAAATAATTCCTCCTCGGGTACTGATTATTTGATGTGGGGTCAGAACCAAACTTATGTGTATTAATTTATATCTATATTGTTTATTCTGTTAAAGGAAATGAGCAAAACTGGGGTCCTTCCTGTCCTAACAGAAAGTGTTTTAACAGGGTCCCAAAATAACCTATAGAAATATATTCTACTCTGATATGGAAATGCTAATTGTGGAGTTACAAGCGTCCAGAAAAGTAAAAGCCATCCTGAGCAACTTCAGTGCTTTGATGGCTATTTCTTTTTTTGTTGTTTATAGATTTAAATGGCGCAGGGAGTAATTATGTCAAATAACAAGGTGTTTAGAGGCAAGGTAAGCCCCCCCCCCCAACTCTGTTGCTGTCTCAACTTCTAGCTGGAGCAAGGTGGCTGAGCTCCAAGGTCATCAGACATATCCAGATCCAACAACATCCAGAAGAAGAAAGAAAGAAAGAAAGAAAGAAAGAAAGAAAGAAGAGAAAGAAAAAGAGAAAGGAAGAGGGAGGGAGGGAAGGAAGGAAGGGAGAAAGGAAGGAAGAAAAGGCTGCCTCTTGCTGTTTTTCTTTTTAAGAATGAAGAATCCTTTCTCAGAAACACATCAGCTACTCAGCTACCCTGCAGAATTCCTCTAATTGGCCAGATTGTGTCATGTGTTTATGCCTACTCAAATTTCTGGCAATGAAAATGGACCATAGTCATTTGCTTGGACCATAAGTTCTTAAGACTTGTTTTTGGTCTCAAGACCCATTTCCACTCTTAAAAATTCTGAGGAGATTTTTGGATATCTCTATCCGTCTTATATCCATCCATATCCACTGTATTCAAAATGAAAGCTGAGGAAACTTTAAAACAAGAACTCACAGCACACATTCTCCTTGCTGTCTGAGTGGAGGTGTCATCACACATCTTGTAGCCCCTGAAGAACACCTTTCTACATGTGGAAAGGAATATAACAAAGACAGTAATATCTAGTACAAAAATGAGGATTGTTTCAATGTTGTGGATTCCCTGAAATGGTCCCAGGATCCCCCAAACCCCACTCCCAGTGACCCCTGGACCGAACTTTGAAAACCACTGCTTCAGATCAGTTAGGAGGCATCCTCTGGGGTTGCAAATGGAGGAAAACTTCCAGGAGCACACGACGTCATGAGGGAACATGAAAGCTTGAATAAAACTGGAATTTTTTTTAGGAAGTGGGAAAGAAGTCAGAGTGAGTGGTGGGTAGGCAACCAATACTGTTAGTTGCATACATACAAACCAATCTCTGGAAGCCAAGTTATATCTGTCTATATCTATACACACAACATACACACACACACACACACACACACTTATACGAAACCATAATATATAATACATATATATTTGCACATACACGCACATATATACATATACATATATTCATATGCAACCATTTATTAAGTAATCTCTATGCCCAAAGTGGGGCTTGAACTCACAACTCCAAGATCAAGAGTTGCATGCTCTATACACTGAGCCAGCCAGGTGCCCCTATAAGAAGCTATTTAAATAACATTAAAGAACAAAGTCATTTCAGTAAATAAAAGTTTTACCTTTTAAAAATCCTACCCCCCCCTCCCCACACACACATTCAATTTAAAAGGCAGTTATTTTTGATGTGCTATATATTCACCTTTTATAAAGATCTTGATGTCTAGGTTTAATGACCTAAATTTGGCTGCTCTAAATAAGGAAAAACAGAGCTATTCTTTAGGGATTGAATAGAGATCAGCCATAGGCAAAGTTGCCCCATTGGTGATGATGATATTTGTTTCTGCCTTTTTCTTTCTTTCTTTCTTTCTTTCTTTCTTTCTTTCTTTCTCTTTCTTTTTTTTGTGCCAATTATCTTCTATTCTAGTGCTAACCTGTAACAGACACCTCATAACACTAGACGCTATTATATGTCACTCAGGACGACCTTTGAAATGCTGTCGCATAATAACAGTAGGGGATACTAATTATTGAGCATCTATCAGATTAAGTGGTAAAGCATCATATAGACAAATGGCACACATTAGCTTTAAGAGTTGGAAAAGACAGAGTAGTATGGAATTATAGTTTCTCTGCAATGAGGAAAATAAATTTATAGGGATTCAAAGTATCTGTAGCATGAATATCTAGCTCTTCAATTACATTTTTCCTCTCAGGCATCATACTAGTCTTTTGAACACACATACCAGAGCTTAATAGCTAAGCCCTGCAGCATAGCTTGCTTAGTGTACTAAATGGTTTATTTTGTAATTTTAGACAATTAGTTAGTAGACTATAGATATATTGAGGTATGGTGGGGCTACAGAAAACCTCCAGAAGGAGGGGACATTTTCAGGTCTACTAGGGCAAGGCCTGGGTTTGGGGTTGGGAAGAGAGCACCTTAGAGACAGGGTCCAGAACAGGCTTGAACTCTGTGTCCTGTGGCCGTGTGTCCATAGGAGTGACTGGATCAGCACAGCCCAAGGGCCTGGCACCTGAAATTTTTGGGAAACTAACAACACCATCTATGCTGCTCTCATGACCTGGGGGAGAGAGGGAGGACATATTCATCTTTGTATCTCTAGATTATCCCCCGATATGTGATTGATTAATTTTATATTCAGTAAACAGGATTCATTAAAACAACATTTGTGACATGTTAACCATGAAGAACACACTCCGTTTCTTTAGGCCTCACTTTCCTGACAGGAAAAATTGAGCTGATCATGCTGTATGCTTTGAAGTTCACTTTTTGAGACAAATGGTGGTGCAGAAAATAATAGTCTCCCAAAGATATCCATCGTCTAATCTCTGGAACCATGAATAGGTCATTTTATGTGGAAAAGGGGCTTCCTGATATGGTTAAGATAAGGTCTTGAGATGCAAAGATTATCTTTGGTTATTCAGGTAAACCCAATATAATCACAAAGGTCCATATAAGAGTGATACAAGAAGGTCAAGGGCAGCAGCAGGGGATGTGATAAGAGAAGCAGGAAGTTCCAACAATTTGAGGCAAGTGCTATAAGTCACAGAATGCGAGTGGCCACTAGAAGGAAAAGGAAAGGAAACAGATTCTCCCCTTCAGCCCCCAAGAGAAACACAGCTCTGCTCAATTTCAGCCTCATAAGGCTTATTTAACACTCTTAACCTTTCGAACTATATGACAAACTTACTTTGCTGTAAGCCACCAAGTTCGTGATAACTTCTTACAGCAGCGACAGGAAAGCAACACACATAGGAACATTTCTTTGTGAATGTTAAAGTGCTTCTACGTTTCTACTTTTAAAACAGGCCTACCTATTAATATTTTAGTGGCTATATAACAGTGGTAATTTTCTCATTTAAATATTTCTATTCAGTAAAGCTGGTAATTGCAAAGTCTCCACTTTGTAAGGCTCCGATAGGCATGAATTTCAGTTACCACAATTTAAATAATACCAGTCCCCAACCAACACGGTTCAAGTTTCAGTGGCCCTAGTGTATTAATTGGGAATAATTGCATAAAGTACAAACTCTCCTGCCAGCTCTTCAGTCCACAAACAGACATGTAACTAACAGAGCCTCATCATAATTCATGATCAGTCCCATCATTTCTTTCAAAGGCTACAGGTGATTTGTCATGGGGCCACCTGCTACTCAGTCCCCACATAGACAGCAAAGCACAGGGCCATGTTGCTTCATCATCTCTCAATAAGCCCATGTATCATTTGACAAAAAAATAGATGACCAAAAGAGGGAATTGCTCAACAAAGATGAAAGTGCAGCAAAGACACAAGAAATCACACTGAAAGTCAAATTCAAATGCAAATAGATTTATAAAAAGAGCCAGCTGACCACGGAAACGCAGACACACACTGTTTGACAGAGTCTAGGTACACAGCCACACGAGATTAGCGAAGGTGATATAAATCGATACAAATAAGGAAGTGGTTCATGGCAAAAAGAACGACAATGTCCCAGAGGCAGCGGGACCAGCGGAAACTTTCACATGAGAGGAACTCTCCAAGACATTTCATGACATTGAAAGCATAAAGGATGAAATGTTAGAAGCTGATCCAAACTTAGGGACAGGTCACCATGACATAGAAAAGATACTCCCTCCCTATTTTGCTGCACAAGAAGGCAAGCATGGTGAAAACAACTCCTGCTGTTTTTCACAAGCAAACACACTAATTCTCAATGCTTCTAATATTTTAAGTTACAGTATACTAAATAAATATTAGTTTTACTATTCTTTTTATTTCCCTATGAGCGCTTTTAATGCTGTGAAAAAAAATTAAAGTTTATAGGACTATCAAAAATTTTCTCAGGGCGCCTGGGTGGCTCAGTCGGTTAGGCATCTGACTTGAACTCAGGTCATGATCTTGAGGCTTGTGCATTCGAGCCCTGTGTCCGGCTCTGTGCTGACAGCTTAGGGCCTGGAGCCTGCTTTTTATTCTGTGTCTCCCTCTCCCCCAGCTCGCACTCTGCCTGTCTGTCTGTCTATCTCTCTCAAAAATAGATGCACATTAAAAGTTTTTTTAAAATTTCTCATGAATCATTAAGAACTTTTGTCCCAGGTACAGCATGTGGGGTCACTTTTACTGTTTTGCTATATTGTGTGAAGTGAGGGCTGCCCATATCATATTCATCATGAAAAGATTACTTAATAAGTACCAAATGCTATTTTAAGTGCCTTATGACAACCATATATCATTTGTGTTATTACACCCATTTTAAAGCTTGGGAAACAGAGATTAAAAAATAGTTAAACAATATGCCCAAAGTGAACATGCCATGTGGAACATGATGTTGCCTTCCTCTTGTAATCACTAACACTCCTAGGGCTTCAGACATGTACCAGGCATTGTGGGGCTCCTTCCCGTGAACCGTGAGATCATGACCTGAGCCCAAAGCAAGAGTCAACCTCTTAACTGACTGAGCCACCCAGGTGCCCCAAAAGCATATGTGTATCTTCTAATGAATCTTGTGGTGCCTGGGTAGCTCAGTCAGTAAGCATCCAACTTCAGCTTAGGTCATGATCTTGCAGTTTGTGAGTTCGAGCCCCCCATCAGGCTCTGTGCTGACAGCCCAGAGCCTGGAGCCTGCTTTGGATTCTGTGTCTCCCTCTCTCTTGGCCCCTCCCCTGCTCGTGCTCTGTCTCTCTCTCAAAAACAAATAAACATAAAAATAGTAAATAAATAAATAAATAAATAAATAAATAAAATGAATCTTCATGAAAGACTTCATGAAAAGAAGAAGCATATTTCTGAGATTTCATTACATGAGGTATCCCAGAACTAGTGTGTTTTGTAGCATGCTACAAACCATACCACAAATTTAATTCAGTAAATACTAATTGCGGGCAAAGTGTATACAAAGTATGGGTTATAGGTTGAGTCTGCTTAACTCTTAGAGCAGTTAGACCACAATTTCAGTGCAGCATCCACCAGTAGGGCAACGGCCCCAGTCCAGAAGCCTCATCCTACAGGCAGTCTCCTGTCCATGCCAGTTTACAGAATGTATTCCCTACTCCACAACCTACAGAATTCACCATGTGGTGACCTCCAAAATAATGGAGATCAAACTGGTGTCATGACCCAGATGTGAACAAAGATTTCATCCACAGACTTCTCTGTAAGGCAAGGAACCCACTAGGGATCAACCCAGCCCTCATTCATCAGTTCTTGGTAATTTATATCATTGTTCTTCTACCACAGCTTTTGGGTTTGGCTAAAATAGTGGCATTTCCTTTCCTCTTTCTCCTTCTGACTCACAGAATACAAATCACAAATTATCAGTGTCAGCTATTTGTATTTAATTGCATGTATCAGGAAAGAAAGAAAGAAAGAAAGAAAGAAAGAAAGAAAAGGAAAGAAGCAAGGAAGGAAGAAATAAAAAGAAAAAGTAGCTCAAAAAATAGCTTATTTTATTCCCAGTTAGTAAGAAATCTGATGTCAACCAGTCTAGGGTTAGTATTTTGGCTCCAGATATTACCAGAATTTTAATTTTTTGTTTTTTTACACATTTGTACTTCCCGCTCCATAGATTAAAACCTTTGTCTTCTTCCTCATAACATAAGTAGAGGGTCTCCAGCTAACAGTCTCTTCCAGGCAGAACAAAGTAGGGAGACTGAAGGGCAAAAGTGTAAAAACTTGCTATGTTAGGCCTTTTGGAAAACTCAAGTAATGCCCATCATCTAGGATGATCTCCATGGACATTTTTAAGTCAAGAAGGCTGGGAAGGTACTGAATAATTGGGAACACTGTTCCCTCAAACTAAAACAAAAACAGAAAACACTATTATTTTCTATTAAAAAGAGAAGAATAAATATTGAATATTATGTAGGCTTTTTACAGTCTCTGACTCGACTCCCTTCAGACGAACTTTCTTCTTTATACTTTCATCCAGTTAAACAGGTTTTCATAACTACCTGGGTTCAACATTCAACTGTCCCACTTATTAACATTGTGCCCTTAAGGATACTTACATGATATCTTTGGGGCTCTTTATTCATTTATAAAATAGGAATGAAGAGTAGAGTGTTTTCACGTGATAGACTACAAGGGGCCACAATCGTTGACACTCTTTCACTGAGACATAGGCTCTCTCCTCTCCCTCTGAACATGAGTTGACCTGTGACTGCTTTGATCCATGGAACACATTGCAAATGACCCTCTTCCAGTCCCAGGACTAACCTTCAAGAAGACTGGCACCTTCTGCCTTGGGGGATTGGAGCCCCTATCTACCATATAAGAAGCCCTACTGCCCTGTTAGGGAGATCATGTGGACAGACCTTGAGACTAAGTGGAGGAAGAGAAGGGCTCGGTTGAGCTCAGTCTTCTAGATGTCCCTTACAAACTACCACACTTGGGAATAAATACATCTCAGATCCTGCAGACTGGCCCAGCTGTTAACCAGATATCACCACAGACTCTAGTTAACTCTGTAAGAAGCTAAGAAATCCACCAGGCAAGCTCTGCCCAAACTCCTGACCCACAGAATCATGAGATATTTTAAAGTAGTTGTTGGATTGGGGTGCCTGGGTGGTTCAGTCGGTTAAGCATCTGACTTTGACTCAGGTCATGATCTCCTGGTCTATGAGTTTAAGGCTTGCATCAGGCTCTGTGATGACAGCCCAGAGCATGGAACCTGCTTCAGATTCTGTCTCTCTCTCTGCCCCTCCCTTGCTCATGCTCTATCTCCCTATCTCAAAAATAAACATTATAAAATGTAAAAAAATAAAATAGTTATTGGATTAAACTACTGAATTATGGGATAGTTTCATACCCAGAAATAGATGCTTAAGATTCTACCTCCTCCTTGGTATCAGAATTAAATATAATCATGAAGATAAAACTCGTAGCTTATGGTCTGGCACACAGCAAATGCCCAACATGTCTACCTTCTATATTATCCTCTAAGATCCCATACACCTGTCTGCAGAAGGACATTCCCCATCCAATGCAGATCTCTATCATGTGCCCACCACCTCAGAACTAAGTTGTCTAATTAGCCTCTTTAAGCTGATATTTTACTTTGATTCCACTATTTCATTACTCCTTCACTCTTCATGTGCTAATTTTTTTTTACTAAGACCTCAAGCTCTGTAAAATGGGGTTTATATTTTATTTGCTGTGTGTTAAAAACTGTATGGCATCGTGGAATAAATATGATCCCTGGAGCCAGGCAAATCTGGCTTGCATAACACTTTAGCCAATTAATGAATGGGAGGTTGAGCTTTCTAGTTTGAATTTTCCCCAAAGGAGACTCCAAGGAAAGCATTGGAGTATCATTACTTTATTTGGGAAGTGAAGAAAAACTGTGGCAGGCTGGGGGAGAAGATAAAAGCAGGAAGGAAACTGGGAATGTGTGCATTATCATCCTGACCAGAGGCCAACTAGAACTTGATCCTCCTGGGAAAACTCTAATAGAAAAAGGGGAACACACACCCCCACATCAGATTTATCCCAACTGGTGGCAAAGAGCTGGAATATTTATACACTAGCTCATGTTATCATTGACTGAGACTTTTCCCCAGCAGGCATTAAACCCCCGGCCTGCCTGGCCTGCTTAGTATAGGGGCAAAACATGAGTTAGTAGCCAGAGAAAATGCTCAGCAAAATGATTTCAGGTGATAGAAACTGTAAATGAGCTGGCATTAAAATGGACCAGGCAACTTACTGAACCTTAATTTCCCCATCTCTCAAATTAGGATAAAAATAACTCATCCGAAAAAGGATTATACTTTAGGAATATTATTCTTACACTCTGCGAGTATTAGGAGTAATGCTCCCAAAGTCCTGTCTTTGTGAAATTCACAGATACCACAGAATAAAGTTGGGTAAATAGCTGATATCAATAGATGATAGTTGCCTGGAACTCATTCAATTAAAAATAACAACACACAACTCTCTTTAAAGTAGTTACTCCCGTCATCCTGGAAACAGTGAAGATAACAGTGGAGATACTACTGTCTTAGTTTAAACCACTCAAATACTTTGATAAAAGCAAAACGCATATGCCGAGTCAATGGAAAAAAACCTTGTGTGAAATAATGATAATAGAAAGCACCTGCTGCCATTTTTAATCCCAGCAATTATTGGCATTAGCAGTAACAGATAAGAGTATTTGCATTTTAATTTGATCAATAAACACCAGCCATATCATACAAGGGGCACTTCAGTCTATGACTGCAAAAATACCTCACACTACGATAAATATAATACCATGGCTTAGAAAAGAGCTCTCTAGATAGAGAAGACAAAATGGTGTATTTAAGAATTTCATCTCCTTCCTGATTAAAACCATCTCTGGCGTTGTATCACATTATAGAAAATCAAACAAACAAATAGTCCTGACTTTTTAGGATCTGGACCTGCCCACATCTCATCGCATTATCACCGACTTTGTTCGTAGTGCCGCAGAACTACTTCTTTGCGAGGGGACACCTCCGCCAGAGAGTAAAGATATGTAAAAAAGAGAGCTACAAGGCACGGGGTTTCCCATCTGCAGAGTTTTCTTGCCAGCATGAATTTTACAGGACTTCTTCCTAGTGTTTCCAATTCAGATTCCCCTTCTGCAACGGTGCCTCCCTCTAGCATCGGAATATCAGCTAGTCACTGTGTGCTAAGCACTGTGGATGCAGATACATTGTGCACACATACTCTTACGCATACAATTATTTAGTCATCAAAACAATTCTGATAGTAATGGTTATTCCTACTTTCCAGATAGGTAACCCGAGGTCTAGATAAAATAAGGAAATGGCGAGGGTCTCAAGCAACCAGTATTTGAGCCAAGCTGGAGCCAAGCTTCAGGCTCGGCCTGTCCGATGTCAGAATTCATGTTCTCGTGTTGCACAATTTGTTCAAACTTCACTGTACGCGGCTCCTCGGACAAGTCCCTGCCTGATGATTAATAAACAGCTCACTCCCGAATGAGAGGTACAGACCTAGAAATACTATCTGTCAGTGTCTGTGGAAGCCCTGAACAGAGTGCTCACGACCACTGAGCTGTCCAAGGACAAGAGGTGAAAATCTGAATTCAGTGCTTTTCAATGTTGCTGGCATGTTAAAATGCAAGCTGCAATTGCTAATCACCTAGATGTGACTCGTAGAATTCTAGAGGTTTCGGCGTCAGAGCCCAGGGAAAGACATATGCGCTTACTTTAATTATTTGATATTTGAGGCTTAGGAGGATAAGATATGGTACTATGTTTGCCTGCTCCAGAATACACACAGGTAGGGTCCTCAGAAAAGCAAACAGCTTTTATTTTTTTTTAATTAAAAAAATACGTTTATTAGGCTAATCCTATGTGTAATACAGAATTTGGATATCAATTTCTCTTTTCAGGGTTATTTAAGGCTTTAAAATCAGAGGCAAATCTTTTTTTTTTAATCTTCCTTTGCCCCATATAAAAATTTTCACTTTTTCCTTTGTTGGTTTCTTTTTTTTTTAATGTTTATTTATTTTTGACAGAGAGAGAGACAGAGCATGAGCAGGGGAGGGGCAGAGAGAGAGAGAGGGAGACAC
Organism: Prionailurus viverrinus; assembly: GCF_022837055.1. NCBI lineage: Eukaryota > Metazoa > Chordata > Mammalia > Carnivora > Felidae > Prionailurus > Prionailurus viverrinus. The sequence goes on along the minus strand of NC_062568.1, from coordinate 103,448,363 downwards.
AGAATCTGAAGCAGGCTCCAGGCTCTGAGCTGTCAGCACAGAGCCCAATGCAGGGCTCGAACCCACAAACTGTGAGATCATGACCTGAGGCGAAGTTGGACGCTCAACCGACTGGGCCACCCAGGTGCCCCTACTTTCATGGTTTCTGTCTATGTTCACATTGCAGGAGTCCTCTTTAAAGGCCTGGTTACAATTCAGGATTGCATCAATTTCCCCTGTTTGCCTAACCCTTGGGTATGATGGCTTTCCAAAGACAGCAATTCCACTCCTAAATATCTATCAAAGAAAACTGAAAACAGGTATTCTGTAGATACATGTACATGCATGTTCCCAGCAGCACTATTTGCAGCGGCCAAAAGGTGAAAACGGCCGAATATCCATCAGCAGATAAAGATACAAACAAAAGCAGCATATCCATACAATGGAATACTATTAAATCACGAAAAGGAATTCATATTACAATGTTGCTGAGCCTCAAAAACTATGCTAGGTGAAAGCAAGCAAAGTAAGCAAGACACCAAAGGTTGTAAACTGTATGATTCTACTATGTGAAATATCCTGAATAGGTAAATCAATAGATACAGAAAGCAGATTAGGGCTTGCCTGGAGCAGGGGGGGAGGGGGCAATGAGGAGTGACTGCTAATTGGTTTAGGGTCCCCTTTACGGTGATTTTTGAGAACTGTATGTCAGTAATGGTTGCACAACATTGTGAATATACTAAATATTACTGAATTGTACCCTTTAAAATGGCTAATTATGTTATAGAATTTTATTTATTAAAAAAAAATTAACGTTTATTCATTTTTGAGAGACAGACAATGCAAGCAGGGGAGGGGAAGACAGAGAGGGAGACACAGCATCCAAAGCAGGCTCCAGGCTCCGAGCTGTCAGCCTAGAGCCCGATACAGAGCTCGAACTCATGAACCTTGAGATCATGACCTGAGCCAAAGTTGGCCACTTAACCCACTGAGCCATCCAGGCCCCCAGGAAGAATTTTATTTTGGTTAAAAAATACAAATAAAGAGAGGGTGCTACCATGGTCTATTGATATGTTTACTTGGCCAGGCTACAATCTACTGTTTCAAACACTAATCCAGGTGTTACTGTGAAGGTATTTCTTAGCTGTGAATGAAATCCATAATCAGTTGACTGGTTACCTTAGATAATCTTCGTGGGTCTGATTCAATCAGCTGCAAGGATTTAAGAGCAAAGTGGCAATTTAAGCTTTGCTGAAGAAGAAATTCCACTGTGCACAACCAATGCCTGAGCGTTTCAGCCTGCACCTCCCAGGGGCCCGCCCTGCAGACTTCCGAGCTCGTGCCCAGCGTCCATGCTCCTGTAAACCCACTCCATGCGAGAAGTCTCAATATAGTACCTCCTACAGTTAGGTTTACTGGCTGAACCCTGACTGATAGTGGGTTCTAAATTTGGAATATTTGGTATCCAAAAGCCTTCTGTTCTCTCTCAGCCAACTCTGTGGTAATCCCCTCAGAAAGACAGAAATCCTAAAGAAAGAGAAAATAGCTCGAAACAGTGTACTTTAGAACTTTAACTGCCCATAGTTCTTGGAGAAAAGGAAGGGCTACAATCCCGTGGGATTATGACAGGTAGGTGAGGGCAATGCCCACAACTGAGGTCACGGGTGCTCAATAGAAAAATGAAGGAAATACGAGGATTTTCCCCAGAGATAATGAGCCCCACCAGCATTCTTTGCCATCATGACTTTCAGAACCTCCCTCCTTCCCAGCAGGAGACTGGAAAAGTCTTGCTTGGGAAATACAGCTATCCCAGGAAGAGTGACCAGAAGACACAGTTGAGTTTCTCTAATTAAAGGCCCGGCTATATCCCTCAGTGTGGTTCCCAATCAACACATGCTCACCATGCATTCTTAAGTATGGGCAGAAAGGCCGGGATCACTAGAACTCTGAGGAAATCCTCTACTAGCAATGAAGGAGATCAAGTGACATAACAGAGAGAAAACAACTTGGGACAAAGTAACTACGCAGAGATAAGCACAACACAGGGACACACACATACACACATACACACACAGACTAATATACTCAGAGTAATAAGAAAAAACTCCATGTTGAAACCCCATATTAGTCTGCAAGAGCAAAGCTTCGCATGTATAAAAATTTCCATTCAGTGGCACGGGGAGGCTCAGTTGGTTGAGCCTCTGACTTCGGCTCAGGTCATGATCTCATGGTTCGTGGGTATGAGCCCCACATCAGGTTCTGTGCTGACAGCTCGGAGCCTGGAGCCTGCTTTGGATTCTGTGTCTCCCTCTCTCTCTCTGCAACTCCTCCGCCCATGCTTTGTCTCTCTCTCAAAAAAATAAACAAGTATTAAAAAAAAAAAAAAACATACCACTCAGACCTCAGGAGAACCGCTGTAGCAATAACCAAAGCCCCTACACCTTCTACTACATGGCAAAGTAACGTCCACAGGCCCCAAGATAAGGTGAACCCCTATTGGAATGTCAGATGTACACAAGCTTTCCCATCCGGAGACTAAGAGCAGCTCATGCTACGCGCATTTGACACCGATGTGTTTGCAAGGTGCTGCTAATGGAAAGACCCCACTGCTCGGCATAGCTAGAAATGATATGCTCATAAACAAGGTCCTGACCCTCCACCCAGGACAGAAGGGGAACAGTATCCTGGCTACAGATGGTTTACTTTGGATTCCTCCTTTCTCTGGGCTCCTAATGCCCTTAGAATCCAATTTCCATGAGTTAGAGATTAATCGTTGTGCAATTACTGCTTGTGTGCAGTTTTATGTCCCCACTCAGGCCACTGGATTTTCAAGGGCAGAAGCGACCTCACACCTTCTCCAGGCCTCTCTGCACACAGAGCTGCCGTGATCAGCACCACAGCAGGGGCTGGTAAAGTGCTAGTCAGGAGGCTGATTGGTTCATTGTCACTTCTTCTCCAGCCTTACTTGGGTCAGCCTATAATACACCTGCTGGGATGGTGACCTTTGGGCTTGGCTGGGACTGCAAAAAATGGGAGACCTGGTTGCTCATGTGGCATCCAAACCCTGGAATCTGGTTCCACCAAACTATTCAAAACCCCTCAACTAAGCATGGCTCAGAGTGACTGACTGTCCAGGGTTGTCCAGGATCGTTTCAGTTTTAGCAGTGATAATCCCTCGTCCCTAGCAATCCCCCAGTCTCCCGCAGACGAGAGTGGTTGTTCACCCTAGCACAGATTATAAAATCAGGAAGATTAACACAGGCGTTTTCCTCCTGCATTGAAAGCAGGCACTCTATCTGCCATACACTGATCAAAAGAACTGTATTGTAAAATACATATGGAGAGCCAACACGGCACAAAGGCATGTGCTGTGACATGGGTGTGATAAGAATATGGATAGCAAAAGTCCCTGCTTTCAAAGACCACAGGCTTCCCCAGGGAAACTGTACATACACAGATAAGAAATACAAGCCTGTGAATGGCGAGCTAACTCAGGATGGGGAGAGATATCTCGTGCAGAAGTGGACCGATGTGGATATCGCCACACTGAGAAGGGTCCAGGCTGGACTTTTCCACCACAATCCAGTCTGTGGCTCTTTGCCCTGTCCTTGAGGATCGGGATTTCACAAATGCAGAAGCAGCTGAGCAGGCCTGGAGTGCTGGCTTAAAAGGAGCATGTAATGTATCAGCTTTATAATCCATTGTGAGGGGTGCCTCAAGTTAGTAAGTCTGAGCTCAGGCCTCACCAGAATGGACTGATTCCCTCTGCAATGACTGGCCAATGCCACAACTGTGCTCCACCCCCCCCTCCCACTCTCGTGCTCCTTTCCAGTCCATCTTATACTTCTACCCATCTACCCAGTGAATTACCCAAATGCCCCAATTCCTACTTCATGAAGGTCACCTGCACCTGCTCCCCCGTCTTATTGCTGTCCCCTGGTCCAGACTCTTGTCCTTTCCTGCTTGGAGGGCGGACATCTACTTCCTGTTGCTAGCACTCCATCTTTGCCTTCTTCCTGCTGCCTTATTTGGTTTTACACCGCTCCTTCCCAGAATGCATCCCATCTGTAAAGACCACCTCTGTGCTTCAAGGGTAGAGTCAGGATGATGTCTTCTATGACACTGCTCTGAATCAGGCCAGCTGGAAATGGTCTCTCCCTGAAGAATCCTCGAGACACTTATCAAAATTACTCATATTGTAATCATTAAAAAAAAAAAACTATCTTACCTACATAGATTTGTGTTTGATCATTTTAGGAGCAATGATCCCTGGGCTACCCCTCTTTAAAATATTCTTAGTTTCACTTAAAATCTTGCCTTGTACAGATTAAGTGCTCAAAAGCTGTGCATTGAATTAATTACCCGGGAATAATGCTAGGGAGTAATCTTTAGAATTCTAAACATTTATATAACATTAATATTTTAAGAGTGGAATGCCCTGTGCAAAGCTTATATTCTATAGAAGTATTTTGGAAAAGGCAAGGAAATAGGAAAGCTAACACATACATCCAAGTCTTGGGTAGATTCCAACAGGTAGTGATTCGTTTTAAGGGATCAACATAAGACATTTTTAAGGTGGAAAATTGACTTATTTATCCTTCCCCCTGGGAAGCAGGCAATGCGACTCTTCCTCAAACCTAAGGTAGAGAACACTGGTGTATTAGCTACGGGTGTCAAGTCCTGACACTGATCAGTTGGGAATAATCCTTGTGGAAGTGAAATGGAAAAAAATGCAGGGATTCAGAGCAAATCTCTCCTAGAGGTGGATAGCCCATAATCACTCCTAAGTGTAAATGAACTTCATGCTATTTTAACCTGTTTTAATACTCCATTTATTATCCTTAATGGCATCTTCCAAAAATAAAACCCATGGAGACTACGTGAGTAACCAGGGCCACACAACCCTCCCTGTGGCCCAACTTTCTCTCCTCTCCATGAGGCAACATCTAGAATTCTAATGCATGTTTGTTGCCCTTTTCTCTTTCAGCTTCTAACCAGGTGTGTGCTTCTGTCCCCAGCAGCATGGGAGAGGTAGCTGAGCGGCTGCTGCAGAGTTCATTACTGCATTACCCTGTCAACACTGACACTTATAACATTGTCCCAGATCCCCCAGGCCAAGGGTAAACAAGTCGATAGCAGTGCCATTGGCAAGGGAAAGTGATACCAGCTGAAGAAAATCAATAGGCAGGATGGTTGTATGATCTTATTAACAATAGCTGCTGTTTTCAAATACCACCATATGCCAGACCCTTTACACACATTCCCTCTTATCTTCATCACAAGTCAATACAGCAAGCATTACTACTACTTTACAGATGAGGAAACCGGGCTCAGAGAGGTGCAGTTAGTAGCGACACAGCTAATAAGTGACTGTTACAGGACTTAAGCCCCATGCTGTCTGATTCCAAACCTGTTAATTTTCCACCTCACGGCAAGGGACCACTGTAAGGAAGAAACAGAGTGTACAGGGAGGCTGGAGATCCCCCTCCAAGATCAAGCTACGGAAAACTGAGCAGTAAGGCACTGAGCCCTACAACTAATACATATCATCCATTGATTGTCCTTCAAGGAACACTTAATATGTGCCTCCTGATAGAGTAGCAAGGAAGTAAAACCATCAAGTCCCGTCTTGGGAACTTCATGACTCCCCCCATACTGTGAACGGGAGAGGGATGGAGATGGCGACAACCTTTTGAACGATCAGACTGGATCCCAAAATTTTAAGCATAGTTGATCCACTAATTCAGCTCAACTGCTGAGAATGTAAATGTGAATACTATCGGGTACATTTGGCTGGGTTTAACTCTTAATTCTTTTAAGATGAATTCATCAGAACCTAAGAACTGGCTATTTACCAAGCATCAACGAGAGTCAAGGTTATAGAATACCATATTCATTGATTCCCCACCCACCCCCCCACCGCCCGCCTGCAGGAAGACTGAAATGCAAGCCTTGTTACACTTCCCTCTTCCCTGGAAGATCTCTTTTACGTCTCTTTTATGTCTCTGGATGACATTAGAGTCTGGAGCCATTTTTCAAGAGAAAAGGTGTCGGTTTGGATAACACGGCCTCTTATATCATCATCATCGTCATCATTACTACTATTATTGCAAACATTTATTGACCTTTTTTATGTCAGCATCACGCTAGTCACTTTATCTTCATTATAACCTAATCTTTCAAATAGGAACAGGCAGTATAATCATAATACATGCCTACTTCTAATTGAGAAAAGTAAAGCTGAGAAAGTTAAGTAATTTGCACAGGTCAGTGAGTCAGCACCGAATCGTGCCTGGAACCCAGGGCTGATCCCAAAGCCTGACTTATGATAAATATGCTACTCTGCTGCCATGATTAAAACCTGCCCCTACATTCTGCTTTTAAGCCCACAACACCTAAAGATGTGAGGCTTGAATTCAAGAGTCCTTAACAGAAAAGAAGAAGAAGAAGAAGAAGAAGAAGAAGAAGACGACATGTACACTTTCTGGAATATCTCATGTCATTCCTTAAAACCCAAAATATGGAAGGACCGATTGGGAGCATGAAATCTGGACTCACAGGGTCTGACTTTAAATACCAGGTCTGCCACTTGTTAAGTTTGTGATATGGGGCAAGTCGCTTAACCTCTGTGACTTAGTCTCATCTGTAAAACAGCAAACTCAACCTTCTTGAGTTGCTGTGAGGAAAAAAAAAATGAGTTAACATAAGAACTGAGATCGAGCACAGAGAAGTATATTATTAATTATAAAAATAATTATTAATTAGTATATTATTGATTAGTGAGGAAAATGTAGTATTTACCATAGTCTAAAAGAGGCGCTCTGAACCCTTGAAAACTTTAATAAAACCAAGATCACTCTGAGTACTTTCCTTTGCAAGAGGAAGAATTTCTTTTAAGTTTTTTAATGTTTATTTATTTTTGAGAGAGAGACAGAGAGCGGGTAGGGGAGGAACACAGAGAGAGGGAGACACAGAATCCGAAGCAGGCTCCAGGCTCTAAGCTGTCAGCACACAGCCTGATGCAGGACTCGAACCCATGAACCATGAGATCATGACCTAAGCCAAAGTCGGATGCTTAACCGACTGAACTACCCAGTCGCCCCGCAAGAGGAAGAGTTTTAAAGTAAGAGGGAACTTTATAACAGGTAGAGTCTGTTAATTTGATTGGAGTATCTATATGGCCTAGTAAACTGCATGGTCCATAACAACGCTCAGTTTTGTATGATAAAAATTGTTTGAACTTTTATTAATAACAATCATGTCAGGAAGCTTCTGGTAGACTCCAGGAAACATGCTTTGCTAACAAAGCTAGGCAAAGGTACTTCCTTGAAAGGGCCACCCCTCTTTCAAATAGATTAGAAACAGCTCCTCGGAGCTGAGGAAGGTCTACTTTTGGAAACAATGTATCTCAAATACCTTCCTTTCATTCATTTATTACCTACTAGTTTAGACAGAGCAAGCGATCGCATTGAACGAGTAACAAAGGGGCATGTGGTTCAAAGTGAATTTTTGCTCTTACAAGAAAGACTTGACTTTTTGCAGAGCAGCACAGAGCACGGAGTAGGTCTGGGTTCTTATCATGGATTCATTTCAAACACAAAATAAAATTGCATTTCAAATCAGAAGATAACGCACATTCCTTTTGCATGAGGTGAAATGAAATCATCTGTGGAAATTCTCTATGGGGAATAAAGGCCATCCATTGTTTTCAAAAGAAACAGTAGCCAATTCTATATAGCCAAGTTGCAGTTCAATATTGGCTATCTTGAAAATACAAAAGATACAGTGTGCATATTTAAGAAATTGGTATGATTACTGCCATCTGATGTTTCGGGATGCTTGAAAGCACATCAGTCACTTTGTGAGATCAGATAAGTTAATGAATCTGAAATATCTTATGACTCAGAGAAACACTATCACTTAAAGAAATTTCTGGATGCAGTCTGAGACAATGATACACATTCTCAGAAGTCAGAAAAGGATTGTGGCTTGCAATCTTTCTATTCACTGAGGAACTAGGAATGAACAGACACTAAGTAAACATTTAAGAAACCTATGCTTTCAGAGTGAATGAATGAATGAGTGAATGGAATGAATACTTGCTTCAAAGTGAATACTTCCTCAAAGGAGTCTCTTGGGAAGCTATAAACTTGTCCCAAGGAAGGTAACATGCATGCATTTCCTTTTTAAATGTTTTTATGTATGTATGTATGTATGTATGTATGTATGTATTTGAGAGAGGAGAGAGAACCAGTAGGGAGGCACAAAGAGAGATGGGACAGAGGATCCAAAGCAGGCTCTGTGCTGAAGCACAGAGCTCAACACGGGGCTTGAAGTCACAAACCGCGAGATCATGACATGCGCCAAAGTGGGACGCAGAACCTACTGAGCCCCCCCACCTCCTGGTAACATGCATATCTTAAAAGAGCATCTCTCTCAATTAATGCCTTTTCTGTTGTGACGCATTAGGACTGTCAATGCCCACAAGCACCATACAGTTACCCAAATCGTGTGCAACTTCTAGCCTTTCCTGTGTAACTGAATCTCCTCTCTCCTGCTTCCACAAAGCAGAAAGCACCTATGAAAAAGGCAGGGGCATTATTCAATTATTGTTGATTTTTCCTCCTCACATTCCATCGCGCGTTCTGGGAAGAGTACCTCGGCCTCCTTTTGAGAAGATACCATTTCCCTATTCTCAGCAAATGTGGTTAATACTGTGTTGACCCCTTCACCCCCTCTAGGGCCATAGTGGACTGCTTTGTATTCAGGAACGGCCACTCGGTGTATTCTAGTGACTTGGACATTGTAGTCATCTAGGATGGTCACCTGACACAAATTGATCCTTTGAGATTCAATCCAGGACTTTCTTTGGAAATTGTAGAAATCAAAGGCTTTCTTTCTACCAGAGGGGCTGAAATGGTAGTATTTGAGCCCAGGGTTGCTGAGTCTACCTTTGTTCCTCTTGAAATTATGCCTGAGAATGAAGCCCCAGAGAAATGTAACCAGAGTCAAAAGTGGAGCCAGAAACAGATAGAGTGACAAAGACTGAATCACGGTCACATCTGAGCTTCTGAATCCAGCTGTGCCTGAAGCAAAGCCTACACTCAGAACCCTCCATTTTTACCAACTATTATATTCTCCACTGTCACCGCCGCTTAGGCTGGTATGAACTCAACTTGCCCTTGAACGGCCCTAACCGATAGTGAGTGACACTCATATTTTCAGCCAACACCATGGTTCAGAACTGCTCACTCAGAACATGTCTGTGTGCCTTTTCGGAAGTTACCTTTATAGCTGCCTTTCCGGAGTGTTAAAACAGAACAAAACATCAGTTATTTATGTTGCCACAATCTTAAACTGCTTAAACCAACATTTATTGAGTGTGTGCTAAATGCCAAATGCTTTGTATACAGGGTCTCGCATAACCCGTACAGAGCTCTGTGAATTCAATGAATCAAGTATCATCAGCCTCATTTTACGGATGAGGCACAGGAGACAGATTGGAAAACTCCCCCACGGTCACATGACAGCAATTACAGGACCAAACACATGTCACTTTGTCCCTAAAAAGCTGAGCTTCTTACTTTGTTAATTTGGATTCTTACTTTAATATCAACTGTACCAGATGAGTCATAAGGAGCCCCAACTGTACGAAATCAAAACAAAATGAAGGTGTATGCAGTCTTCCAAAATGAGTTCTTTGAAGCACCCACCTTTCATTTATATGCATAAATTCTGCTTTGCTTTCTAAAAATGGCAGCCATAATGCACTTCTACAATATGCTTGAGAGAAATTTACCGTAACACCAAGCAGGGCATTCATTCAACAATGGTCTGATGTTGCAGAAGACACACAGTAGGCTTAAAGTTCAAAAGTGAGGGATTTGGATGACGTCAAGAACCCTGCTCTATAGACACAATCAAAACCCATTTCATTTTAATAGACTAAAAGCATCTGTAGGTGCTCACAGCTAGCCCTGCAATTTCCAGATTAGCTCAGTTTCATGCAGGTTAAGAAGGGATTCTTTCAATTTCTATATGGCTTCTTAGGACCAAGTGAACTTTGAAGCTAGGTGGGCAAACAGGCATTAGAGCACAAGAATAATGTTTCTGCCAGGTGTGAGCTTTGAGCTTCGAAATCGGCAAATAGGCAGGGTATTAGCAAACGCTGTCTGCATAAACAAACAATCCTATAAGCGTGTCCTGAGTGCAAGTCTGTTATTATCTATGCAGAATCTGGTGGCTACAGTTTAAAGGCAGTGCTTTGATTTCTTTCCACTTAAACTTTCACATTTTCTCATATCTTAAAAAGGAGCTACTTCCTAAATCTGGAGTACAGTGAAGAAGGCTTTTCTCAGGGGGCACCCGGGTGGTTCAGGCAGTTGAGCATCTCACTCTTGATTTCAGCTCAGGTCATTATCCCAGGGTTGTAGGATTGAGCCCTGTGCCTGGCTCTGCACTGAGCACTGCTTAGGATTCTTCCTCTCCCTCTTCCCCTAGTCCCTGCTCACTCTCTCTCTAAAATAAAATAAAGTAAGATGAGATAAAATAAAATAAAATAAAATAAAATAAAATAATAAAATAAAATAAAAAAGACTTTTTAAAGAGGTAAATAATAATTACAGTTCCTTAATTATTACTTGTACCCAAAATAGTTTTTTTAAATGTTACAATCCAATTTAATGACATATCCTGGTACAGCAAATTTGGGGAAACCTGGACCAGAAAAAAAAAATAATTAAAACAAAACCAAAACCAAAACAGACAGTTTCTCTTAGAAGTGTAAAGATATTTAAAAAAAAATAATGTTTGTTTATATTTGAGAGACAGAGAGAGACAGAGCACAAGCAGGGGAGGGGCAGAGAGAGGGAGACAGAATCTGAAGCAGGGTCCAGGCTCTGAGCTGTCAGCACAGAGCCTGATGTGGGGCTTGAACCCAGGAACCACAAGATCATAAGCTGAGCTGAAGTCGGATGCTTAATCAAGTGAATCACCCAGATGCCCTGAGAAGGGTAAAGGTTTTTGAATTCCTAAATATGTCTGAATGTCCACACTTTCATGCCCAGGCCAAATTGGAGAGAGACTTAGAAGTACAGAGATAAGTCACACTATTTGAACCTCAAGAAAGCATTTCTATATTTTCTAAAGAATGAAGCTATTTTCCAGAATGAGATGATACTGTCCAAAAGGATGAGATGTTTAAATACACACTTGTTTTTCCTTTCTTAATGTTAATTTCTCTTAAACCCATTGATGCAATAGTACCCAAGCTAAAAAAAGGTCTCCCTTAAAAGTCCAACGGTGTCAGTAAACTGAGGCATAAACCTAGCAACATTCCATGACTTCCCAGAGGTGAGCGCCTGCGATGCAGGTTTTAATGTCATGGACTAGTTCTTGCATCACAGGAATTCTCAGGAAAGTGTTTTACTCATCATGGTATAAATATAGCACATACCATGGAGCACCACGGTCGGTACAGATTATGTACTAAATCATTATCCTCTAGAATGGTCAATTGGTCCTTCCTCTTACAGAAAGAAAATGAAAACAACAACAACAACAACAACAACAACAACAACAAACAAACTTGTTCTTGTATCACAATGGAATGCTATTAGTGGCACTAAAGAAAACTGAGGCAATAGATTTATTACCTTGTTTGCTCTGGGTATCTACTCTGAAAAATGCTTGCACATCTTTGCTTTAGAGTTGAAAATGTCCAACAGAGTGCCAGGCTCTTCTAAAACTGTGGAGTAGGGTTTCATTTGTCATCACTGTCACTTACCCATTTCCACACCATCTCTACCCATACCCTCTACCCCTGCACCATGCTCTTTCTGATGCATTAGCCTTAATTCCAAAGAATAGCCACAATTAGTGTCCTTACTTAATGATGAAGCTTATGTTCACATCCTCTCCCTCACCACCAGCTAGAGACTTCTCATAGGCCAGAAGCATTGAAGTCAAATGGGAGTCCGGTCTGTCATAGCAATTTGGATGGGGAGAGAGACCAGAAGGCAGGAGTGTCCAACACTTAGCACAATGAAGAAACTTTACTGAGTATTATTTTTCAACCATAACCAAGCTCTTTCCAATCTTTCCTCACAAAGTATCCAAAACAAAATGAGAAAGTATCCCTCAGTGATTTAGTACCTTTATTTGAAGTTTCACCTTTTTAGTCTTATGTATTACGGGTTTAATTCAAAAGACAGGAAGACCACAGGAACATCCTACATGGCGACAAGATTAATGAGGGGATGCTGTTTAAACACGTGGATGTTTCCAGAGTTTCCACTGCACAAATCAGGTGCTATGAAAAACAACTTGAGTTTTGTCATCATTCAGCTCTAATTCTCTTTCCTCCCAAGGTTCTTCTTATTTGTTTGCAGTGAGGATTATATGACTCTAGATACATTTATGGAGCATAGAACATGTAGCATACTAGATATTCTAAAAAGTAATTTTGCTTCATTAATACCAACAAACATACCTTTACTATGTCACTGAGCTTGGGGAACAAAGAAGAATCCTAAGTTTTGGGGGGATGGGAGGACACAACCAAGTTGGTGAGCTATAAACCAACATTTGGGTTGTATCACGGAAAAATACCTGCACCATCCCGAAGAAGAACAGAAATCTAAGCTTTGAGCCTTTGCCACGTGAAGACATTGAACCTGAGACTCTCACATGAAGCTTTAGTGACAAGTAGACTAGAAAAGAATATCACCTCACAGCAAAGGGAATACACATAAAACCTTCCCATTTCTACTGTGGCTCTCAATTGAAAACTAAGCAACAAAAGTAACAGTAGCATGACCTACTATGATATTAACAGGAGCAGCATTTCTGCTGATACTTCAGTCACAGGCTTGCTCCCATTCAGGCCTGCAGCTCAAATTTATAGTCACTCTCTTTTTGGAAAAAAAAAAAGTGAGAACTTGAAATAATCCTAAATTGGTAGCACCTTCTGGCACCTGGCAGAAGAAAATACAAATCTTGCCTGGACAAAAGCTTCCCAATTTTTGATCAAGGTTCCAACACATTAATTTCAACAAAATATGCATGCATGTGCACACACACACACATGAGAGAATGGGAATCATATGAAAAAAATAGGAAAACAATTACAGATTTAGACCCCTACATACTTCAGATATTGGGATTGCCAGAGGCAATATATATATATATATATATATATATATATATATATATGTTGGCTATTGAACAGAGCTATGTTCAATAGTTATTAACATAATAATTAAAGACAAAAATATAGGAACAAAAAAAAGAGTGAGAACAACAGACTAAATAAACTGATATGTTTGAAAAAGAACAAACATTATTTTTTGAAATAAAGACATAATTTATGAAAAATGTTTCATTGAATGGGTTTAATGAGATATTAGGGAGAGATGAAGAAAGAATTAGTGAATTTAAAGATAAAATTGAATACACTGTCCAGAATTCAAGATAGACAAAAAATAATACTTATTACAAAAGTATAGTAAGAAACATGAAGATAGAAAATCAAAGACTTATCTAGTGCAGGTCTAAAATAATTGAAGAGAGAGAATAAGAATGAAGCCCAATTTCATATGCTGAGAACTTCCGAGAACTAACCCATAGATATATGGGTAAATAGGACATATGAACCAGAACCTAACAGATACAAACAGGAAACAAACACATCGAATGAGATACTTAACAATAATAAATCTACACCCAGATGCAAGGTAATCAAACTACAAAATACCAAAATAAAAGAGATCATCTTAAAAGTAGCTTGTGGGTGTTGGGGCTCAGGGTGGTCAGAGCACTTTCAAAGGTGGGACAGACTGACAGCCACCTTTTCAACAGTAACAGTAAAAGACAGAAGACTGCAGGGATGTGCTGGTAAGGGTTTAAAACTTGCTCCCCAGCAGCAGAGAAGCCCTGTAGCATTTCTGATTTCCATGAACAGTCTGAGTTTAGCCAATTTCAGCCTGAACTGTAACATCACTGAATGCAAAATTGGGCACAAGATGTATCTAACAGGCTCTTAGGAGCTTGTGTGAGCTGGCTCCATCACATACCTAAATAATTCTTTCAATAACAGAGGGGAACTGCCCTTTATTATTGACTTGTATGTCTAGCAAAAATATCTTCCCAGAAAAAAAGGTGAAATAAAGTCCTTTATCAGATGAGGGGACACTTCTACAACATAAATTCATAAGGATGTACTTCAGAAAGAAGGAAATCAAACCTGTTAATACGTAGAAAGTTGGAGGAGTGAGGAACAAGTCAAATAGTGACTGCCTCGGTAAATCAAAAAAGTATCTACATAAAATAATTATTATTACAGGAGGTAGGATGGAAATGAGAAAACAAACAACCAACAAAATTCAATCTAGAAGTCGGTCAGTGTTGACTGCCTCCTTTGACTGCCATCTTGCAGACTAAAATTGACATTTCTCAGACCCAACTGCATTTGGGTTTCTGGACACATATTATGCTCTGGAAATTAAATAAGTTTATGGATTTGGAAGGCTGCAGTGAGAAAGGCATCATTTTTATGCTTTTTCAGCTGTTTCTATTGGCAAGCAAACTCATGGTTACATGCCGTGTCTTCTACCATCACTTTTCAGAGATCTTTTCCTGCCTCCTGGGGAGGACTACTCCAGGACTGGGGCCTCAGTGGCCTCTGGACTCTAGCATCTCATCAGTGATGGCCTCAGAGTTAGCAGCTTCCCATAAATCCACTTGGGACGGCTGATGAGTCATTCCAAAAGACTGCAACAAGAATCTACCAACAATGGAAGGGGTGCTGCCATTATGCAAGCAACTCATTTCTGGGGTTAAATGCATTCCTATTTGAAATGCCTTAAAAGTTGTGGGGCGCCTGGGTGGCGCAGTCGGTTGAGCGTCCGACTTCAGCCAGGTCACGATCTCGCGGTCCGTGAGTTCGAGCCCCGCGTCAGGCTCTGGGCTCATGGCTCAGAGCCTGGAGCCTGTTTCCGACTCTGTGTCTCCCTCTCTCTCTGCCCCTCCCCCGTTCATGCTCTGTCTCTCTCTGTCCCAAAAATAAATAAAACGTTAAAAAAAAAAAGAAAAAAAAAGTTGAATGAACAGAAAATAAGGAAGCAGAAACAAATCTAACCATACGAAAATGTAGAGAAGCTTACATTTGCCAATTTATAACACAAAGCTGGCCAGATTGGATAAAGTACAAAATTCAGCCTTGTGCTCTGCACAAGATCACACAGAGGCTTAAAGTAAAAGGAAAATTAAGAGTATGCTTATCGTGATGAGCACGGAGAAAGGTACAGAATTGCTGAATGTACACCTGTAAGGGATATAATACTATATGTTCACCATACTTGAGTTTAATAAAAAAAGGAAAAAGGAAAAAGGAAAAAAAAAAGAAAGAAAAATTGAAAGGAAATACACGAGAAGGGACAGGCCATGCAAATACTAACTAAAGGAAAAGTGAATCAGCTATATTAATAATAGACAAAGTAGATTTAAGCACAGAGATACTTAATGTTAAAAAGACCACTTCAGTATGAAAAAAAATGTTCATCAAGTTATAAAAATTCCAATCTTACATGCACCTCATAAAGACACTCAAGGCATAGAAGATGAAATTTCACAGAATTTCCGGTAGAAAACAAAAGAAAATCCACCATTATGAGAGGAGATTTCAATCCTCTTTCAGTTGGTGGTGAATTAATAAAGGGACTGAGCATCTGAGCAATCCAGTAATTGGGTAGGTCAAATCCTTAATTTTGGTAAGTAAACATTAAGAAAATATAAGTAAAAAACAAACATTGAGAATTAATTAATTAGAACATAAGTAAACATTATCTTACTTAATTTCTATGTTACTTTGCCTTACCCAGTATTCCATAAAGTAGGTATAAATGCCAGCTCCCAACCCTGCCACATATGCCTGAGCAACTCCCCTACCAGAAATCTCGGTTCTAGATCTTACCTATGGTGAGCCAGAGGCTCCAGATTTGAATCACTAACCTGCCTGATGGAAATTATTTGTTTCTTCATTTATTTCAACGAAGCCCACTGGAAAAGAAAGGATGAGAAAACAAACCTGTGACTTTGCCCAAGGTGAGTGACCGTATGGCCCTGAATTCGACTTCTGGGGAAAAGTTGTAACTGAGTCGCAGGTGCTGATCTACCTGCAGGAAAACAGAAGACAAACGTGCATCAGCAGAGGTCTGCACAGAAAGGGCAGAACACCCTCCCATCTGCAAAAAGTTTGGAAACACACACTGAGCAGACCCCTTTGGGATTTTTGTCTCTGGAGATGAGAAACGTCTCGCTAATTCTCCCACAATGTACATAAAATACTTTTTTCTTCCCTCTTGGTTAAATGAAGGCCTTCACACAAGTCTTCTCCCTGGGAAATTCTGTACAGCTTTTGACAGGTATTTATCTTCCCACTGAAATTTTCTCACCAAGTTCTTTGTTGCAAACAAGGAAACAAATGAAGCCTTCTTGGGAACGTGCTGTGCACGCCTGCCATTACACAGAAAGCCCACACTCATTCCCCAATTCCCCCTTTCTCCTCATTGGGTCTTTAGGGCCACCACTGCTCCCTTTGCTACAATAATTCTGACTTGGTCTCACTCAAGTGTGGACTGCGGGATTTTGCCCAGCAAATCTTTCAGGGTGACAGAAAGTTAGACAATGGGGAGGAGAGACTCACTGAACGGTCACCACCAACAGGAAGACCTCATAACCCCGCTTCATAGGGGTGAACAAAAGCCACCACTGGGATTTCCAGGACTTGTTTTGCACCATAATCCTTTAGGGGACTCTCCTTGTGTAATCCAGTTCCATCTCCTTCCCTGCCCCTCATTCTGAGGCAATGTTATCCATCCATTCTTACATTCTCAGCCTTTCTGGTCTAGTTTTCCCAGGATCTATGCTGCACATTCACATGATGCTGTGCCTACAAAGGATCCTTTTTATCTTACAGTTTCATGTGGAAGGAAAAGGAGACTAAGACCTCTGCAAGCTGTGTGCCCAGCCCCGCTCTTCCCTTGGGGAGCAGCTGACCCAGGGGTGGTACTCGATTCTCCCAGATCCCATGGCCACGACTATCCCTCCGCAAATGAACCCTCCTCTAGGAACCTCTAGGTCCTGCGGTGGTTTCCACTGTGAGAGAAGTCACCGGCTGTGACTGTGGCTCATGGTTACATGCTTTATTACTATTTCATTTGTGAAATTAGACTGGAATCATATTTGCTATTTATTGAACTCTTGGTATGTATGAGACATCATATTGAAGCAGCTTTCAAAATACATGCCTCCCTAGAATACCGTGAGATAGGCATTATTACCCCTATTATACAGACTGAGGAGATGATGTCCTAGAGATCCATAACTTGGGAAGGGCCAGACAGTGTCACAAAGCAGTGTCCCACTGTCATGTGGCCCACCTGTCACTCTCTATGGGGTTTGCTTTCCTTGTCCAACCCTCTCTAGATAGGGATTGTAGACAATCACTGTCTGTTTAATTTCTGGCTTTCTACAAAACTCATTCAACAAATGTTTGAGTATCTACTATATGCCAAACACTGTTCTAAGTGCTCCCAGAGGCTACCTCCTCCAGGAAGCTTTCCTTGATGCCTTGGCTAGATCGGTTGACACTCGTTTCTGTCCTCATGGTGTCTTTTTTTTTCTGCCTCTAACTTTGCATTTAAAGTGTTGCATTATATTGGGGCGCCTGGGTGGCTCAGTCGGTTAAGCATCCAACTTCGGCTCAGGTCATGATTTCACGGCTGGTGAGTTCGAGCCCCACAATGGGCTCTGTGCTGACAGCGCAGAGCCTGGAGCCTGCTTCGGATGCTGTGTCTCTCTGGCTCTCTGCCCCACCCCTGCTTGCATTCTGTCTATCTCTGTCTCTCAAAAATGAATAAACATTAAAAAAAAATTAAGTGCTGCATTATAATGATCTGCTTCTCTCTCCCTCCTGGTCTCCCTAAACTGTTGCCTCTTTGAGAATTCATACATCTTACTGATATACGTTTTCTGTAGGACCTACTAGAGAAACTGGCAAAGTATCTCCTAACACAGGTTTGCCGAGTGAATGAATAAACATCCTGTATTGATCCCTTTTCTATCTTGAAGCTATGAGGACAGAGTCGGTCACAGCACCAGGATGTCTCTCACTGCCTGGCAGCTCCTTCACCTTTAGGTACAACATAGGGTTTTAGTCCCCACAGTCCCCATCCGTAGTCTGAATAATACCCATGGGTTCAGATTCAGTCCTTGCCTCTAGGAATGTTTTCTTCCTGCCCCACTTCAGAGCTCTCCCCTGCCTCTTCCACTGGCTAAAACTGCCCCCTCCAGCAGGTGCAGGGGGCCTCCCCTCATGTGCTCTTGTCCAGGTTGGAGAGGAGGTTAAAGTGGGTGGAATTTCCAGCTGAGTGGAGAAGGGTGGAAAGATTCGTAGCACTGAAGGTGGAGCTGAGATTGCCCTTGCTTCTGCCCCTCACCTCCTCCCCGGGCTCCCCAAGGTCAGCTTCTCATGCAAGTTGTCCCTAAACCTTGACAGGCCCATGCCCAGATGTCACACATGGGAGAGCTCACTGGTCAAGTACATGAGTCCTCCCTATCCTGCTGTTCTGCTTTGGGGAACTTACCTGGTGGTTAGCACTTAAACCAGATGACTAATGAAGGAGAGGCGGTGAATGACAATCAAAGGGGTTTTTCGGAAAAGATGAGTAATTGTAAAGGTTCAGAGAGGAAGGAAGATGGCTCACAGGATACCTGGGGCTCCTGGTGGACTATGGAGAGCTGGGGACGGGCTCCAGCCCTGACATGGGATGTGAGCACCTGAGCAGTAGTACTGGTTCAGCTGCTGGGTCACCGATTGGAAAAACAGCCAACTCATAGGACAGAAGCACACACGTAAAAAAGAGGGGTGCCCCACAGATACTTATTTTAGGGCTTCAGTAGTTATAATATGGGCTATTGGAATCATTGAGGGATTCAGTGGGAAATGCATTATTTCATCAGGCTTCCTTTTGTGCATTTTACAGTTTAGCATTGTGTTTGTGTTTCATTATAATTGGTGAGGTCCTAAGGGGTGAAGCATTGTAGTCCTTTAAAACAGTGGGATGTCTTAAGTTTGTCATCTGGACTACAGAGCCTTGTTGATCTCAGAATTGAGGATACCCAGTGGTCTTGTCAAGTTTTAAGTGAGATGGAAAAAGATGAAAATGGAGCCAACCTTTTCTGAGTACGTCCTACATGCCAGGCTTCATGCTTGGTCTTTCAGCTATGTTCTTTCATCTAATCCTTATGAAAACTGAGCTCGGTTGCATTTGAACCCCACCCCCGCCTGTTTTTATTTTTCTTTTTTAGTACAGCAGTAGACTGAAGCTCAGAAAGGTGAGTTATAGTCTAAGATCACATAATGCACGTGGTGGAACAGGAATTTAACACTCAAGTTTGTCTCCCCGTAGCGACGCCTTGACCTTGAGATTTTCATCTCTCTAAGGAAGGAACTAACTACTGGGTTTCAAAAGCGCCTGGCACCTCCTTCTTTACAGCTTGTTGAGCTGGCATTTTGGTAAGCTGGCTTAATCCGTTTAATGTCATGGATGCATTTTAAATAAGAACACTGAAGTTCACCTCCACTGCCAGGACATGCTGGTGGGCACCTATACCTTAAAAAAACACTAGCCAAATTATAATTCTCAAATCATCACCAGGGACACTTGCTCCTAATTTCAGGCCCAGTCCCCATGACCTCCTTCTTGGCATCACAAAGAAAGAGAAGAGGAGGAATAGCCACTCAGGGCCTGGGAGGACATGGAAGAATCTGTTTTTAGGTACAAGATGCCTCTGCTTGGTGGAGTATGGTGATGCTCGCCTGCCCTCTCTCTCAAACAGGTTCTGAGTAAGGCCTACACCCTGCTCCACACGGCCTAAGGGCAGGACTGGTGATGAGTAGGAGCCTACCTTTTTCTGTTTTCACTGAAGAGTTCCACGCAGGGAGGAAGAAGAGATCTAGCTAGGGCAAGAGGGGTGGGGGTGACTGAGAGGCAGGTGTGTTGTGTTCCTGCATCAATAAACTGAGTCCAAGTTCAAAAAAAGTCTAGCTCTAGTTTTTTCTGCTTCCTCAGTGTCTTGGGAACCATATGTTATCAACCAATACATGCTTATTGTTGATTGTTAAACTGATTGGTAGAGATCCTCTTGATGGAGAAGAGAAGGAAATACCTTCTATTGTCCTCCCACTGACCTGTCTGCATCTTTCATTTGTGGAAAGAAATACAGGAAATATAAAAAAGAAAGGAAAAAGGAATCATATATACACATGCCCACCAGAATGTGCCCGTATGTTCCATCAGGACCCCAGTCAAGATATTCACACAAGAAATCTTTATTCCCATCCATTTGATCCTCCAATCTTGCCCCAGCCCGAACTTTCTCCAAAGATGTATCCCCCTATTTCAAGAATAAATTCTAAAGGTAAACTCATTAAATTATAATCACTCAAGGATTGTTTTCATACCATATATTTGACAATTATTCCTGAACTTCTACTCAATCAAGCAAACTAATAGTCAACCTTGACTTCTCCCATAGCCCACACCCAAAAGGGCACACAATGCTACTGATGTTATTTTTCACATCTTTATCTCTGTGGTTCTGCCCACTGCACTAATTGAGGCCCTCATAATCTCTTTCTGGCTGGTCTCTATCTCATAATCAAATGTATATTTCCATGCAGTGACCACAGTGAACCCCCTGAAAATGAAAATCTAACCATGCTACATTCCATGACTAAAATCCTATGGGAAACCTTCTTCACAGGGTCAATTTGATCTCCCCCACATAGTACATTAAACCCTATGGAATTCATTCATTTCATTTAGAAATATTTATTGAGCACCTGCTTGACAAAGTGGGAGTTCTATGGTAATGAAAACAGAGAAAAATCCCTGTCCTCTAGGGGAGAGAGAGAGGACAAAAAATTAGATAAATAAATTATACTGAATGTTAGATAGTGTTCAAGCACTGCAGGATAGAAGTCAAGGGGCTAGGTTGTCCATATTAAATAAGGTGATCAAAAATGGCGTCATTAAGAATAGTTTAAAAAAAATTTTAATGTTTATTTTTGACAGAGAGAGAGACAGAGCATGAGCAGGGGAGGCGCAGAGAGAGAGGGAGACACAGAATCCGAAGCAGGCTCCATCCAAGCTCTGAGCTGTCAGCACAGAGTCTGACGCGGGGCTTGAACTCACGAATTGCAAGATCATGACCTGAGCCGAAGTCAGATGTTCAACTGACTGAGCCACCCAGGGGCCTAAGACTAAAGTTTTAATACAAACTCTCTGGCCACTGTGTTGAGAAAAGCTTGCAGGGGAACAAAAAGTGAAGCAAGGGCCTATCTGTCAATTAAGATGCAACTGTAAACTCTAATAATCCAAGGGAGAGATGAGAGTGGCTGGGGCAGGGTAGACGCTGTTGATCAACATGTTGTTGCATGTGAGAGAAGAGATATCTGAGATGACACCATAATGTTTAGACTGGGAAACTGCAAGCATGGAGCTGCCACGGACTGAGATGGGGAAGATTATGCCACGGACTGAGATGTGGTGAGTGTTTGGGGTTAAGATTCTCAGAAACTTAGCGTGAAATAGTAATGTTCAAGATGCACAATAGACACTCAAATAGATAGCCAAGCAGGCAGTGCTAGATCTGGAATTCATGGAAAGGTTTAGAGCTAGATACACCTTTGGAATTAATTCATCAGCATCCCAGCACATTTGAAGTTGTCAGTCTGAATGAAATTAGACATGAAATGAGCGTAGACAGAAAAGAAGAGGAGTATGAAAATGAGTCCTGTGATGTTCCAGTTTGAATGATGATGGGAGGGCAAACAAAGAGAAAAGAAGGAGCAACCAGCAGATGCAGTAGAAACAGCAGGTGAAAGTTGTGTCCTACAAGCCAAGTAAGAATGCGTGTCAAGATCAGAGGCAATTGCCGTGTCAAATGCCAACGAGAAGCCAAGTCAGGAAAAGATTGCTGGATTCTGTATGACCATTGGTGTCTTGAGAAGTATAATTTGACTCCAGCACAGGGAAAAATCCTTCTGTGATGTAGGTTTAAGAAAAAGGAAGGGAAACTCAGAAGACCAAGGAGGTAGACATTTCCAAGGACATGGGCAATAGACTGAAAGAGGAAACGGAGCAGTATATGAAGTCAGAGAAGACAGAGGTTTCCTCCCTCGATCTCGAGAGCGTTTTTTCTTATCATGTTGTATGCAAATTATTATTTTATTTATTATTGTAATTATGTTCTTAATGCAAGCAATCTTTGCATGTTTATGTTTTGGGGAGCCATCCAACAGAACGGGGAAATGTTGACAAGGGCGGGGAAGATATGAAGGCTGGAGTGATGTTCTTGAGTGGGGTCTGACACCTGGCCCACAGGTGGTGGGTCTGGCATGAGCTAGAATCATTGCTTGCTCATATTCACCCACATGAGGGAGATAGAGTGCCTGGACACCTATGCAGGAGGTGGGTAAATAGGGTGGAGAGAGTGTGTACGGGGGTATTCTCTTCTGGATGCTACATTTCTCACAAGAAAGAAGAAAAGAAAGTCATCTTTCACAAGGGAAGATGGGGTTGTAACTGTTGGGGTATAAGGAGAAAGAAGGAGGTTTTAAAATTGTCATCTAGGAGATCAAGAGAGTGATGGACTAAAACAATAAAGGGGGATTGCTGGGCAGATGGAAAGGCTGACCTGAGGACACGATTCTGACCAGGATGATCTGGACTCTGCATGTTCTCTGTTGTGATGTGCCCTCCCCTTCTTGCTGCCCTTTATAATGAGACCCCAGGAATTCCAGAGTGCCTGCCACATGCTGTGCTCTTCTGGACGTCTCTGCCGATGCTCACGTGGACCCACCACATGACCACATCCTTCTCTCTTCTCCACTTAGGCAACTCCTCCTTGCCTTCTAAACTAACTAGAGTTAGGAGTAACTTTCTCTAAGAAACAGGTACTTATATCCAGAAGAGATCAGTGTTCTCTTCCATGCTCCCAAAGCACCTGTACACACTTCTATCCCAGCCCTTGTCAGTCTCTTGTGATTCCTCTTCAGCTGTGCATCTTCCTCTTATACTCAAGTTCAGGGTTATCAAACCTGATTAGGCTTCAGAATCACCTGCTACCTCCCCTGCAAAAACATTTCTGATTAAGTAGATCTGATGTAATGCGCAAGAATTTGCATTTGTAGCAAGAACTCAGGTGATGTGGATGCTGGTAGGAGGGGGGGAGCTCACCGTAGTTCACTTTTGTCTAGTTTGTCCAAGGCTGAGCCAAGTGTGGTTGATATCTATCCCCAGGACTTGGCTTCACACTTAGCTCAGGGTAGAAGCACAGAATATTTTATTGAACAGCCAAAACATATTTGGCTGAATGAGAAGAGAAGTAAGGTACCTGAATGGTAAGCTCTCTTCCCTCCCGGTTAATCTTCAAGTGGTGCAACCTTCGGTTGGCAAAATTCTCTGCATCCATATTGAAAACATGGGTCTCTTCCTTGCTTAGCTGATAGCGAACCTGTAAGCTTCCTTGAAAAAAAATTAGAAATTATAATTAAAAATAGGACCCATAAAATGAAAAAATATGATCAGATTGTCTTTTAGTTGATCATTACTGTTTTCTAGGGATCTATGTCTCAATCTTTTCATTATTCAAATTTTTAAAAGGCATTACATATGCTATTACTATAACATCTGGGTCCACATGGAAAATCCAGAGTATAGGTGCAAAATTTGTGTGCATTTGTGTGTGTGTGTGTGTGTGTGTGTGTGCCTGTGTGTGTGTGTATAGAAACCACAATGCCAGGTTGGAAAATAAAACAGTCACAAGTCTATTCTGTAATTGGGCTGTGAAAACTTTAATAGCAGGGATTCATTTTCTATTCTCTCTTCAACTCCTACTACTTCCTATAATTCCTTTTCTTCATAATTGCCTTCATGAAATTTCAGAATACATGATATGAAATCAGACTGTAAAATAATCTAAGCCAGAATAGAAGAAAAAGTTTGGCCTATGAAAGCATTACCCAACAGAGTCCACCAGTATCACAAAGTCTACAAGCTAATGCTGGATTTCCTGGTTTGCTCTCTCCTTTTAGATCTGACCATCGGATATTTCCAAATATTACTGTTCAACTATTACTGTTTACTTTTTTATCCCTTAAACATGAATAATAGTTCTCTAACAGTAGCATATTTGGTGCTGAGAGGAGTTGAGCAGGAGTGGTAGTGCAGTGTAGACACAGGGCCACAGCCAGGCTCTGGTAGGGAAGTGCCCACCTTGTGCACCTGCAGGCTGTTGGGTGGCATGTCCTTCCAGACTCCTGGTGTTTTCATCTTGAATTCAACCCCATAAACTAAATCAGCATGTGACAGATAATTCTGTGTCAGGTATGATGGTGAATACCACATTCCTTGAGGGCATTTGGACTCTTATCATCCCACTGTCTGGGTAATACATACACATGTACAGATTCTGCATACATATTCTGGATGCATTTGTCCATTTTAAACATAGCTTCTATTTTATACATCTTTTACAACACCTGCCTCACAACCATCCACCTTAGATGTCAATAATCTCATAGTGACTCTGTCTATCAAAGTATTCTGAAGCTTCCCCAACATTCCAGTTTATATCTAAAATACCTCAACAAGTTCTTCCAGAGCCATGCAAATATTCATCTCATCCTCTTAGGAGTTTTGATGGAATCAATGCCTTCTTCTGCTCCTATAGGCCCTGTGTTCATCTCTATTCTAACAGGTACTGAGTTGTATTATCTATCTCTTACTTGTCTCTCTTACAAATCTATAACCCCCTTGATGATCTGCACATATCTTACTTTCCCAGTGCCTGGCATATGGTAAATAATCAGTAAATTTTGAAAGAAGGAAAGAAGGAAGGAAGAAAGGAAGGAAGGAACGAACGAACGAACAAATGAACGAATGAAGGAACGAAGGGAGGGAGGGAGGAAGGTCAAAAAATTCAGTGGGATCTTGAAACTTTTTACATCTAAAGGAATCACTTCCCTGAAATAGTACAAATTTAGGTTGTACTTATTCTCAGTAGGATCAGAGACCAAAGCATTTTTCTTAGAAATTGTTTTGCCCTGGTATTTCTTGACTTGGAGTTGGGAGAACATCTGGAGAATAGAAGAGTTGCATGCCTAAGGAATTAGATAATTCCTGAAGGCCTCCTCTAGAATGTAGTAATGTCTGCACTAGTTTATCCTTCTGCATCGGAGTCTCTGATGTTTTAGGGAATTCATTCAGGTTTGAATTCCCACCATCTGTCTTGAACCTTCTGTCTCTTGTTAGTATTTAGGGTTCTATTTCTTTCCCACGCATCTGGATTTGTTTTATATGCCTAGTCCAGTCGTTTTCAAATTGGTTTCAAATTAGAACACTGCATTCAAATGATAGTGAACGCTATTATAGAAAACAAAAAAATACGGAGCTTCTTGAGCTGAAGTAGGAATGGGAAGCTGTCTCTAGGCTGCTGCTGCCACTGTCCTCTCCCAATCCACCCACCTTCAACCCACAACCTCATGTTGGCCAGCAGAACTCTTTGGTTTTCCAGGAGTGTAGTGGAAAGCCTCTACAAAGTAACAACTCGGCGTACCAGGATTTGGTCACATCTATTCTGGACAGCTTTGTATCAGTTCTCTGCATCCCATAAGACACAGCCCATAGAACACTTTTTCTCTGCAGTCCTGACCTTTGGGATCCCACACTTCAAATACCCATAGACCCATAGGTTTGATAAGCTTACTGTTGGATTTGTATAGACATTAAGTTGACCAATGCCAGATGCTCTGTACATATCTATGTGGATGTAGTTGGCTGAGGAGAGAGAAGCCATGCTCTCCTTGGGAGATGTTGGACCTATTTTCTTTCTTTCCTTTTTATTTTTTATTTGAGACAGAGAGAGAGAGAGAGGCAGAGGGAGAGAGAAAATCTTAAGCAGGCTCCATGCTCAGTGTGGAGTCCAATGCAGGGTTCAATGCCACCGTCCTGGGACCACGACCTGGGCTGAAATCAAGAGTTGGATGCTCAAACAGCTGAGCTACCCAGGTGCCCCTCTTTCTTTTTTATTGAAAGACATACATTTTATTCTCTCTCGACAATAGTTCTGGAGGCTAGAAGTTAAAAATATTTCTTCAAAGGCTCGAGGCTAGGATACTCCCATGCCTCTTCTTAGTTTCTGTGAATCCTGGCAATCCTTGGCTTGTAGATGCGTCACTCTGATGTCCTTTATCTTCACATGACCTTCTCCCTGTGTCTCTCTGTTGGGCCTATTTTCAAAGCTGCTCTAATACTCAACAAAGGATACCATATACCATTTAGCAAGACATTTTATTATTCATATCCTGCTTGACAATTTCCTTCTCATAAAAATAGAAAAAATATGAAGTGGAAACTCAAACCTGTAAAATCCAAAAAAATTTCTAGTTGAATGCCTTGAGCCAAGCCTTTGGGTTATGATGCTTGCATCTCAGTTATTCAAAAACATTATTTCTTTTTCTTTTATTTTACTGGTTCCCACTTTCCCATTCTTCCTTCTCTGTCTTCCACACAGCCATGAGTGGGAATAGTGCATATTTTGCTCTGTGACTCTAGAACTAAAAAAAAAAAATTCCAAGCCAAATAAACTAAGGGTTGTCAGAGGGAGGTGGGTGGGGGGTGGGCTAAATAGATGATGAGTATTAAGGAGGGCACTTGTTATGATGAGCACTGGGTGTTATATGGAAGTGATGAATAATTAAAAAAAAATCCAAGCCTCCTTAATTCTATATGATGTATTTCAGCTTCTTGGCCTGACATACAAAGCCTTTTATTTTTACCTTCCAACTTTATCACCTATATATTACCCACATCTGAATCATACCTGAACACTCAGCATCTCCCCAAATAATGCTCCTTCTTACCTCTGTGTGTTTTTCTTTTCCTGTAGTTGGAATCATACCCCTAACTCCTTATTTGCCTGGTAAGCTCCTCCTAATTCATCAAAACCCATCTCAGGTGACCCAGGTCTCTACTCACTCCTAAGACTGATAAAATATTTTATTATATTGCCACTGTGCTCACTTTTAATAAAACAAACGAACAAACAAACAAACTCAATTTATCATGATTATTTTGCCTTTCTCCTTGAATTTATTAAGGTCCTGTAGGAGAAATAGTTGCTTGTTCATCCCTGTGTCTACAAAGTATAAAGCAGGTTTTGCTGTCTTAAGTCTCCAGAAAGCATTTGTTGAACAAAGTATCCACTCTGGAGAATTTTATTACCACTCCAACAAAATTATAAACTAATAATTTTTCAATGCCTACTGTGTGTCAGAATTTAAATAAACAACAGTTACAATGCTACAGTTCTATCATTAAGAAGTTTTTGATCCAGTTTAAAGCAAACACAAGATCATGCTGGCTTGCCCTTAAGCACCTCTATGTTTTAGACATTTAACCTGGTAGTAACGATATTGATATTTTTAAATCAAATCCTCAGATTAGGAAATAGATTTTCAGGGAGGTAAACAGCTACATAAATTAATAATAATAATAATAATGAGAATGAGAAGGAGAAGAAGATTCAAATTCAGGAGTATAGAACTTTAAAGTATATGTTCCTTCCACTATACTACCCTGACTCCAAAGGCATGTGATCGGGTAGATGGATGAGTGGATGGACAGAAAGTGGATGGTGACACAAAGGGAAAAGTGAATGATATGGCAGACAATACAGAATGCATATTTTGTGAATTCAAAACGATGAACGGTTAAAAGAGTTGCGGTAGTAAGAAAGCTTTTCAGAGAAAGAGGCTTGTTGATGGAAGGTAGAAATTAGCTAGGGAAAAAAAAAATAAGGTGATATGCTCAGGCATTCACATGCTCAGGCATTTCTACAATTTCAGTTGTAGAAATTAAGCAGAGCACTGTGGCTAAATTTTACCATGCTTGGAACAGTAAAGCTGTAGACCAGCATCGCTGATGAAAATCTTAGCAGATCTGCACCCAACCAAGCTTTCTCATTCTGAAAGATGGAAAAACTAATATCCTGTACCTTGAGTGGGAACTTGGAACAGAGCAGTAAAGAGACAGTCCAGGCAAAGAACCTGGACTTGTTCTTCTAAAAAGGGGACCCATAAAGGGCTTTAGACACGTATGTGACTGGGCTGATGTACAAAAAGTGGTATCTTCAACATCAAAAGAGAAACCCATGAAGGCACTGGACCCCTGCAGTGGAGTCCATTCTTATATTTCTGTCCACAGAGCATTGTCAGTTTCTTGCTTTATCATTTCACTTTGAAAGCAGGAGCTCTTTTACATGTTGAATCTTTTCCATTCCCTATCAATCCCTATCAATCCCGAATTATGTGGCTTCCTCTGCACCCTTTAGTCTCTACTAACCAGACCATTGTCACCAATTAGCTTCTCTTCCGTTTTCACTGCCCCACTCAGTGGCACCACCCACCCACTGGGGGCTCACTTCAAAGCTTTAGGAGTCATCTTTGTTTTGTTGGGTTCCTTCACCAGCACCCCTGCATACATGATGCACACCCTAGTTATCAGCAGCCATCTGGTCTCTACAAAGTAAACTGTGCATCTCCACACCTGTTTCCAGCTCAGCTAACACACCCTCCTTCAATCCATCACCAGCTGTCACCCGGGCATCCTACTTTCTGAATACAACCTTCTCCCTTTCTGGCTCCCTTTTTCTAATGCCTGGATTCCCATAATCCCTAGAAAGACTAATTTCACCAACTACTTATTGTTCCTCAACCTCTTCATGTCCTCTCTGCTCTCCTTACCCAGCTGAAACTACACGGCCCATCACTGTAAATCATACTTTCCTATATGGTCTTACTTACCTTGGTCACGCTTTACTGAATGGACATATTTGCTTGGCAGAACTTTACTAAAATGCAACCGACTTTTTCTCAACTCCTGCCTGGTTTAGCTGACAGAAGACAATACAAACAATGCAGACTGCTGGTAGGCCACTTCAGATTCAACCCCACCAACTTCAAGTGGGTCTTTCTTGTGTCCTCTCTGTCTCGGTGCATTTGCTAAGTTGTGCATCTGCAGCTCAGACAGCTCTTTAATGTCTTCTCTTCTGTCCTCTGGCCTCCACCTCTGCCTTCTTCCCTAATCTAAGGGGATATCCCCGCTCTGCCAAGAAAACTAAAGTAACCAGAAAATAAGTACCACAACCTCCTGCCACCATATACACTAACCCGTCAATTTCTGAACCCATATGTTTTACCTTCTTCTCTTTAACTTAGACAAACTATCTATGATCTCACCTAGTATCATTTTATGCATTCCTTCTCATCCTTCTCATGTACTTGCACACATCACTCAGGCAACCCCTCCTTCCTTTACAGTTTTTCTTTAATTCTCTGTACTACTTCATTCGTATTAGAATTTTTCCTGAAAGAAAGAAAGAAAGAAAGAAAGAAAGAAAGAAAGAGGGAGGGAGGGAGAAAGGTAGGCTGAGGAAGGGAGGAAATGGAAGGAAGGAAGGAAGGAAGGAAGGAAGGGAGGGAGGGGGAGGGAGATAGGAAGGAAGGGAGGGAGAGAGGGAGGAAGGAAGGAAGGAAGGAAGGAAGGAAGGAAGGAAATAAAAGAAATATCTTCAACTTTCTTAATTTTAGCCATTGCCATATTTCTCTGTTCTCTTCTGGTCTACAAAAAATCTCCTGAGGCTTAATCTATATTTCCTATCTCCAGCTCCTCTCACTCATTTACTCTTAAACTCCCTCTAGTCAGATTTCAACCCTGTATCTTCACCAAAACTTCTATTTCTAAGGTCATCAATGATTTTCATGTTAAATCCAATTTTCCACTCAAAATCCCCATTTTAACTCCCATTGACATTGTCTACAGTCACTTTCTTCTCTGTAAAACTCTTCACTTAGATTCCAAAACATTCCCTATCCTAGCTTCCTTCCTTCTTTACTGGCCATCTTCCCTCTTGCTGATTCCTCTATTTCTCCTCGCCCTCTTAACGTTGAAGTCCCAGGGCTCAGTCTATGAACTTTTCTCTACCAATGCTCACTGCTTTGACAATCTCATCCAGTGTTATGGTTCCAATATTATCTTTTTGGTTTCCTAGAATTGTTGTTACACATAGTTCTGGAGGCTAAAATTTAAAATCAAAGCATCAGCATTTCTGTACTTCCTCTAAAGGCTCTAGGGGTAAGTAACTCTTTGCTGTCTCTTCCTAGTTTCTCTTGGGGTCTGACAACTTTTGGCATCCCTTGGTTTGTAGCTGCATAATTTTAATCTCTGCCTCTACTGTCATGTCACATGTCCTTCTTTTCTCTATGTGTCATCATGCATCTCTGAGTATCCATATCCGTCCTTTTTATAAGTACACTGGTCATTGGATATAGAATGCACTCTAACCCAGCAAGACTTGATCTTAACTAATTATATGTGCTACAACCCTAATTCTATATAAGATCATATTCTGGGGTGAATTTGGGGGACATTATGAGCCCAGTATACTGTCTAAATGTAGAAGAATTCTAAATTTCTATCTCCAAATTGGTCTCCTACCCTTACTGGCAATCTCCTCTCTACAATTACCTTCTCAACATCTGTACTTGGATGCCTAATAACCTAAAACTTTAATATGCCCAAGCCTGAATTCATGATCCTCTTTACTAAATATGTTTCCACCTCAAGTATCGGCAAGCCTATACTCTTATGTGCTCGGCCAAAAAATCTGGGAACCACTCCTGATATCTCTTCTTGTCTCATTTCCAGTAGGGTGTGACATAGTTTTACACACCCCCCTCAAAATATATCCTGAATCAGTTTCTTTACTTGCCACCAATTCCATTATTACTACTCTCATCCAAACAGCCAACATTTCTCACCGAGATTGTTTCTTTTTTTGAAATATGAAATTTATTGTCAAATTGGTTTCCATACAACACCCAGTGCTCAGCCCAACAGGTGCCTACCTCAATGCCCATCACCCACCCTCCTCTTCCTCCCATCCCCCATCAACCCTCAGTTTATTCTCAGTTTTTAAGTGTCTATTATGGTTTGGCTCTCTCCCTTATCCATTTTATTTCAATAGAGTCATAACTACTCCTCTTCTAGCTTTAGCCCCATATAGACTACTCTTACTAGAGCATTTAGAACAATCCTGTGATAAATAAAGCATATATCAGTGTAAATCAGATCAGTTGCTATAAATCAGTATTAAAAAGAGCAATCATTCCCCTGGTTGAAGCCCTTAAATGCCCCCCCCCCCCATCTTACCCAGTGTAGAAGGCAATATCTTTGTTGTGGTTATAGGGTCCTAAGGCTTTCATTACCTCTCTTTATTCATCACCTACTCCATTATCACTCCTCACTGGGGTCCAGTCACAATGCTTCCCTTCCAAGTTCTCAAGCAAGCATATGTCTGTCTTGGACTTTGCTTTCCTTATTCTCTCTGTGTGGAATGTTCTTCTCTGGATATATACATGGCTCCCCTGCCTCCTGCCCCCCCCCCCAAATCCTCTAAGGTTTTGCTTAAATATCACCTGTTTAAAGAGTTTTTCTCTGATTGCCATGTTAAAAAATGTGAGACCCTCACCTGAATTACACATATTCCTGACTTCCTGATATTAACCTGCTCTTCTCCACACAGAGCTTATTACCTTGCAGCATTTTGCTTATTGTTACATTTATTACTTATTGCCTATTTCCCTGCACTGGAATGCAAGTTCCATAAAGGCATAGATTTAATAAAATGGAAGGGTCTAGAACAGAAAATCTGAACATGATTCACTATACATAGGAGACATATTGTTCCAGTCATACAAACCCATTCTGAGTCACTATGTAAAAATATCTCCTATATAGATTTTGGTCAGACATTGTGGAAAGGCATGGTTTTCCACATAACTAAGTTTTCAGAGCACTTGTCACTATCTCACCTATCTACCTGCTCACTATCTCACCTATCTACCTGCTCATTTCTTAAGTCATGCATTTTTTAATTTGCCTAGTGATTTTCACCGTCCATTTAATTATAAACTTCATGATAACAGAGCTTTACCTGTATCTTTTCCTGGGGTATTCCCAGTGCTGAGAAAAAAAAATGTCTATCATATAGTGGGGGCTCGATGAATATTTATTGAATTTTTTTTTATAGACTGAATGAGTGAATGGTTTGGTGGTGAGTGAAAAATATTCCTTTTATGTCATCCATCTTACACACATATAATGCAAACAATTATTTCAGAGTTGATCATGATCGTTTCAATAATTATCACCCTTATAGCTACAAATGTTAGTTATTGTTATGGGTATAATCAGTACTATTAAACTATCACCAGTTGCCTATTTTGCTCTAGGGTTGTCTAAACTGATTTTTCTCATATTTCATCTTTGTACCTCAAAAATTATGACACGTTCACTATTTGCCTATACAAATTTTACATAAAAGGAAAAGTGTAGCTTGTCTAACGCAGTTGGTACATTTAGATATTAGTCATTACAACTAGATCTTCCCTCTGACCTGTGATCTGAATTTCTCCTCAGGGTACCAGCCACGCTTTGCACTTCTGCCTTGGAGCCCAGCATATAAAAATAACGACCTTGGGATGAAGGCCTATCTGTATGTTAATCCTACTTAGCCAGACTTCTTAGAGAAAACCTAAACACCAATCTGTGGCCAATCTGAAGCCAAACTCAGTTGTCCAGAGTTTGTCCTCAAATCACTGCATGCACAACTGAATGCTAAATTTAATGTCTTTAAATTAAAAAAAAAATCCTATATTTTTAAGCTACTTGGAAAAAAGGAGACATTTATACTGAAAGAATTGCAAACCCCGTGAAAGATAAAGTGAATTTTCATGGCAAAGTTAAACCTTAAGGCTCTTCTTCCTAGTTCTATCTTGGGCAAGGTGAGGAGAGATTAGCACCGAAAAGAATCAGCTATTCTAAAAAATATATATATATTCTCTGCTATTTGAGAATTTCTCATGAGTCAGTAACTGCAATGCTCTGAGCATTCCCAGATCCACTCAGCTATGATGGTTTTCTAGGGCTCAATTCATTTCTTATTCAAAAACAACCTTGAAAACCCTCAGAGGAAGTAATAAACAGGTACCAAATCCTCCAGCTTGTTCAGTGATGGGTTCTGGTTTACTTCATTCAGTCCTATTCTCAGCACCTTAAGAAGTAACAATTATCTTCTATTTCAGTGCTTCTGTTTACGTTTGCACAAAATATTCCACAACCTGTCTCACTTTTAACTCAAAAGTCATTTGCATGGCAACAGAGTCCCATTACTGGGAATCAATGCAGACCAGTTACCCCTCTTCCGTGGCACTCTGTCCAGACACTTTGTTTCCCTATGGCCTGCATCACGGGATGTCAGCCTTTTTTTTTTTTTTTTTTTTTTTTTTTGACAAAAGAAAGACACACCGAATGATGAAATGAGGAATTTACTTACTTTTTTTTTTTATTTTTACTTTTCTATTTTTCAGTTGATACAGATGACTGGAACCAAACAGGTTCCTCTGGCTCAGGCTTGTTCTCTGAATTCACTCTACAGCATGTGTAAAAGGCACAGTCCACAAAACTCCATGGGAAACACTGGCTATGTTTTATGTGCTTAGAGATTTCATTGAGCTACTAAAGATCTATTTTCCTTTCTGCTGAGACCCAATTAGAGTTCACTTACATTTAAAAACTCTCTCCTCTTATTTGTATATGATTTATGGGGTTTGAAGGCAATAGTCATTAGAACTCAACATAGTAATTAGTCTTTAAAGAATTCAGGATGAGGCGGCTTTTGTAAATTTTATGTTCACTTTTTATGAGCCAATGCTTTTGGATATAGATGCTTTTGATCATGGCACTAAAAACTTTACAATATTTGGAACCGTTAGTTGTACATGTAGTTTTGAACATTTAAAAAAAATTGATGACAACAGGTAGTGACAATGCAGAATCACAGAAATATGAGGTCACGATTTGTGACTTATCTGGTTGGCTAAAATGCCACTGAGAGCCACTATTTGCCTCCAATGAGGAAGTTATGCTCCTGTGTTTGCATGTCCCACGGTGCCCAGGGCAGAGCTCTGTCAGAGCTGGCCTTCCATCAGCATACAGTGGACAGAACGGTCACACTGTGTTGTTCCAGGAACGGTGTTATGAACACTGGCTTAGACAAGAGAGATACAGCCTTTCTCCCAAGACATGCACAGCCTAGCGAGTGACGCAGGACTGTAGAAGATGAATATGAAAGAGTGAAGACAAATTCTGGAAATGCATACGTCCAGGTAAAAAACTGGAAAATCAGGGACGGCTTGTCAGTGGTGCTAACACCTGAATTGGAATCATAAAGAACACGCAAACCTTGGGAAAAGAAAAAGAGGAAGATGCACATGTCTGTGATCGGATGGAAGGCAGGAATGCACATGGAAAATGAGCAGAAGATTAAAGAAATTGGGGATGTGAACCCTGTGTGCCTACAGGAAACCATTCACTATTTCTTCAACTCATAATTCTGCTTTTTCTAAACGGTATTTATAAAGTCAAAAGCACTGCTCTGGATGACAGCTCTGATATATCCTCTAAGGATGTCAGTCCAGGGACTGGGGGGCCAGTGGTGATTTGACCCAGCAGCACAAATACATCCATATGACAAGGTGCTGAGCCAACCTGTTTTTAATAATCAGATCAAAAAGTATCCTCACCATGTAATACTGTGTGCACCACTTAGAAAGGGTGAAGAGGGAACATTAAAAATAAATGTTGAGCATAGAATGATGATTTTTTCCAAAGTTGAAATATGTGAAAGGTGTAGCATGGTCCACATGGCACCCACATGCCTGGGCCTTTGTGTTTTCCTGATGCACCCACCAGCCCCATGCAGCCTGCCAAATGCAGAAACTGAAGCAGTCAGTGCTGGCTTCAGGCACTTCCATAAATGAAAATATAAATGATGGTCAATTAGAGATGATTTCCTAGACCATTTTCTAAAATCATTAACAAACAGCGTAACTAGCTCATGAATAACTTCAGGCACTTTTTACAATGCAAAGTCATCAAGACATAACCACAGGATCCTGTTTAATGGCGCAGAGACACTCGGATGGCGGTCTTTCCTGACGAGGGGGCGGGGTGGTTTCCTCTAACGGGGGAGTCCCATCTGCTCAGAAGTGAGGGCCCTATCCAGGATGGGGTCCCTCCTGGATCCTGACTCTTTCTTATTCCAACATGGGCCTTAGCCATGGTGACAGTGACCTGCATCCGAGGGATGTGCGCAGAGGATAAAAGTGGAGTTTACAGAGTGCCCATCCTGTGCCTCCCCTTGTGAAAGTTCTTGTATATTTATGTGTGACGTTGCACTTGATGAGCGAACAGAGGAGCACTTGGGGATGTCCCAGGATGTGGGCTCAAAGAGACTCCTCTGGCTCCTTCCCAAGACCCGTTCCAAGATTCCTGTCCCACCCCTAAGAGGAACCAGCCACTCCCTTGGGTCAGAGGCTGTGATACGACAACAATTTTGAAGTTACTGTTTTTGTTACAAATGGGGAGTGAAGCTCAGGGAAGTTAAAAATGAAGTCTCAGTGGCAATATGGGGCTTTGAACCCGAGGCCTATACTATGCCCTTTGCACGCCGCCATGGATTTGAGGTAGATAAGAAGCTGGAGGAGGGTCTCCGCCTCCTGAGCTGAGACACAAAGAGAGAAGAAACTACAGTAGCAGCCCAGAATACTTTCTGCTTTCCTTCTCAACCCCTCCTTTCTGAAAATGAGGTCCAATAGAAATAATAATAAAGAACATCATTCCCCATACCCGCATACCCACAACATACTAACGCACTCATACCCTCTCACTCATGCACTTGCATACATGCACGCTTACACATAACATGTGTCTTTCCTAACTATTTGCTTTAACCTCTCAAAAAAGATGTACGCATTGCATATGAACTGGGGAGAAAAGACAAGAGACTGCACTCTCCTGGGATGATAAACATTATGTAGTATACTTATGGGAGAAAAGAAAAAAAAAAGAAGAGGAAACATTAATAATAGTCCTTTGAGGAAAAAAAAAACCAATCAGAGGCCATGTACTTAATAGTGAATCCTCTACATTTCTGCCTAATCAATGTCTGTGTGCCTTTTTTTATTTTTTATTTATTTATTTTTTTGCTGGGTACTGGGACTGCTCAGCCAAAGGATTCTGCTTTCATGGAGCTCACACCTCCTCGGGAGGATGGAAAGTAAACCTAAATTTATAAACAAAACAAATGTCATGACCTAGAGGAAATGTCCCAGCTTCGACAGGAGCATATTAACAGGTAGAAAGGTGGCCACCTTATTCAAGGATATCCTCCCAACATTCTACAATGCCTGAGCCATGCATGGCCTTCCCACTGACCACCTTTTCTCTAGTCCTTTCTCCTGTATCAACACCAAATTTACCTTCCTTCACCATGCCTGACAGTGTGACTTCACTGTGAAGAATACTCCCTACCTATCAACATAGTCAAGTCCAAAGACTTGTATTCTCCAACCTTATCTCAATCTGGTAGCCATGTCTACCCAACCCTTCCTGTAGTCCTACACTCTGGCCAAAAGAGGTTTACATCCTTGCAACCTTTCTTGTTTTTCCTCCACTGTTCTTACATATAGTAAGGGCTGCCTAAATACTTGCCAAGTGAAAGGATGAATATGTTTCAGAAGACCTATGCTTACAAAGAAGACTAATGTTACTTTTTTCACTACATCAAACATATTTGTTCACTTATGGAAATATTGAAAAAGAGACAAGTGTGCATTGCTTGGAGGAAAAATAAAGTAACTACATTTGTGTCTCCAAATATTTAGCAAAGATCTTTAGAGTTCCTCAAGCTCTTCTTCAAGGTTGACAATACATTCTAGTTCAGAGAAGGGAATGTTAAAGCAGGAAATTCAGTTCCCCATGTAAATCCCAGCTATGCCACATGCTAATAAGGGGCTGTGTACCCTGCCTCATGAATCTGGGTTTACACTGCAGGGGGTTGGGGAGTCAGTGAAGTTTCTAATGGAAAGAATATGGTAGGATATATTTGAGAAGAATTCCAGAGAACTCCAGGCCTCAGTGACTTAGGGCAGTGAGGGATGGGAGCCCTGCAAACCATCTAAAGGCCTTTAGGTACCATCAAGGCAAGACTGAATAAGAGAAATGATAATTATGAGAGGGCAACACCAAGATCAGCAGGATTTGGTGAAAGGTTGGGTGTATTCAGGCAAAGAGAAGAGCCATGACTGTAGGGTTCCAGGTCTGGGGTGCTCTGTGCCAGCTGACCCCTCTCACATCACTCACCCCATTCTCTGTGGCCAACTGGACGTCGGTCAGCTCTTCCACACACCGTCCTCCCTCCCAAGAATCTGTTGGAGCCATCTCTTCTACTGGAATCCACCCCACCCAACCAGCCGGCCCCACCCACCCTTGCTACTTGAGGAGAACCCTCTCTCCTTCAGGGAATCCCTCTTTGCAGCCCTCCCCCAGTTTTGGTAGGAGCTCTCATACTACCCTGTATTTTCTCACAGGAAACTTCACAGTTTGTAATTCTATTTCTCACAGTG
Source organism: Prionailurus viverrinus (assembly GCF_022837055.1). Lineage (NCBI taxonomy): Eukaryota > Metazoa > Chordata > Mammalia > Carnivora > Felidae > Prionailurus > Prionailurus viverrinus. Next base: position 103,410,730 of record NC_062568.1, on the reverse strand, counting down.
TATTCACATCTTCCAACAAAATGCAAGATCCAGGAGGACAGAGGTTCCTGTCTATCTCATTTACTTCTGTGTCTTCAGCATGTATCAAACGCATCTGGCATATGGTAGTTAACATGAATGCATGAAGGAAGGAATTAATTAATAGCTTTAGATAATACAGGCAATATGGAAAGAAAAGAAAGACAAGTTTTAAAATGGAACAAAAGTAGGTTTAACTACTATAATTTATGTGGGATATTAAGGTTATAATATAAAGTTAAAGATGGCAGGGGCTCCTGGGTGGCTCAGTCGGTTAAGCGTCCCACTTTGGCTCAGGTCTGATCTCACCGTTTGTGGGTTCGAGCCCCATGTCAGGCTCTGTGCTGACAGCTCAGAGCCTGGAGCCCGCTTCAGATTCTGTGTCTCCCTCCCTTTCTGACCCTCCCCCATTCACATTCTGTGTGTGTGTGTGTCTCTCTCTCTCAAAAATAAATAAACATTAAAAAAAATAAAGTTAAAGATGGCAAACAAACAGCAAGAGATGTGGGGACTGAATTTTGGAGAAAAGTGGTGGCTGGAAACAGCGATCTGAGAGCCACTGACGGGGGGTTGTGTTGGCTGTAACCCAATTACAATCACAGTCAACCATGTGTAATAAGATATTGCTTTATAGTAAGTTAGGGATATTGCTTCCCAGCTCAAAGACTTGTTAGAATGTGTGAGAATAAAAGACACTCTTTCAAAGAAGTTCCATACCCTTTCCAATGACAGAATCATTGTAGAATTCCATGCTGTGGGGGCTCAGTTCAAATCTTCATCCTGTGTGCCTATTGACATGTCTTCTGAGAGGCAGGACAGAGTAATAGTCACAATTAGCTGGCGTTCCAGAGTTCAGACCCCAGTGCCTCTCTTCATATTACCAGTGAGGCCCCAGGTCAGTTAAATGGACTCCCAGTACCTCACTTCCTGTGTGTACAAACTGGGTATATTGATAGCGTGTACTTCACGAAATTCTGGGAATTGAAGCCATATTAAGTAATTTTAGAGTTATCTGCAGCATGCCGTTCATAAATGTTCGCTCGTGTCCTAATTATTATTTTGATTATTATGCAATTCCTGAAGCTATTTTGCAAGAATTCCATATGGGATCAAGATAAATAATGCCACATCATCATCACCATCATCACCATCACCATCATCATTATTATCATCATCATCATCATCATCATCTTCTTAGTTGGCTTGGGCTTAATACTCCATCATTTTTGTGGTTGCAAAATGATTCTGCAAAGAGCTGATTTAATGCAGCACCATATTTAAGAGCTCCATTTATGCAATAGGGAATTGGAAAGAAGCAAGAGTGGTGGCGAGCACTGAAACAAGCCACCTGGAGAGCTGGTCTCATTACCAATTGATATCAATTGGATGTGTACAATTTGCTGGGTAGGCAGCAGCCTTGAAGAATTCTGAAAGACCTGACCCTCATCTCAAGTTCAAATTTCTGCCTAGTGAATGGGAAATTTCAGAACAGATGATTTCCTAGGAGAAGCAGGTTTATATAGAAAGCAACCAGTGGTTCTCATTTATTTACTGTTTTGCAAACAAAACTGTGCCTAAAATATCACACTTGCTACATACTAATTCCACTGCAGTTGGATTCTGTGTTAAACCAAAACATGGCCCAAATAATTCTTCTGTTGCTTTCCCTGGGCGAGGGACTCAAAATAGAGCAAACTATGAAATAAATAGGTCCATCCTATGTGCACACATTTCATTTGGATAACTCCTTTCAGTAGGACAAGAAACGAGTTCTTTTAGCCAACAGTGAGATTTAGCCATTCAGGTGCTTCAGAGCCAATACTCAACATGGGATTGTCAAATTGTAGCCCATACTTTGTCCACGCCCTCTCTCCTTATGCTCACCGTTAATTAGTATATGGAATTCTTGCAAAATAGCTTCAGGGATTGCATAATAATCAAAATAATAATTAGGACACGAGCGAACATTTATGAACGGCATGCTGCAGATACTCTAAAAGTACTTAATATGGCTTCAATTCCCAGAATTTCATGAAGTACATGCTATCAATATACCCAGTTTGTACACACAGGAAGTGAGGTACTGGGAGTCCATTTAACTGACCCGGGGCATCACTGGTAATATGAAGAGAGGCACTGGGGTCTGAACTCTGGAACGCCGGCTAATTGTGACTATTACTCTGTCCTGCCTCTCAGAAAACATGTCAAAAGGTACACAGGATCAAGATTTGGTCTCATATTAGCATAAAGCCACATTGGCTTCCAAAAGCCGCTTAGTGTCCCCTATCTGTCTTGCAAAACATCACTGCAAAGTCATTCCCTCACATATCCTCGTGCCACTTTGGTGGCACTTTGGTAAAACTGGGTTTGTTCAGCCACCATTCTCTTACTGGAGAAGAGCGGAAGTGATCGTTCTTGCCCTAGGGAAGGGAGGGCTTCACTCCTGTAAGAATGCTCAGGAAGGCATCAACTTAAGCCCTCAGAGACAGGTTTCTTAGAAGTCAAAGGCATTATTTATTGTTTGCAATTCATATTTGCAAAGTGCTTTGAGCTCCCTGGGGAAAGCTGGAATACAAACACTAGGTACGTGTATAATTAATAACTCTTCAGTAGGGATTATGGCCTCTTTGAGTAAGAGTGTATTTATACACTGACACTCATGGAAGAGAGTTAAACAATTTCAAAACAGCCCAAGGCATACTCCCTCTGGATGCAGGGAGAATTCATCTGCACAGCACTCGAAAGTGTGGATAGAGGCTACCAAGGACACAGCGTATTTCAGTCAGCCCCTACCTCAGGAAGCTACAGCATACCCTCTCACAGGAAATGACCCCACTAGCCTGACTTGAGGACTGGAAGGCAGGAGCAGTGATTGTCATTATGACTAAATGTGCTAAGAATTCTCTCTGAAGAATCATCCTTTGGAAACCACTCTATTTTTTTTTTCTGTTTCTTCATTCTCCTTTCTACCCTTTCTACCCTCCCTATCCTTAAATCTTTCTCGTGCTTACCAGAGAACAAAGTTGAAGGTTCCTACCATGGGCTACCCACCTGTGTTCCAACTCCCCTTCCTCTCTCTCATGCTGTCAGTTAGATCAGTGGAAGGAGGGAGGTGTTCTTCTTGTGACTGAGAGAGTGGAAGCATCAATATGCCTGCCATGATGTTAGTGTCCTCCTTATCAATGCTGGCAGGTGTGATCTGGAAAGAGATGTAGCTCCCTGGTACATCTGTGCTAGGTCAGTCACACAGAAGGAATTAGGCAGCCATGCTTTACTGTGTGAGCTTTAACAAGTCACCTAACCTCTCTGTTCCCCAGAGCAAAATAAAAATAGTAACATCTATTTGCAGATGTCGTGTTAGATTTTGAAAACAAACAAACAAACAAGCAAACAGAAACTAATGTAGGCTCTGGCTTTTCACCGCGCATAACAGACATTCAGCAAATACTAATTTTTCCAGAAGCCAGACCCCTGGCTCCATGCCCGGGGACAGAGGAGTGCTAAATGCCATACAGGGTAGGACTTAGACTCATTAGTTCTAAGTGTGGATCCGGATGTTGCCACCTTGGAGGGACACTCGGTCCTAGGCAAGCCCCTCTGCATTCTGGGAGCTCAGTCAGAGTTGCCACGTGGGACCTTTACCAAGTTCTGCAGCACCCTTGACAATTTGGCCCTGTATATCTAAGACCTTAAAATATATGCATACATGTAGATTGAGCAATTTCACATGTAGGAATTACCCAGGGAAACAGTTGAGGCCCCAAGATTCAGTGGTAAGTAATTCATCCTAACATTGAAAAAACCAAAACAGTAAAGCATGAAAAATCAACCTAAATATTCAACCACAGGAAAAATGTGAACAAGTTATAATCTAACACAATTTATCTGCTAGTATATAACTGTATGGAAAGACCCTGCAACATAATATTAGAAGAGAATATTTCTAAAACCGTATGCCTCGTCTGATTATATTTGTACTAAATAGGAATAGATAGATAAAAGTCACCTTCATTACGTTCTCTGTTGTGTGCACGTTACTTAATCCTCGCAATAACCCTTCGGAGGAGGGTATTAATCGGAAGTCGTTTTAAAGATATCTTGAAAGCAAGTACAATAAAGGAAGGTATTGAGGAGATATCCAAGTGGCACCTTCAATGCCATAGCGCATGAGAATCCATGGTTATGGTTACGCCCAGAGCTTCCTTGACGTGATTTAGGGGAGCCCGCTGTCCTGTTACTTACAGATTGCACCCTGTCAGTCCCTGCTTCCAGTGCCATTCAACAAGAAATATCTCTTGGCAGCTTGCAGAGGCCTTCTGCTGCCTCACCTCCCCTTTACAGCCTGGATATTTAAACATGAACTACCTCTCTCTGTGTGAAACAGCTGGCTAGGAAGCCTGTGCCTTAATTAGCTGTTTCTCCCTGGGGATTTGTGCTCAGTAAATTCACTCTTCAGAGGAAGTACAGCTGGCAAGATGAAACAACACAGTCAATTGTCTTAAAATTCGTTTTTAAGGGAAACATCGTTTGTGAATGTGGTGTGTGTGTGTGTGTGTGTGTGTGGAGAAGGCTTTGAGTAAAAACACCAGACTTCAGGCTCTAGGTGGAGAGCCTCTCAAAGCTAAAGTCTGGGTCATCAATAGTCAAAGAATAAAGATTTCAGGGGCGCCTGGGTGGCTCAGTCGGTTAAGTGTCCGACTTCAGCCCAGGTCATGATCCTGGGCTTCATGGGTACGAGCCCCACGTTGGGCTCTGTGCTGATGGCTCACAGCCTGGAGCCTGCTTTGGATTCTGTGTCTTCCTCTCTCTCTGCCCATCCCTCACTATGTCTCCCCAAAATAAATAAACATTAATTTTTTTTTAATGTTTACCTATTTTTGAGACAGAAAGAGACAGACTGTGAGCAAGGGAGGGGCAGAGAGAGAGGGAGACACAGAATCCAAAGCAGGCTCCAGGCTCTGAGCTGTCAGCACAGAGCCCAGTGCGGGCTCGTACTTGTCAACCATGAGATCATGACCTAAGCCAAAGTCAGATGCTCAACTGACTGAGCCACCCAGGCACCTCTCCAAAAATTTTTTTTAATAAAAAAATAAGCAAGAATAGAGATTTCAGAGCAGAGTATATGGTGTAAATCTTGGATCTTGCTTACTTTATAAACAATTCATTTATACTGCTCTGTCCCAGCTCCATCATCTGGGATTTGGGATGACACTAAATACTATGTGCTACATAGGACTGCACTTGGTGCCGCGTCTGAAATGTAGTGCAAGGCACATAGTGGGTCCCTGGTAAACATCTGGTAAGCAAATACTTCTATTATACTTGTAGAGAAGCCATTTCTCAGGAAAATCAACTATGCAAACAGCCGAGGAATAGCTAAGAGAAGAAGGGAGCCTGCCTTTGTTGAAAATACGGCAGTTATGTTTTTAGGTGTTCTACAAATTCTTCCTTTTTCGCAACACAATATTAAAAAAAATAAGTAGACATCACTATCAAATCGATGGCATGGAAAAGGTCTCTGAGAAATGAAATAGTTCTCTTTGTTTTTAAGTTTATTTATTTAGGGGCACCTGGGTGGCTCAGTCATTTGAGAGTCCGACTTCAGCTCAGGTTATGATCTCATGGTTCCCGGGTTCGAGCCCTGCACTGGGCTCTGTGCTGATGGCTCAGAGCCTGGAGCCTGCTTCAGATTCTGTGTCTCCCTCTCTCTCTGCCCCTCCCCCGTTCATGCTCTGTCTCTCTCTGTCTCAAAAATAAATAAACGTTAAAAAAATTTTTTTTAACAGGATGGCATTTCTGGAGTAGTGGGGAATTGCTTTGGGAAATGCCATAGAAAGACTACAGTGATGGGTTTAGTTTGCTAGAGCCTTCATAACCAAGTACCATAAGGGGGTACAGTGAAAATGTATTTTCTCACTGTTCAGAAGGCCATGAGTCTGAGTTCAAGGTGCTGGCAGGGTTCATTCCTTCTGAGGGCTGTGAGCGAGAATCTGTTCCATGCCTCTCTCTTGGCTTCTGGTGGTTTGCTGGCAATATTTGCTGTTCCCTGGCTTTTAGATGCATGAGCCTTTATTTTCACATGGCTCATGCTCTGTCTGTCTCTGTCTCAAAAAAAATAAACATTAACATTTTTTTAAGTTTATTTATTTCTGAGAGAGGGAGAGAGAGAATCCCAAGCAGGCTCTGCGTGTGCAGAGCTGGACGCAGGATTCGAACTCACAGACCGCGAGATCATGACCTGAGCCAAATTCAAGAGTCTGACACTTAACTGACTGAGTCTCCCAGGTGCCCCTGAAATAGTTCTACGGTCACTGCTATGTGGCATCAGGACTCCCGACATGATGTGTCAAGTACACCGTTCCTTATTCCATCCAAGTTGGCGTGCCCAGCTGTGGCCCGCTGTGAATGCACCTCAGACGTAGGGCAATAGAAGGTGGAGCTGACTTGGAGACTGTCTTCCTTGGACTTCTCGTCCACCCCTGATATACGGTCTGCAGCTCACCAAGACCAGAACCAACCACAGACAGTAAGCTAAAGGGCTCCCCGGACACAGACAGCCTTGATCTGAGACAGCTGACAGCAAGGAGGACAGCTACAGACCCAGACAAGAGAATGCAGCAGCTGCCTTAGAACCCCTCTATTACAGCAGGCAGTGAGCATTAGTGTTTATTGTCCTGACATGGAGCTCCTTACAAAAGGATGCATCACATTTAGCTATGAATTGCAATAAAGCAACAAAATGCATTACACAAAACAAACGCTGAAAGCGTGATGTTTTATGTAAAAATCAAATAAGGATATAAGTGGGCTATGGTCTCCCTGACTTCCTCCCTTTGTCTTCAGATACTGCTTCATCCATGAGAAGCCCGGGGGCCGGGCCGAAGAGATGCTGTCTGGGTGGCTTGAGTCTCTCACAGGTCCTCAGTGATGGGAGAAGAAGGGCTTGGTTACTGTGGGTTATTCTGGGGGCCTGGGGTGATGTCTGGAAGGCGTCATGACCTTCTCATAACATCCATAGACATGCCACAGCGTACGAACTTGGGTGTTCAGAGATGGCCGTTCCAAAGATGTCATCTGCCTCAGGCCTGCCTGGACACTGAGAGTTGAGGAGACAGGCTGCCGGAAATCTCCGTGGCCCATGGGCAGCAGGCAATGTGCCGTGGGACATGGGAAAGAAGCCAGCTGGGTGGAGCCAAAGCTTCCTAATGATGAGAATCCGTGTACATACTCATTAACAATCATTATTTCTGGGGCTTCATCACAGACCCACTGAATCAAATCTCCAAGAAAAGACCTGAGAAGGTGTATGTTGATCCACTGCCCAGGTGAGCCCTCTCACAAGGAAGTTCTGGAGCTATTATCTGGTTAAGGTAATGTTTCTCAAATGAGAACCTACATGAGAATCACCTACCTTGTGTAAAGCACAAAGTATGGGCCCTACCGCCACATTTCCAATTCTGTAGGTCTGGGTGGGACATCAGAGTTCACATTTCCAGTCAATTCCCATGTGATGCTGATGCTGATGATCCAGAGACTCCACACTTTGAGATCCTCTGGGTTAAAATAACATCTCTGGTCCCGAGGATGGGGAGGAGAGGGAATTCTGTGTTGTGTTCCAGAGTTAAAAAGCAGTCTGGGTCTGAGGAGGGGCTGGAAATTGGGCCCCGAAATTCTGCTCACCATCTCCCTTCCTTCTCTCTTTACTTCTCTCTGTACATATCTTTTTCTTTTGGGGGGGGGGCGTGGGGGGCATCCTGCTCCCAATTCTAAGTCACTCCATCAACAGATCTGAACATCAGTGGGGCATGAACGGATTCTGCAAAGCCATGCAACTAACTTAAAATATTTAACTTCACTAGTAACTCAGGGAATGAAATTAAACAAGATTAATTACCTTAAAAAGGTTTTAAACAGGGTGAGAATATGATCATAAAGTTTCTTAAACTAAGGTACCTCTTTCAGCTTTTAATATTTAGTACAGTCATAAATCTCTGGGTGCGGTTTCAAAATACAGATAATACAGATTTTTAAAAAATACCATTTGCAAATACTATGTTAACTAAATTAATATGCAAGTATTTTGGTGATATAAACACCAAAGTATATTAAAATACAAGAATAACCAGAAGAGAGATTTAAATCCCTAAATTCACTATTTTTTATTAAATAAGCCAATGTGATTTATAAAGACTCTTTCCTGCGTGTTCTTGTTTTTCTACAGTTAAAGACACATTTTTTTAAGTTTATTTATTTATTTTGAGAGGAGGCTGCAGAAAGAGAGGGGGAGAGAGAGAATCCCAAGCAGGATCCACGCTGTCAGTGCAAAGCCCAATATAGGACTCAAACTCGCAAAATGTAAGATCATGACCTGAGCCAAAATCAAGAGTCGGACGCTTACCTGACTGAGCTACCCAGGCTTCCCAAGATGCTTCTGAGGTTCTAATGAAAGCTATGCATCCTTTCCACAGAAGAATCTTGCACACAACACATAACATTTGATTCCAGATGTTCCTGGATGTGACATGTGCTGGAGAGGGTGGTCTGATGACCCCATTCCAAGAAGTGTAGATATGACAGCAAGTCTTCTGCAGAAAGCATATTGCCTTTCTTCTTCCCCAGATTCCAGAAAAAAAGGAGACCTCTGATGGGTAGCAACCCTCAGGCCCTAACGTATAACCCTCCCCCCCCCCCCAGGTATTTCCATCTCAAAAGCTGTTCTGGTTGGGAAGGGTTCATATCTGAAGAAGAAAGAAGCTTCCTGATGCATTCATTTCTCCCCCTGACGTTCTGCTCTGAGTCCTATAATCTCCTTATTCTGTGTGTTCTACACACATACCAGGAACTGTTCTATAGTCACTATCAAATTTCTGTAGTGGCTCCTCATAGCTTTGCTCTGTTACCTGTAAGAGCCCTTTTTGAGCGAGAGTTGGCTTAAGTGGGATTTTAGAGTGACAAAAAATTTGGAAACATTCCCAATGCTGACATACCCATCTCTGAATACCAACAGGTATCTGTTGGAGATGAAACAATATGGTAAATAACTCCTATCAAAGGCAAATGAATCACTATTTTCTAATTACTTTAAGAATATAAATTTGTTATCCCAACTGTGACACAGGAGAAGAGATGACATATACCCTGTGCTCTGTATGAGAAAAAATAGATGGTAGGTAGACCATAGCTGAAAACAGTATTTTTATCAAGAACTCTAAATATATTATACATGGTTTAAATAATTACTATCTTCATTTATCTAATAATTTCCAGCTTTTGTTATTATCTTCTTTATTGGCCATTCTCCCATTTTACAATGGTTATGAATATATAAGTAGCTGTAATATTTGCATGAATAGAAGTCTATTGTTTTCAAGGAAGGAAAAAATGGAGTGGGTAGGGAAGAACAACATGAATTAAACAAGTCTTTGTTTGATCACTGAGCTATTATAAAAACATGCTAAATCCGGGAATACAAGAGTTATTAAAGATGGAGAAATTAGCGACTGAAGTACGAGACCATTTGCTCACATGACAGTCCTGCAGACAAACCATTCAGGTACTAGGGCAGGTGCAGGCACAAGAGAGCGCATGTGCTCTTTTACCTTCCATCCCAGGCAGACACCACTAATCATGCCCTCCTTCAAGCCAGGGCCAAGTAACTTCCCAATGGCTCCCAGGGCACCACTACTAATCAGTGGGAGTTGCCATGAGAATCACCATCTCTGGACAAGATGATCTTTTAAATAATTGACATGACACAGGTTTTCTCATGCCAACGTTTACCAGATGCCAATACTGACTGATGCCTCTTCTGACTGTTCCGCCTTGGGCGCCCTTCAGAGTGAGCTTCTTGCTAACGAACCCCCTTCCCCTGCACACAATGGAGAAAACATTCGAGCAAACTGTGTCATCACAGCTTTTTGTTTATTCCTTTCAGTCAAACAGCCAACACCTGCCAGCAAGCATGCTACTTCCTGCTTGGGAATGCAGCAGGGGAATGAGCAGCAAACTGTTTCTGGAATTTTAGCAAGTGAATTGAAAATATCAAACAAAGATGAAAAAAAAAAAAGGAATGATGACTCCCAGATGGTTCTGGGAAAGGGTATGGTCCCTTGTCTGAAAGAACATTAGAAGCTTCACTCTTTGCCACCCCCATGGTTCAGTCAACAACATCAGTAATAGTAATGATGACAACTCATCATTGGTTACTGAATACTTACTCTGCACTAGCCACTCTGTCTGGGACTTCACATACTGTACCCATCATTGCCATTGGCATATAGACTGCCTTCTAGGGTTGTGTTACTACAAATGGAGATGCTGTGATTCAGATGTGTTCAGAGACTTGTCCAAGGTCACCCAGCTAGGGAGTGTCAGTGCTGAGACTGATCCCTATGTCCACCTGTTTTGATATACTATACCACTTTTTAGTCTGATGGGGGCACCAAAGAACAATGTGAGCAGGAACTCTTGTTTTCCTTCTCTAGACTAGAGTTCACGGATTTGCAAAAAGTAGCATGGCTAGTTTGCTGTAAAGCCAGGGTTAAACCCAGATTCTTGGAAACCTTATTCTGCAACTCCTTCTGCATTTAATCTGTAGGGCACAGGGTTAGGGTGGTGACGGTCTTTGCCAAGGTGGGATGTGCGAAGGTGGCAAGGACAATGATAGTGCTAGGGCCTGCTGGTGAGTAGGGGGACACTAAGAATTTGATGCTGGTCAGTTTTAGAAAGTGACCCCCACACCAAACACAACAGCTCATCAATAGATGAGTGGTCTCTAAAGATCAATACGACAATGAAGCATACCAGTATCTTTTAGCACTTTATCTGGTGTCCGGGTAACTCTTCCAGAATCATCCCCCAAGAAGAGGTTGGTTCCAAGCTTACACTAGACCTGTGCTTATCAATTGTAGATAGGGTGACCATATAATTGGTGTACTGGTGTACTGGGAACAACCCCAGACTACCCCAGTTATGAGGGTAAAATTATATAATTAACTCCCCTTTTTACTGTCAGAAGTTTCCTTACATTGATGACAAATCATTGGTTGCACCAATTACAGGATTTATGATAAAATATTGCATTTTCTTTTTTGAGTTACTTTTATTCTGCAAGATCATAAGCCCTCTGAGGATAGAAAGAAGGTTTTATGCACCTCTCTGTCCCTACAGTTCAGTACAATGCTGGGCACACATAGGTGTAGTTGGGGCTGAGTTTATACTGACTTGTTATTCAACATCATCCTCCTTAAGTTTCTGCTTAAGATGCACCTACTTCAATTTCTGCCAAAGATGTAGTTGGTTTTTTTTTTCATTTTTGTTTTTGTTTTAATTTAAAATTTCTCTCAGCAGGCAAAATACGCACAGTTTAACAGAATATCTCAGGAAAGTTTCCCATATAAGCCAAGCCTTTTAGCAAATGCTCTAGAAGTAAGTGAACACAACATCTGCATTTGCTATATAAACACCACACATTCAAAGTGAAATGACTCAGAGTTTGCCTAGAAATCACTGGAGATGTTGATCTGTGCCTCTGATTTCATTGTCTGCAGCCTGTGACTTTTTGTTTGTTTTTTTAACTTGAAGCAAAGACTAAATAACTTTTGGATACAGAAATGCTTTTCAAAAATGGCAATAATGCATCCAGTTCAAAGGAACTACTGATCATATAATGTTTTTCCATGAACAAATCATGAGAAGGCCGCCATGTTGGTTCTTTAGATGATTTGTGTTCCATGAATACACAAGAATATGGCTATAATTGTTTGTTTAATAGATTGGGTAAAATTGCTCATAATGCTAGTCTCAAAAGATGAAGAAAAGAGTTAAAGAGATAATGTTGTAATGAAGGGAGGTGAAGGATTTTAATGGAAAAATAGAAATCAGGAGAATCAGAGGCTCTCCAAGATGGCTCTGCCTAAACCTCCCACACCAACCTAGCAGAGAAGAGGACTGGAGGCTGCAGGCAAATAAAGTTCTGAGAACCCATATTAGTCAGGAGGATGGGAGGCCTTATGAAATCCCAGTGCTACAGAGTATGAAACCAAGGACCATCCAGGAATAAAATCATAATCAAAAGTCAAGTAAATAATCAGTTATAACAGATGAAATGGCTGGATGATAATAAGACAGAAGCCAGGTCCTCTGCAGGCAGAGGAAACCCCAGAACATGAGGAGAAATCAGTAGGTCTAGAATGGGGCCTGAAAGCCTGCATTTCTTTCACAAGGTTCCTGGTGATAAGGAGAATGCTGGTCTGTGATCCCTACTTTTTGTGGTTGTTGTTTATTTTTGAGAGACAGGGTGCAAGCAGGGGAGGGGCAGAGAGAGAGAGACACACAGAATCTGAAGCAGGCTCCAGTCTCCGAGCTATCATCACAGAGCCCAATGGGGGGCTCGAACTGTGAACTGTGAGATCTTGACCTGAGTCAAAGTCAGACACTTAACCACCCAGGTGCCCCATGTGATCCACACTTTGAAGAGCAGGAGCCGGAAGACCTTCCTCAGGGTGCTACAGTGTAGCCCCAGAAGTAGGGCCAAACCATGGTTCTCAAGGGTGAGTGTATGTCAAAATCACCTGGATCACTTATTGAAATGCAGAAGCCTCAGCCCTGTACTCAGAAGTTAGGAGTCACTATGTCTAAGGCAGAGCCAATAATCTGCCTTTTCTGTTTTTTTTTTTAATTTAATTTTTAATGTAATTGTTTTATGTTTATTTATTTTTTGAGAGAGAGTGTGTGTGAACAGGGGAGGGGCAGAGGGAGAAGAAGACACAGAATCAGAAGCAGGCTCTAGGCTCTGAGCTGTCAGCACAGAGCCCAATGTGAGGCTCGAACCCATGAACCGCAATATCATGACCTGAGCTTAAGTTGGACGCTTAACCGACTGAGCCACCCAGGTGCCCCAATAAGCTACATTTCCAAGAAGTTCCCAGGCAATGCTGGTGCTACTGGGCCAGGGACCACACCTTGAGAAATACTACTATAAAGACCCTCAGACTCTCCTAAGTTTTAGGGAGGCACTGTTAAATATAAAACCAATCCATTTCTTACTTTTTGAAAATAAAGCACACACACACACACACACACACACACACACACACAAATCTAACGTGGGAGTTGTACATTGCACCATGTTCTGGAGATGGTACCTTAAGGCAGTGGTTTTCAAAGTGTGGTCCCTAGACCAATACCCTCAGCATCACCTGGGAATCTGCTAAAAATAGAATTCTGTAGGCCCCATTGTAGACATAACAAACCAGAGATTCTCAGAGTGGGACCCATCAGTGTGTGCTTTAAGGAGGCCCGCGGGTGGCTTTGATACCCACTGAAGTTGGACAGGCATTACCTTAGGGTGAAAGAAAATGCTGGTGGGAGAAAGAGATGTAGATAGGTGTCCAAATCACTGGGCTGGAGATCAGATAACCTGAGAGCTACACCAAGCTCTGTTGCTCAGTCTCATGCATCTACACATACCACTTCAGCTTTCTGTGCCTCTATTTGCTTACCTATAAACGGAGTGGACCCACAGCCTTTCTGACTTATTCAGGTATTAAGGTAGGTTGTATGAGTGTCTCCAAATACAGATTTGTATTTCCTGTAAAGAACTTAGACACCCTTGCCTGTGGCCATGAGACTGGTGTTGCCCTGGTTCATATTGGTCTCGACTATCTGACTTGCTTTGGCCAAAGTGCCTATGAGCAGAAGCTTTAGGAAGCAGTGCATGTTTCCACAAGGATGCTTGCTTTGCCCCTCTACCATAGAAGAGAGAGTCCTAAATAGAACTATGGATTCAACCTGGGCCTCCCAATGAGATGGCACATGGAGGAAAATCACAGAAGCTGAGCCACAGCCAGAGAGAAATCATGTGGACATTTGTCCTTGTGAGTCACTAAGATTTGGGTTGCGTCTGTTGTGACAGTAAGATTAACGTGGGTATCGTGGACAGATGAGAAGACATAATGCACATAAAAACCTACTGAATAAATTTGAGGGGCCACCATATTTCTGGGGAGGATTTCAAAGACTGAAAACAAGAAGCCAGGCAATTTAGGGGCAGCCCTGATGGGATTTTCCTAACTGTGCCTCTTTAATGAGATTGCCTACCTTTGGTTTTCTCTCTCTCTCCTTTGTGTCTTGTTCACTCTCCCTCTTCCCCCTCCTATCTCTCCTACCTTCCATGCATTTTCACTTTGGTTTTCTCCTTACTTCCCTAGCTGATGTGAAGAGTAGGGCTGGGGATGAAACAGAGAGAGAGGGCAGACATTCCCCTCCTGGTTCCTAATCAGGTCTTGATTTAGATATCATTCCAGAGAAGAAAATCATTATTCTCCCAAAGAATGATAAGATCAGCCCAAAGCACTGGAATATTGATTCTAAATGGATACAATTACCCAATTATTAGGATGGTGAGATCACTAATTCTCAATTTTTAAAAATGCCTCAAACACTTGAAATCACGTTTACCTTCTGGGTAAACAAACAAATGGACTAAGGTCTTAATAGAAGTTATAGTAGCAACAGCTTGACTCTAGGTGTGTAACAGGACAGAGGCATGTGAATGATGTGTGATGTGTACTAACGGAGGTTCTAGGACTTTGTCTAGACCCAGCCCATTTCTACACTGGGGAGAACCTTCTCCCTTCTGGATAATTCTATCAGTTTACAAATCAACAGTCATGTTGTTCTAAGGCCCTAAGTTGATATGCAATTACACCTCCCAAGCTAACATCCCTACAGGAGAGGCCTAATAAGTAAGATAGAGCCTATATAGGAAAAGCATGGGGACCAGGAAAAGAAACGTCAAGAAAAGGACACTTGATAAGTATGCAGCTTTATGGGGTGAACTACCACGGGTAGAAAAGCTTGTGGAACATGTAGACTGGTGGTGTGGATTTTTCCTTGCTATTCTTCTTTTGTCCCTCATTCTGATTCTGAATTGTTTTTTTTTTTTTTTTTTACTTTTTCTTTTTTAAATTAATTAATTTTATTATTTTATTATAATAATAATTATTATTAATTATTATTTACTCTTTTGCTCTTATGGCTTCCTGTGCTTGCTTCATTTCTGCTTTTATTTATTTCCCTTAATTCGGTAGTGTCTAGTCTGGTTTTTAAATTTAGCCTTGAAGCTAGAGGATTTAATCATTCAAACAAATCTCAATTCATCAGATCGTACTGACCAACTATTACTTTAAAGTCAACTTTAACTCTATCCTTGGTCGAATGCTGATTTAAGTGAGTGTTCCATTAACAGCATCATCAACTGTGTACTGATTTTTCTTTAAAAAGACAAGTGTGATGAAACTCTGGTGACAGACGATTAAAATCTCCCACAAATCTCAGGTCACTGGGTTCTAACAGGCCCATACTGCCATTTTATTAATTAGGAATTTTACCAATAGAAAACAGGAACCCCCAGTGGTGATGTTGGGGAGCTAATGTGGCTAATGTAAAAGCTTAAGTAAGCTTTCAATCATTCAATCAAGTAATAATTTAGTGACTGTGTACAATGGGCTGAGCTTCATTCTGGATGCCGGAGATACAAAAGACAAACTTTGTGATCTCCAGAGCTTATGTTCTGGTTTTGATGACAGGCAACAAACAAATATATAATATGTATAATAAGATGATGAAGGAACACTTAGCAGTGTAGAAGGCAGAGAGAGAGAAGTAGGGCCTGACTTGCAGACAGGGTGGGCCTTCTACTGCAGCCTGTCATCTAGGAAGGACTCTAAGGTCAGATGCCACTCACAGGGCCTAAATGAAACTGAGCCATTCATCAACAATGCCGTCAGTTCAGGAGACTGACTATTCCATCACTGCAGAGTGCCCTCGGTTCCCCTGATGATCACTATTCCCACCCCAAAGTTAACCATTATTATGATTTCTCCTAGCAGAGATTACTTCTTCACGTTTTTAAAATTCATAAACATTGAAATCATAGAGATACACTTTTTTTTATATTTGGTTTCTTTCAACACTAAATTTGTGAGATTCACCAGTTGTGTTTGATGCACATTTGTCATTCTTTCTTATTGCTTTGAGTGAATATATAAAAGTACCTAGTTTTTAATGCCCCCCCCCAAGACTAGAAATGTGGTAGGCAGACCCCAAGATGGGCCACATGTCCAACCCTTGAGTGTAGGTGAGGACCCGTGATTTGCTTTTAGCAAATAGCTGGCAAAGGTGATGAGATATCTTTTCTGGGATTCTATGTTGCGATACATCCATTTATGTAACTGCTGGTGTTCCCTTACTGGCTTGCAGAAGTAAGCTATGAGGGGCTATAGAGAGTTCCATGTGGCCAGGACCTGTCAGTGCCTTTAGGAGCTGAGAGCAAGGTGCGGTGAACAGCCAGCAAGAAACTGGGATCTTCATCCTAAAACCTCAAGGAACTGAGCTCTGCCAACAGCCTGAGGAAGCTTAAAGCAGTTCTTTCCCTGGTGGAGAACCTGGTAAGACCACAGCCCACCTACGAGACTCTGAGCAGAAGACCAGATACACTGTGCTGCACTCCTGGCCCAAGGAAATAGTGAGATAAGAAATGTGCGCTCTTCTGAGCCACTAACTTGGAAATAGAACTGAAAACTAATATAAGAACCCAGATCTCTGGCTTTCTCACACAGTGACTTTTATTCCTTTGTGTTGCTTCAGGTAAAAGAAAAATCTTATAAACAACTCAACATTCTTTCTCCGTAATCCATTTTCAACAATAACCAAATGTGGCAAATGCAAATCATGAAGCACATTAGTTGTGGTTCAATCATTTTCAATCTACAGTGGTCCGTCCCTTACCTTTAAAAAGCCATTTATTAATTGGTCAGACACAAATGAGAAATCGAGTGGAAGCAGCTAAGGTTGGCCATCTCGGGGCATTTCCTGGGAAGAATGATCTTAGAGGAGGAAAAGAAGAAAAGAAAACGGGGGTGGTATATTTTCAAGATGCTATTTTCAGCGTGTATTTCCCACAGATGCATCTTAAGTACTTTGGAGCAATGCCAACCAGGGTGCAATGCAGATATAAGTCAATATCATTACAACACAGGCACTTAACAGGAAGACATAACTGATGCAATTCACCTGCTCGCACGAGAAGAAAGCTCGCCCGTTCTGGGGGAATAAGTTTCCGATACCCCGTTTCTATTCCTTTTCACTTTCGTCCTTGATTTATTGCCTTTGCCCAGCTTCAGCATGACAAAGGCTCCAGCTTTCAGCACAGAATGATATTCCAGACTCCACTAAATATATTTGTAAGACAAGGGCAGCCAACAAAATTAAACTGCCGGCACAAAGACCGGCTGTTATTTAAAGCTAGAGAGAGATTACGGGGGATTATTACTTTATCAAAAAATATTTCAGCTACGAACCCAGTGCTTATTTCTCCAGTACTTTGACTGTGTGCTAATTCATCTCCCACCTTGCACGGATTTAGTCTTTCATTGCCAATTTATTGGAAAGCTTGACAAATGTCGGTGGCCTATGGTACAGGACACCCAGGCTTACTTAGTTATTGCTACAGAGAGCTGGAAATCGGGACCTTCAAAGGGGATTTACGTGTGCTGTGTCTTTGATTTTTATTGTCGCGCTTTCATTTCTTTGAACCATCAGGCATTTCATCTTTAATCTCGTTTGTCTTTTAGGGGCCCCACCTAAGGATGGCGACACAAACAATCAAAATCCGACAGCAGCAGTACCATTATGGAGCTGATGACTTGGTCCTGGTTTTTCATCTACGGTTTTTAAATGCAGTATTTTATCTGTTTCAAATTGTCTCTCTTTTACGATACCTTTCCTCGGCCCCTTCGTATACCTTGAGAAGAAAAATACGTATCAAAATTAGAGATAAGAGGCTAAGAGAAATCCATTTTTATTATCTGCTATTTCTTAAGGTTTTTCGCTCATTTTAGCTTCATGCTTTTAAGTAAAGTCGTTATCCAATTTAATTTATTCTCCTTGATTCTTAGCTGCACTTTAGTGCACCATAAAGATATGACAGTGAACTCTTTTGAAGATGAACCATTAGAATATGCCTCTAAAAAGGCTCTTTTGCTTGAAAAAAATGTGCCCTGTTTTCATTAAAAGCTCTCAAGATTTCACACGGAAAATCTTATCTATAGTGGCAAAGTATATAGCGGCCCCCGAATGGTGCTAGGCCTGTGCTGAGCCCTTGAATGACTGTGATAGCTGTGGATCCAACAAGTTAACAGAGACTGTGACAGTTTCTGTAACAGACTGCTGCAGAAACCCATTAGAAGGGTACTTAACATAGTCTTTGGGAGGGAACCAGAATGCTTCCCAGAAGTGACATTACACTTAGCCTCGAAGAAATGAGAATTTGCCAACAAAGAGGAGAAGATGGGGAAGGAAAGAATGATTCAAGTAAAGGTACAAGATGTATAAAGGCCCAGAGGTGAAACAGCGTGATGCATTCAACCATGGGGACATAATTCAATATGGGGAAAGGGGACAGTGGGGTGTGAGAATAAGAAGAATTAGAACTTCACAGGAAAGCAAGACCTAGGGTTGAACAGAGTTTGGAACTTAGCCCAAGGGCAGTCGGAGAGATCAGAAATGAGTGACATGAATATATTTGAATTTTAAAAAAGATCAGCCTGGTCAGAATAGAGAAGGGATTAAATGGACACAGGCCTGGAGGCTGGGAGAAGTATTTGGATACTGTTGCAGTAATTTGATTCTGAGATTAGGGTGGCCAGAGCTTAGATGACCATAGTGTGAGCATACAAAGTTGACAGATATAAGAGACCGGGGAAGTAAATGCAATGCGATGCAAGAAGGTTGAGTAAAGCTTGGTGATTGATGCAGGGGGGTAAGCGGGGTAGGAAAGAGGAAGTCATGGGTGAAGCATGTCTCTGGTTGGGTGAATAGAGAGCACTTCTTTGAGAAAGGGAAGACTCATGCAAGGGAAGATCTACCTGTGTGCATGTGTATGTACATGCAGGCATGTGCGTGTCTCTATGTGTGTGCGTGTGCATATGTGTGTACACATGTCTGGGTGTGTGCGTATGTGTCTATATGTGTGCGGTATGTGTCTGTGTGTATTGCATGTGTGTTGGGAGGTGGGGTTAATGTGGAGCTTCAGGTGTCTATGGGATAGCCAATTAAAGATGCCCTCCTCAAGCAGCTGGGACAATTTTCGTAAAGGCGTGAAGATCTACATAATCCCTAAAGTCATGAAAATGGATGACATCTCAGTGCAAGTGTATCCTTCATCCAAGAAAAAGCTGGAACTGCCACAGGAAAGCCAACATGTAAAGGGCAGGTTGAGGATGCAGTATCCACACAGAAGGTTGAGAAGAGGTAGCCAACACCATAACATGTTGTAGCAAACCCACAGAAGGTAAGGCCTGAAAGAGATCTGGTGATGAGGCCGCCTCTTAGTGGTCTTGGCATGGGCCATTTCAATAAAGTGTGCTTAACTGTTAAGAAAAGTAAAACCATTTGTTATACTGAATATTTCCAATTAAATTATGTCACTCATTTATTCTTCCATCCACTCATTATAGGACTTAATTCACTAATTGAAAACATGGAAATAGGGCATGGACTCAACTGTGTAGATAATCATCTAAGGAGCCTTCAACCAATATCCTTTACATATTTATATGTGCTTATATGTATTTACTAGAGGGGGGAGAACTAGTTTTCTATTAACAAAACATTCAAGCAATGGATTTATTCATGCATTTAATTACTGTTTATGAAAATAATACTTTTTAAAAGTCAAATAGTATAGAAAGACTTAACAAGAGACAGCAACTCCGGGCCCACACTTTCCTACTCTGGGCCCTCCTCCTCCTGTGTAGTGAGTTTTAGTTCTATTGGTTTTCTTGTTATTTTATTTCAACTTTATTTTATTAAATATATTGCTATTTTTTGATTTATTAATTTAAATATTATATGTTGCCTTCCCACAATGACAGATGAGGAATTACCTTTCTTGGACCCAGTCACATATGGCTCCAATTTTGGATAATTTACAATTTTGCTTAGGTTGGTTTTCAAAGTCCACATCTTTGTGTCTGATGTCAGTATCACCCTTTGCTGGTATCTTTCACTTGCGTATTTTCTCTAAGAGCCACTCTCCAAAAGCCCTCTGTCAGTATACCTTATTCAAGACCAGGTTTTCTCAGCCTCAAAGGTACGGATATTCTGGTCCAGATAATTCTTTGTGTGCAGTCATGGGGGGGGGGGTGGGGAACAGGGGGAAGGGAGGCTGTCCTCGGTCTTTAAAATATTTAGCAGCATCCTTCACTTCTATCCACTACATACCAGTAGCACTTCTCATCTTGACAACTAAGAATGTCTCCAGATATCACCAAATGTCCCCTGGGGGGATGCAAATATGCCCAGTTGAGAACCATGGGTCTAGACTGGCTGGTCACTAGGACTTCTGCATATTTGTTATCCTGAAATTACCTTGCTTGTTCTGTGGTGGGTGACGTTTCCTGGAGCCCATACCATTCTTTTTTAAATATGTCTTTCTTTGGGTGAAGTACATTGTAGCAGGAAGCCTCTATCGTGGTCCCATGGGTTCCTGCCTCCTAGTCGTCACACCTTCATGTGACCTCCTCTCACATCATCAGCAGGGGCCCCTGCTGAATTCAGGTTCTGAAAAGAGTCCATTCTCTGTCTTAGGTACTCTCTCTTTTATGTATTTCTCTCTCCCTTTCTCTCTGTCTTTATCTCTTTTTCTCAACTTCTTGCCATCCCTTATCACTTTCTCTTGACTGACATGCTGTCTGTGAAGCCCTATGGAAAAGTCAAGAACAAATAACTGAAAGCCCCTGTCAACAGTGACAAGACAGAGCTAGGAAGCAGATTATCCAGTCCCTTTGGACTACTGCAGGCCAAGGTGTGTGACCTCATGAGAGACCATGAGCCAGGGACATCCAACTAAGCCAATTCCAGATTCCTTGACCTCTCACAGAACTGTATAAAGGGGTACATTTTTGCTGTTATAAAGTGTTAAATTTGGGGGTGTTTTATTTATACAGCCTTAGATAACTAATACATGCATATCAAGTAGCATTTTTTTAATGTATATTTATTTTTGAAGGAGAGAGAGACAGAGTGTGAGCAGGGGAGGGGCAGAGAGAGAGAGAGGATGACACAGAATCTGAAGCAGGCTCCAGGCTCTGAGCTGTCAGCACAGAGCCCGATGAGGGGCTCGAACTCACAGACCATGAGATGATGGCCTGAGCCGAAGTCAGACACCTAACCGACTGAGCTACCCAGGTGCCCCGTATCTTAAGGTGTTTAGGGAGTCTTAAACAATGACTTGGAATACCTCTTCTCTTTTATGTATGAAATTGTTTGCATTGCTCCCTCACACAGGACTAATAATTTGACTAAGTATAGCATTCCAGTTTGAACACCATTTTCCCTTAGGCTTGTGAAGATGGTTTTCCAACATCTTCAAACTTCCAGTGGTTTTGTTAAGAGATTCTTTGCTAGCTCGAGTCTGATACTGTCTTTAGCAAAATTAGGGTTGCCTTTGCTTTGGTGTGTGTCTTCTGGGCTGGAGAGGGAAGCAAACTTTTACAGCCGATTTCTTTCATTCTATAAAGTATTTTTCACTACATCTTTGCTAATGTTCTCTCCTCCTCTATTCTCCCTTTCTGTAATTCCTTTTACGTAGTGAACATTATGTTTTGCTCTCTAATTTCCTCTTTTGTCTTCATATTGTCCACATTTCTGTATTTTTGTCCAACTCTCTGGGAGATTTCCCAAATGTTATCTTCCAATTTCTAGAATGTTCACAATTTGCTACATTTCTGAGAGTTCTTTCTTATTGTTTTACAGTTTCATTTTAAAGCATCATGTTCTTGTTTCATGGATTTATATATTCTCCTATCTCTCTGAAATACTAGATTTTGAATGCTTCTTCCCCCTCTTGCATTATCCCTGTTTTCTCCACTTATCTGTGTTTATTTACCTGATCCTTCTCTTTCATCTTGGAGGTTTTATGGAAATGTCTGATGGTTGTGGTAAGTCATGGTCATCTGTTCACAATTGTGACTCAGAACTGCATACTGGATTGAAGATTCCATGTGCACGGGCTGAGTGTGTCAACAGGTGGGATTCTCTGATAAGTGACCATATCGGTAAATCATTCCTTTCAATGAGGACATCCCTAAAATTCTAGTTATCCACATATTTTTATTTTATTAGTTTTATTTATTTATTTGAGAGAGAGAGAGAGAGAGAGAGAGAGAGAGAGAGAGAGAACATGTGTGAGTAGGGAGAGGGACAGAGAGAGACAGAGAGAAAATCCCAAGCAAGCTCCACATGCTGTCAGCACAAAGCCCAATGTGGGGTTCAAAGCCATGAATCATTATATCATGACCTGAGCTCAAATCAAGATTCAGATGTTTAATCAACAGAGCCACTCAGATGCCCCATCACATATATTTTTCATGGGTCCCGTTCAGTTCCTCGGTAGGGAAACCCTCTCATATCCTGCATGAAGAGAGAAAGGCTTCACTGTAAGAGCTCTTGGAAAAAGGGACAAATGAGGCCCCAAGTGTACAAAATGCCATGTCATTTCTCTCTTTAACCCTGTCTCTTGCTCTCACCCTCAGCTTTAGAAACTCTTGTTCAATTTCTATATGCTACCAAATGTCTGGTCTTCCCAAGGAACTTATCTTCCCAGATAAGGAAACTGGATTAAGGTCAACAGTTCCCTGCAAAAACTTCTCGTTTTCTCCTGACTTCACGCCTCATGCCAGAATCCATGGTGTGCAGAACGGCCAGGCCTCAGCCTGTCCCATGACCCCTTCCCATTACCATGCCTTCATAGTGACCTGGACCAAGCCAGCTTTCCTCCTCCATTGCTGTTCATCTTTTAAAAATGTATTCATATCTCTTACCCATCCTAAGCTCTATTCTGTTCTCTTTGTTTTTTTAAGTTCCTATCTTTATTTTTAATTTTTAAATTTGCTGATGTAATTGTAGAGGAGTCTAAGAAGAGAACAACAATAAACTTGTGCATCTATCCTCATGTTTACATAAAAGCATGCATTTATTATATGGGATTTTCCTGAACCATAAAAATTCTGTTGAGCCCTATTAATTACATTAAGATCACTTATTCCGAGAAACACACACTTACCCATGTGCTCTTTATGTCACATGACTATGACTGTCAAATTTAGCTGGCTGGTCTTACTGCAGGAGCTCTAGCTGTACTGGGCAACTCACATCACAGAATTTGGCATCAATAAAGAATGCTGGTTTATTTGTTTGTTTGTTTGTTTGTTTGTTTCCACTAGAGAGTCCTGTGGAAGTCAGGTGCATCAAAGTACAATTTGCCAAACAGAAGGAGCTATCTGGCACCCCTTCCACCAGCAATGTATTTCCAAATATCCCACGGGGCTGTCCTCCGTCTCTACTGTGCCATCCTTTCTGTCTGGCCCATCATTTAAACAGAGTTTTGGAAGCACCACAGGGAGTGAATATGGCATTCCTGACACAGCACGCTCCCTCCACAAAAGTGAAAGCAAACACCAGAGAGAAAACAGCAGGTTCCATTTTGAGTCGTGCCCAGAACAATGAGAGGTCACAGAACAGAGCGGAACAGTTCACAGGCTAAAAAGAGACCAGCGGGGTTTGATTTTCAGCCTCACTGGTTCAATGCTGTGTCTTCTCGGACAAGTTACTTAATGTTTCCGTGCCTAAGTTTCTTCATCTGTAAAATGGGAAATGTTAGTACTAACTCCACAGCCGTTGTGAAACGGATTAAATGAACTAATTGTAAGACTAAAATCACTAAAACTACCTCTTGGCACACATTAAGCACTTGGCAAGAATTAGCTGCTATCAGTTGCTTTTGGGCCGGGAGATCATGGAAGGTCTCCAGTGGGTGGTGTTAGAAATTGACTGGACTCCTCATAAGGCTGAAACCCTGCTCACCATGTCTCCAGTGCAGCTTTATAATAGGGGATTGGATTTCCAGGACCCTCATTTCTAAACTTTGAGAGGATAAGTTACTTATTAAAGTGGAAACACATCTCCAATAACTCTGAATGAAGAGAAATAATGATAATCCAAAGCCTACTTGCTTCACAAAAGGTAATTAACTGCACAGAGAACTGAATAAACCCAGAGCTTGGGCTTTCTGCTGACTGTTTCACATCTCAAGATGTAAGTATTTACAGATCAAGTGCTCTAAGAAGAATAAAAACATGTCTTTTCTCTGAGAAAAGCTTTCTTCACACAGACTTCAACTACTTTCTTAATCCTTAAGCCCCTAATTAGAGTTCTAGTCCAAAAGCTAACCATCCAGTTCCCCGGTCTCTCCAGCCCTGGCTTTAAAAAAATCAAGGTGGCTCAATCACCAGCCAGCGCTTTGCTCTGTTTTATAATAACCCTTCTTTGTATTTATCCCCAGATCTTTAATCTGAGTTCCTTCAAACCTTTTACTACAGGATTTTATTAATCCTCAACAACACTGCTGTGCAACCCTTGACCAATACAATTATCCCAAATTTACAGATGAAGAAACTAAGGCACCAAGCGCACGCCTTTTCTCTTTTTACAAACAATGAAGCACAAGACCAGATAATAATTCTCTGGATTCTCACAGTACAGTTGTAAGCAACCAGCCTTGCTGGAAAAAAATAAACAGTTGCTCAATTCTTGGAAAATTTCTAAAAAGGTTTTTAAACCGGGAAAGTACAGAGATCTCAAAGGGCCGCAGAAAATAAAATAAAAGAATGCCAGCTCCCCAGAGTCCCAGTGCCCAAACAACCCTGCCTCTCAGAAGTATGTCACAGGTGACAGAATGGAATCTCAGGAAGAACAGAATTAAGCATGCTAATAATTTATATTCATGCCCATATTTACTTGGATCATGATGGACTGAGAAGAAGTGTCCTCTGTCCCCCAATAGCCCCACTGTCATCTCATGGACTCTGGGGGACGTCCCCAACACTTGCAAGACATAATTCAATCCAAGAATACCAAAGCCAACTCTTTGCTGAGTACTCTGCTGGATGCTGACCTTACAAAGATGAATTGTACCTGGAACCCAATGTCGAGAATCTCCCCAATTCAATGACACCATATTTGTTCTATTATGAGCACCTCGGACAGCATCTAGCACATGAGAGCTGTTGTGAACTGAATGTATGTGTCCCCCTCAATTCCATAGTTGAAGCCCTAATCCCCAGTGGGACTGTATTTGGAAAGAGAGCCTGTAGGAATGTCATTGCAGTTAAATGAGCTTCTAACGGTGGGACTTTGATCCAATAGGATGAGTGTCCTTTTCAGAACACACTCCCTTTCTCTCTCAGGCACATAATACTAAGGAAAGGCCATGTGAACTCACAGTAAGAAAGGAGCCACCTACAACTCAATGAGGCAGCTCTCACCAGACACCAACCCGGCTGGTGCATTGATCTCAGACTTCCAGTCTTCAGAACTGTGAGAAAATAAATTTCTGTAGATTAAACCACTCAGTCTGTGGTATTTTGTTGTGGCAGCCCTGGCAGATAAATGGAGGAGGTATTAAATAAATGTTTGCAGAGTTAATTGCATTTTGTATTTTTGGTTACCCTTAATTCCATACTAGTCTTTGATTATTGCTCTTTATGCAGGGGCTTAGAGCATTGACTCAGTAGCTCTGTTCTTCTTGTTTTGGCTTCCTCGATGCTGGCACTTGCCATCCAGCCAGCTCCACAGCCAGGGTGTGAGGTGGGCGTTTCCAAGAGTTTGACTATGTCCCTCAGTTGTATCTTGCTGGGCCTGGTCATACAGTGAGTCCTGTGAATATGTCCTGCTTTTCAGTTATTTTATGTCTGTCTGCCTGTCTGTTTATCTTTATTTCAGAAACATCAGACAAGTTCCCCAAATGTCTAGTTCGGAGGGTACCTGAGAAAGCCATTCTTAAAGTTTTCTTTTTCTTTTTTTTTCTTTTTGGTTTTCATACTTGTGTATATCAAAAGCAAATGCCTGTACCTAATGACAGGAGCTAAAGTGCAGGCTGGAGACCCTCTGCCTCATCTTTCTCCTTCCTCAGGGTAATGTCCCCCTCCTCCACCATTAGATGCTCTGCCTCTAAGCAATGGGCGATTTTCATGTCCTTTTCGGATGAAATTTTAATCCCTGTTATCCCAAATCCCACCTTCAACATTCATGTTCTGCCCACCCAGGCATGCAAATAATTCATATTATGATTATCAATAAGAAAATACAATGTGTTTTGTACTTTACAGTGTATGAAGCACATCTTCTTACATTTTCTCATTTGAGCTTTGTCTTAGCCTGATCAAACTGCTATAACAAAATACTGTAGACCAGGTAGACCAACCAGCAGGAATGTATTTTCTCACAGTTCTGGATGGCAGCAAGATCAAGGTGACAGCCAGTTTAGTCGCTGGTGAAGACTTTCCTCCTGGTTTGCAGATGGCCACCTTCTCACTGTATCCTCACATGGCAGAGAGAGACAGAGACAGACAGAAAACTCTGCTGCCTCATCTTTTAAGGACACTAACCATAGCAGATTGGGGCTCTCCCCTTCTAACCTAAATTAACCTTAACTTCCTTCTCACTCAAAATACAAGGAATTGGGGCTTCAACATATGGATTTTAGAAGGACACAATCTTTTTTTTTCTAATTTTTTAATGTTTATTTTTGAAAGAGAGAGACAGAGCATGAGTGGGAGAGGGGCAGAGAGAGAGGGAGACACAGAATCCAAAGCAGGCTCCAGGCTCTGAGCTGTCAGCACAGAGCCCGATGTATGGCTCAAATACATGAGTCATGAGATCGTGACCTGAGCTGAAGTCAGATGCTTAACCCACTGAGCCACCCAGGCACTCTGAAGGACACAATCTTCATGGACTTATGAGCATACCACAAAATAAGAAATCTACAACATTGGGCTGCCTGGGTGGCTCAGTCAGCTAAGCCCCCGACTCTTGATTTTGGTTCAGGTCACGGGATCAAGCCCTCATCGGGCTCCATGCTGAGCATGGAACCTGATTGAGATTCTTTCCCTGTCTGTCTGTCTCCCCTGCTTGCATACTATCTCACTCTCAAAATAATTAATAAACATTTAAAAAAGAGGGAGAGAGAGAAATCCACAACAAGGGAGAGAAGAAAAATAAGAAAGATGACCTAGATCCAGTTTTATTCATCATACCTCTATTTCTTCTCTCAGACCCCCACCTTGGTCAGTGGATTAACTGTCTGATATTAGAGATGTCATTTGTGCCTGCCCATATCTTTGACTTTCCTCTAAGAGGACACGAGGAGGAGGGATTCTTGACTGCCCTCTCAAGGTCATGGTGTGGCATAACCACATTAGTCTGAAATGGAGGAGAGCTGCCCAGCAGGACCTGGCTGGTATGTCCTCCCAGCAAGAGATTATTGGAAAGCCCAGAAATGATGGAAATGCACCAACCAAAACAGTCCTGCAGATATCAAAAGACTTTTGGGAATCTGAAGTTCAAAAGCAGCAAAGTGTTGCTTAACATAAGCCAGAGACTGAAGTGGTCACGGTCATGCTTTTGGAGGTATGCTTTTCTCAGGCTGTTTATTGGGGCTCCTGCTACTCTGAGGTACTCAGGTATATGCTGGTGTCACAAAGGGAGTGGTAGGAGGCAGAACTAAACTTTGAAAGTCTTCCACAAGAAAGCAGTGAGAAGCTGAGAGTAGTCTAGGGTCAAGCCAGCCCTGGCCAGCAGCTGTTGAAGTCTGTACTTTGAAGATGCCCCCTCTCTGGATTCCTCCTTATCCCTGTCTCCCTTGAGTCAGTCTGTTCAAAATGTAAAATGTCCGGGTTCATCATTATTCCCTCCAAGGTGTGTGCAATCACAAATGCAGACAGTGAATCCTTATGAATGTATATGTTAAAAAAAAAAGTTGATAAAAAGGAAATGTTGAGGCAAAGTCAGACAAACCGTTTGGTGCTGGAGGGCAGCAGAACAGCCACCAGGGGAAGGTGACCTGGGGCCCTGTTTGGATGTTGTACTCAAATGATTTCACCATAGATTGATGGCCTTAGACTTAGCACATATTCTCAATTTGATTTTTTTTATTTTTACTATCAAGGGACCAAGAAGGACATGCAATGAAAGAGTAGAAAGGGGAAATGATTGGGGGGAAAAACATATATATATATATATATATGTTTCACATGCAATGGAAATAAAATGGAGACAATGAGAAACAATCAAAGAAACCTCTCATTTTATTAAACAATGATCTAATGTCTGCCTAGAAAACACTTCTCTTTCATGGCCCAACTCAAGGCTCACTATGTCCAAGAAGCCTTTTGTCACCCTCCTTCCCTCATTCTATCTGGAACAGACTCTACCCCACATCTGTGGCACATTGTTTTCCTTGTTTGTTGTGCCTCTGTCCCCAGACTAGATCCTGGAAGGCAGAACAGGATCCTGTCTGAATCTGTCTCTCCTGTACATAAAATAGTGCCTGCTCCCTGATAGATGCTCTGTGAATATTTATCAAATGACAAGTTTGAAGAACTCCATAGAACTGTGCAGGAGGTACAGCCATCCTTCAGTGAAATGCTGTGGAATTGAAATGTACACTCCCATTACCTTCTCTGGACCCTTTCCTCCTTCATCCGCCCCTTCTCTCCCAGCTGCCATTTCTCTGAGAAGTGGCCTTCTGCCCAAAGCTCCAGCCCATCAGACCACAAACACCCTCACTCTCCTAAGGTCTCCCTAAACCCAAATGCCTCCTTTTCTTTCTCTAATCTTCCATCCAAGAAATGAAAATTCTTTTCTTCCTTTAGAAAAAAGGATGTGTTTTCATTCGAAAAGACAGCAGCGGCTTAACCTGAATAAGTCTCTGGTTGGCGAAACTTCAAGAAAAATGATGAAGGGCATAGGAAGGATTCCAAACGTGCCAACCAAACCCCCGCCAGGGGGAGAC
The DNA here is from genome assembly GCF_022837055.1 of Prionailurus viverrinus. Classification (NCBI taxonomy): domain Eukaryota; kingdom Metazoa; phylum Chordata; class Mammalia; order Carnivora; family Felidae; genus Prionailurus; species Prionailurus viverrinus. Next base: position 103,381,797 of record NC_062568.1, on the reverse strand, counting down.
TCAGAAGCATGACTTGGAGTCCCACTGCTCTTCTCTCCTCCGGCCCGAACACCCATATTAAATAGATTTGCAAGCCAAGGATTTTGTTCAGTATTTACACAGTTTATCCACCTGTCTCCACTCCCTGGCTTCTTAACTCACAGTACTGAAACGGGGGCCATTTTGTACGACATGGCCGTGGGCATTTTCTTCCTCCTGGGAAGAACAAAAAGGACTCCTTTTAACAATGATCTTCTCATCATGATTTCCACCAGATTCCCAGAGGGGTCTTAAATCAAAGAAAGGTGAAGAAACCTGTACTAACAGAAAACGCTTAACTTCATCGCAGAGAGGTGTGAGTCAGTCTTATAAAACCTTTCCACAGAAAGACTATCCCTAGTTAACCCTTTCCTGCCTTTGTTCACTTAATTCTTTTTTTTTTATAAGCTGTAGGTATTCTTACCATTAGTATTTTCGGAAGTTATATTTCTCACTGAAGTCTATCAAAGTCTTAGTAAAAGTATCCCTAGCTCCTCACTAAGCAGGGTCCCCATTTGACTCCCTGGAAGTTAGGTCAGCGGCCTGATACCGTGAGCATACTGGGAACAAGTTGTACCAATACCAAGTTTTGTTTCCTCATAGAAGTATTTCAAAGGCTGCAAACACGGCCCCAGCAGAAAGAAATATAAATGTAAGACTACACAGGAAGGGAACAGAGAATAACAAAATCTCAGACTTGGAAAGGAACTCAGAAGTTATTTTTCTCCCTCATCCACTGCCAGAATTCTTCTTATGGTTTCTCCAACAAATTGTCATTTAATTACTGTCTGAAGACCTCTGATGGCAAGGGATTCACTCTTGCTCAAGGCATTTGCCCTATTATATAACCCCTGAATTCCTAGGAGATTCATTCTCAAAGTTAGACAATATCTAACTTGTAGTTAGGTTCCTTGAGAAATCTGGACAACTTCATTCCCTCATGTACCTGGACTGTCCATCAAAAACTGTAAGGCAGTTTCGAGTCTTTTTCCTTATGGTGTTTAGACAGCACTGCATCCTGTTTATTTTTCTTGCTCTCCACAGTTCCTGATACTGTGCAGTGGGGAATGGGTGGAAGAATTAATGAATGGGGATATATCTCAGCTGTGTCTCTGTAGGACAAGGAGACGGCAGGAAGTGCCCAGGGTCCTAAATCATGGACTGTCCAGTGTGACAAGAGTTCCTACAGCAATGGGGGAGGTGGTTCTGAAGCAGTGAAGAGAGTGGGGGCATTCCATGACTAGTCCCTGCCTGGCCACTCATCTCTCTTGAAGCCTGAACTTTTAGTCTTTCCCTGAGACCTAAGCTTAAAGCAAACAAACAAACAAAAAAACAAGGCACAAGTATCTCCTTGCAATTACCCAGGGCTTAAAGAACATAAATGCCCATAGGGTCCAGTAGAGCTTTCACGGAAGTGAGGCTTTAGAGTTTAAGAAAATAAGTGATCAGACAGAATTCAAGCATGCCCTCCTAATGAAATAAATTCAATTTATTTAAAGCACATTGTTTCAAAAAATAAATTAACACTCTTCATTTAGAGCTTACGGTTAAGGACATAAAGTATGCTACCAGACTCCAGGAGGGAAGACTGAATTATAGCTCTTTTACTTACTTGCTGTGAGATTTTAAGCAAGTTATTTAATCTCTGTATGCCTTAGTTGCTGGAACTATGAGATTAATACCGCCAATCACATTGGATTATCGTAAGAATTAAGAGCTGTGTACATTAATTGGAATGGTGTCCAGAATGTGTGTGTGTGTGGAGAGAGAGAAGGAGAGTATGTGGCGTAGTATTTATGTAATCAGATATACTTATTCCTGTTACGCACTGTCTATATCCACAGATACAACCTGGCAGGTACAAATGGGACATGGAACCACACATAAGAGATGCTTTGCAGAAAACTTGCACCTCACTGCTCTATAACTAACTTACTGTAGTCTAGCCACATCACAGCAGGATCGTCTAGCTTAGAGGAAAGATGGCGGGGCTGATTATCAGGAGATCTGGCCTCTGGTCTCAGCCGTGTCCTGAGTTATCTGCCTGGCCTAAGTTAATCAGTTAATCTATGCCTCAGCATCCTCAGCCAGCCTTATTCACCTCACAGAGACATTATGGGGGCAAAGTTTAAGAACTGACATGTTAATATAATGGTTCTAATCATACAAAGGTCTGCTGACTAATAAGAGGTCTAAAAACCCATAATGGTTCTTTTCTGTCTTACAGGCTCTTCAAGATCAGATAGCCTTGGAGTGGTCAGTCACCACCCAGGCTCTCTCTCTCTCTCTTTTTTTCTTCCCTTGCATTTGCTCATAGAATAAAATTGTCAGTGGGACGCTGTCATTCTTAATGTACTTCAGGCCTGATTCAACTCGCTCGCCCACCAGGTTTGATCTTTGTGTGAGGCTCACACATCATTCTTTACTTTCAGTGTCATAAATCGTCAGAAAGCAAGATGAAGCAAAGAAGAAGACCTCCTACCACTCTCCGACTTCCAAAAAAAAAAAAGTAGAGCAAGAGAAATCGGTCTAAGGTCGAGAGTGGTCAGAGTATGGCTGCATATTCCAATGGCCTTCTATGGCCTCAGCACAGTCCATCCCAGGGATGATTCTAAAGCCCAGCCTCCTCTCATTACATTGGCAAATTCCAAGAGGAGAAAGAACATTTTCTTAATCATGGGAATGTGTTCTTTGAGATCAGACTACTGGGATGGCCACATCTTTGCCCTCATGACCAGTTCTAATACTTGTTCCATCCCCTAGGATTCTGATCTCACATGATCTTGACCAGGACCACAAGTCCTGCTCAGTGCTGGCTGGAATTACGTAGTGAGAAAACCTGACTTCTCCTAAGCACTGTCAGACTTGGTGTCCTTCAACATCCCTTGCATCAAGTGCGTTCCAGCCCCTATACCCTTCTAACCTTTGCAGATTCCATTTTGTGTACATTCTCTTCAAAGTCTGATCCTCAGCACCAAGCCCCGTATTCCACAATGTTTTGACTCACATCTACAACTTCTCTCCAAGACCTAAGCAATCGACTTCCAGGCATACGGCCTGCATTTATGCCAGTTGTTTTAACGGCCACCAGTAAAGGAGACTGCAGCAAAGATGACACGATATATGTGATGAGTGTCCTTCCGAAATTCAGATATGCTTATGATCTTCTCCTTTGCACTTAATGGACTCCAGCACAGAATAAATAATAAAGAATTACTGCGACACAGTTGAGGCAAATTAAAGTCAATGCATTTGAGACTTCAGCAATGAATTGACACTGGCCCTGAATACCAATTGCAAGTCATAAAGGTAAAGTACAATCAAGGCTTTGGCTGGAGCTCTGGCATTAAGCTGCCCAGGTGGGACCAAATTTAAGTTGAAATTCTGCAGTGTTTTGGAGGGCATGCACTGTCCTGGAGGGCATGCACTGTCCCTCAGCCCAACATGACACTTCGCCAGGCTTCATGCTGTCAGTACTCACCATTCCTGCAGAGCAGGACGGCCAGGGAATCCTGAGAAGATGAATTGATGTAGAGCAAGAGGCTGGGCGCCTGAGCTGTCACAAAGCTAAATGCAATATTTTCCTTGGATGGAGCCGCATCTGTGTAAATCGCCGAGGATGAGAGGCTTATATTTTTGGTCACCGGGTAGGGTTCTTGAAACATATAAGTAACTGAAGTGCCAGCCTCAAAAACAGCAGAAACCTCTGAAACATAGAAGAGGGGAACGCACACATTGCCACATTTAGTCGATTATTCAGGCTAGCAATAACTGTTTATTGTTTGCTAAGCAACAAGCACTATGTGAGGTTTTTTTTTACCTGAATTATACAATATGCTTCCCACAATAAGTTTGAAGTGGCAGAAGTCATTACTCTTATTTACAAATGAGAAACACGAGGCTGCAGAGGTTAAGCACCTTGAACAAGGTTGCATAGCTTTAAAAAAGAGAGCTGAGATTTGTAACCTGGAGTTTAGTTCCAGCTTAACATACATTTGCAGTATAACTACCATGTGCCAGGCGGATTTCTCGAGAAGCAAAGATAAACCGTCCCTGCCGCCAGCACCGTAGTGATAAATTTTATTGCGACCTTCCTCGTTTCAAAACTGAGGTTCTAACTGTTCCAGCTAGTGCTTTTCTGGTGTGTTAGGAGGATTGTGAGTGGGTTCTAAGTTCCTGAGAATAGGACACTGGAGGAGGCTCTGCAGTAACCCTCTACGGTGTTGGATAAAACGTGAGGATCCATGGAAACAGAAGAGAGAGAATCCATGGAACTAGTAGAAAAGGCATGGGTATTCAACCCCTGGACTCCATTTTTTGGGATGTCTAGGAATTGACATTTGAGTCCAAAAAGAGCCAAGACTTGAGCAAACAGGGCTTCCTATGGGAAACAATTCCTATAGCATCGCACGTTGGATGGAGTTCTGCCGCCACCATGGAGAAAGGCAGCATCTACAAATTTATGACATTCAATTAGCAGGAATGTGCAAGTCACCCACATTCCCTCTATAATATGCTTACTCCAACTGTTACCACTTTAGTTTGGTGGAACTGGCACAGGATTTGGCTTCAGCCCTGGGTCTGGGCTGGATCAATTTCATACTAGCTGTGTGGTCCCAGGCAAGCTAGTGAATCCTGTGGAGACTGTTTTGGCATCTGGTGGATGGGAAGCGTAACACTTACGTCAACTATATTTCTCAGTGGATAAATGAGATACTGTGTGTACAGCGCTTCTAACAGTTAGCCACTACAGTGTGAACTTACAGACTTTCCATATTAGAAGAGACTTCAACCTGAACCCATCCCAATTTCCTTCACAAACTATCTGTTTATTGACTGCATACCCAACCCAATGCCTAAATATTTTCTTTCTTTTTTTAAATTTTCATGTGTATTTGTTTATTTTTGAGAGAGACAAAGCACAAGAAGGGGAAGGGCAGAGAGACAGGGAGAGAGAGAATCCCAAGCAGTCTCGGCCTTGTCAGCATAGAGCCCCATGCGGGGCTCAAACTCACGAACCCCAGTGAGATAATGACCTGAGCCAAAACCAAGGGTCAGATGCCACACTGACTGAGACAACCCAGGTGCCCTGAGATATTCTTTTCTTTCAATCAAGGCTGCTCTTAAGTTCTCTTTCAATGTTACTGCTATAGAGTAATATACTATCAAGGCACAGAGGAAAGGTTCCTTTTAGAACAACATAGCTCAGATCTTGCAGCAAACCTTTACCATAAAGATAGCACAATAAACATGAACCCATATTGGCGTGATTGATTTCTTTTTTTTCCTGAATGATATGTGGAATTCACCTAATTCTCCATGAAATTTCTTGATTGAGTTGGTGGCACCTAGAACATAATCAAACCTGGCTTTCCCTTCCTAATTTCATTGCAAATTTGTTCTACCTTTGTGAAAATTCTATAACAGTCTGTAACAGTGCCAAAAAATTAAAGTTGCATATTTATGCATATTGGTGGCAGATTGGGAATACCAGTTCATTTTGACTAAAGGTTCAGAGAAAGTGTTCTGCATTTATCATTCAGGTTACAACATCCGTACTCCTGATTACAAAGATATGCAGCAGAGACTTGTGACAGAGAGGATTCCGGTTAATCATCAGCTTGATTCAAGCACTTTCCTTGAGTGAATTTCCTTGGGGACGCTTGGCCTGCATTTTGAGCTACTATCTCCTCGTTAACAGAATAATGGCTTTTATTTGATGTTGTGTGTGTGTTCAAATATAACTATAATTCAGAGCATTCTGTTATGAATAGCATATTAGATGTGGGCATATACAGATTTCATTTTTTTCCTTATACTTAGGACAGGAAATTACAATGTAAAGCATTTTTAAACTAGAAGTGTCTTACCAAATTTCTGTCTTCCCTTCTCCCCTAACCCCAGATCTAATTATTCTTAATGTTTAATTATTTTAATGTTTAATATTTAGATACTGTCACTTTCAACATAAAACTTCCTTTAGCAAAACACTGGATTCTATTATTCTCTAAGTTTCTTGTATTTTATAGTCTAAGATTTTAAGCTCCCTGAGTGATTTATCTGAACACACAAAACCACTGGTCTAATTGGAAGAAACATTTTAACTTGATGTGATCATCTAAAACTATGCTGATTACATTCTGAGAAGAAAGCTCATGCATCAAGCAAAACAAAACAAACCACAATGAGAGGTAGCCTTGAGTCTGATGTGTGTGTGACAGAGATGGTGATTCCCAGGGCTGCATGTCTCTATGGTCAGAGTAGCCTAATCAGATGGGAAAGAGGAGCTCCACACTGACCAGGAGTAAAGTGTTGAGTGAATTATAAGAAACAGCCAGGAAACATGGTGGCACTGCAGAGAATATATCTCTGAGCCAGCTGTGGAGTCTGACGGACTGGGAGCTTGGAACCTGGCGGTGCCCCTTCTCCAACAATCTCATGGGATCCCCCTCAACCTCAGTTCAAAATGTCACCTACAAAGAGGGGTGGATTTAATCTTGTGGTGGGTAGAACAACTGAAAGACATAGTGTAAAAGCAGGACACATGGTAGGAACTCAATGGACAATAGTTGCTCTCAATAATAGGGACACAACTTAGAATGAGTATACAGGTAATGAGTAAGCCAGTGATTACCTAGAAATTAATCAAGCTGTCATTAATTTGGCAAAATATCCAACTAAAAATAAATGATAAAATTGGCAATTTGAATGGTGAGTGTATATTTCGTAATATTAGACATGTTTAATTTTTCTTATTGCAATGATCCTGTGGATCTGTGTTTTTAATAAGCTCTTATCTTTTAGCAATACATATTGTAATATTTATAGACAAAATGATGTGATATTTGAAGTTTGCTTTGAAATAATAAAGGAGGAGGAGGAGAGGATGTGAGTGTATAGATGAAATAAAAATGGCCATGAGTTGGTCATTTTTGAAGCTAAATAATGGATGCATGAGGGTTCTGAAACTCTTCTTCCTATTATCATACAGAATTGGGTTTTTTTGTAATAAAAAGTAAAAAAAAGAAAGATATGTTGGCAGGAAGGTAAATAATAAATAATTTTTCAACAGGTTTTTGGCAATTGGTAAAGAGTACCTAAATATGCATACTATTTTTTCACTGAAATTCCATTACGGAGAAAAAAATCAATACATGTGTTTATCACAGCATTATTTTTGTGCAAAAATTGGAGCAATCTAAAATTCCAAGACAATAATAAGAGCAAGCGCTCTGTAGGACTTTATTTGCCAGGCATTATCCCAAATGCTTTGTGAAGTGCTCGTTAAAATGTTCACCACAATCCTTCGTAAAGGATTTTTGAATTTTCTAATTTTTTGGATGAGAAAACCAAGAAATCAGGAGGCGAGTTACACAACCAATGCCACACACTGTAGACTGTAGAGGAGCTAGAAGCTGAATTTAGGCAGATCAAGTGCCAGATTGCAGAATGGCACCACTGTTGCTAAGCTAAATTGCCCTGGGGATAGAATGGGTGACACGAGCAGAGGCAACCCCACCAGATGAAATATACTGCAGTCATTAAAACTGATGAATTATATAGAAATGTGTATAAAACAAAATAAAGAAAATTTAGGCATAAAATGTAGATATGAAATGCAGAATTACAGCAGCTAGGTTAAATGCAAAGAAAAGAGCTAGAAGAAAATAGAAAATCAGATTTCCTTTTTAATGCTTGTCTTTGAGGAATTAGATTTTTTATTTTTCTAGATTTCCAAATATATTTCCAGGTAAATTTCCAAATATATTGTCTAACTTTTTAATTGGAAAAAAATGACAATAGTATGACAGTTATACCTAGAATCTTCATACAATAGTGGGGGTTGAGGGGGGCTAAAGACAAGCACACATCAATAAATGGTGTTAGAATAGTTGGATATCCATGGGCAAAAGAATCAAATTGAACCCCTGCCTTACATCAGCTACAAAAATTAATTCAAACTGGATCAAGCTATAAAAACTCTTAAGAGGAAACCATAGACATAAATCTTCATGAGATTCAGTTAGGCAATGATTTGTTAGACATAATACCAAACACAATCAACTAAAATAAAACAATAAGAAGAACTGTATGGTATGAAAATGAAAAACTTTTGTGCTTCACAAGGTATAATGGAGAAGATGAAAATGGGGGAAAATATTTACAAAGCATATATCTAATGTGAGAATTGTAATCAGAATATGCAAACAATTCCTGCAACTAAAAAAGAAAAAGAAAAATAGCTCAATCAAAAAACAAGCAAAAATTTAAATTAATGTATCACCAAAGAAGGTATACAGTCAATAAGAACATGAAAGATGTCCAGTGTTATCTGTCATCAGTGAAATGAAAGTCAAAACCACAATGGGACACCATTTCACACATTCACAGTAACATGTCTGTTATTAAAAAGGCAGATAACAAGTGTTGGTGAGGATGTGGAGAGATTGGAATCCTTGTACTTTGCTGGTGAGAATGTAAAATGGAGCAGCCACTTTGAAAATAGTTTGCCAGTTTCCTCAAGAAATTAAACATACATTTACCATATGACATAGTAATTCTACTTCTAGGTATATGCCCAAGAGAACAGAAAATATAAGTCCACACAAAAACATATATATGAATGTTAATAGCATTATTTATAATAGCCAAATAAATGGAAACATCCCAATGGCCACCAAGTGATGAACAGATATATGTGTGTGTGTGTGTGTGTGTGTGTGTGTGTGTGTGTGTTGGATCCATATAATGGCATAAAATACTCTTTGGAAACAAAAAAGGAACAAAATACTAAAAAATGCTACAGCATGGATGAATCTTAGAAAAATGGTGAAAGAATCTAGACACAAAAAGGCTAGTGGTTCCATTTATATAAAATGTCCAGATAGATAAGTAAATCAGTTGTTTTTTAGGGACAGTGGGGAAAGGTGAATGAGAGGTAGCTACTAATGGCTATAATATTTATTTTTAGGGTGATAAAAATATTCTGAAATTAAATAATGGTGATGGCTATGCAACTTTGTGAATATGCTAAAAATCACTTCATTATACAATTTAAAACGGTGGATTTTAGGGTATTAAAATTACATCTCAATTAAAAAAAAGAGAGAGAGGGGCGCCTGGGTGGCTCAGTCGGCTAAGTGTTGACTTCGGCTCAGGTCATGATCTTGCGGTTTGTGAGTTAGAGCCCCACGTTGGGCTCTGTGCAGACAGCTCAGAGCCTGGAGCCTGCTTCAGATTCTATGTCTCCCTCTCTCTGCCCCTTCCTCAGCTAACACTCTGTCTCTCTCTCTCTCTCTCTCTCAAAAATAAATAAACATTAAAAAAAAGACACACACACACAAAGCAGAAAATAATATTTGAATCCTAATACTATATTCCTATACAGAATGAAATTAGGGTTTTTAAAGAGAAAAAAGAAACCAAAAAGTGCTGGATGGATCTTCAGCTCTGACATTTATTAGCAAGTCATTAAAACTCCATGAACTTCAATGTTCCCAATATGTTAAATGTGGATGTTAATATCCTCCCCACTAGGCTGGTCATAAGGAATGCATGTTGCAGTCAATAACTACTAACTAATCTCAAGATTATTGTTACTTTGTACTATCATCAGAAACAGGAAGTGGATCAATGGATTATGGTTCTGGCCCAGGCATTGGTAACTCCACCCCACATATTTCCAGTATCTGCACCCCCTAAGTTACACATGCCCTACTAGTTAATAGCATAGAAAAGCACCCTTGTTCAGGATCATCACATAGCTAATGGCTCCCATGGTACACTTCCTTAGGCAATTGGTGTGGCTAGAAGACTAGGTTAAAAGGTTTCTTCTACATACTATGCAGGTACTGAATATAAAGGGAATCATTTCCTTAGATTTATGAGAAAGGGGTGAAAGTCTGGGGCTGTGAAATATGAAGCAAGCTGAAAAGGCTAAGCACATATTTGTCTATTTTGCTTATAGATCAAAGTAAAAAATGGGGAGAGAACACAGGCTATTTCAATATATGCAGCAAAAAGATATGGGGGTAGGGACAGAAGATACTTAATCAGCGTTGTTTCAGGGGAAAGAAAAAGCCAATGAAAAATTAGGCTAAATTTAGAACAATATGATCTATGAGATGTCTGACCAATGTCTCTGGAGAAATATAGAACAACACTGTTCTTTTTTTTTTTTTCTTTCAAAGCATACAACTTGGATATAGATCCTGTAAAACAATGCTAGTATACCTTTGTAACTAGGCCTGGTGGTGTTTATTCTGTATTTGCTTCTTCTGGGACTAGACTAAGGGTGGCATTTAAGGTTTTTTTTTTAGGGGAAGTTAATCAGAGACCTCACTCAGGGTAAAAATCCAGTGGTGTCTTTGTGTCTCTTAGCACATTAAATACCTACTGGGATGGGACCACTTTATGTCAAGCTCATGAAGGAAGGGCCCAACACACTGTTGGCCCTAAAGTTTGTACCATTATTTTTTCCCCCAACAAATACAATGGTTCTCAACAATAATAAGCAAGTAATTCAATCTGACTGGGGAGAGGGCCAGTGTGAACGATGAAGAGCTTAAATTACAGAGTCCTTCAAAGGGAACACTGAGTGCTCCTCTCTTCTCCATTGTTTTTAAGTTCCAACAGGAAATTGGACTAAATAAAGCACTGTTTGGTAGAGGTGTTTGTGAAATGAGTTTTAATGAATTGACAAGAATTGTGTATAATTGCCATCATTGTTTATATGTAAATGGTGTTTCAAAGTAATTGAAACATTTTAATAGCTTAAATGCTGCTCTTGAAATATTGTGTACATTATTTGTTCAACAAACTTTTTTCTTTCTATCAATAAAATAAACTTTACAATCTTGCGAATATTGGTAGGAGACCTAATCTTTTGCCTTTGTGTTTGAAAAAATACTAAGTGTTTATACTGAATAATCCCATTTTATAGTTTGTAGAGTTATCTTGAATTTTTCTAGAGAATTTACACCATGATCATCACTCCTCGTTCAAGATATACATCCATCACGGTTAGTTTTGCCAATGCAATGAAATAATAAGATTAGGAGGGGATATAGAAAGACATCAGGGCAGGGATTTTGATCTCTGTGTTTCATTCCCAGACCCTTGATGAACTAAATGTGAGTTTCCAGGCAAGGCTTTTAAAGCTTCAGACCGTACTCACATCATCTGCATAATAGGGAGATTTTACTAGATGTATGCTATTGATTTTACTAGATGTATGCTAGATGTCTACTCACTTACCTATAAGCTCTCTATTTGTAAAAAAATGCTTTACAATGACTTTAAGCCTCCTTGAGACACTTCCAGGGGCAGATTCTATAATTCTGTGATTACACGTGTGGGCTAAGGAACTGGAACTGGGAAGATCAGTGCACCCCTGGCAATCTGGCTGATACAACAGAAATGAGAGTCCACTTCTCCCAGGCCTCAGCTGGCCCCTGGGCCAAGGAGACATGTTACACTGTTACTATCTATCCAGTTCAACTGTACTGCCAATGTCAACACACAGTGAGATGGGTATATGTAATTGTGTTGAGGAGTTACACAGAGTCTTTAAACAGAGTGAAACTGAAAAAGATAAATGATCGCTTGGAAACTGACTGAGGGCATGAATTGACCATGGCTTGGAGGCACTAGAATACAACATGGGAAAAACAGAGGTGCCTATTGTACCTTTTTTGCAAAAGGGCCCTTCATATGGTGAATTGGTGCAATCGCACAAGTACCCACTGTACTTCTCCACGCACTTGCCCCCGTTGTGGCAGATGCTACCGTAAGTGCTACAATGGCCCGGGCATCCCGGCCGGACTCCAGACGTGACCTTGGCCCTCTCCTCCAGGTCCAACTTCTGCCCATTCAAGTGTAATGAGCGTATGCATCCTAGGAAGCCTTTCTGTCTTGATGATGTTCCCCCTAAGCAGTGAAAAATAAAAGAAAAAAAAAGTAAGGTATCATACCATTCAATGTTTTAGGTTTAATAGCGAGATACTCATAACAGTTATGTGTCGTTCTGTTGTCCTGCTGTGTTGAACTTTTCAATTATAGCTTCAGGTGAGAATTAGGAATTCAAACAGCATGTGCAAAATGCATTGCATGTCTCTCCAGGCCGGGAAGAAGCTCACCCCAACTCAAAAAAAAAAAAAAAAGAGAGAGAAGAAAGAAAGAAAAAATAATATGCTTCACATGGAATCCTGTACCTTACATGTTTCAGACAGAAACTTTCGATCACCATGTTCCTTGCAAATGAAATAAAATGTGTTCTGATGTAGTCTCCAGCAGACTTTTGTCTGAAGTAGAATGCACAAGGGAGATTGTCCCTTCGGACAAAGTGAGAAGCAAGCTGTTAGGCACATGAAGTTAGAACATGGGAACAAGTCTTGCATGGCTCCTGTAGTGCGATGCGAGCCCTGGAAGGAGGGCGGGCTTTGGGACACAGACATGGAGTCATACTCCAGGTCACTAGCTGATTAGCCACATTGACCACTGGATGACCTCATCTTAGCTACTTGATCTGTAAAATAATAATAAGTCTGTTTAGTGTATTTTCGTAAAGCTTAGTTAAGATCGTGGAATGCAGTATGTGCTCAATCATTACTCTTTTCTATGCCTTCTCCTGAGCCCTTACAATGACTGGAACTGTCATTTATATGTATGTGTATATATAAAGAGAGACAGAGAGCACTATCCTAGCACTTACCTCCAAATTATTATTTGGAAGAGAAATTTCTCCTTCTGGAATGCAGAACCGGATTATAGCCCAACTTTTCTGCTGTGGGTACATCCTGAAGTTATCAGAGAGATTCACAATGCTCTTTGCAAATTATTTAAGAATGGAGTGACATTCCAAGTGACAGAGGATTTTGTTACCGTTGGGAACCCAGGACTCTACTATCCCAAACCTCAGATATCAGAAAAATGTGAACAGAGAGACAATAAGCCAAGAAATTAAACTAAATCTCATCAGGAGATATTTATTTTTAATTTTTTAATGTTTATTTGTTTTTGAGAGAGAGAAAGAGCATGAGCAGGGGGAGGGGAATGGGCAGAGACAGAGGTAGAGGGGGGTGGGAGACACAGAAACTGAAGCAGGCTCTGGGCTCTGAGTGGTCAGCACAGAGCCTGATGCAGGGCTTGAACTCATGAACTGGGAGATCATCACCTGAGTGGAAGTCAAACGCTCAACTGACTGAGCCACGCAGGCACCCCCACGCCCCCCAATCAGGATATATTTCTTTATTTGGTGCTTGGAATCATGGGAGATCCCAGAGAAGACACGGGCCCAGACTGCCTTTAAAAACAAAAGTTCTAGTACAAATTCAACACTGTGGCCTCAAGTCCACACACATGAATAAAGGGAGGATACACTTAGGTCTTCAAGGTCTACAAAGTGTACTAACAGAGAGAAAAAAAAATAATAGGAGCAGGACCAACTTATCATTTATTTTCTGTATCCATCAACTCTCCTTTCTGAGCCCCATTCATTTCTAGTCCTACAATCCTATTAAATCTTGGTCTAGCAAATGCCCACATAAAAATATATTCCCACCAGGGTGGATACAGATGAGAATTCCAAATGTGTCATCTCAGAAGAAGAATATAGATGCTAAAGCAAGAAACAAAGCGGTAAGTTGAAGAAATAAGTCAGGTAACCTAAAAATTCCTGGCATCCGTCAGCCTGGCAGGCTGGACAAGGAAATAATTGGAAATGGGGATGATGGGAAGGTACCGTGGGGTTAAGGGGGTTTTGTGCCTTCCCTGAATCACACCAGGCCTATAGACACATCAATATGTGTACAGCAGTCACTGGCTGCATCCACAGACAGACATAACGTTGCTAAAGGATTAATCGAGTCTTTTATTCTGAAATAATGGTGAAACTCTACTGTATTTTCAGTTCTGATAAGCGATACCCAAAGAGGGCCAGGAGGTCAAACCCAAATTGCATTCTCCTGCCTGTCTCAATTTGAGGGAGTAAATCTCCTTTCAACCGCAAGATAAATCAATTATAAATACAAGCAGATCATAAAGGAAGGCTCATTATTTCTTTCCCAGAGATTGTACAGAATAAAGAGGGGAGGATTGATGTAGTCAACCATTTTGCCTCCCTCCTCCCACCCCTTATTTTGTAGTTACTCTCTGCAGTAGATTTGAATAACTCTTCATACATCTTGTTAGGGGCATTTTGCTTCTAGCAGAGGTGGAAATGCAAGACCTATTGCATATTTTCTCGTGTGTGACTTAGTCAACAAGTTTATAAATGGAGACAAGAGTGGCTGGGGTGGTTTCTCTGGCAGAAATGTGCTCCTTGAGGGTTGAGACATATGGAACATAGAGAGAATGACCTAAAACAAGAGGAGCATTTCATTCCCAGATGCTGACAAAACAAATGACACAATGAACTATGAACTAAGTTACACAATGAACTAACTTTCAGGGTTCACCTGACTGCTTTTCATTCTTTACGAACGGTAAAAAACTAGAGGTTGGGCTTCTCTTTTGTCTTCCTGGAGAGGTAATAGGTATACTGAGAATAGAATAATTCCAGAAAGATGCCCCTCACCCACACACTCACACCCAGTCAGGTTGCTAGATCTCTCCATTTTCTGATGTTGCCTACTACCTGTAGAGTATTGGTGTAGATGTGAACCTTCTGTGAAACTTGAATAGGATACAGAAATGTAGCCACAATCTTCCCACCCCCTCCTTCCACACAGTCCTCCCCCTGCCCCCTCCCAACCTAGCCCTTCGGATTTGCTCTACCAGCTATCTCTGGCTCCATCTACTTTTTTTTTTTTTTTAATTTTAGTGTAGTTAACATAAAGTGCCATCTGCTTCTTTATACACCTAGAGCCATAGTCCTAGTACAATGCTCCTCACTCCAACTTGACTCCCTTTGACAACCTTCCAACTGATCTTTGTACCCTCAGTCCCGATTCTTCCCATCCATTCATTACTTTGGACTCGGCTATTTCTATTTAATGCTCTTCAGAGACTACTGATTGTCCTCAGGATCAAGTTCAAATTCCTTGGCACAGATGGTACAGTATGAAAGATCTAGCCTTCATTTACCTCTCTAGCTCTCCCCCTCCCCCTGGTCCATATTCCCTTCTCTGACTTCAGTGCACTGGGCCTTCTGAACTACTAGAGGCTCCCCAATGCCCTATGGTCTTGACTTTGGATCTCTTCATGTACTTGCCATAATGTGGTATGTTATCGTCTCCATGCATTCCACAATCCCATTACTCCACCCTTGTCTTTATACACACACACCTGCATTCATATACACACATCCCTTCCTCACATAGTTTCTGCAACCCAGTATTTAGTTATTTTATTTAGTTGTCACTTTTTAAAAAATGAGAAAAATTTTTTAAATTCGAATAAATCTTTGAAAAATCAGAAGAAATGTTAACAATGAACCTGCTTTCCTGCATGGCAAATATCAGCTGTAGCCACGCTGTGGTCAGTTCCTTTAAGACAGGGACTCCCATCCCCACTTGGCCACATTCTCCTCCGGGACCACTTCATTCATTCATATGGCCTTCCCTGCCCTTGCAGGTATTTGATTTTTAAGCTGCTGCTCTAAGCTCTAAGATACTTTTCTCTTTACTCACCTGAATCTTGTCTACAGTTCATTAAAAGGTTGGAACAACAAGAAAAAACAACAACAAAACTGTAGCGTCATACTTAAAGCACTTGAAAGTCATGATTTCGAGGTTTGTAGTTAATCTGCAAGCTGACCAAGAATCAGAACAATGCTTCTAATTTAAAATAAAAATTACATTTCAAACATACTTGTCTGCTAGAAACTTTAAAAATAACTCATTGAGAGGTGCCTGGGTAGCTCAGTTGGTTAAGCATCCAACTTCAGCTCAGGTCATAATCCCTAACCCTGCGTTGGGCTCTGTGCTGACATCTCAGAGCTTGGAGCCTGCTTCAGATTTTGTGTCTTCCTCTCTCTCTGCCCCTCCCCCACTCATGCTCTGTTTCTCCCTATCTCAAAAATAAATAAACATAAATTAAAAAAATTAAAACAATAAGATAAAATTAACTTATTGAATACCCCAAGGAAAAGAAGGCATTCTTCAAATTATTCACATTGTATAGCTGAGGAAACAGTGTCAGAGAGATTGTTTTGGCCAGAGTCAAGAATCAAACAGATTTTCTTTTTTTTTTATTAAAAAAATTTTTTTAACATTCATTTATTTTGAGAGAGAGAGACAGAGCACAAGCACTGGAGGGGCAGAGAGAGAGAGGAAGACACAGAATCCAAAGCAGGCTCCAGGCTCTGAGCTGTCAGCACAGAGCCCGACCCGGGGCTTGAACTCATGAGCTGTGAGATCATGACCTGAGCTGAAGTCGGACACTCAACCGACTGAGCCACCCAGGGGCCCCTCAAACAGATTTTCTGTGGCAGAGCCAGGTGTCAGACTGGGGTCTCTTGACCTTCAAAGCCTGCATACCTTGAAAGCTCTAAAATCCTAAAATGAATGAAATGATTAGACAACTTGAGTCATTCCTATAACCAAGGGATCCTTCTACCTTCTTACCTTTATCTCTACCATGTTTTTCCCCCCCATCAAGTAATATACACATAGGCATTTATTCTCTTGACCTCCACCTCACCCTTCTGGATTACTATCACTATTGGTTAGCTTGTTGGCCTAGCGAGAAGCAATTCTGCCTGAGACTCTTCAGCTGGCCCTTGGTATCAAGCATGTTCATTGTGATGATATTTCCTTGAACTACATACAAAGGTCACTATCATCATTCCAAGCCTGTCTTAGAAAACCTCCATGTGTCAGCTCCATACATCCTCATCGCTTCCAGAGGAACATCTCAATTTTGTTCTGGTCTTTGGCACCAAGTGCAAAAGCCTCTGTTTCTCTCGTGGGTGCCTGTTCTCTTTCCTCCTCATGCTCAAGCAAAACTCCTTCGTTGAGGACTCCTCTTCAGGCAAAACACTGAATGTGCCAGGTTGGGCTCTGGATTCACAAAGATAATAACTCTTTCTGTTTTTCTACCTTTCTTCCTTTCTTTCTTACTTTTTTGACGTTGAACTTGGAGTAGCTGTTTTTTATATGAATCACAATAGCTATATTAAGTACAGGTACATGTACCACCTAGATTCCAAATTCTAAAATGACAGAGGATTTAGCATATACCTAATGGATAAAAGCAAATACACTATCATTTGTCTTCTGCTTTTATCCTGCCCGTCCAACTGACAGTCTTGGTACCAGAAGGAAATCCTAGGAGAAACTTTCATTCCAAAATATGATTTTCTTAAAAACAAGGCATGTGTCTGGTTGAGTTTGGCCAGATATAGTGATTTCTTGCTCAAAAATCAATCAAGACACTCTATGTAACAATACAGGTGGCACTAACTCGATGTTTAAAAGGTCAAATAACGATGCAATAGTCAAGTTGAACTAAAAGCTTACTTCTTATACAGCACCTTCTATGCACTGTGCTTCACAGACATATTCTGATTTAATCCTCACTACAAACTGGGACCTCAAATAAAATACAAATCCTCCTCAAAAAATTGGGAAACGGATTGTTAACTTAGAATCGCATAACAACAGATTGAAAGTATTTCCTATTTGTTTGGTGGAAATGAATGTTGTGAAAAACTTATCAAGAATAATTCAGCAATGTGTATCAAGAGCCATGAAAACATTATTATCATTGGCATTATTCTACCTTTTTAAACGAATATCCTAACATGGAGCTAGTGGTGATGATTACACCCCAAAATAATTAATTTAGCTTCATACATAGTCATTACAAATAATGTATTATGTGCACAAATAGTATAATTATCTACCTACAAAATCCCCTCAAAACAATAATGACAAATTATTACAATTAAAAGTATAAGAATGTGGATGGATATAAACATCAACCTGCGAAATCAATCATGGTTATATATAGCAACGATAACCAACTGGAAGACGGAATAGCTAGGAAAAAATCCTATTTAACAACAAAAGCAGCAAAACACCTTGAAATTAACAAGATGTGTATATATAAAGGAAATGATACAATTTTACATTCACTCCTAAGGATACCTGAAGAAACAAAACATGCTTCAGTATGAGTCAGTAATGTATAGCTAGTTCCTTTAACACAATACAATCTAATCAATAGCCCCCAAAATTATTTTCATAGAACATGAAAA
This sequence comes from Prionailurus viverrinus, assembly GCF_022837055.1. Lineage (NCBI taxonomy): Eukaryota > Metazoa > Chordata > Mammalia > Carnivora > Felidae > Prionailurus > Prionailurus viverrinus. The sequence continues at coordinate 103,363,580 of NC_062568.1, read as the reverse complement.
GCTAAATCTAAAATCCCACAAGAAGAGATACAGGATTAAAAACAGGAGTGAAGTAGGTGTGTGTGTGTGTGTGTGTGTGTGTGTGTGTGTGTGTACGCACGCACGTGTAAGGGGAAACCTCTCCTATTCAGTATCAAAATATGCCCTGTAAGTGTGTGCCCTGTAAGTGGTGCAGTACTTAGGGGAAAAAAATCTATGTAAATAAAACAGAAACCAGAAATTTATGGGTTTTGTTTTTGGTTTTGTTTTTGTGTTCGGTTTTAGTAAGCTCTATAGCCAACGTGGGGCTGGAACTCTTGACCCTGAAATCAAGAGTTGAATGCTTTCATGACTGAACCAGCCAGGCACCCCAAGAAACCAGAAACTTCTAAGAATTCCAGAAACAGACTCTTTATATAGAAAGATGGCTTTTACATTATAACATACATTAGAGTTCTAAGTAACTAGGAAAAAGAGGAACCATGAAATAAATGGAGATGGGAAATTATTTTGGAAAATAAATAAAATTACAATCCTACCTCAAAACCTTAAACAAATTCCAGATACATTAAGGATATAAAATAAACATGGCAACAAAACAAGCAAAAACTGAAAATATTAGGTAAAACACTAGACAGCAGTTTAATATGCTATTTATATTGACATGCTATGGTCTCCGAGGCATATTTGAAGTCAAAAAGCAAACGAAAACAAACAAACAAAAAACAGTGAGAAAGCTGTGGCATAATACCTATAAATATATCGTTTATGTAAATATAGCCACAAATAATAATATTGTACAGTGCTTCCTCAGGGTACTTAAATGTATGTAAGAACCTTGAACACTGTCTAGAAAGTCTCATATTGGGCTAATATCGGTTGCCTCTAATAAGAGTATTTGGAGGTATTATTGACTAATTCTCAGTGAACATGTATTTGCATATTGATCGTACACTTTAAAATAAATCTTTTCATTTATTATGTACATTATGTATAATGCTGTTGCTCTCCTTTTTCTAAAAGTCATTTTGGAAGTAATCTTCTATCAAGTTTCAAATATAACTCCTTGCTACAGAATTGTGTATATCTCTGAAAGCCATTTATTAATCCACGTGGTATTTGGGCATTAAGGAAAACCTGTCTCAGCATCAGCTTGTTTTTGTCTGGAGTGTGGGTCAGGGTGTGTCAGAGGTATTTATCTTGCTACTTGGGTTTTCTCTAAAGTAAAGAGGCTTGCTTTTTTGTTGTTTTTTCTTCAAGACTACCGGCTAAAAAACAAATATTTGCTTTCTTTTTAACAGAATGGTGGCAGGGCCCAACATTTTGCCCAGGCAGAGCGCTAAATATGCATTCTGTGGAAATCCTCTTTTGGTTATTTACATCCAGGAGGAGGGGGAAAGACAAGCAAGCACTTGAATGGTGCTTCTGTTTCTGTTGCTAATGTGGAGCCATAGGGAACAAATCCCACTGCAGTTCAAGGTGGCTGATTAGGGTTTTGCATATCATCTGGAGGAACCCCTGAAGGAATATCAAGATGATGAAGCAGCAAAATTCCTATAATCCTAACGACGGGTCTAGAGTAGCCACGGGAGCCATTTTGACGAACAGGAACATGTCCCATCTTGCCAAGATGAGTGCCAAACCATGCCTCACCATACTCCCTTCTGCCAGTTTTTGAAGATGAAAAATCACTATCAAAAATAGCTTTAAAGAAAAGATACAAAGGTTCCCGTGAAAGAGGAGCCTTCCTGCAAGGGCAATGGAATGAAAAATACCGTATGAGCTCCTGGTCTTTTCTAGAATCAGCTGGAGCATCTACATTCTTCCCAGCTGGCTGCCCGGCGACATCCTTGTCCTATTAGCACCAATGTCTGGATTTTCTGTATGCTAGGGCCCCTGGCAGTCACTGGCTAGTTTTCTCCAGCATGGCCTTACTGAGAACAAATACGGTCCCAGGAGCTAAAGCACACACCCATTTAAAGAAATCAGCAGATAAAGAAAAAGCTCTATAATTATGAGCTTTCAGAATTTTCCCCAATCTTTCACCTGACCCAGAGCAATTTTATGAGTGATACCAGGAGATCCTAAAATATTTAAAAAAAAAAAAAAGGCCTGAAATTCAGTAAATAGGAGAGTAGCAATGGCAGGTCAGGGCCAACCAGTTCTCAAGTCTAATCTATTAACGCTGTCATGACATTTTGATGCATTTGTGCAGTAATCACTCTGGGTCTTTTTCTTATCCCAAGCTTTCTTTGGGGAAGTGATGGCTGCAGTGTGACTAGGGATGTACCATCAAACGTGTGTGTTCTTTTGCCAGAAAAAAAAAAATTAGCTGTAACTTGGAAATTAAGCAAAAAACATGGATGATGTTTTATCTAGTTTTTCTTTCCAGTAGAACAGATAACTCCAAAGATGGCCTGATTTGAGCAACACTTGTATATTTAACACCAAAACCTTATCCTAACTTTTTTTGTTGTTGTTAAATTGCCTATACATATCCTAGATTTTCAGATGCTCTCTGAACCGGCCATCACATCTTACTGGCTTCCTCGCTAACAAATGCATTAAATAAAGTCTCTGACACAAGTTTATTTTCTATTTGCCCATGACTCATGATTTTATATATTTGAAGACTATTTGTATATATTTAATGATTATTTATTTTGATACAGAGCAAGAGAAACAGAGAGAGAGAACGTGAATGGGAGAGGGGCAGAAGGAGAAAGAGAGAAACCCAAGGTTCCTGAGATCATGACCTGAGCTGAAATCAAAGGTCAGATGCTTAACTGATGGAGTCACTCTGGCGCCCCTTGAAGATTATATTTTAACACATATTACAAGCATCAGTTAAAATGTTGTTCTTATTATGAGAACTTAAAAACTGTGATGGACAAGTCTTCATCCCCCAATGTATAATAAGTAGAATAATAATAATAATAATAATAATATAAATATAGGGAGCTTTTAGTCTTTGTAAACATGAGGCAAGCTGGATGTATATCATCCACATTTCCCTCTTGGAATGCAGGTATCCAGAGAGGCTAAATGGCCTTCAGGAATAAAAGGAAGTAAACAAGGTAGCTTTGCTGAAAAGAAGGTAGCAAAGAAAAAGAGGGTGAATAGACCCAGAGGCAAAAAGTGATGGAACCAGACCAAAACCATTATGCAGCTTGCTCTGGAGGAAAGGAAAAGCTATGGTTGTTAGGGACCCCAGAATATTGGCGGTATTGTAAAAAGAAATGGAAACTCAACATAAATATAATCCATCCATTGGCCTGCACTATAACTTCTAGAAAGGGGCTCCTCTAGGGCAAGAGCTTTTTCTTACTCAGGATTGTGTAGGTGAGCACCCAGTGAGTAGACAGCCAAATCTGGCTTTCAGGGCAACAACTTTACCCTTCCAGTAGTGTCAACTCCCAGCTGTTTGATAACTTAATTTCCCCAGGGAGGGATATGAAGATGAAAGGCAGGGAAGGGAGGGTCTCTGAGGACAAAGGTTTTGGGGGATGGCAAGTGGAATGGGAAGCAGAATGGCACTGGACCCCATTGCTTTAAGATACTTTAAGATGCTTCAGGGCTCAAAGAAGGGCTCGGGTGCAATGCAGATGGCAGCGGGGAATGCGCTGTCCTGAGGCTCCCCTAGGAAGAGGCCACTCACGGGCACCCAAATAAACAACAGGGCAGGAAAGCACTGCCTGCTTTGAGGTTTTGGACATTTGGGCTCCAGTCGTACTCCTGGAAACCTGAATAAGCAAGTGACTGGCCAAGCTGAGAGAGGTGCTCCCTGCACACCGAATTGTGCACACATCCCAGGCTGCCTTCTAAGCACCCGATTCCTTTAGAGACTGTACGAAGTCTCCTACTAACCTCATTCCCCAGTGTAAGGAGGAGAGAGGCAGGGAGTCAGCACACACATGTAAGAGGGATAGAGTCTGGAAGCTGCCTCCAGATCAGACTTGAGAGCCACACCCCCTTAGCTCTGCTCACCACCACCCCCCCACCCCCCGCCCTTGGATATCAACCCTACACTGCACCCTACGGGAACCTGGCTTAATGGTTCCCTAATGGGAACCTCTGCTCCCCATTCAAAGCCTGTACTTTTATTAAAATTTTTATTTATTTATTTATTTATTTATTTATTTATATGCTTATTTATTCTTGAGAGAGAGAGAGAGAGAGAGAGAGAGACAGAGACAGAGTATGAGTGGGAGAGGGGCCAGAAAGAGAGAGAGGGGGGAATACACAGAATCTGAAGCAGGATCCAGGCTCTGAGCTGTCAGCCCACAGCCCAACATGGGGCTCGAACTCACAAACAGCAAGATCATGACCTGAGCCAAAGTCGGACGCCCATCCAACTGAGGGACCCAGGTGCCCCTAAAGCCCGTACTTCTTAAATAGCAAATGAATCTTATTTATTTTCATGCTCCTGTTGTCCAGCCCAGGGCTGAGAGCAGAATGTACATTCAGATAAAAAAATAATAATAATAATGAATTGTGACCAAAAGAAAAAGAAATAGTGAGAGAAAAGAGTAAGGACACAGTGGCAGATGGAATGGGGCATCAGACATCTTGCAGTGAGCATTTTCTCCCCAACCCAGCAAAAATGGTGCATAACCTGCTATAAAGAATGTCTTGGTCCTCAGGCGCCTGGGTGGCTCAGTTGGTTAAGGGTCCGACTTTGGCTCAGGTCATGATCTCATAGCTCATGGGTTCAAGCCCCGTGTAGGGCTCTGTGCTGACAGCCCGCTTATCTGCCTCTCACTCTACCTCTCCCCAGCTCATATTCTGTCTCTCTCTCTATCAAAAATAAATAAACATTAAAAAAAAGAAAAAGAAGAAGAATGTATTGGTCCTTCAGGTGTTTTGGACAAGGAAGGAAGAGAGGATAAGTCTGATACGTGACAGAACAAAAAATAAACTTGCCTTAAAATATTACTTCAATTAAAACAAAAACTGAAAATTACTTCGATTGAAAACAAAACAAAATAAAACAAAACTAGTTTGGCTTTTTGCTGCTGCCTCACTGGCAACAGGGGCTCAGAGAAGGACAGTCTCTGAAGGTCATGCCGGCTCAGATGTCTCCACAAATGGGTGTCGGATGTGGTCGGCTTTCAGTTTATTTCATGAAACTTCCAGTATCATTGAATCACAAATGGAGGGACTTGTCTGGGCACATTCTCTGATCTGATAAATGAGCCCATCTTTGCCCACCAGAGCACAGGGAAAACAATAGCAACCGCCATGTGAATCCAGTGAAAGCCCCTCAGAGCAAGCTTGTGTATACCATGTAACAATTTGAAAGCGGGGTTTTGAAAATTCCTTTACCTTTGAAAGCTGGTTGCTAAGACAACGGCCGTTGTAACTTTCCCTTTAACAAAGGCCCTACCCCAGCTTTTGGGGCATTCACATATCAGATACACTACCATGTGGGGACACTTTTGCTGATTTGCGCAAAGGAAGGATAAAACCCAGTGTGGGGGCAAGATCCCTCCCCTGGGAGCTTTTACACTAATTGAATGTGTCCTTTAAATGTCAAACCTCATAAATTTCCAGGCCAAGCAGTGCCTCATTATCCCACTGGGGTGGGGCCACAAATAATTTCCCATTTAAAATGATTTTGCTTGCAACTCCCAATTAATAAACCTTGATAGAGAATTCCAAGTAGGAGAAAAATTAAATCTTTTCAATTGATTTGTGGAGTATTGATTATAAAGCCCGGTGGCAGATGGAATAACTGAGGCTCTGTAAAGGTAACTGAATAAAAATAAAGCTAGTAGCTGGGGTGCCTGGGTGGCTCAGTTGGTTAAGCATCTGACTTCGGCTCAGGTCATGATCTCACAGTTTGGGAGTTTGAGCCCCGCGTGGGGCTCTGTGCTGACAGCCTGGAGCCTGCTTTCAGTTCTGTGTCTCCTGCTCTCTCTGCCCCTCCCCTGCTTATGCTTTGTCTCTCTCTTTCAGAAATAAATAAACATTTAAAAAAATTTAAAAAAAAGGTATGAATGAAAACAATGCAAACTTGACTCCAAGGATTCCATCAGCTTTAAAGAGTGTTTCAGAAAAGAAAGGGGGAGAAGGCATTATATTATGGTTGATTTGGGGGAGACATGAGGAATACATTTTGCTTAAGAAGATTACTATGATTAAAAAAAAGGGGTGTGTGTGTGTGTGTGTGTGTGTGTGTGTGGTTGTGTGTCTTGTGCAAGAAATCTCTATGATTCTGGCTCAGGTTGTGCTTTCCAGCAAGCAGGCTATGGATGGATGTAAAGGGGAGAGTGGTATATTAAAGATGCCCTTGGGAACCACACCTGTGGATGGGAGGGGAGGGAAGCAGGGGTGGGCAGAGACGGCGAGAGTGGCAGTGCAGGCCTGACATTAGACTACAGCAGCCCACAGAGAACACTAGAGCTAGAAAAGCCCATCAGAGATGTGCCCCCTTGGTCAAAATGGCCAAACTTTTATACCCTGGACTCAAATGGTCGTTGCATGTGGGCCTCCTTGCCAAGGATGTGGCTTTGCCCCGGTGTTTCTCTGCAACCGAGGCAGTGCCTAAAGGGGCAGACACTAGAAAAATGTGTGCCAACAGCATTCCTGTGACAGGCAACAAGTAATCCTTGAAAGGGGACTTAGCAGCACAGTCCTGGGTCTACCACAAGTTCCTAAGCCTCTCTCTGCACCATAAACAGGTCCTGAGATGACCCTCACCGTGTAGCCTGACACATGGCTGATGGAGGAGAAAACTGAATCCAAATGTGGCCCTTCTCATCTCTTCTGCAAGACCACCTTCCCCTATACAAGTGGTTTTGAAGCCAAATCCCTTCCTCCCCGGATCAGAAGGAACTTGGTAACAACATGAGAACTGAGTGTAACACTTTGGTGAGGATTGTGGTTACATTTCTTCCCCTCTATCACTCTGTTCAGGGCTTCTCACCTCCTTCCCTGAATCCTCAGCTTTGTCACCAAAGCCTTGGAGAAACCAAAACAGGATCACTAGGTGGTAGGTGGGGTCCCAGTATCCACATGCCTTGTTGGGTCTGCTTTGTTCCAACCTGGACTTTCTCTGAATGCTAACTCAATGGCATCTTGGCTTAGGGAAAGGAACAAACAACTTCTCACCTCCCTCTGTCCCTCAGACTGGGCCCTTGAATGTCCGGGAGTACTGACTTTATTTTCCAGAAAGATCTGGATTTACTTTCTTTTTATGATTATCACCCCAGCGCTACAGAAATGACACTGCCCTAATTTTTTCTTTAGTCATAAACTTTGATGATGGCATTGCTAGAGGAATGCTTCTAGCATTGGGTTTTTGTGTAGTCTTAACCTCCGGGCTTCTCTCCCTGGGTTGCATGAGAAAACGATGCCGCTTGCCACACTGTACCCTCCTTTAAAAAAGACAATAAGAAGGCATCTGGGTGGCTCAGTCAGTTGAGCGTCCGACTTCAGCTCAGGTCATGATCTCACAGTGTGTGAGTTTGAGCACCACATCAGGCTCTGTGCTAACCGCTTGCTCAGAGCCTGGAACCTGCTTCAGATTCTGTGTCTCCTTCTCTCTCTGCCCCTCCCCTGCTCACGCTTTGTCTCACTCTGTTTCTCAAAAATAAATCAATGTAAAAAAAATTAAAAAAAAAATAAAATAAAAAAGACAATAAGACTTGTGATAACATTTTACCAAAGACAATCCATCAATCAATCAATCAACCAAACCAAATAAGAAAACACTTTACTTCAACTGGCCATTGTCAACCCAATGGTCTGTACCAGCATATGATGAAATCCGTTTCAGTTAAAACAGAAGAGGTTGTAGGTAAACATTTCAAGTAAGTGTCTGGACCCTTGGGGGAGGGTAAAAAACACTAAAATGGGCTATTGGTATAGGTTAAATGGATTCAACTGTGAACACCTTAAAGAAGAGACAAAATTCTGCAGAAGGGGTCATTTAACCATCCACTCCTCTGAATATAAAAACAGAGCCAATGTTCTTTCAAAACACTTTCAAGCTATAAGAGTGTGATTTTGTGGAGCAGGGGTATTGGGGAAGGAAAATGCATGAGGAACCTGGTAGTTCATCACCGTTTTGTGCGTACTGGCTGTTCCTCTAGGTACTTCATATGTAGCAAGGAAGCAAAGCAATTCTTGGACTCACCCTGCCAGCCTTCTGCGGTCTCTTACCCACGTCTTAAACTCACCAATAACCATTTCTGGTATTGCTTGTATTAATGGGGAATGTCAGAAATCATGTATTATTTTCCTAAGAAAAACAATTCAGGTATACCTGATGGACTCCTTGCCTTTGAAAAACTAAACTTGTTTGGTAAATTAGATATTATAGTCAGAAAGGTATAGGACGTTGAGAAGACAATGATTTCTTTTAATGACAGACGTAATGGTAAGTAACATCCTCCAGGCACAGTGGCTTATATAAGTAGGCTAAAAAGTGATTTTTCAGTGACTATTTAATGTGAAAGGGATAGCTACCTCCTCCTGTGCTTTGCAACACATTATATCCTCTCAAATAGAAAACTCTACTGGCCTGCATCAGGAAAGCCATCCCCTTGAGGCACTCACGAGGATAAACGTTAAGTGACTTCTCATATAGAGACTCTGGCAGCTCGTGTGTGTGTGTGTGTGTGTGTGTGTGTGTGTGTGTGTGGTTGCATTTTGCCACAGAGAACCCACTTACATGGTGCCAGAGCTGAGTGTTACTGTTCTTTCCTGACTGGCTTCACCACTGATCCCTCCAAGTTGGTCATGCTTCACCTGAAAATGGGACTAAACAGTTCCCCACCAGCATCGAGGTAGGAACAGAAGTTTTAGGGATCTTTTTAGACTTTATGATGTATCAAGAATCATTTTGTTTTCTTTCACAGTCTAGTATTTTCCCCAAGGAGCTAGAAATTGGGAACTGCAGTTTCCTTTGACATACATACACAACTGAGCGCAAAACCACAACAACAACAAACAACTCCAAAACAAAAGTCCATGAAAGGAAACAATCAACAAAACTAAAAGGCAACCAACGGAATGGGAAAAGATATTTGCAAATGGCATATCGGACAAAGGGTTAGTATCCAAAATCTATAAAGAACTCACCAAACTCCACACCCAAAAAACAAATAATCCAGTGAAGAAATGGGCAGAAAACATGAATAGACACTTCTCTAAAGAAGACATCCACATGGCCAACAGGCACATGAAACGATGCTCAACGTCACTCCTCATCAGGGAAATACAAATCAAAACCACACTCAGATACCACCTCACGCCAGTCAGAGTGGCTAAAATGAACAAATCAGGAGACTATAGATGCTGGCGAGGATATGGAGAAACGGGAACCCTCTTGCACTGTCGGTGGGAATGAAAACTGGTGCAGCTGCTCTGGAAAACACTGTGGAGGTTCCTCAAAACTTAAAAATAGATCTACCCTATGACCCAGCAATAGCACTGCTAGGAATTTACCCAAGGGATACAGGAGTGCTGATGCATAGGGGCACTTATACCCCAATGTTTATAGCAGCACTTTGAACAATAGCCAAATTATGGAAAGAACCTAAATGTCCATCAACTGATGAATGGATAAAGAAATTGTGGTTTACATACACAATGGGATACTACTTGGTATTGAGAAAGAATGAAATATGGCCTTTTGTAGCAACGTGGATGGAACTGGAGAGTGTTATGCTAAGTGAATTGAGTCATACAGAGAAAGACAGATACCATATATTTTCATTCTTATGTGGATCCTGAGAACTTAACAGAAGACCTGGGGGAGGGGAAGGGAAAAAAGGTTAGAGAGGGAGGGAGGCAAACCATAAGAGACTCTTAAAAACTGAGAATAAACTGAGGGTTGATGGGGGGTGGGAGGGAGGGGAAAGTGGGTGATGGGCATTGAGGAGGGCACCAGTTGGGATGATTACTGGATGTTGTATGGAAACCAATTTGACAATAAATTTCATACTAAAAACAACAACAACAACAAACAACTCCAAAACAAAAGTCCATGAAAGACAAAAAAAAAAAAAAAAAAAAAAAAAAGAAGGCAGTAAAATCACATGAAAATGAGCCACACAGGCCCATATCTTTAAGAAATGTCTATTCTATAATTGCAGCAAATCTGGAAAGACACAATATCCGATTTGGGGAGAATGAGGATAAGGATGATTACATTCTTAATATAAATAATGGAAATCACATATCCTCGAATCCTGAGGGATCAGTTACCAGATGCTTTGTTTCCATTCTGGAGATAAAGACAAACGGGCGTAACGAGGCTACTGTTTTTCTACCCAGGTCCTGTGGCCTATTGGCAATTGACCTGGGGTACACACCCATATGTCTCCATTTGACTTTCCACAGCAAGTACTAGTTCTTGGAGTCCTCTTGTGTCATCTGCACACTGACTAGCACATTCGTAGAGAACAGCAAGCAGAGGGGTGAAACCTCCGGGAGCTTCCACGATGTGACAATGACATGCTCACAGCATACATTTCAGAATCCACGTGCTATGAAGTTTCTCCTGCTCTGTCACAAAAAATGTGACCAGTCGGATGACATGGCTGCCAGTGTCCTTAACCATCATGGTGATAAAAGTCTGAAGATAAAATTACTGATTCCAGTAATCGAGCATGCATTGACTCATGTATGAGCACTTTAATTTGTCCCATTCCAATGACAGGGGCAGTGCAAGGAGGTACATCCTATTCTATAAAATTCAAGCTGTTTCTGGTACTCAGTAAGCACTCGGGAGCACAGCTCAATACCAGGGATTGCAATGCTGACCGATGCTCTGTTTTGATTGAAAGATCCTTTCATGGCCAAAGGTATGCAGACAGACATGTCCAAATGAATACTTAAGTATGGCTACTTCAACCTATCCCTATGAAGAAGTACCCACCAATGATCTCTTTTTTCTGCCTAGCAAATATAAATATCTAGTGTCTCTAGGTTTCTGAATGACAGGGAATGCAACTCTTCATTTTGATGGCTAGAGCTAAGCAGGGGGGTTTTGTTTTTGCTTTTGAACCACTGAATTACACAAAATAGAAACACTGGGACTTCAGCATTTTTGGCTATCGGACACATTTCTAAATGGGCACACTGCTGTATACTAAACAACAGAATGCAAACCAACAGACTAAAGTGACCTCCAACAGTGTGCATTTTTTTTTCTTCTTCAAGTACATTAAGACAAATTCAATAAAGCAGAGTAACATCTGAGATGGAACTTATTGGAGAGAAACATAACAGAAACAGGCGCTCTCACCACAGCTGACCTTGGCTTCAGCTCAAGCAAGGAATGTCCTCCAGAACCATTGACATGCTCCTACAACTCCCTGCCCTTGTGATCAATTCAACTGAAATGTCTTGAGATAAACACCTGCCAGGAAACACAGCTGCGTCTTTTCCCTTTTTGACTTGCACAAAGTTTATCACATATGCAGGTCATATGATAATTTCATAATGACATGAAATTTGCATGAAAGGATAAAAAATATTGTTCCATCTTTATATACACCTTTCCTCCAGAAAGATTCATAAATACTGCCTGAAGATAAATTAAACTTTGGCATGGAATATAATTTATGAAAATTACAAACTACTTGAATTGATTTCACCAAAAAAGGCATTAAATCTTGATGACTAGCAAACTTCTTCAGAGAAATGAAATGTGATGTTTAAATAGAATTAAAGCAGCAATATAAATTTTCAAAAATATTTTAAGAGTAAAGCATATCACTCATGTAGGTTATTAATTACGTAAATGCCTTATAATCATAAAAATGCTTTTAATCACTTATATCATAGCTTCTGCTAGAGCAGTAAAACATGACAGATGAAGAAAGAAATATGATTCCTCTTGAGAAGAGAAAATATGACATATTTTGTTACTTTTTTTTCTTTTAGCTGGTGTGCTTTTAGTGACTGCTTTTGTCAGTGTCAAAGTTGCAAAAACCCAATGTAAGGAAAGAGGTAAGAAATACCCATTGATTGCTGATGACATTTCATTACTAGTAGTAAAGCTATGTAGTGTGAGCGTTGGCTAAAAAATGAATAAGGAAAGAAAATTAAATCTGGGTTGACTAGCACATTTTGGGACTTATTTATATCAGTGTTCTAAGCATCTGAACTTCAAGTTTTATACAAGAGCGGCTTCTTAGCTTTGATATTTTACAATAAACCTAATATTTACAGCTACATTTTGTACTTTAAAGCTTTACAAGCCCTGTTCCACCTACTTTCAAAAAGTCATTTCTAAATTATAGCAAAGAGGCTGACGTTTCCTACCTGGATTCATGTGGCTAAATTCTCTTCCTGTCTTTGTCTCTCGGTCTCTTTTTCTTACACGTACACAGAGGCACACACACATAGCTCTTTGCAAAGTAATGTCATCCCACAATTTATTTTTCAATTCCCATCATCTAACAAGGTACCTGACCTGTTTTCAGTGCTCAGTGACTATTTATGGAATGAATGAAGGAACGAATGAATGAGTGGACTCAATAAGTGACATTTGAGGCTTTCCTGTCCTTGATGTCAGGACAGGCGATCAGTTCGGATGAATAACCTATCTAGAGGCTGATTGTGAGTCTCAGGAGGGACTGACCAGTGGTGAGATGTCAGCTCGGGAACGAGGCCTGCTTTCCTGTGCAAGTGTAAGGCAACCACCTTCATGATGTTGTTTCAGGGAGTATCGAAGAAGCCCGTGGTAAACAATAGTCCCTTCCCCTACCATAAGCCTGACAACACATCCCTCTGAGATGCTGTAACATGTTTCACTGCATAGTTATCAACAGTAATCAGGAGTCACGTATCACTAGGAAGGGGGAAGGGTGGCTCACGGACTTAGAGACAACATCTACTGAAGTGTAAATAGCTGATATATTATTTTTCTCTGAGTAGATTTTGACCGTAAGAATGAAAAACAATAGGATTCCTCAGATACCTGAAGATAATATGCACAAGGAAGAAAGATACAAAGAGTCTGAAACCACCTCAAAATTTGCTAAGGGGTGGCATAATCTCTTATTTCTGTGGCTCATGAAGCTAGAAAAGAAGGATTTATAAAATCACATTTACAGTTATGAGTGCTTTAGGATATATTCTAATCATTCCTTAGGTCTGAAGCGAAATCGTAATTTTCCTTGGGCCTGGTCATGCAGAGATCTTAGAGGGTTTTAGCACAGAGGGGCCTCAAAATGTCTCTTACCTACAAAGAGCTGGCTGTTCAGCTGCAATCGGAAGTGGCCCTCCTCTGATGTCTCCCTGGTCATCCTTGGGAGGCTGTCCACCTGGAGTGAAGTCTCCTTGAGGTTCCTTTCAGCCCGGACGTAATGCCATTGGTTGTCATTCAGAAGAGAAGGAGAGTGAACTATGAGCTCTACAGGGCCATTCCCAACGTCAATGGCAAAAGTGATCTCAGACGGAGCTGAAACCAACAAGAGAAATAGGTAGAAAGTTGAGGGGAGTCGTCAGTGAATGGACGGCATACAACCTGAATGAATGGTATAAATGACTATGCATCAGTATGAGGTGAAGAGGCCTCCAGCTGAAATCTCTACGATATCGAACTTAGTGTTAATAGTAAAAACTTCCAAATACTAAGTCCCAAGCTCTTTCTTTGGCCCAGTTGGTACTCACTGTGAGAATTCAGCCAATAGGATAGGGGCTAGGGACAGAAATGCTAATCTGATAAACATTCATTGGCACCAAGGCTTTGGGTTTTCTGGGTCTATTTTGGCTTCAACTATGCCCTTCATGGATATCTGTAGATACTGGATTCGTGAGCCAGCTACATTCCCGCTGGGAGAAGGTTGACACCCTTGGAGGTCTAGTGTTCTCTATGTTATTTCATTCATACATGTGATTATAATCATTCAGGCTAATCTTATGACTTTTTTTTTAAGGAGACTCAGAAAGTTTGAGTGCTTTTTTCAAGGACGTGTCATTGAAAGTAGTGGTGCCTGGGATCAAACACAGGCCCCCATCTACCTCCCATGACCCTTTCTGCCCTTTGATAAAGTTCTGCATCTCACACATGCCAGGGGTCAGTCAGTCAGGGGTAATAACACCTATGATAATGATGATGATGGTGGGGATGATGGTGGTGGTTTGGCCACATAGCCATTGAGCAAGAGAGAAAAAAAGAGAAGTAGCAGGAGTACAACAGGTACAATGAACTCTGCTGAGTGCCATGCTAAGCACTACCCAAAGATTCTGTCATTTGAATCTTTCAAAGAAATCCCTGTGAGAAAGGCATCATTTTTATTCCCATTTTATGAATGAGAAAACTGAAGTTCAGAGAAGTACAACACAGTACAAAGAAGCTAACTCCAAAAGTAGAATTCTTCTCCATTTTTCTCTAGTGAGTAGGTCTTTTCATATTTTCCATTACTACATAAGAATTTTCTAAATTTGAAGGATGTGGAGAGGCAAATTATAAATTGATGTCAATACGAAGACAGTCCCCTTTAAGTCACTGAAGCCTGCCTAGGCAGGACCTTTCCTTCCTTCTCAGCACCTTGGTTGGCCTCTTCTACATTATACCTAAAGCAGGACATGGGTACATATTTGACAAAGTCATCAACTTCCAGATCTGAGTAATCAGGTAATCCCAAAGGTCTAATAACCATCCCAGACTACTTCCTCCTCAGCCTTTAAACCCAGAGAATGAGCCTCATTATAAGAAACCCCCAGTAGGTAGAATTTGCAAGTAACCGAGGATTGAACTGTTTTGCATTCTGGTCAGTGTGGACCTTGACCTAAAGGGGAGGCAGTAAGGTAGAGGCCTTAAAATGGGATTTGACAGCATGGACTCTGGAACCACCATGACTTAAGGCACGTTTTCGATCTTGTCACACCTCAATTTTCCCATTTGAAAAATGGGAATAAAAACAGTACCCCATTGTCAGGTTGTTTATGAATTAACCTTGACGAAGTTCACAGGACCTCGCCTGGCACACGAGACATACTCAAAGTGATAGCTATGGCTATTATAGCAGTGGCGTGGCTCAACAACTCAGCTAAATGCCTCGGCTCATAAACCCAGACAGAATTGAAGAGAACAAATTGGGTTCAGCAATTAAAAGATTAAATAAGAGTGAAGTTGGCCCTTTGAGCCATTTCCTATTTCTTATTCAGGCCACAGATGCTACCTCACAGCCCTGTATATCTTGAGATCAAATAAACACTAACTGAGAGATAACTGGGTCCTCAATTTATTTCTCTTTACAGAAAACAGGTAAAGATTGGTGAGAATTGGAGAGGAAAAATGTTAAAGATTTTTCTAAAAGCCTTCCTGCAAAGCTGGTCTTGTGGATATTAAGTTCTACGTGGACAGCACATCTTTGCAGAGCTCTTGTTCTACTGCTGTGTCTGCCATCACCCGGTGACCCCCCCCCCCCTTCCTTGTTAGGCTTCCTGTCTGGGCTTATCCCTGCTCCAACATTTGTCCTTCTGTTGTATAATGATCTGTTTATGGTCTGTCTCCCCAACTAGTCCACAAACTGTAGATGAACACCTGGTTTATTGGACACCTACCACCTGGGCTTGTATATAGGGAGTTCTCATCCAACTAAAGGTTCATTCATTAAAATGTTACACCATATATATTCAATGCAGTTTTGTAAGTTTCTTTTTTTTTTTTTTTTGTTTATACCCAGGTATTAACTTCCTTGGAATTTTTAAAAATTAGTATTATTTAATTTTATTTAGGTCAGTATTTAGGACCTACTTTGTTCACCCATTCCCCCTAGAACTGGGGTTGGGGTGGGGGGGAATCAGTAATGCGATAATCACAGCTAATTGTTTATTGAGTGCTTACCATGAGCCAGACACTCTGCTAAGCATTTTCCATGAATGAACTCCTTAATATTTTAAGCCTCACTCTAGTCTTATGAGACAGGTAACATATTACCCCTGAGGGAATTGAGCTGACAAGTTGTCCTAACCCAGATGGGGCAGAGTCAAGAATTAAATCCAGATGATGTGTCCCTGGAGTTCATTTTTTAACCTACTCTTCCTATGGAAAAAAATATATTTGTCTTCCAAACCTAGTCAGTGGGGGGAGGAGGGGTCAAAACCTAGAATATATAACATAAGTGCCTGAATGCATCTGAACAAGAATAATCTAAGTAAATGAGTGATACTTCCAACACTGACTAGTGACTCTGAGGAGGGCACCAGAAGCAAACGTAAGCCTGCTCTTATTTGCTGGAAGGATGGATGTCACCCGATGGTCCTAGACGGGAAAACCAGAAGCCCTGTGTCAGCCTTATCTCCCGCATGAATTTACCCCCTGGACTTCCCTTCTCCTTCCTGTCTCACCAATATCTTCCCTCATCATTTGCTCACCTTTTGGTTGAAGATAAAGCCAAAGTAGCACTCAGCATTCAATGAGTTTTTACCAAGTCAGGCCTTGTGCTAGGCCTTGAGAATGTACAGATGAATGAAATCCAATGAGCTCACAAAGTACTTTCTTTTTATTTTAATTTTTATTTATTTATTTTGAGAGAGAGAGAGAGTTCATGCATGAGTGGGGGAGGGGCAGAGAGAGACAGAGAGGAAGAGAGAGAGAATCAAAGAAGGGACATGTTAAGTGGAGGAAAGTGCATAAGTGCAAGAGAGTATCCAGCTAGTATTTCTAGAATATGAGAAGAAAACTTTTAAGGAGAGTCTCCTGTATAAAGTTCTTCCTTCCTTGAACCCCATGTTGGTGTACTCAGCCCCCACCCCATGTGGGGCATGAGAGAGATCCCAGGGACCATTTATGGACAAAGAAGAAGTCACCTCTCTGACCTTCCATGCATACACTGATAAAATGAAAAACATGAACTAGATGAAATATCATTAAACATTTTTGGAGACATGATCTGATGGAAACTCTAGGAAAAAAACACATACCCTTTGCATAAAATTTCAAGGAATTCCTGAAAGTCTTCTGTCTCAAATCACAAAGAAAATTCTATTTTCTCTTGAGTCTTAACATTCTTGGGCATTGAGGAAGTGTTGCAAAGCAGAATAAGGAACAGAGAGGTACATTGACTCTGGATTCTGACTCTTAGCAGCAGTGTGACTCGGGTTACTAACCAGGGTCACCTTCCTCATCTGCATATTGGAGTAAGAGTTGAACAATGAAAATCATAGAGCAGTATCTTGATCATCAACAGGAGTGTTTGAGAGCAAAATAAGTAATAAATGTAAAATTTTTAGTACAGTGTCTATTCAGAGAAGACACTCAATAATTTAGTCTGATTATATTATATATTATATTATATCATATTATATTATATTATATTATATCATATAAATGTATAAATCTAATTACTATTAATATTAATTTTACCATTCTCTGGAGATCTGAGGATTCCATCTTCAAATTCTCATCCTATTTGGTAATCTCTTTGGTAATATTCTTGATATGATACCACTAAACATCACAACTCAAGTCTCTTTCTCTCTTCCCCCCGATATACATACATATATATATATATATATATATATATATATACACACACACACATATGTATATTACATATCTATATGGATGTATGTCATGTATACATATTTTATCCACATATATCATATATATATCTCCATACACACACACACACACACACACACACATATATATATTTCCATACAGATAACATATATGAAATATGTATATCTCACTCACTTTTTCCATGGGCTTGAAGGCCAGCAGAATACGCCACCC
This sequence comes from Prionailurus viverrinus, assembly GCF_022837055.1. Classification (NCBI taxonomy): domain Eukaryota; kingdom Metazoa; phylum Chordata; class Mammalia; order Carnivora; family Felidae; genus Prionailurus; species Prionailurus viverrinus. Next base: position 103,345,894 of record NC_062568.1, on the reverse strand, counting down.
CAAAATATGCTACTTTAAAATCAGGTTGATTTTGAGTGAAGGCAACTGAGAAGAAGCAGAGACAAGGAAAAACTCCTTGCTCTCCTCCTGTGTATGTAAGGCAGGTCATAAATTGACAAAGATGTCCTTCCTTTCCTCTCTACCAGGACAAAAGTTAATTGCTTGGAGACAACTGTAGACTCTGTCAGCCTACCAAACATCTCTGCATAACAAACTTTACTAACTAGTCTTAATCTCTGCTGTTCGAAACCTAAAACTGCCTTCTTTTGTCCAATTATCTCTCCATAAATTTATTATTCCCTGTTGAACATGCTATATAATAAGCTGTAGTTCTTTTTTTCTATAATTTTTTGATTTTATTTATTTATATGAGAGAGACAGAGACGGTGCAAGTGGGGGCAAGGACAGAGAGAGAGGGAGAGAGAATCCCAAGCAACTCTGCACTGCTAGTGCAGAGCCGAATGCAGGGCTTGAACTCATGAAACTGCGAGATCATGACTTGAACTGAAATCAAGAGTTGCAAGCTTAAATGACTGAGCCCCTCAGGCACCCCAGTAAGCTGCAGTTCTAAGCTACCGCTTTGAGTTACTCATTTTTCTCTATACAACTCCCATGAACACACGATGTGCGCTTGTCAATAAACTTTCGTTTGTTTTCTCTTGTCACTCTTTTATTACAGGGGTCTCAACCATGAACTGAAAAGTTAAGAAGGAAATTATTTTTCCTCCTTTATAGTCTTTAGGGAAAGCTAGTCCCCCTTCCAGGTGTAAAGGTGGGCCCTAGAAAAACCACTCGGCAATCTTTCCTTTCATGGCCAGAGGCATTGGTCATAGGGGGTCAAGTGAGTTGCCTATCAGCAGGATTGTGTGGATAGCTGGCAAAGAAGTGATTACCCACCAGTTGAAATGTAGCCCTCCCGTGAGGGTGCAGTAGCTTTAGACTGAGGGAGATATTCACAAGTCAGTGCAAGAAGAGAAATAAATTAAACCGCAGGTAACACTATTAAACTGATGGATCCAACCAGAAATAAAGTGCCCCACCAATTCTGGACTTAGTCGCATGTTTCAATACCAGTGAATTCCCATCCTTGTATCTGCCAGTTCAGATCAAGTTTTCTTTTTTCTTTTTCTTTTTTTCTAAGTTTATTTATTTATTTATTTTGAGAGAGAGAACATGAATGGGGGAGGTGCAGAGAGAGGGAGAAACAGAATCCCAAGCAGGCTCTGCACCTTCAACACAGAGCCTGGCATGGGACTTGAACTCACAAACCGTTGAGATCATGACCTGAGCTGAGATCAAGAGTCCGATGCTTAACCAACTGAACCACCCAGGCGCCCCTGAGTTTTCTTTTAATTGCAGCCAAATATGTCTGATTCGCATATGGGTGTCATAAACCCCATTTTGCACAAGTAACCACTAAAGGGGTGACAGACATGCTCACAATTAAACAGAGTAATGGCAGTTTGAATCCACATGGTGTTCCAAGCAATATGGCCCCCTCGACTCTCAACAGCCATTTCTTTCTGCTCTTCCTCACCTACTCCAAAATATTGATTTCCACGGGCACAGCCATTGTGAGATAATGGCCAAAACAGCTGATTTTTTTTTCTTAGTCTCATTTGAAATAGATGCACTAATAAGACTTGAGGACATTGTAAAATGTCTTGCTTCTTTTAGACTACAGACTAATGTCAACACTACAAAATTCACAGGTGTTAGCTGGAAGTGCCCCAGAAAGAAATGGATTGAAAATTTCACAGACATTTCTTGTTCCCTGTCAAACAACATGGATTTATCAACTTTGGAAGCTTCTGTTCAGATAGTTATAGAGGAACACTCCTTGGGGATGGAAGAGAAATCTATTCTGAGCTACTTCATGTGTTTAAAGACCATTTCCTTTATAAGTAGCTGATCTGTAGAAGTATCTTGTCATGAACCCCTTAGGGTGAACATTCTATCTGCAGAAAAGGTATAGGATGATCGCAGCTATTAATAAGAAATGCAAGATTCCTTTCAATTTTTTTCCTTTAAAAATTTTTTTTAACATTTATTCATTTTTAAGAGTGAGAGAGACAGAGCATGAACGGGGGAGGGGCAGAGAGAGAGAGACACACACAGAATCTGAAGCAGGCTCCAGGCTCTGAGCTGTCAGCACAGAGCCCAACGCGGGGCTTGAACTCATGGACTGTGAAATCATGACCTGAGCTGAAGTTAGACGCTTAACCAACAGAGCCACCCAGGCGCCCCCAATTTTTTTTCCTTTTAAATAATAACAATAAAATAAAATAAAATATTCTGAAAATCATGAAGTCTTGTACTTTAAAATTTTTATATAAAATCTTGTTTCCAAAACATATATGCTCTTCAACCTGGTGAAAAAGTGTACAGCAAACAATCATGTCAATAGATTTTAAAATTTTCACCAAATTTAATACCACCTGCATTTCAACATTTCTATACAACCAAAAGGACAAAATACAGTACCAGAAAGTACAAACAAATTGGACACTGAAATGTAATTAACACTAAATCATTGCTCATTACCTTGTGATAATATGCCATGACATTTGCTGCTGCTTTAATGAATCAAAAGGCCTCGGGGTCTGATTTTTATTAAATTTACATTGAGGTTATTATATCCATATTATGCAATGGTTGGCACTCAACTCCACATTTTCAGAGCCTGGCCAAGTTAGATATGAGAGATCTTCTTTCACATTAAAGCCACAAGAGCTTCCTCCCATTAATAGTCTAAATTGTTGGAGTAAAAGGAGGTTAAAACTACCAATTAAGAAGATCTCTTTCCTTGTACGTATTGTGCTATAACTGCAAAAGAAACACTTAGCTGCTTGGTGATTTGAAAGGACTGGTGCAAACACCTCAGTCATCTCTTCCAGCTAGCGCTTGTGCTCTTTTCCTAAAGCTCTGAAATTTCCAAGCTTCTGTTGCTAAGACATTACTTTCAAGGGTATTTCATGCAGCCAGATCATTATTTGAATATGGGTCAGTTGCCTTAATCAAATACAGAAAACATCCATTTAGACACAGATAAATGAGGGGCGACTGGGTGGCTCAGCCGGTTAAGTGTCCAGCTTCAGCTCAGGTTATGATCTTGCGGTTTGTGAGTTTGAGCCCCATGTGGGGCTTTGTGCTGACAGCTCAGACCCTGGAGCCTGCATCAGATTCTGTGTCTCCCTCTCTCTCTGCCCATCCCCCGCTTGTGCTCTCTCTCTCTCTCCCTCTCTCTCAAAAATAAATAAACATTAAACAAAATTCAGACACAGAAAAATGAGGCATCTAATGACAAGTGCAAGTTACAGTCATGGGCATAACAAGAGCAAGATGATGGGAACAGTCCATTCTTTTAGAAGAAGTAAGTCGGGGGGCGGGGCAGTCACTGAGTATAGAAAATTGGAAAACCAGCGAAAGCAATGAAAAACAGCAATTCTAAACAATCTCAGAGGAAAAAAAAAAAACATTCCTCCTCCAAAAAAAACCTTTTCTTGGTCTAAGTTCTAACAAATGCTGATGTTAGTATGAATTTTTAATAATGTATATGTAAGCTTCAAATAGCACATTTTATTACTCACCACTTAATAAATATTATATTCAAGAGGGAAGTTAATGCAGAGAACTCCAGATATGCCTTTGGCTCCTGAACATGCAGACTTAAACATGTGTGCTTAGTCTTAAAAGTAAGAATTCAGCTTCTCATTTCTCATTTTTACAATTATCGTGCGATCATTGTTTAACTCAAAACTACTGTTAGAAGACACAAATACACATTATCACAGGCCTTGTGGATGCAAACTGCACCCAGGAGAGCTTGAGCAACAACAAACCTTTAGGAACTCTATGAGATTTTACCAAATAGAATAGTGATCTGTGATGGATTTTCCAGGCAAAATTTTTAGTGGATTTTTTTAAAGATTGCAGAGATATCTAAAAGCTGTTAGAATTGATTCTGAAGAAAACACGTAGAAAGAATTGCAACTCCTGGAATTTATGGTAAATAAAATATTTTTTTGAATATCTACCAAACTTAATTTTTTTTAAGTTTATTTATTTTCAGAGAGAGGGGGAGAGAGAGAGTGGGGGAAGGGCAGAGGGAGAGGGAGAGAGAGAGAGAGAGAGAGAGAGAGAGAGAGAGAGAATCCCAAGTAGGTTCCGCACCTACAGCACTGAGCCCGATGCGGGGCTGGAAACCACGAACCATGAGATCATGACCTAAGCCGAAACCAAGAGTCAGACGCCCAGCCAACTAAGCGACAGAGGTGCCCCTCTATGAAGCTTATCTTTATGTTTAAAACCTTTCCTAAAATTTACATGTCTGTTGCCTGATGAGAAAAAAAAAATTTTTTCATTTAAAATTAGTAAAAGTATTCTTTGATCAGTATAAGAGAAGATAGATGGACAAATCTGATTATACTGTTTTGAACATGCACATGTGAAGATAATCAGTTTTGATGAAGTCATCCATAAATTTGCAGAAATAAAGTCTAATGAACAGACATTTGAATATGACTATTACCGGAACAAAGCAATACACAGGGATGTTTTCCCCCTTTTTATTTTAAAATTAGAAAATTTTCATGTACTACATTGTCTTTTCTTTTTTGTATTGGAAATTTTGATTGGCATGATAATATACAGGAGTTCAATATTAGCACATTTTTCCATTTGCATTTCTATTAGTTTCCATTTAGCTTTATGATCATTAATGAATACAACTTGTATATAGGAGATGGGATGTTACAAAATGAGCCACGTCCTGGGGTAAAATTTAGGAGGTACAAGTGGTAGAGAAACAATGGGGATTCTGATTGGATAGTCACACACTCCTAATGGTGGGAAATAAATCAGGAAATCACTTTCAGAGCAAAAGTACAGTAAAAAAAGTAGACCCCAAATGTGAATAGAATGCACAATAAGAACACATTCAGCTTCCCATGGAAATTGTATTGAAAAAGTTTTGGGGTGTGGAAGGTTAAAGTCAAAGGTGAGAAGTACCCCTGGACAGATAAAGGACACTGTAATAGGTACCTATGGAAATTTGAGGACGACCCTATTTTGAAAATTTTTTAATGTTTATTTATTTTTGAGAGAGAGAGAGAGAGAGAGAGGCAGAGTGTGAGTGGGCAAGGGGTAGAGAGAGAGGGAGACACAGAATCCAAAGCAGGCTCCAGACTCTGAGCTGTCAGCACAAAGCCAGGGGTGGGGCTTGAACCTGGTGAATCCCGAGACCATGACCTGAGTGGAAGTAGGACACTAAACTGACTGAGCCACCCAGGCGCCCCAAAGAATGCCCTATTTTGAAGAGAGAACAACTAAATACCGATAGGTAATAATGAAACAAAAAGCATTAGAAGGAACCAGAAATTATCATGGCTATTTTTACAAATGTCCAGAGTTATTAATCTGATAGTATCCACATATACTAGTTGTTAGTGGTGAAGATAACACACGAACTTCTGTTGGCATTACATTAAATTCATAAATGAGGGCACTTACAGCTTATTTCAAGTCGGATGAAGTCTTTAATGCCAAGGTTTTCTAGGAAAACTCCCGATAAAGCCGTGGTTTTGAAAAAGAAGGAAATATCAGCACTGAACTCCGCATGGAAGGTGGGAAAGTGGAGGTAAGAGGCTTCTGTGTAAAATGATACCGCATTCCAGAAGTGCCCTGCAAATGAAAAAAATCCTTAAGCGTGATTCATTGTTTTGGAATGGGATAGAGAAAAGCAATGGGCATGTGAATAATTTTCAAGACTGAGGGACACTGCAGGGAAAAGGGATAAGGGAATAAAAACATCTTGTGCTTATGTAATGAAGAGAGAAAGCTTCTTTCCATTTAGTACTCACGGTCACCATAGCAACGCAAGGGACCAATTCTCCAAGCAGCTTCTGAGTTTGATCTGTTGGTATCAGTGATAACTATCTGAGTGACAGGCAAGTGGTCTTTGAAGGAAAGAAAGCCAGTATCATTTGTCCTGCAAAACATAAATTTAAGAAAAAAAGAGGAGAAAATGTGGATTATGTAGGGACTCTTTCTCCAAGACTCTTCTTTTCCGAGGTGATTTGGGTGGTTGTAGCAGCAGGGTGGGGGCAGGGATGGGGGAGACAGAAGGCTCTTCATCTCATAAGCATATGCAAAAGACTGGAATGCTAATTACAAAATCCTTGGCCAGCTTCCAAAAACCAGTGGCATTTACATTTTCCCTAAGTCTTTCCAGAAACACAGGTAATTTACAGAGCTTGCTGTGGCTTGCTGTAGCTAACAGCACCCCACCTGCAGGATGCAGTGCTGATGTAACATCAAACATCGGCTCTCTTGCCACAAAGAGATTGGGTAGCTCAGTAACTGACTTGAAATAGGGGCCACAAATCCCACTTGAAATCACTCCAAGGACTTGTTTCAGCCTCCTGCCTCCAGATTCTGATCAGCTTGGGATGTTTCTTATCACCTTTTTAACTCTAGGTAAAAACAAGTCTCTAGAGTTACTGGTTTATTGCTTTTCATTGTGCTCTATGTTTTAAAGATGTTGGTAGTTAAGGGCTTGGGCTTTGTCTTTGTTAATTATGCAGCTGGAGAACTAACTAGTCACCCTGTGGCAAAAAAAAAAAGTTAAAAATAAATGAAGCTATTGTTTTTCCCTTTTTTAAAGCTGTGTTTTTTGACTCATGGTAAGGACAAACCATTTAATAACTGAGAGAATAAAAGTGTAGGTAAGAAACTGGCATTGAATTAATATTTTGAGCCAGAAACATACCAGCAGATATTTTTTCCCAGACAGCACCCTTATGCAGTGGGTACCATTATTTTCCTTCACAGATGAGGAAACTGAGGCTCAGAGACATCAGATAACTTGCCTAAGTTCACAGGACACAAGGGGCAGAGGCTCAGTCACATGCTCAGTATTTGCCCTGCATCTAAATTTAACAAGCGTGCCATAAATAGCCTGGTGTAAATTTAACATATATGTATACACATATATTTTAAGACTTTGAAGATGCCTGTATATTGTGTATTTCATCCTGACATGATAATTTGAAACTCATGACTAACAAAAGACTGAAATTTCTGAAAGACGGGGCAAAAAAAATACAAAATGTTTTATACCACAGCAAGTCTTGAGATAGTAACCAACATTCTTCAATAGCCTTTTTAAGCGTGCAAGGCAAACTCTGCGTTATGGTCTTGTTCCATTTTACTGATCTGAGCATCAGGTTCCTTGCTAGAAAAGATGATGGGGCATTTTTCATGTCCATGCTTCATCCATCAGGCATGCTACCAACTTAAAATGGCAAGCCAAACTCAATCCTATGCGGGCAGTCTGAGAACCCCACAGAGTGGGCTGGACTCTCCACCTATACAACCTCAGTTAAGCACTGGATGGATCATCTTGCCTGTGCCTGGGAATTGGGAGACCCAGAACCGCACACCAACATTCAAGGCAAAGTAACAACACAAAGAAGCAGATTCATACTGGTTGTCTCTCTGTAGTCACAAAGAAGTCAACAAAACACTCAAAACACACTCAAAACCAATGTTATATTTCATTAGCATTGTATAGCATGTACATCTCTGAGTTTAGAGACCAAGAAAACAGTATCCCAAATTCTTAACTGGGAAGCCTGGCAGCAGTAATGTGATGTAATGCTTCAAGGACATAGTTTTAGAAGCACACAGATTGGTTCTGGAACCCCAAGTCCCCAGTTCCTAGCTGTTTTAACTTGGGCAAATCATTTTATTTCTGAGATTCCATGGAGTCCTCAATTTTAACATGGAGATAAAGTCTATACCACAGAGTTATTGAACAAATTAAATGAGATCATATAGTCACTCTGCATGGTGCCTGAGCTATGGTAACTGTTCAGAAATGGTGGTGGTAATACTCATTTTAGTTCTTATCTTTGTCCCTGAACCGTCTGCAGCCTCAGACAAGTCAATCCATTTTTTCACACCTCCAGCTATGATTCTGTATTGAATATCGCCTACTATACAAAACACTACAGAAAATTAAATGTTAAGTTTTGGCATCCAACTCACGAGATTTGGAGAAAAACCTACCAATCCATCTTGGTTATAAATAAATGAAATATTCACCTGCACACATACCCTTCAGGTCAAGTAGCCAAAAAGGTAAAGAAATGCACTAATCCATTTTCTACTATTTGAGTACCATATTTAGAGGCCATTCAAAGGGCTGGGCATAAGACTTTAGTTTATGTTTCAAAGGATTTCTATGAATGTTACAAAGACACAGAATAAAATTTGAGTCTTCATACTCCAATATCTTTTCAAGCAGAGAATTCAAAGCAAATTCCACATAGTCAAAGTAGAATACAGACAAACACATATGCAACCCTGAAGAAACCATTTTGCTTTAGGATTTTCTCTCCACTTTCATTTTCAGGGTGAAAGTGTTTGATTCTGAAGCCTGTCAATCAATGCTAACTACTGCCTCCCTCACACACTTGACACCTTGTCTGCCTCAATTTGATGTCCTCGGTTAAAGTGCTGTAATAAAGAAATAGCACTCTAAGGATAACAATCTCTTCCAAATAACAGAGAAAAAAGTTTGATGATGCAAGACACAATACCAAAAATGTTTTTTTTTAAATCTGACAACAACAACAACAACAAAAAAGTTGCTTTCCAAAGTTGTTGAATTATGATAGACACAGGGGCCAAATGAGTAATTCCCTACAAGGGCCAAATAAGTAATAAAAATGAGTGAAGCCAGTTTTGTGTTAGATAATACATGGAACCTGACACATACGTTCAAGAGACAGAGAGGAAAACTGGTTGAAAACAGTTGTTCTGGCTAAAGGAGACAGTGAATCTATTAGTAACAAGTAATAATGATATTCATGAATGTAAAACAAGTGGGTCAGACTAGAATATTAATGTAAAACTTCTCAATTTTTAAACCTTGACAAAGGTTTAAAATTCTATAAGAATTCTATAAGAAAGAATTCTATAAGAAAGAAAGAAGGAAAGAAAGAAAGAAAGAAAGAAAGAAAGAAAAGGAAAGAAAGAAAAAGAAAGTAAGAAAGAAAGAAAGAGAAAGAAAGAAAGAAAGAAAGAAAGAAAGAAAGAAAGAAAGAAAGTGATTGGGAGGGAGGAAGGAAGGAAGGATATGGTGGGAGCCAACACTGCACTGGCCAATAAAATGCAGGTGAGGGTTGTGTGCAGTCTATGAGCAATCTAGGTGTCAACAATATTTTGCGTATTTATTCATGCTCTTAATGTCACAGGGAGAAGAAAAGTGGATTTAATTCAATTTGTGAGTGATAGGTATGATTTCAAAGCATCAATGGGTAGGATACCTGGGGGCTTTGGTGGTGGATTTTAACCATACGATGATACCCAGTGATACAAATTAGGGTGGTGCCTAGTGATAAGTAGGGAGTCTAGAGCTATACATTTCTTTCCACACATTGACTTGTCTTCCTTTCTCTTTTGTTTGAACTTACCTTCTTAAGGGCACACATTTTATAGACTTTGTCTTCCTTTGGAACAATATGCGAGCCTATTCCTAAGGGTACAGGGCACTTAAGTACTTTATAAGTACAGAAGCCATTGTGTTGTAGTGGAAAAGCACTTTATCTCCTGGCCCTCTTCTCCCCCAACCAGCCTTCTCTCCTTTCATGCCATGGCAGCCCCACTCACTGAATTGCTAACTTCCATGAATATGTCAGCCCCTAACTCATTCCACTCTGTGGCAGCATTTCACAGCGTTGCCTTCCTTCCCGTCACAGACACAATGAACACATAGTCTTTCAGCTGCCTACCGAACACCTTCCTTGGATGTCAACTGTCATCTCTAACGGATATGCCCCAGCCCCCTCCACTTGTCGCTGCTCCAGGGATCTGTTCCTCTACTTGTCTGTGTTACTCAGTCCTGTGAAGGACACGGCTCCGTTCTCCCAGTGACTGAGGCCATACACACACAGGTCTTCTCTCTCTTTGTCTCACTCCTCCCTCATTCTTTATCAACCACTTCCACCAAGCTCACCTGCTTTATGTCTGTCCATCCAACTGCCTTATCTTCACCCTCCAGGCCTCAGTTTTATTTAGAGGGAGCTCCAGGGTCTTGGCCCAGGCCTTGGTGATGGTTACCTACACTAGCTTTCTGGTGTCAAGCTCACTACTATCTTCCTGCTCTCATTCTCCACCATAAGACTCCCAGAAACATACTCAGCAATGTGAACCATGATTCATACTCTTATTTAAAAGTTGGTTGGTTATGATAAGAGGTCTCTGTCTCTTAGAGGTATGGTCCAACTTCCAAAATATTTAACAGGGTTGAATGTACAATAAAATTCTTATTAAAACCACACTTACCTTTTATAGAGTGTTATTTCTAAAATTTTGTTTAATGTTTATTTATTTTTGAGAGAGAGAGAGAGAGAGAGAGAGCACGAGCAGGGGAGGGGCAGAAAGAGAGGGAGTGAGAGAATCTCAAGCAGGCTCCATACTGCCAACACAGAGCCTGATGTGGGGCTTGAACTCACAAGCCATCGGGATCATGACCTGAGCCAAAGTTGGACGCTTAACCGACTGAGCCACCCAGGCGTCCCCGTGGAGGGTGAGTTCTGAAGAAAATGGCCCAGGGGTCAGAGGCATTACTCCAGTTTAAGGCTGCTATTCTTAGAACCTACTGCTGGCTCTGGGGCTCAGCTGAGTGCCTCCTATCACTGAATGTGAACGTGGGAGCTGCCTCTTGCCTTTCCCTGGCCATGTGAGCATAAAAGTAGATTTTCACACATGCTGTCATTTAGTCCACAGAACATCCTTATGACAATGCTGTAATCATCACCTGCCTTGTGCAGGAGAGGAAGTGGAGCTTCACAGAGGTGACCAAACTTCCTAGGGTGCATCATTTTCAAGTGGAGAGGCCAGGATTTGAACAGCACACCTTTGCTGTCATCACCTTGCTCCTCTGGTCTCCTGGTCTCCCTCCTTTGCCTGGGGACACTGCTCCTTCCCACAGTTAGCCTACATCTTCTCTGAACCGTGCTGGAATAATAGCACTGACCCTGAGTCCTTGAGCTGCCCTCGTGGGTCTCTGGCTGACCATCCCCATTCCGTTCACACAGGCTTTCTCCACACCAGATACAATTCAATTGACTAGGTTTCAGTTTACTAATTTGCAATCATTTTCCAGCCCTGCATTCCCTGAGATTACACGGGGGTCACCTTGACAGGAGTTCTGGGAGCCCACAAACTCTTCGGTTACACATTTACAAGCAATCTCTTGGTTTATTTCTGTTGCGGGAAGACCCATCCATTACAGGACGATTTTAACTAGTGAACTTTCAGAGGGCAGCCCTGTCTTTGGGGAGAGGGGCCTTCATTGTTCTTTCCTCATTTCACCTATGAGTGTTCCAGTGTGCTACTTAATTCTATTTATTTTATGACATAGATGTAGGTATTTTTTTCTTAGAAATTAACTTCAATAAATCAATATTGCCTCCTCCCATTTATTTAAGACACTGAAAACTAGGGAAAATAATAAAAATGATGACTAACAAATTTTTGAGAAATAAATACATGGCACATCAGCTATATGCAGAAGTTACTGCTAACTCAGCCAGGACTCAACAGAGACACCAGAGATATGCTTCTTCTTTTTTCTCTTTTCTTTCTCTCTTCTCTTCTCTTCTCTTCTCTTCTCTTCTCTTCTCTTCTCTTCTCTCTCCCTTCCCTTCCCTTCCCTTCCCTTCCCTTCCCTTCCCTTCCCTTCCTTTCCCTTCTCCCCTTCCCTCCCCTCCCCTCCCCTTTTCTTTCTTTCTTTCTTTCTTTCTTTCTTTCTTTCTTTCTCTCCTTTAAATAAAATAGGAACCTGAAGCTCAGAGAGGCTAAATGATTTAGGCTGTATAGTTACTTAAATGACAAATCCAGGATTTGATCATCTCATTACATAATAAAATGTTACTTAGAGATAAATTACATTTTATATCCAGAAAATGAGGGTGCTGCCAGCAAAGGTAGCTACAATTGTGTGTTGTTTTTTTTAAGGTATATTTATTTATTTTGAGACAGAAAGAGAGAGTGAGAGAGAGAGAGCGTGTGAAAAGGGTAGGGACAAAGAGAGAGGAAGACAGAGAACCCCAAAGCAGGCACCACATTGTCAGCACAGAGCTCGGTGTGGGGCTCAATGTTACTAATCACAAGATCACAACCTGAGCCAAAATCACTAGCAGGCTGCTTAACCGGCTGAACCACCCAGGCACCCCAGTTGTGTGCTCCAGGTGTATTATGGGTATTAGTTCATGCTATTTTTACTGCAAATCTATAAGGCAGATTTGCAAAGGAGATAGAGCTATTTTCTCTCTTCCTCCTTCCCTCTCCTACTCTTTTTCTCCTGCTCCTCCTGTTCTTAATGATGAAGACTCTACAGTTTGAGAAAAATGCAGAAAACACTAGGATTTATCTGGAGTTAGCCTACAGAGTCCCCATGGACCTCAGAAGCAATACCAGTCATGGCAGAAATGACCAAGGCAGAGAGAAGGAAGTGGAGAGGAACTCATTATCACCTGGGGCCCATCACAGCTGTCCACACTTGGCTGAGGTGTCCAGCAAGTTCTGAGCAAAAAGAAGTTGTACCTGGTGTCTCTCTCTGTGGCCATGTTTGCCTCTACTGAGTTCTGCATATTCCTCCTCAGGTAGAGGAGCATGTCCCCCAGAGTCAGGGCATCCAGATCTGAACTGATCCCCTTTGAGGTCTGGGTAACATCCTAAGTCCCTTTGGCAATTTGGCCACACCTACCAAAATAGAAAAGTGGATAATTTGACAATTTTAAGTTAAGGGTCTATGCAGCAGAAATAATAATTTTCAAAGAGTCTTGCAAATCAAGACTCAAAAATGTTCACTGCAGCGTTTTTCCCCCTAAGAGTGAAAAGTCATTGACAAGGAAAAGGTTTATCATAAAGGAACGGTAAAATAACTTATGATACAGACATACTATGGATACTTTGCAGCTATTAAAATGGACAGGATATACTTGTTTTCATGCTTATTTAATGATGCCAAGTAAAAGCTCTCCAAGACATACTTTATGTGAGAAAAGTGAGCTACAGAATAATATGTTTAATATGATCTCACATTTTTTAAATGTTTTATGTTGATTTATTTTTGAGTGGGGGGAGGGACAGAGAGAGAGGGAGACAGAATCTGACGCAGGCTCCAGGCTCTGCGTGGTCATCAGAGAGCCCCATGCAGGACTCGAACTCGTGAACTGCGAGATCATGACCTGAGCTGAAGTCAGACGCCTAACTGACTGAGCCACCCAAGCACCCCAATATGATCTCACATTTAGTGAATATGACATACACATAGGAAAATATTTATATGTAGAAGTACCTTATGTGCCCAACTATTATCTTTAGGTGTCAGATTATATATACAGAGCACAAGTATGGATTCCAAGTGGTGGTGAGGAAGGAGATTCTACTTTTTTGCTTAAATATTTCTGAAACATTTGAGTTTTTATAGTAAGTATATAATAGAATGGATTTATTTTATGAAAATGAGCTCCTAAAATTTAAAAAAAAAATCAAGAGAAATAGTCCCCTTATGCTTTGTTAAATATAGAAACCTAAATTGGGTGAGTCAGAACTGACAATTGTGAGCAAATTTGCAGAGCAGATAAAAGAGGTAAGCAGCTCATGTAATTTGGATCTGAGTAAGAGCTACTGTTAGGTGAGTAATGCTGTACACTTAGTGATAAGTATGCAAATGAAAATAGAAGCCAAAGTCCCACTGCATTTTTCAGTATAATTATAATATATTGTTATACAATAACAATCCGAATCAAAATGTTATATAAAATATACTATATAAATGCAAACTCTTAACCTTCATATTGACTTCGAGTTCTATTTCTGATACTCACAATTTTGCAATTACCCAAGTAATGCGATTCCACAGACAATTTAGAGACTGTATTTGTACAGCCTGACAGAGAACTGATGTAATAGAAGTCTGAGTCTAAAATACTAACAAGTATTTTATAACTGAGCTTTGTTTTCTAGAACCAACAGGTCTTAAATTCCTTATATTGAATATTTTCCCAAGAAATGATAGATGGTGGCAGCACTAAACTAAAACAAACAAATAAACAAACAGAAAACAATCCCTAATGCTGTCTTTGGTACGATATCAACTATTTCACTCCATTTAGAATTCTATAAAATAATGATGTGGTATACTGTTGAATTATCACCCTCTGGATATAGATTCTTTTCCCCCATTTTTGTGCTGTTCCTTCTTTTCTTGAGTATGTGATGCTTTCTATTGAGAGAATAGATGCACCATGACACATTCTGTCTAAAAACGATCTGAAATCTAGTCATGGGATAGTTTAAACAAGCCAAAGCAAGTTGCCCCAGGATATACATTTTAAGTGGAAATGTAATGAATTAAACAGCAGACAATAGCTAGTAAGTGAAGGGCATATTTGGCCAGGGAGAGAGGATGGGGAGAAAGGAAACCCCATGGATTCATTATTTCATTCCTTGTTTCAGCAGTCAATGCATGAAGGACCTACCATGTGCCATGCATACTTCTCTCTAACATGAGGTGCAGTCCCTGATTATAGTACTAGATGCGTGTGGGAATTCATAGAGTGCAAGTAAAAATACAGATAAAGCTTTCATAATTTCTGCCTGCTAGGAACAAACGCACTTTCAAAACTCAATAGGCAGTAGAACAGCTCATAAACAGTTTCATGAATAATAAAATTTAACCAGCAAAGAACATAGAATCTTAGTGTTTTCTGAGGTGATCCTTTCCTTTCTCTCAGGATTCAGGACTCCTGCGCCATCTTAGGACACTACCAAGAATGAGGCACCATTCCTGTCCCAAGTCTGGGAATCTCAAGGGTGGAAGGTTGAGGAAAGGAGGTCTGTGAGACCACAGAACAGCCTATGTGAGGGAACAGCAGAATCCTAAACCCCTTGGGTGTATCCAGCATCCTCCTCCTGAAGGCAACTGTCTCAGTAAATCTTGCGGGAAAAGTAGGAAGGGTCTTTGTGAAGGTCAAAGTCCTGGGACTGGATTAGATGTGAAGTTACCAAAGAGAAAAGCTGAAGGCAAATGTATAAAAAGATAACTTTTGGAGCACAGTGGCCACTTCTAACTACTCTTTGAGAGCCAGAAGGGGAATGAATGTGTGGCGGAAAGTTTAGGCTAAACTTTGGGTGAATGTTTCTTGTGAGGTTATAAAAGCTGGATAACAGCTAACAATGAAATAAAGATCAGTTAATCCTACAATGACCATGGCCTGACCTACGGAAAGTAAAAATATGCCCAACGGAAGACATTCAATTGTTCAATCATGGATTTGACACCATTTATTAAATAATTTCTCTGTGGTAGAGAAGTGGAATCAATGGCAAAAGAATGGTTTGAAGCTTTAGGATTCCATATACTGAAAAAAAAATCTAAAAATATCCTGTATATATATATATTTTTAAGAAACAGAATAATAGGTTCCCTTTTTTTGGATGACCAGATGACCAGAATTTAAACCTTATACCATTTTCTCTTCCTATCTTGTACCATATCGCTTTATGTAGGGGTATATCAAGGACAAAAGGCAAAGAACAGAGTTACTGAAAATCATATAAAAATGTCTATACTTTCTTATGAATAAATTTTTAAAAATGTTCTACTGTTAAGCAAGCTTCATTTCAATTCCACCTGGTTGTTTGGTTGAGCAAAGTCCTCATTAGGGCCATGGCCCCCCACCAACAGGGACCCTTAGGAGGATCTCCCTGCCTCCTCCAATTGGATCCCTCCTCCCATTGGATCCCTCTACTTGGCTGACAGCTTCCCACCCACACAGCCCCACTGTCCCTGTGCTGTCTCCAGCCTGGAACTGCCCCCAGTGTCCTTCGTTATTCCCCACAGTCCATTAGTCTGAAGTAATGGGATCAGAAAACACCCCATTGGCAAGATTTCTATATGTCAAACCACTAAGTTGAATACAAGTTCCTTTACAATCATTGACTGTAAAACTGTTACTCATTCAAAGTCTTCTCATTTCTCTTCCTTTTTTTAATTTTTCCTTCTGTTTAGTTCTTTGGCTGAGACAGAAACCCCTGGAGATAGAACACCTGACCGTGATGCCTACCTGACGCTTCCCTTTACTCTAAGAAAGAGTTGTGCTTTTGGTGTTTGTCAAGTTCTTCTTTCCCCTCCATCCACCTCCGTATTCTGGGCTGACTCACCTCCCCTCCCACCCACCACATGCTCATTTTCCCCCTTTACTTGGTCTGGCACCAATGTATTCAGTTCCAGAGGTTAATTAAAACAGAATAAACTATTGTCAACTACCAGAGGCCTGGAAGATGGCTGAGCCTCCCAGAGCAGCCTGTTTTAGCAAAAGGAAACCCACAGGCTGCCACGATGTGATTGGAGAAGCCCTGGGAGAGGTCTCTGGCATCCTCACCTGCTGTCACAACTGAAAATCTCAAATTGGTGGCTCCTTTTATGTAGTAACCAAGAGTATCCTTGGATTCAGCAGGAATCCCACCCTGCCCCCTTAGGCACGTGATCTGAACTGAGGTTACCATATCAGAGCCTCAGTTTCCTTTTCTGGGCAAAAAAAAATGATAAAACCCACCTCAAGCATTGTGGGGATGACACTATGAAATAGAGCACATAAAATGCCAAGAACACTTCAGTGCATGATAGGTAACATTTTTAAGCGACAATATTACCCAGAAGTTGTAATACATCAAAATGCTATCAGCTAGATGTTCCACCAGCCCAAATCAGTTTTCTGATCAATTTTGCCAAAAGCAGAAACTTGAGGGAACTGTACAATATAAATATATTTGAGGTTTCTTAGGAGCATTTTGAAACACCAGCGATACTAATAGGGGCACTCTCTTCTGAAACAAAAAGTTGAGATGTGTGGAAAGCCAGCTTGACCACATGGAAGCTAAGAATGTGGTTGGAAGAATGTTAAAAAAAAGATAGAAAAACAAAAACATGACTATTTCACAATCCTGTGTGCTTTTATCCTTTTCTCTTCTGCATTAAATAATAGACTTGAATAGATAAGTGATGAATGCATTTCCACAAGGCTCTGGCAGGGTTCATATTGGAAAGGATATTCTGTGTCCACAATCTTGGTATAGACAAAGGGATCTCATTACTATTTCAAATACAAGAAGCTTCTTGATCTGGATTTAGTCTTCTTTCCTGTCTTCCTCTCTTATAAATCCCCCACATGAAAATGGGGCAACAATCACACCAAAATATTTGTGTGTAGGAGAAGTAGTGATTTTTATATTATTTCACATTTCCCTGTCTGAGCATATGAAGGTTCTACCTACCCATACTATACTAACTTTAGCTAACTTCTTTCGGTCCTTCAAAACCTAATTGCCACTTGTCCCAGCCCATATCCACCACAGGTCTGGGCGCATCTATACTTATCTCTATTACCAAATTCACCACAAAGATCCGTATATTGCTAACTAAGTATTTTTCCCCCTCACTGTTCCGTGAGTTCCTCAAGGGCAGAGACTACAATGCCTTTGGCTTTCTCTGCAAAGCAGACTGCTTGACTGACATAGACTAGGCACTCAATAAACAGGTGATACATGAGTAAATGTCAAATGGAATAGTACATGCAGTTGCTTCTATAACAGGGTATTTTCCAGACTCAATATATTAGAGTGTGTGACTGTCCGAAGACAAAGGAATGAAATCCAGAAGAGTTAAATCAGAATCTCAGCCTCTGCTCCTTCATAAGAATGACAGAAGGAACTCCCTTATCTCACCTGGATTTTGCCCTGAGACACTCAATGTGTTATTCTAGTCTTGGTGAAGTAGGCATCTTTACAAAAGAAAGGTCTGGTCAGTTCTCTTGATCTTTGCTATGTGGGTTGTTGAACAAAATTTATATCTAAAATAAAATGCTGCTGCCTCTAATAAAGGTTGTTTGCCACAGAAAGTGGCAGATAATGGGGCTTTTTCCCTGGCTTTAAAGGAACTGGAAAAGGATATGAAAAATGCAATAACTTCTATGTTGATAGAGGTATGATGACACCAGAGTTGACAGAAAGGACATTTTGAAGTGTTCCTCTGGGTACAGCCTAGATGATGAAGTTGAGTCAACACTTTATAAAGGGTTCAAAGCTTAGTGAACTAGTGAGCAGGTCAAACGAGGAAGAGGGTGTAATCTGAGTAAAAGAGAGAGTCAATGGAAAATCCTAGAGAAGAGAGTGTGGAAACATATCAACATGGTGGCCTATTTTTAAGTAATATGATGTCATTCTCTCCCACTGCCCCTCATTGCTTAATAAATTAAGCCCAGCCCTGGTCAGTTGTTCCCTAGGAAGGAAAGGCACTGAGGCAGTGTCCTGTATGCAAAGGGCCACACCACAGGAAATAAAACAGTGAGCAAAGATCAAAGAGTTCAGCCACTAGGGAGTGAATTGAAGGTAATTACGAGAAACACTTCACCTTCTCTTTATATTCTACTGCCCCATATCAACTTCTCTGATTATACATGATGAAAGAAAGGTGTTTCCATTTAGGTGTATACATCTATAATTTCTGATGTCAAGCATAGAGAAGGGGAATTAATGAATCATGCAAAAGTGAGTGATTCTAAGCTGCTGATTACAGATCATTTTGACTATGTTTTCCTGGCAACAAAACCATTTAACTTTTCCACAAAAAATCTCTCAAGCTTTGGAGGAGCCATTTTGTGGTCATCCCTCATCCTCAGAGGTCTTCTAAATTCATTTATTCAGTTAACTACCACTGAGTTTCTACTGCACAAGGGATAGATCCTGAGGGATATAATATTAAAAGACATAGTCTCCATCCAAAATATGAATTATAATTGATTGCAGGTCTTCATGACATTATGATAGAAGGCACCACAGGGTAAAGTGGGGGCCCAAAGAATGGAGAATTCCATCCTACCTCCAGTCAACTTTGTTTGATTTTACCCATGTGAAGATTTTGAGGTAACTTGCCTGAGGGCCCAGGCAGCCCTACAGCGTTCTGAAAGGGTGGCCCATCTAGAAGAACCTGGGGGAGGTGTTTGGTCCTTTCCTCATTGAATTTAGATTTTGACTCTACCTGAAGTTTTATTCAAAACAGTCTCTGCTGTTATCAATTTAAACACCAGAGAAAAAGTACTTAAACATTTTTAAGTGGGTTGAAAGCAGTTGGACTTAGGAATTCTTAATTGAGCAGAATTTCATGAAACAAGCAAAATTACAAAGCCAAAACTAAAGAATGCCTGAAATTTAGTGACAACAAAATGGTCTTGGAAATGTTCTGTATTTTCATAATACAGTGAAAAACAGGTAGTTCACTTGAAGGACAAAGGGTCTTAACCTTACAAAAGCAATAAGGTAGGGGAGAGGAAAAGAGACCCTGGCCCCAGCCATAACTGAGTTCAAATTCTGGATCTGTCACTTAATACATGTGGGTCAGTGACCCTACTCAACTTCTCTGTAAACCACATTCCTCAACCTTAAGATGCAAAAGTGAGACAATTATAAGGAATTAGTATGGGTTTTTTTGTGAAGATTAAGTAGATGTTCAATAAATATAAATTTCCTTTGTTATCATTGTATTGGCCAAGAGAGGGTGGGCCGGTGACTGAAACATCAGTGGGAAAATGGGAGAATGAAGACACAGTTTGTATGATTACACATCTCTGCCTCCCCCACTCTCTCCCAGAAGCTATATTCCACACATTATAGAAACACTGACTACATGACAAAGCTTAATGTTATGTTTCATTCTGTTGTGAAAAAAACGAACGTTCAGAATAGAAGGTGGTGATGAGGTGACGTGTTTTAAGTTACAAACCTCAGTGATAGCCCTAAAAGTACTAGAGCTGGCAATTTTCCAAGTTACAAACAATCACAATCATTAGGGGGACCTAGTTTATATTGAATTTCTCAACCATGTCTTTTTCTCTTGGGGGAAATTTTATGCATCAATTAATGTGTTTCCTCCACAACTGCAGAAAGATCATGATCCCCATTACCATTCATCCTTGTCAGCATCGCAATTGCAGAAGTGTCGAATGTCCAGGCAACTCTCATCCAGGCCACATTCACACTGCTGGACCCCAGGAGGGGCACCTCCCCAGTAAGGGTGCCTTTCATTAGACCGCCCAATCCACCAGGTAAATGGTGTTCCATCTGAAAGACAAGATAGTTTACAGAGAGTGTCAGAAGCTGAGACGAAAGTGTCTTGAAGAATATACATATGTATAGATAGATAGATATACGTATATACTTATATATACGTAATACATATCTATACATATATACATACACATACTATATATATTCTGTCTCTCACTTCCTCTCTTCTCTTCTTTCCTTTTCTCTCCCTTTGTTTCTTTTTTTTCTTTTTTCTTTTTCTTTTTTCCTTTCCTCTTTCTTTCTTTCTTTCTTTCTTTCTTTCTTTTCCTTCCTTCCTTCCTTCCTTCCTCTTTCTCTCTTTTTCTTTCTTTCTTTCTTTCTTTCTTTCTTTCTTTCTTTCTTTCTCTCCCTGTATATCTATCTATCTATCTATCTATCTACATACATACAAATCTATGTATCCATATACACACATCTGTATCTATATATCTATATCCATACCCATATCTATATACATATAAAGATATAGATAAAAAAAACACTGTCATGAAAAGTATTTATGTAGTGGGACACGAGTTAATCACAATGGTCAGAGACAGGGTCACAAACTCAAATCAGGCAGGTATCATAATTAATTAAATTGGGCTAGATTTCAGACCAAAAATTTTTAAGTTACAGATACAATAATTAATTTCCTTATAAAATTACCAAAGGTAAAATAACAGCATGAGGGCCAAGACTGGTCTCAGTTTCTCATAGACTCTGAGGGCAGGGGGACACTAAGGTGAAGAAAGAATGGTGGTACCCTGGATTACCATAGCTTCTAACTTGTTTAAACAGAGGTCATATATTTCAAGTTCAAAGACTAGAAGGAAAAAAATAAAACCTTCTGAAGATCAATTGTGTGGGTGGGCCGAATAATTCCTTCTGAATGTCATATTTAACCTATACATCTGGTATATAAACTCTGATTTCTGGTTTATATAATAAACAGAAAACCATTTTCGAGTCTTGTTTTTGGCAATTTATTTTTTTTTTAAGTTCAGTAAAATCTGTTCGAGTTTTCCTTTATAACTGGGAATATGTCAGTAGATTAAAATTATTACTCAAAAAATGATAATTATCATAAGAATCCAAGTGATGGGTTGTAGGCAGACATGGGTTATGCATTTTTGTCTTCATGGAGTTACATCCAGGTTCCTTTGGAAATTGCTGTTTTGTTTCTGTTTATCATACAACAAGCACTTAATATGTGATTATTTAAAAAATGAAATAAATGCTTACGAGGGGCCATTTTTTAATGGCGTGCCATTTTAAAGTAGAATAATACTCGTCTGATAATGTTACTAGGTGGGAATTTCGCCAAGTCAAGATTTAATTGCACATGCAACTTCTGATTTACAAACACATAATTTACAAACCATTCGTGTATGCACAGATAGCAACAACTTTCCAAGAATTGCTCTCAATGCTAATACCCTTATGAAAGTCACTGAGGCAAGCAGGGAGAGAAGTGACAATCTGGAACTTCCAAGAATCAGTAGGTCATTGGAAAAACATAAGGAAGATGCTGTGAAAAGCAGAAGAGTCTTAGCATTACCGAGTTAGAGGGAGGTCAGCCTGAAGGACCAAACTCATGCCAAAATACCACTCCTGACTCTGCCTATAATGTCCCAAGCCCCCTTATTATCTATTAAGCTAGAATTCTATCTATCTAAGCTAGAATTAGAGATGTTTGTTAGCGAGTACCTTCTTTTTAAAGACTAATTCTCAATGGTATAAATCCATTTTCCCTACTTTCAAACAGCTGTAAATCATTAAACACTAGTTCAAATGAATTGCTTTGCTTCTAAATCCTAGCTTAGATAAGCCACGTTCAAGTGGCCTAGAGAGATTTTTCCAGTGGGTGAGTTCAGGCAACACGAGGGTAAAATATTGTGTATGTGATATGTTTACCAATGGTGGCTTTGGGTCCAAGAAATAGGAAGAAATCTCTTCATCTCTAGCTCCTTCTGACACTGCTCAGTCCTCTCCCCCATAATCTAGAATCCAGATCCCATAGTAATGTTCAATGTCATCATGGATCATTTTTGTTTGTGAGCTAAACAAAAGTTGTAATCATATATATATATATATATATATATATATATTTATATTTAATGTTTATCTATTTTTGACAGAGAGAGAGAGAGAGAGAGAGAGCATGAACATGAGCGGAGGAGGGGCAGAGAGAGATGGAGACACAGAATCCGAAGCAGGCTCCAGGCTCTGAGCTGTCAGCACAGAGCCCGATGCGTGTCTCAAACTCACAGACCATGAGATCATGACCTGAGCCTACGTCGGACGCTCAACCGACTGAGCCACCCAGGCACCCCAAGTTGTAATCATATTAATAGCATCATTACTAACGGTATGAGTTCTGGACAACCAATCTGTGCATAGCTTCTGGTGTCTATGTTGCTTCCTAGGAGTTTCACCAATGCTTACTTGTTATCTTAAGCCCCTAGAAGTTCCACAGCAGCTCAAGGCTTTGCTGTGTTGTAAATCCATCAGTGTCTTGTAGAACTGAGGCTTAAGGTCCCCTCTTCATGTCTGGAAATTAGTATTAAGGTTTTAAATTGTTTTAACTGAATGACTGTAAATGAGCAAGAAGAAAGGAAGCGACAGAGAGGAGAAACACACACATACACACACACTCACACACTCATATGCAGAAATCTGAAAGCAGAACCATCATTGCTCAGTTTTCCTCCTGGATGTTCCACTTTTGTGTTTGTTTTCCTGAGGAGTACTAAATGGAGTGTAAGCAACAAGGAAACAGGATCAAAAAGGGTGGGACTTGCCTTGATTCATGACACTAATGATGTGGTCAGGAAGGGTAGTCTACACCCTAGCTGCACATTTTGACCACTGGGGAAGTCCGATTTATTTTCACCTGCCCAGGTGTTTTAAAAAGTGAAAGAACAAAGCACAATTATAAATATGTAGATATATCTCAACATTCATCCAACAAATATTTACTGAAGATCTATAATATCCCAGGAACTATTCTAGGCACTTGGGATAAATCACTTTAAGAGGAACCAAACCGACCAACCAAAGAAAACAAGCCCCCCTCCCCCAATCTTACATTGTAATTACAGTAAACAAATAATAATAATAATAATACATTTCATGTTTAGAAAGGAACAAGAGGTATGGAAACAATACAATAGGCTAGAAAAAGTGGGCTGCAAAAAAAGTGTGGGCTGAAGTTTGAGAGTGGTCAGGATAGAACTTGATAAAAAAAATACTCTCTGAGCAAAACTTCAAGGAAGGAGCAAGTGACATGTGGCTGGTCATCTAGAGAAGAACCCAGCAAACAATGCAAACATTCAACGTAAAGGATCAGGGAGTGTGGGATCAATGTAAAATAAGGGGATTTCCTAAAATCTATCGCCAGGTTTTCAAACTACGATTTTCCAAATTTTGCGGAAACTCTAATTGGAACATTTAACAAGAAAAAAATATCAGGAAAGACGCAAAATAGAACATTTATTAATCAGGTTCTTGCCTACAAACTAAGAATTCACTCTGATAGTTCCAAGTCCAACTTTTTTTAAGTTTATTTATTTATCTTAGAGAGAGAGAGAGATTGAGAGAGAGAGAGAGAGATTGAGAGAGAGGGAGGGAGAGAGAGGATCCCAAGCAGGATGATCCCAAGCAGGCTCCACACCAGCTGCGTGGACCCAGATGCGGGGCTTGAACTCATGAACTCTGAGATCATGACCTGAGCCAAAACCAAGAGTCAGACGCTCCAGTGACGGAGCCACCCAGGCACCCACCCCATCAAGGAGTATTTATTAAGAAGATACCAGACTGCCACAGAACCATGACCAAGGAAGTAATGGGCTTTTGGCTAATGGGCTCACCACCTTGCTCACTGGCCTGCTCAGGGAGCTCTGCCTGGCTCACTGTCCCCGAAAGTTAAAAGTTGGAGACCTATGCATCTGAGTATGTTACACTGCCAGTGCCAGGACCACTCCTCCCTAAGCATCTCAGGTTAACAGGCCCCATCCCTCCAAAGAGAGATGTTTCTGTGGCCCTCAACCCCAACCAGCAGAACAGAAGCTCTGTGTAGAGCCTGCTTCCCAGTCAGAGCTGCACACAGGGGCCTGATCTGGGAAGCACAAGGACACCTCTGCAACCCAGCTGGAAGGGAGACTGAGGATGCGAATTCTGACTCCTTACAGAGGCAGGACTCACGGTGTGAATTTTCCCTAACACAGAAATGTCACTCGAAAGATATTGGACAGATAAGATAAATGGCTCCTCTGGAGCTAAATACACATTTAGTATTACTTAATCGATCAGAACTCTAAACTGGGGGCACCTGGGTGGCTCAGTCGGTTAAGCATACAACTTTGGCTCAGGTCATGATCTCATAGTTCGTGAGTTCAAGCCCCACATTAGACTCTGTGCTGACGTCTCAGAGCCTGGAACCTACTTCAGATTCTGTGTCTCCCTCTCTTAGAAACTCAGCAGTAAGCACTGAGGCTGGGAGAGGTGGTGAGGTCCTCAGTATGCAGCATACAGAACAAAAATCACTAAAGAATTTAATTTATTTGCATTACTTCTGTGCATTTGGGATTATTATTGTTATGTAACTTCGCATTATTGTTATGTAACCTCATGTATACAACTATATATATATATATATATATATATATATATATATATAAAACCCTCCTGAGAAAGTTTATGGTATAGAGTGAA
This sequence comes from Prionailurus viverrinus, assembly GCF_022837055.1. Lineage (NCBI taxonomy): Eukaryota > Metazoa > Chordata > Mammalia > Carnivora > Felidae > Prionailurus > Prionailurus viverrinus. The sequence continues at coordinate 103,320,997 of NC_062568.1, read as the reverse complement.
TGACCTCAGTGTATGGCAGTAAGTGAGCACAGAAGGTGATCCCTTGCCCTTTGTTAATATCAAACAGACCAGCACCAAACCCAAGGTGAGTCATTTATCATGGGGCTTATAAAAATGACAATAAGAAACATTACTGAGCATATACTCGGTTACAGGCAGTTTTTTAACATGCTGTACATGTATTAACTCATTTAATCATGACTGTTATCCTAGGAGTTACGTGTTATTATCCTTCACTGTACAGGCAAAGGGACTGAGGCAAAGAAGGTTTGAATGACTGTCTTGAGGCCATACACCCAGAAAGTTCAGAATGAGGACTTGAACCCAAGCATTCTTGTCCAAGAGTCTACAAGTTATTATAATCCCTATGTTATGCCACTGTGCTCTGACATGTGGGGAAATAATGTGTGGTTAAAAAACTTAGGACCTTACAGCAAAACCCATATGAGTGGATTTAAGTGAGAGATAACTAAGAAAATTACAGGTGATTGGATAATCTCTTACATAACCTAAAATAAAGACAACACAATAAATAAATATATGTAACTATTACACATTTATACGCACTAATAATACCACAAGAATTTAATACTAGCATTGCTTGCTGGAGCCTTTTAAGGACTTCCCTGCCAGGAATTTCAAGAACATCATCACGAGTGCATTTGGTTTTGCTAGAGACAGCACACAAACTGAAAGCACAGTTTATGCCCTGAAGCTAGACTTCCTTTCATTTTTAAAAAAATATATAATTTATTGTCAAATTGGTTTCCATACAACACCCAGTGCTCATCCCAACAGGTGCCCTCCTCCCTGCCCATCAGCCACTTTCCCCTATCCCCCACCCCCCATCTACCCTTATTTTGTTATCAGTCCTTAAGAGTCTCTTATGGTTTGCCTCCCTCCCTCTCTGTAATTTTTCCCCCCTTTCCTTCCCTCATGGTCTTCTGTTAAGTTTCTCAAGATCCACATATGAGTGAAAACATACGGAATCAGTATTTTTCTGCCTGGTTTGTTTCACTTAACATAATACCCTCCTTTTAAATGCTTTATATCTTTCTGGGCTTTTACTCATAGTTTGTTTGTTTTGTTTTGTTTTTATGTCCATTTCCTGGGAACTCAAATGTTCTCCGTTTCAATGCAGCTAGGGTATTTGACAAACAAGTTAAAATAGGTAATTGTATAAAACCACCACGTAACCCCATTGGCACAGCAGACCACTCGGGGTATGTAGTCTTAGGTTTGCCCATAATAACCCTTAACTGTCAAGCTCCCCTTTCATTATTTCAGGCCAGGGGTGAAGTACAAGACTCGGCAGGCTTTCTCCATCCTTGGGCTCATGTAGAAATTTCTAGGTGTATTTTGACTTGCATTTACATTGTAAAACACTAAGTTATTATTATTCTAATTATCCTCAAGAAGACAATTCAAAATAAACCTGGAAAATACTTCTCACAATTGGGCCAAAGAAATATGGACACAAACCTCATATCGTAGAATAACTTATAACAAGAATTTGAGTTTGGGGAGGCAGTGAATGTGTGTGTGTGTGTGTGTGTGTGTGTGTGTGTGTGTGATAAAGACAGAGACAGAGGGCAAGTGAGAGACAGAGACATATGAGGAGGTAGACAAGGAGCAATATTATCCTCACTTTTAAACTCAGAAATTTGAGCCCGTATTACCTACTTTATGAACAGCATGAGAAAAGTATTAAGCTTTGCTAATAAGTGCATAAGCACATCATCCTGCCCCTAAGTTTTCTTCCAACGTGAACCTTATATGATATACACAGAGACAGAGTTCAAGGAGAAATAAAAATCAAAAGGAGTTTGATAGGATTCCTAAGCAGAAACCCAACCTGTACCTGCTTAGTTCCATTTATGATTTTCTTAATGTAGGAAATTTAAAAGAAATCATGATGCAGGTTCGTTGCACACTTCTATGACTTAATCACTACGAGCTGCTGAACGGAATTCAAACTGCAGAGCCCTCTTTAAGCCTGCAATTGTTTAAAACCAAAGTCTTGACATCTGGGAAAATAATGAGCTTCTCAGTGGTAACTGGAGCTAGAGCCAAGAGAATTTGGCTCTTCCCACTACTATGAACAGTCTAAACATAATTCCAAACTAACCAGAAAGGAGGTGGAAAGTTCTGTAAATATATACAGACAGTGCTACCATGTTGAGCCGTTGTCATTGTTTTTATTGTTTTTCTTTATTTTATTTCTCAGTTTACAGGTAGGATGCTCATGGCCTTAAATTCTGGTAACCTCAGGGTGCCAACAGAAAGACTTAGCTGTCTCTTCTTTTACGGTTTCAACAATGTCCACACCGATCAGTACATATATGGTATAGTGGGTTCATGGGAGTTGTCAACATCCCTATCCAGGGATGATGTTAGACTTGGGTCTTTTTAGTCACTTTGGCCCACTGAATACGAACAGAAATGGCAGTGTGTCCGTTCAGAGTCTAGACCTTAAAAGAGTCATGCAAATGTTTCCACTTTCCCTTGGGGATCTTCTCTGACAGGACCACGAGAACATGCTGCAGACTGCCACCACCTCTCCAGTGTGGGCCTCAGAATGTGGCATACGGAGTACATTTATCCCACCTGATGCACAGATGCGTGAGCTGAGAATAAGTACTGAATTCTGTACGCCACTGAGTTTTGGCAACTGGCTAGATAACACTATTGTGACAATAACTGATAATACAAATTAGATATCAACCATGTCAAAAAATTCTGTAGGGATTATAAGGAAGTAAATAGAATGATCGAAGGCTCTATTTTCAAAGGATTTGCAGTTTGGTTGGAAACACATAAAGGGAAATATAGGTAGTTAAGGAAAATAAAGAGAAACACCAATTCTGTTTTGGCCCAGCTAATTATCTATCTTCTGGTCCATATATGTAAGTAGCTGTAGGAGGCACTTGAGCAGTTGCTCAGGAAGTCACTCCTCATCCCCTTCTGCAGTTGCCCTTCTTCCCCTCCCATATTCCTTACTCAAGCCCAGTCTGTCCCAACTCAATGTCAATTACTGTCAATGGAACCCTGACTCTCATGCTTACTTTTGCCCTTTTCAAATATGGTGCTTGGATCTTCCTACAATTTAGGTAAGTTTTCCCCAATGTGATAGTCCCAGTTCACCTCTTCTAGGTTCAATGTCTCCCACCCAGGCATCTAGTTAGAAATTGTGCAAAGAACTTTGGAGAATTTATTCCAATGTCTGGTCACTAGACTGTCTGTCCCAGCTTTCACTCATAGGGCAATACAAGATTTTAAACTTACACACACACACACACACACACACACACACACATATATGCACATATATAATTACATTTAATTATTTCTTAATTCTATGTTGTATGAAGATTTGAAGGGCATAGTATGTATCCCAGTGATATAAATTTTAATAGACTGTCACTGCCTCAAAGGAGCTCATAACATTTAGGGGAAGAAGGACATGTACACAGCTGCGAGAAATGAAAGTTAGAATGAGATTAGGACCAAAATAGGGCAGTTAATAAATTCCTAGGCAGGTCCAGAATAAGAAACTATAAACCTTGTCCAGGAGTCTTGAGAAAGGTTTCATGGAAATGGTTTAATTTCATGAAAATCGTGCCATTTGAGTAGAGGCTTGGTGTTGAAAGGGGTGGTGCCACTGGAGAAGAGTCTATGTAGTTACGAGACACAAAGAAAAGGGGACTCAAAATTCGCTACAGCATCCTTAGAAAGCAACGGTTTGAAATAAGAAGATTTCTGCACATACCAAAGATATCTTATTTCATTGACTGTGGTTGAACATTGTGGGTTCAACAAATAAGAGAGGGAGAAAAGACATCACCTACCCTGAAAGGGCAAATAATTAATTACAAGTGATTGCATCAAAATGTTTCATTCTATGATCACAATACAAATCATCGAAACACCAACACCAATTTAGGAAAGATGATTCTGGCCACTAAGGAAAGCATTTTATATGCTCTTTCTAAGTAAAATATCATTTCTGAGGAAACATTTAGTTAGAAAGAAAAACAACCTCATCCATATCAGAAAATAATGGTAGACATTCATCAAAGTCAAACTTGGTCTTACTGCTTGCTGGTCAGGATCATTAAATCAGAACATATGTCTAATAGTGTGATTAAGAGCTACTCGGTGACATTAGGAATTAACATTTTTATAATGTTGTTCAATGCTCTCTTCTCCCTGCCTATTTAAATTGAAGTGAGCACAAAAGGCTGGGGGAGGGGGTGGGCAGGAAAGATTGATGATACAGTCCTCTCAAAACAAATGATAAAAGTCACTTTGATGGGGTTATTTAAAGCAGG